>NC_141689.1:70616914-71221994 GCF_964263255.1 Lissotriton vulgaris | reverse complement strand
TAGGTGGCGATCTATGCACAGATATGAATGTCAGCAGCCCTACATGCCAAGAACAGATGCATACTGGTAAGTAGCATTTGCAAAACTCTCTATAGAGTAAGCTCTGTTTACAGTACCCAGTTCTCTACTGATATTAACTTTATTTCTCAATGTTGGTTCTGTGAGTTTCAGCAGTGTGATACAGATAAAAGCTGCTCCTTGTAGGTCATTTGTTTTGGAACTGGCATTCACTATTTTTAGAAACTTGGTTTTCTCTGAACAATTGTATTCAGATTGAATACCATACTCAAGGAGGGTTTCCTATATATCTGTGGTTGATTGTTAACGTGTACTATGCTAGCTGTAAATTCTATGGTATAGGATCAATGTTGCACATAATGCTTGCTTTCTACACCTAAAGGAGTTGTATCTGTGTCATGATATCGCAGTCATGATGGCTTATGTTCTCCTGAGCTGCGGGAAAAGGAAACAAAAACGATCTTGGATCATGTCATCAGTGATGTCATCAGTGCTGTCATAAAGGATGTCATATGTGAGGTCATATGCAGTGCATGGCAGGAGCGCAAGTTATAGTTAACACTGCTAACTATAACTGGCGAATAGCTGTGTTTTTGTTAATGTTCATGTCAGCTAGATAACCTTTATTTTTTTCAGTGAATTTCTATGGGGTTTTTTTAAAACGAAAAATATATTTTTATCACATCTAACTATAACTCTACATCAACCTTTGTTTTTTCAGTGATTGCCTCTTTTTTAACGTAAAGTAATACTTAATTACCATACGTAAATGCGCTGCCCCTTTCCCCGAGATTTTTTAGGCCCTAGGGACCCTTTCCCTCAGGGCAATACATGGGAGTTAATCGGGACGAGGGGTCCTGTGGCCTCCCTCGGGCCACTTTAGAACCAAGCTCTGTGTACTTTTTTTAAGGAGCGGGGTCTGTGTGACTCCCCCTTCCCAAGCCGTTATTGGCCCCGGTGCCCCAATCCCTGGGGCTTCTTATTTAAATAAAGGGGAGGGAAGTTGCAGGCCCCCCCTTGCCTTGTTAACCCTTGGGATCCCATCCCCAGTGGCACTGTTTTAAATAAAGGAGAGGGGGCACGTGTGCCCCCCTTTCCCTAGCCAGTTTCGACACTGTGGACCCTATGTCCCGGGGCCTGGTGTTATTTTGAGAGGGAGAGAGACCTGCGAGGCCCTCCTCCCTGGGCTGATTTCGGCCCCAGGGACCCCACCCCCCGGAGCTTGGCAATGTTTTGAGGGGGATGGAGGAGACCAGGACCCCCATCCCCAGGCCGATTTCGACTTTGGGAGCCCCATCTTCGGGGGCTTGGCAACATTTTGAGGGGGAGAGGCCACTTATGGCCTCCATCCACAGGCCGATTTTGGCCCCAGGGCCCCCATCCCCATTGTCCGACAGCATTTTGCAGAGGGGCACGTGGTTCCTCTCCCCGGGCCGATTACTTTAACACTTTTGGCCTGGGGGTTGACTCCCCTGGGTTTTAAAATTCTCTGGGAAGGGGACCATGTGGCCCCCCTCCCCATTTTACAATATTTTGGCCCTTGGGTCGCCAACGGCTCGTGGAGAAGGGACGTGCTTTCCCCCTTCCTGTTTACATTTTTTTGGACCCCAGGGGTACCCTCCCCGTGGCCTCTGGAGGCTCGGGTGGGGGGCCATGCAGTCCCCGTCCCCTTTATGAACACAGCCCCAGGGGTGGGCTCCCTGGAGCTTGTAATAAATAAATGCAGCCGAGCTGCCATTTTTGTTTTTGTCACGCCAGTCTCTCATGGGATATTTTTTGCCGTTTTTTTTTATTTTTTGGCTCGGAGGGAGGGGTACTTCACAAAAAGTACGATCTGCGGACTAAGATATAGCTTTCTGCCGAATTTGGTGAAATTTCATTCAGCAGTCTTTGCTGTAGCCTGTCTTAAATGAGTCTATGGAAAATGCATGGGGATTTAGCATTTTAGAATCCCCATTGTTCTTGGCCCGGGCTTGACGGATCACCCCAAAACTTTCCAGGAAGGAGTTGAGGTAGATGATCTTTTTTTGGTAAAGTTTTATGAAGATTTGTCCAATGAGCCCACAGAATTACAAAACCAAAAAACGCTCTTTCTATGGAAAGGCAGACCTAACTACAACTACCTATTACAGACCGCCACTAGGTAATTATATATATCGTTGGAGACAGTGGATTAACGCGAAAGGATGCCCCCAACCTGCAGACTGTGATGAGGGGTCTCACTAGTCTCCCATTTGTCGCAGATAATCATTGGCCTTGGGCTGAATGGTTAGTAGCCCCTTGCGTCGCAAGGGCCTGGGTAAGCCACAAAGATCCCAAAACTCTTTGAGGAGGGCTGTATCCAAGAACAAAAACAACTGTGGATTCTCCTGGCATACATCTGTTGGTCTGACCACTCTAGTAAGAGTACCCCAAGTGGCAGATGTCAGATTTTTGGATGACTCCTAGGGTCCACAAAGGCCCAGTGCAAGCTCCACTATGAGTGATGGTTGATCAGCCGTCGGGGGTAGAGCTGATGACCAATGACTGTGTCTGTCAGAGTCAATTCACCTCAACCCCTCTTTGTTGCTTAGGACCTTGTGAAGGCATTGTATCTTTCAAGGCACTGCCATATCCGCAGCTAGTTGTACCAAAGGTTGTTTTGTGAGGGTCTTTGTAAGCGGGCACTATGGTCTCATTGCGGCCCGCGTCACTTAAACCGTTTATACAGCTATATTTGAATTAGTCTACAGTATTGTTTGTATCACCCAGAAAGATTTGAATCGGCAGTCACAGCTGTAGTCATAGTTTTATTTTTTAGCTGCAAATTTGCTAGTGCTTCATTTCAGCACAGAATGGAACCCTGTAAATGTTTTACATCCTCACCAGTGATATTCGAATAACTTTTGACAAACAAATTAAAATACTGCTATCAGGTTTTACCGCAATCATGCTCAAATACCGCCAACACCAGTCTGTTTAGGTCATCTCGACAATATTGCCGATAATTTCAAACACTGCCAGCACATTTGCTTAGGTAGTAAAGATCTATTTCTTGGGGTTGCGTTCCTAATCTACCATTACTCCTCAGTAAAACTTTCTAAACATTCACCTGATACTTTAAAATTTAGGTTTCAAGGAAACCATAGGGGTGGCAAAGACATCTATATGTAACAAATGTTTTATGCACAATTGGGTTTACCGAGTTACTAGATGGCGCTCACTATTTACAGGTACCTAAGTTAAGTCTGTATATTTTATCCAACAGTAGTGCTCCAAAGGAAGGGGAATTAATCACTGTCTATGTGGTCGCTACAGTGTTTGATCACATAGACAGTGAATAATTCCCAACTGTCTTTCTTTTCACTTGCACTTTTGATTTTAATTTGGAAAACTTTGCTCAGTATACACTAAAGGAATGGTTGTATTGTATATCTCGGGAGTTTATCCTATTTTATCTCACAATTTTTCACTTTATGCACTGCTCTTTCACAATAACTTTGGAAGTAATATCTCCCCTGCTTGCACTTCTTTCTTGGGAGAATCCACAAGAGGATACAACTATATTCTTGTTTCTTCCTAAAGCTGAAGGGAGAACCTGATATAATTGTTTGGTATATACCCAGATGATGACACTGGGCACACACTTATGTGCAATGATGGGACACCAAATATCCTAGAGTGGCTCCGCTTCACTTTTTTCTGTTGTTTGTACTTTAGTTATCTGCATCATTGCGCCTTCTTTTCACTCCCTTGACATATAGTGGAGAGTGAGAATAACAGTACATATCTATAGACTGTACTTCTGAAACACATAGATTATTAGACCACCTCATTTACATTGTTGTTGTTGGTAAATATAACCTATAGCAACAAGTAGGGGGAAGGATCTGTTACGATCCAGTGGGGCTAATGTTACCATTCGCTAGAAAAAGGAATGGAAGGTCCAGCCGCAGCCGTAGCCCAAAGGATCAGACAACAAAGTGATGACGGGGCTGTTCCTAAAAGAAAAGGGGGGGGGGAAGGAGAGGTGTAGGTCACTAGGGGAGGGGTTGGTGTTCAATTGGACAACCACCCCTGGGTATCCAATGTGTTGGATATAATGGCCTCACACACCCTTGCGAGTGTCATGCTTCATCATAGGTAATGCTCCTCGTCGGGCAGGCGGTGCAATGCCCAACGGGCTCACCTCAAAGAGGGGCTCTTTATCGGAGATCTTTTATCCAACTGCCTTATGGTGAAGTGCGGGTAAGGGGCCAGGAAAGAGTAGAAAGTGTGGGTGAGGGTAAAATGTGGCGTGAGGTACCGAAAACAATTTTATTCTGGTGGTCCTCTGCCACAAGTAAAATCAGGGATAGCCGGTACTCGTGGGAACTATTGTTTCCCAGGGTAAACCGGAGCTATAACTGCAAAAGGTGTGGTCGACATGTTTCTTGCATATAGTTCGTTGACTGCGATTCTTCAGGACCTATTAGGGAACTACTATCTACTAAACATGATCTAATAAGTATCAGTTTAAACAAAACACTTGGGTGGTACTACCTGTCTGACACTGTTCCTACCTAGAATTGTTGGTTCATACTAGGCCCAAGAAAACTGAGTCAACAAGACAAACCACCCTATGGCAACTACCACCTGTACAGGGCCATTACCCATGTGGTTCTTGCAGTGTGTGCCCTTTCGCCAGCACCTACAAAACCATCCTCTTGACTGACACCTTCAGCTGGGAAATACGAGGTCATACTAACTGCAATACCTCGAACTGTATCTACCTCCTGAGATGCCCATGCGGCCTTCAATATGTGGGCATGACCACCCGCCCCGTAAAAGTCCGCATCTCTGAACACAGGAGTAATTTCCGCTGCAAGAAGACCAACACTAAGATGTGCAGACATTTCCAAGAACATAACCATTCAGCAGACTCAATATCTTGGCTAATTCTTGAAGCTTCCCTGGATCAATCTAAGCGCAACCTCTTCCTGAAAGAACAAAGATGGATACATCGTTTATCCACTGATCACCAGGGATTAAACGAGATATTCCCTGGAGTGCCCTTTAAACCCATACTCACTATCAGTAATGATTGACTTGGACCCTTCCCTTATTCTTGATCCCACAATCTGGGACATGTAGCCCACGTCACAGACGAGCCTAGCTTTATTCAACCCTTACTGCCACTCTGTGTTTACCTGATATACACCGAGCCAGTTGTAACATCCTGCTCCCCATGGTTACTTGATCACCATTCCATCATGGCCGCCACTTTGGTGACTACAAACACATGACCCGTAAAGTACCTCACTTCCTGCCTCTGAGCTACCTCAGCTTCCTACTTATACCTGGAGCCAATGACCGGGTCCTCACTATCCGGACCCGGTGCGAGGGGTAGGCATAGCACGCCACGGCACAGGCACTTTGAAGTAAGTGACATAGGCGGGATTTCTTGGGGCTTATGTGATGACTTATCAAGGGGCACTATGTGCGAACACACGCATTTTGCCATGTTCCCGTACCACTGTGGCTCCCTTCCAACTCTGCCCCCGCCTTCCTTTCCCTACACCGCTCCCGTAGCTGCCAATACCCCAATTCGATGCAGCGTTACTTGAATAGGGATTGGGTAATTTAATGGGAATGCATTTGTGAATGGGACGCTCTGACCTCGGGTAGGGCATTATTATATTTAATTTTGTTTCTAGTCCCGTTAGTCTGGGACATTGAGTTCACGTCACGGACCCACTGAGAATTAATCAGCCTCACGAAACACTCAGTGCTAACCTGACACACACAGAGCCACTTCCAATAGTCTGCTCCTCATAGCGACTTAAACACCACTCAATCATGGCCGCCAATCTGGTGACTGGAATCATGTGACCCGGATAGCACCGCACTTCCTGCTCTGGAGTTGAATCAGCTTCCTACTTTAATCTGAAGCTGGCGACCGGGTCATCACTATCCGGACCCGGCGCGAAGGGTAGGCGAACACGCTGCAGTACAGGCTTTTGAAAGTAAGTGACACCGACGAGAGATGGGTGGGCCCTGGTGATGACCTATGTAGGGACACTCTTTTCACGCATACGCACCTTCGGGCCCCACATGACTGTGGCCCCGTGCCCCCGCCGCCCCCCCCTAACCGGCATCTTCCCTTTTCTGCACCACTCCCGCAGCTTCCCATACCGGAGACCTGACACTGGGTTTCTACGTAAGGGATTGGTGATAACGATGAGGCTTCTTTGTCAATATCACACTCTGACCACGGTTTATCTTGCGGCGTATGCCACTCTTTGTTTACACCCAACAAGTGAGACCGCAACAAGGGCCTCTCCAGTGCTTCAGCACCTTAGTGACCGCTACCTCCGAGCAGCGCCATAGATGGGATATATCATAACACCCATTGTACCCCCTAGGTTTAACTTAACCTGGTTCACGATTATCCATAAAAGTTGAGAATCTCCATTCACGAGGAGCATGAAACTATACTCCTGGTGATCACGCGCTTCCCATGATAACCCCTTCCACACACACTGGACCTACCAAGGTGGGATGAGTCAATTTATATCCTGCATACCCACCATGTATTATGCGTTACTGACCTGCACTGGCTTCCCTCCCCAGCCTAAACTCTTTGGTTTCACGCCTGATGCTAGGTCCGCCGGGTACTGTTGACACCTATTGACCCTAACCACTAGGTGAGTAACAGCGACACCTTTACCAAGGTTAGATAATACAGTCTAATGGTTAATTGCTGCTTTTTGGTTTTAATTGCTTTTATTCACATACTAGTCACCCTATCCACTAGTATGCCACTCCTCACAGTGTGTTCACATTCACGCACATTGTACCCTTGGTCACTATATTATCACTTGTTGTTACTTACCTGCTGTTTTGTCCTTTTTGTCTCCCACAATTCTAGGTAGGAACAGTGTCAGACAGGTAGTACCACCCAAGTGTTTTGTTTAAACTGATACTTATTAGATCATGTTTAGTAGATAGTAGTTCCCTAATAGGTCCTGAAGAATCGCAGTCAACGAACTATATGCGAGAAACATGTCGACCACACCTTTTGCACTTATAGCTCCGGTTTACCCTGGGAAACAATAGTTCCCACGAGTACCGGCTATCCCTGATTTTACTTGTGGCAGAGGACCACCAGAATAAAATTGTTTCCGGTACCTCGCGCCACATTTTACCCTCACCCACACTTTCTACTCTTTCCTGGCCCCTTACCCGCACTTCACCATAAGGCAGTTGGATAAAAGATCTCCGATAAAGAGCCCCTCTTTGAGGTGAGCCCGTTGGGCATTGCACCGCCTGCCCGACGAGGAGCATTGCCTATGATGAAGCATGACACTCGCAAGGGTGTGTGAGGCCATTATATCCAACACATTGGATACCCAGGGGTGGTTGTCCAATTGAACACCAACCCCTCCCCTAGTGACCTACACCTCTCCTCCCCCCCCCCTTTCTTTTAGGAACAGCCCCGTCATCACTTTGTTGTCTGGTAAATATAACCTGCCAGTTTTGCCATGAATGATGTCTATTCAAATTTTGCAGTGATGTTATCAATGATATCATTGAACATTACCTGAGTGATGTAATATGTGAGGTCCTAAGCAGTTCATTGCAAGTTATAGTTCTTTAGAGCACGATTTATGGTTAATTGAGAGAACTATAACTGGCGAATTTCAATGGTTTTGTTAATTTAAAACGGTATGCTTTAACTGACATTTTCACCAAAGTGAGGTATTATTGCCATCACTAACTAAACGTTACAGTTTTTCCAGTGAGCTTCAAAGGTATTTTTTTAATGTAAAGTAATATTTTATTGCCATAAGACGTAATGCCAACCCCACGCCATGCATGGCCTTCAACCATGCTCCCCGTGGGATTGGCCACAGGCCCTGCATCCAACACCTCTCAGACAACTAACCACACACCTGAGGCTACATGCCCCCTAGCCCCTATAAAATCCATGGCACTGCCCTGCAAACACTGGCTGACAACGGCAGGTTTATTTTTTTATTAGGTTTATTTGCGGCAAACTTAAAAAATATATGTTTTTGGCCGGGGAGTAGGAGGCTCTGGGACCCCCCACTAGTCTTAGGTGGAGCAGGGTGTCCTACCCTACCGCCTTGTATATTTCTTTAATGTTTTTTCCAGGACAAAGAACGGAGTGCTGAGTCCTAAGATGGCTGCTGCCACAGCATTGTTGATGTGGTGGCAGTCAGGCCGATCTTTTTTCAAGATCTTCCGACCCGCAGATCCTCTGCTACATGAAATATACTAAGTATTTGAGCGTTAATATCTCAAAAACTACTCAACGAATTTATACCAAATCACAAAAAGCAGGGGGCAGAGCTAACTGCCATGCCGTTAGGATGCAGACAACGTGAGCTCCTCGCTGATCGTGATCCCCGGCCCTCTGCAGGCGCTGCACACATGCCCCAGAACTTGACATGCTAACCTCAGAGTGCTGTGATCCTGGAGGGATGCTCCGGTGTTTAAAGGGCCACGTCACTGCTGCGGTAGACGCTGACTATGGCCCCGGCACAGCTCCCGTCAATCGCACAAAATGGTGGCTTCACGGTGATAACAAAGGCCGCATTTTAGAGGGAGTGCCTGCTTCGTGGGCGCAACACGCTACCTTTTGGTATGGCGGAGTGCCACCGCGCCTCTGGAGCCAGGAGTGGGCCCGACCTTGGTTGCACAGCTGAGCCCCCATACTGGGTGCGGCAGGGCCCACTTGTACGTGGGGCCTGCTTTCTTCACATGTCTGGCCCTGCCCTGCCACAAAAGCCTGCGGGGCCCAAGGCCTCTCTCTGCGGAGCGGCACTTGTACAGACGGTGGAAAAGCCTAGAAATAGCACAAGGGGAGGAATGCCTGTTGGGGAAGACAACATCCCTCGCTGAGAAATAGCTGCTGAGTGCAGGGGCCATCCATTCCCAGATGTGTTACTTTTGAACTGGATTAGGCTGTCCCACTTTGACCCCTTTTTTCTAGTGTTACTGGGGATAGCTGAGGGGCCCGAGGAGAGTCTGCACCGGCGTCTGGCCTTGTTCAAGGAACAGCTTTGACCCCAGGTGAGGTGATTGCCCTACCGTTTCCTGGGCCCTCCAATGCATTGGAAGTGCGTTCCTAATTAAGTAGTGGTTGGAGCTGAGACCAACCTGAGTTGAGTACCCTCCGTCTTACCTGTGACTAATGCTGTGCAGTACTTCCCCACACCCCGTCGACCCCTGGCGCGTGGATAGCCCCTTGTTATGTGGAGTGGTGTGGCTCACTGGTTAGAGGCGGCAGACCCGTAAGCAGAAGTCGGCCCAGGACCAGGGTTCAATCCCCGACGCGGCAGGGTCGTGGACCAGGGTCAAACGGACTCAATAATTCTCGCCTCGGTGCATACTCTAACCAGGGAACACACTCGGCAACTCTGGGCATTAAGCTTGCCTCATCTCTACAACGGACCCCCACAGACGCCGGGGATGCCTGGTTTCACCTTGGAGATACCCAGAAAGGGACCATCTCGCAGGGAAAACCAGGACGGGTTCCCCAGCGGTCTTCAGCGCCAGGATACTCCTTGGAGTCACAGTGCGCTTTACAAGTGCACCCACATTTACATTTACATTTACTAAGACTTCTGCCTAGTACCCTCATGTTGTTTCTGTCGACTGGGGCTGGCTTTTGAGCCTACGGACTCAGGGCATCAACTCTGAGCAGATCTCTGGTGGACTGTAGCCTTTGCTGGATGCTGCGGGCGGTCACTTTATTCCCTTCTACCTCCCAGCGCACCTGTTGGATGGTCATGGCTGGCTGAGTTGCCTCCGGAACGGACATTACTCTTCAATGCTGGCCGCCACTCCTGCGCTGGTTTGGATACTTTATTATTATTATTATTAATATTATTATACCAGCATTTGTAAAGAGCACAGCTACATCCAGAGAGGTGTACCGGCGCTGGGGGCCGTTGGGAAGATTAAGCGAGCTATTGCCCAGAGTCACATGGTGCTGGGCTAACCTGTCACCACTGCTGGGGATCAAACCGCGAATCCTGTGGTCCAGAGTCTGTCACTCTGGCCGCTGCACCACACCTTTTCCACACTGGTTATTGTGGCCCTCTTGTGTCCTGGGGGTCCCCCGGGAATTGTCCACAACTCTCATTTACACTTAGTTGGCCTGACACCTGAGGTTCACGAGCAAATTGTTGCCCCCAGAGCCTTGAGATCTTCATTGGTAGTTGGCGCAGTGGTCACTTGGGTCCTCCCTGGTTGCTGCTCAGACCTAGCCTGATGCCTGTACCAAAGTAGCAGCACTGCAGTCCGTTTGTGGAAGACTGGTCGTTCTTCACTGGTGCTTATGGTGGCACTCCTTCTACCATTGTGTTTTTCACGTTAGGGGACACTATGGGACTCACACAACGAGCCAAGGAAGATGCATCCACGAGCGCCTCCCAAGAGGGGATCCATTGATGCCTCTGGAAACGGTTGAAGGGTAAGATAGATTCCATACCAGTGGGACTCCAGGAAACTGTTGGAGAGGGTTGCTGCATTGGAGGTCACAGCGCAGTTACATGGTGCCCAGCGGTGCAGTCTACAGATCACAGCCTCACAGAACTAGATGCCCAAATGAGGCGATTGGCTGCTCGGCTAGATGATCAGGAGGGGAGGGCCTGCCAGAATAATATCCAAGTGGTAGGCCTCCCGGAATGACTTGAGGAGAATATTGGCTTCAAGAAGTGGTGGCTCCGAAAGGCCTATATAAACATTTGCCCATAAGTGGCCCCACTGTGTACCTTTCCAGCCTCCTTGCCCAGGGGCCCCACCTCACCCACTGATAGCTCACCTCCTTCACTTTCGTGACAGAGGTCATCTTTTACAGCAGGCTCCGGCTCATGGTCCTTTTGTGGTGGAAAATGCAAATGTCTCCTTGTACTCTGAGTTTACTCTCCAGTTCAAAACTCAAAGAACATCATTCCTCGCAGTCAAGAAAAAGTTGTGCAACCTGGCTTTGCTTTACCTCGTACTGTTTCCGGCCAGGACTCAGATCTTGTGGGAGCAGTGGCTCCATTGATGTATTTTGGTCACTAGAAGTAAACTGGTTTGAATCCTGTGTTTACCCTCTCCGAGACGGTCAAGAGGGGAACAGGCTCATTCAGACTTCAACGATTCTGCGGTGGGATCGGACAACCATTCACTACTTGAGTGTAGCCTTATATCGTACCGCAGGTTTGCTTTATGAGGGCAATTTGTACCATGTGATTGCTGCCTTAAGATGCTCAGTTCTTTCTCGTCCTCCCTAGCATAGTCGGTGAGCGGTAGGGTAGCGATCTCTAAAATGCTGTTATTACCCCAACTTCTCTATATGTTTGCAGCCCTCCCGATGGAGCGCCCGCGGAAGTTCTTCCGATAGTTAGACGGTATCATGCTAACACTATATTTGGGAATATTTTTGGTGCCATGTGGCTCTGAAGATATTGCGCCTGCAGGGCGAGGAGGGTGGGCTGGCTGTGCCATTAATGGAATTGCAGGAGATGTACAACCTGCCAGTGGGGCTTATTTTGCTTCATGAATCTCTGTTACATGAAGCTCATGAGTGGTGGGGTCCCAGCGTGTGGAACCACCAAAGCACGAGTGCCTGTTCTTTATATTTCTAATAACAGGGCCAGATGAAGGAAATCACTTTGCTCTACAGACCTGACGCATTTTAGGCAGCGCTGGGATGAGGACTTGGGTGCGCTATTGACTGACAAAGCTTGGAAGAGGGTGTTGGAGCTCACCACCAGAGTGTCCAGGAATGCCTTGTTCAAGCTTATTCAGTTCTGCTATCTACATAGGCCATACCTTACCCCTCAGTGCCTACATGCCAGGTTCCCCAGTGCGACACCGGCCTGTCCTTAATGCCTAGCGGCGGATAAAGGCTTTTTTCATATGATTTGGTCTTGCCTGTCGTTGGCCTCATATTGGTCAACCATCCTCCAGGACATTTTCCGTGCCTCTGATGAGAACTTCGAGCTCACTCCACAACTGTGTTTACTGGGCCTACATGATCGTAGCACGGCCCGGAAAGTGGCAAACAGATCCACAGATTTGGTGCTCATACTTGCTTACAGACAACTGCCCATGAGTTTGAAATCGCCCTGAGGCCCTGAAGTGTATAGAAGGGGGTTGGAGTTAAAGAAATGGGAGGAGGGGGAAGCAATCCTGAAGGAAGAGAGTAGGGGTGTACGTAGGACTCCAATAATGCCTGCGTGGGATACTATACTGGTGGCTTGCCTCAGATTGGGTCCTGGTAGGCCAGTTGTAGAGGAGGAACCACCATCTGGGACTTCTTCCCCTTCTGCCGAACTGTGAGGGATGGCTCCAACTCCACGGAACACTCTTTAAACTGTTCGGAGTGTGATAGCTTTACAGACCGTGGGTGCCTTTCTGTTGTCCCCTCACCTGGTTGAACAACTGATTGGCTGGCCGCCGCGTCATTTGGTGATCTTCCATGATTTATATCACTCTTGCTGAACATTCTGCTTGTTTCCTGTACCCCATGATTTGTAGTGTTGTTTGACTAAAGGCAAATAAAAAAAGATTTAAAAAAAAAACACACACACACAAAATTCACGCTTTCTAAACCAAGATCTAGCTTTCTGCCACATTTGGTGTAATTCCTTTCATCCTTTTTGGCAGTAGCTCTTTCTAACTTTCCTATGGTAAAATGAAAGGGGAAAACACATTTTGAGACCCTACCTCCACTCTTTTACTGAGCCTCCGCATGAGGGATCACCCTGAACCTTTCCGGGAAGGAGCTGAGGTGGACGAATCTTTTTGTGTGAAAGTTTTGTGAAGATTCATCAAAGTGCACCAAATTTATAAGCAAGGCAAAAAATGCTTTAACTATGGAAATGTGGTCCTAACTATAACTACCCAGTGGTGACTGGGTAATATCTATCTATCTATCTATCTATCTATCTATCTATCTATCTATCTATCTATCTATCTATCTATCTATCTATCTATCTATCTATCTATCTATCTATCTATCTATCTATCTATCTATCTATCTATCTCTCTATCTATCTATCGCCCTCACTCTATCTATCTATCACCCTCACTCTATCTATCTATCTATCTATCTATCTATCTATCTATCTATCTATCTATCTATCTATCTATCTATCTATCTATCTATCTATCTATCTATCTATCTATCTATCTATCTATCTATCTATCTCCCTCACTCTATCTATCTATCACCCTCACTCTATCTATCTATCTATCTATCTATCTATCTATCTATCTATCTATCTATCTATCTATCTATCTATCTATCTATCTATCTATCTATCTATCTATCTATCTATCTATCTCCCTCACTCTATCTATCTATCACCCTCACTCTATCTATCTATCACCCTCACTCTATCTATCTATCTATCTATCTATCTATCTATCTATCTATCTATCTATCTATCTATCTATCTATCGCCCTCACTCACTCTATCTATCTATCTATCTATCTATCTATCTATCTATCTATCTATCTATCTATCTATCTATCTATCTATCTATCTATCTATCTATCTATCTATCTATCACCCTCACTCTATCTATCTATCTATCTATCTATCTATCTATCTATCTATCTATCTATCTATCTATCTATCTATCTATCTATCTATCTATCTATCTATCTATCTGTCTATCTGTCTATCTGTCTGTCTATCTGTCTATCTATTTATCTGTCTGTCTGTCTATCTATATGCACATAAACACGTTGTTACATGCGTTGTAAATGCATGCATTTTAAGGTCTGAGATTCATTAAAGGCGGTTCAGAAAAACCTTAAGTGCCTGGTTGTATGGGAGATCTTATAGGTATACGGCTTTTAGTTACTAGTGGGTGCAAGAAGCTGTGCTCTGTGCTTTTACATAAATAAGTATACAAATTCCAATTAACACAGAATAACATATGTGGGGAGTAATGAGATATGGCAGATCTTGTGGGACAGTACAACTTTGTCTAGGGTAGAGCAAGACCAGGAGATCCTGTTCGCCCTATCTCCTTCCATTAAAATGCCCCATTTCCATGGTTGGCCGCACCCCTCCTCTTGCACAGCCGCACACGCTCAGCAGTATCTAAGAGGAAACAACCTTTAAAGTGGTAATTACATTTTTAGCAAACGTCTTGCACTGAAAGAGGCCAAGAAAACATATTTAAACGTGTTTCATTTGCAGTGCGTGGTTTGTTACAGATAACAGCTGTTTGTACCTTTTAATGAAGTTGTGCTGACTCAGCAGAACACAGGCCCTTGTCAAGAGCGGTGCCACCTGGCGTGTATCTCACTGTGCTTGCCGGAAGTGGATCCGAGATTACCCCGGAAGATACAATTATGAATCTATCTGCAGTGATCCGAGCAGCCGACAGCTGCATCACACATCGGACAGAGGCTGCGGTTTGGCATAGGGTGTTCACTAGGATCTTAAGATCAGTATGAAATAAAGTGTAACGCTGGCTTGGTCAGGCCGGTTAAGTTGAAGGGTGCTCGTCTTGTTAAGCGACACTTAGCCTGGAGTGCCTCAAAAGACTTTAGGCCTAATTTGGATCTTGGCGGAGGGGAATATTCTTATCACAAATGTTCCTATTATATCCTGTGGAGATCGTAATATGGTGGACGGGATATCGGTCTCGTTTGTGACGGAGTATTCCATCCGCAGACATCTAAATAAGGCCCTTTTTCATTTCTGCCGGGTACATCTCCCAGTTTGGAAATGCCAATGGCGTCCCACCTCCTGAAACTTTGTAGATGTTCTTCTCAGTCGTTCACCCACCCACAGCGGAGTCTCTCTGGTCAATCTATGTTTCCATCAAGCAGTGGATGTGGTCCCTCCACTTTTTTCTTTTTTTTACAGAGTTTTATATAGCACAAACTTGACCCGAATCGGGTATCAGAGCGCTTTACATAGCACAGTTGCGTTACATGAGGACACATTCATTTTTGTTAGGCACGGGGAGATTAAGTGATTTGACCAGAATCACAGGATGTTGAGCGTCATTGCCGAGACTCAAACCCAGTTCCTCAGATTCGAGCTCGACCGCCCTAGCCGTTAGACCAACTCCTCTGGACGAGTGGATTGTGGGAGAGCCCTCATCCGCTTGACCTCAAATTGGAAATGCAGCTAGGACTTGTCACTCGTGGCCGGTCTCTCCAGATGACATCCAGATGAATCGAGTTCTCCAGCATGGAGTGGGTCAAATGTGTCTCATCACCCAGGTGTGGGCTCGGTCATTGGCCACTGCCAGGAAGGATGTCCAATAGTCATTTCTAATTTGTCGCAGAGAGATGTCCCATTCATATAAGGACCAACTTCAAGAGATCCTGGCACTGTACCGTCTTCAGATGTGCACCCTGCCTTTTCAGCATTCAACGACCAGATTGTGGGTGCTACCAGCCATGTCCATGCTATTATACATCTTACATGAATTGTTCCTGTATGGCCTCTGGCACATGACAGCGGAACGATCTCTCAAAAATGGGATGGCAATATATTTGTAATGGAAAGGACTCTGGTTCTCAAAGTAATAGTGGTGTGACATATGTTCGCAGATTAAGCTCCTCTGATTTTAGGTTTTTCAAAAGAAACTGTGGTTGTAGGTCATTAGAGGAGTCAGACATGTTTCAGGATTCTGGATTTTTGGGGAGTGGAGTTGTCCAGTCATAGAGCATATCTTCTCCACTGTAAGCGCCTCACCCAGAATCGACCGATCACACTCTGACTGGCAGAGAAGAGCAAGGTCACTCAGGGTGATCTCCAGCTCCAAACCTTCATTTGCACAGTCGGGTCTGATCGATGCCCTCAAAGGAATCAGAAAAAACCTGGGCCACTACAACAACCCCCTCACCTCATTGCCAGTCCCATTGCTGCACACTCCTTCCAACCTTGATTGTGTGTTGCTTTAGCCATGCACCAGCTTGCAAGGATTAATTCCCACCTCAGAAAGTCTCCTCTGAATTCTTATGTTGTGCCACATTTGTCGCAAGCTCTCTGTATTTATCCCTGAAGCACTCATGGATTAAGAGAGGTTAACAGCTTATGCTCATTTGTTAATATCTCTTATTCAAGCTCACCAATCCGCACCAGCTCACATTTTTATGCTGAATTCTAGACACTTGCTGTGTCTCTGGTACCAAGCTGCTCTTGTCTGAAGAGCCCCGCCCAGGGCGATTCTGGTCTAGTGTTGCCTGTGTGGTTCTGTGGTTCTGTGACTCAGAGGGTCTGTGGTTCAGATATTCTGAACCCGTTCAATGAAGGTCGTCGGATATAGACGATTTTGGTATCAGCGGACCACAAATGACGAGTGCGGTATGTACGAGTGTTTTCGTCATAACCGATCAATGACAACACTACGTATTTATGGATTTCGTTTGAACCCTCGGGTTCCATTTTGTGTGCGGCAGCCATTTTGTGTGGTTGCCCTCACATGGGCCGATGACTATGGCCGAACGAGTCCTTGGGACACGTACACCTTGGTTAACTTCTGTGTGACCTGGCCGAACTGACTCCCTTGCCCAAAGCTGACCTCGCTGAGCCAGTTCCTTGTTAAGCAGCTGGCCAGATAAAGATCAAAGAGGAGGACATTGCTGAGTTTATGGTACATGCACACACCCTTCTATCTTGCTTCTCATCTGCTTCTGTTCCTTCCTTTATGGCTTAATTATTGATTTGGGTTGAGGTCTTTATGATGGGTTTGTCCGGCCTGTTCGAACAGGAATGTTGGATTTTGCTTGGTCATTTCTGATGGGCTGGACAACGGAAAGTGGGATTGTCGTCATGCGATATGTTTGAAATGTCGTTCTTTCATTGGTCACTTTGTATGTAATTTATGCTAGCCAGGAATGTGATTTTTGGCATAAAAGACGATGCTCCGCTCTATGAATTTGTGCAGTCTCTAGCGAACCACCCGTGTTGTGCTTCGTAGACCTTTGTTCCTGGTTGCAGCCAATAAATTTGGTCTTTGACGTCATCAAAAAGTGTCCCGTGTCTCTGTTTGCCGAGGCAGGGGAACTCGAAGACATCGGGCGTTATCCCTGGCGCCGCTGGGTTCTAAAACCCAGTTCTTCACCTGAGTTCCGGTTCAGGCTGGACTGTTCCCGGTAGAGTACAGGCAATACAGATCTGTCCACCACTGGGTCCAAACTGAGGTGCAAGGCAGTGCTTCAAATGGGAAATAAATAGTGCAAGTACTCATTTAAATGAGGCGAGTGGGCGGGGCTAGGGGCGGGGCTAAGAACTAGACATGTTGATACCTATTGACTTTAATACTAGTTGCAGCACATACCAAAACACATTTCAAATGCGTTTCTATCAATAAAACAGGTTAATTCCTTACACAAAACGACAGCCAAACGCGGTGATGTTTTAACATTTCCTTGTTATTTAATATTTTCAGCTTCCATACTGTTATTTGCTGTTGCTTGGCCCAACACAATATATTCTCGAGCGTGCACACACACAGAAAAAATCAAGCAGACGTGCACACACAAAGCATTCCACACATTTCCTTTAATATACCTCCCAACAGTGTATCGAATCTCTCCCTTTCTCTCGCTTTTTTCCTAACACAAAAAAGCACTGGCAAACAGACAAACATAAGCCACTCACGCAAAAGAATGAAAGGATTAAAGCCATTTTAACCTCGTCACCTTCCTTTGCTTTCTTAATTGCGCTGTCACCTGGCTGCCTCGATCCTGTGTGTGCAACACAGCAGGATGGTGAGCACTGGACGTTATGCAAATGAGCCCCCGGTGAATAGTTCACCGGGGCCTCAGCTCACCAGTCACGGCTACAGAAGTGCCTTGGCTGTCAGTCCGGTCACCGGCACAAGCAGCCGATGTGCCTACCTTTTAGAAGTACCGGTACTCTCCTCAGCAGTCGAGAAGTGCCGGTACTCAGAGTGCTAAAAATAAGAAGTGCAGGTACTCAGTACCGGTGAGTACCGGCCCATTTAAAGCACTGGTACAAGGTGTGCAAAATAGACGGGGTGCCGCCAAGTGATTACCAGTGGCTGAGAGTAATCCAGGCATTCCACCCTTCACTTTTTTGTGTACCTCAGCGTGATGTCTTCATTTCTAGACAGTATACTAAAAGGTGATAGATGGAATGCTTGGATTTATCCCAGCCACTGGTAATTACTCGGGCCGCATCCCCGGACAAACCAGAACCGTACTCCTGTACATCAGAGTAGTAAAGAATACACAGTGCACTGTGCACGAAACACTTCCTTATATATTGGACGGGTAAAGAATACACAAGGCCCTGTGCGCAAAACACTTCCCTGTATACAAGACGAGTAAATAGTACGCAGTTGCTGTGCATGAAGCATTTCCCTGCACACTAGACGAGCAAAGAATACCAGGAGCATTGTGCAGGAAACACTTCCATGCATGCTAAACGAGCAAAGAATACAGGGAGCCCTGTGCAGGAAAGACTTCCCTGCATGCTAGATGAGCAAAGGATACAAGGGGCCCTGTGAATGAAACCCTTGCCTGCATGCTAGATGAGCAAAGAATACACGGACCATTGTGCAGGAAACACTTTCCTGCATGCTAGACGAGTAAAGAATACACGGAGCCCTGTGCAGGAAAGACTTCCCTGCATGCTAGATGAGAAAAGAATACACGGAGCATTGTGCAGGAAACACTCCACTGCATTCTAGAGAAGTAGAGAGGTCACGGCACCCTTTGCATGAAACCCTTCCCTGCGTTCGAGAGGAGTAAAGAGTACACAGGGCCCCATGCACTGAACGCTTCCCTGCATACTAGAGGTGTAAAGCCTACACTGGACCCATGCAGGAAACACTTTCCTGTATCCTAGAGGAGTACATGGGGACCTGTGCATAAAACACTCCGCTGCATTCTAGAGGAGTAAAGACGTCACGGAACCCTGTGCATGAAACCCTTCCCTGCGTTCGAGAGGAGTAAAGAGTACACAGGGCCCCATGCACGAAACACTTCCCTGCATTCTAGAGGAGTGAAGAGTACACTGGGCCCCGTACATGAAACACTACACTGCATTCTAGAGGAGTAAAGTGTACCCAGGGTCCTGTGCATGAAACCCTTCCCTGCATTTTAGAGGAGAAAAGAGTACACGGGGACCTGTGCATGAAACACTCCACTGCATTCTAGAGGAGTAAAGAGGTCACGGAACCCTGTGCATGAAACCCTTCCCTGCATTCTAGGGGAGTAAAGAGTACATAGAGCCCTGTGCACAAAACACTTCCCTGCATTCTAGAGGGGTAAAGAGCACACTAAGTCCCATGCATGAAACACTCCACTGCATTCTAGAGGAGTAAAGAGTACACGGGGCCCTGTTCATGAAACACTTCCCTGCATTCTAGAGGAGTAAAGAGTTCATAGAGCCCCATGCACGAAACACTTCCCTGTATACTAGAGGTATAAAGAGTACACTGGCCCTCTGCATGAAAGCCTTCCCTGCGTTCTAGCGGAGTAAAGAGTACATAGAGCCCCATGCATGAAACACTTCCCTGCATTCTAGAGGAGTAAAGAGTACAGTGGTCCTGTGCATGAAACACTCCACTGCATTCTAGAGGAGTAAAGTGTACCCAGGGTCCTGTGCATGAAACCCTTCCCTGCATTCTAGAGGAGAAAAGAGTACACGGGGACCTGTGCATGAAACACTCCACTGCATTCTAGAGGAGTAAAGAGGTCACGGAACCCTGTGCATGAAACCCTTCCCTGCATTCTAGGGGAGTAAAGAGTTCATAGAGCCCTGTGCATGAAACACTTCCCTGCATTCTAGAGGAGTAAAGAGCACACTAAGTCCCATGCATGAAACACTCCACTGCATTCTAGAGGAGTAAAGAGTACACGGGGCCCTGTTCATGAAACACTTCCCTGCATTCTAGAGGAGTAAAGAGTTCATAGAGCCCTGTGCACGAAACACTTCCCTGCATTCTAGAGGAGTAAAGAGTTCATAGAGCCCTGTGCACGAAACACTTCCCTGCATTCTAGAGGAGTAAAGAGTACATAGAGCCTCATGCACAAAACACTTTCTTGCATTCTAGAGGACTAAGGAGTACATAGAGCCCCGTGCACGAAACACTTCCCTGCATACTAGAAGTGCAAAGCGTACACTGGGTCCTGTGCATGAAACAATTCCCTAAATGCTAGAGGTGTAAAGAGTACACTGGGCCCTGTGCATGAAACCCTACACTGCATTCTAGAGGAGTAAAGTGTACCCAGGGTCCTGTGCATGAAACCCTTCCCTGCATTCTAGAGGAGAAAAGAGTACACGGGGACCTGTGCATGAAACACTCCACTGCATTCTAGAGGAGTAAAGAGGTCACGGAACCCTGTGCATGAAACCCTTCCCTGCATTCTAGGGGAGTAAAGAGTTCATAGAGCCCTGTGCACGAAACACTTCCCTGCATTCTAGAGGAGTAAAGAGCACACTAAGTCCCATGCATGAAACACTCCACTGCATTCTAGAGGAGTAAAGAGTACACGGGGCCCTGTTCATGAAACACTTCCCTGCATTCTAGAGGAGTAAAGAGTTCATAGAGCCCTGTGCACGAAACACTTCCCTGCATTCTAGAGGAGTAAAGAGTACATAGAGCCTCATGCACAAAACACTTTCTTGCATTCTAGAGGAGTAAGGAGTACATAGAGCCCCGTGCACAAAACACTTCCCTGCATACTAGAAGTGCAAAGCGTACACTGGGTCCTGTGCATGAAACAATTCCCTAAATGCTAGAGGTGTAAAGAGTACACTGGGCCCTGTGCATGAAACACTACACTGCATTCTAGAGGAGTAAAGTGTACCCAGGGTCCTGTGCATGAAACCCTTCCCTGCATTCTAGAGGAGAAAAGAGTACACGGGGACCTGTGCATGAAACACTCCACTGCATTCTAGAGGAGTAAAGAGGTCACGGAACCCTGTGCATGAAACCCTTCCCTGCATTCTAGGGGAGTAAAGAGTTCATAGAGCCCTGTGCACGAAACACTTCCCTGCATTCTAGAGGAGTAAAGAGCACACTAAGTCCCATGCATGAAACACTCCACTGCATTCTAGAGGAGTAAAGAGTACACAGGCCCTGTTCATGAAACACTTCCCTGCATTCTAGAGGAGTAAAGAGTTCATAGAGCCCTGTTCATGAAACACTTCCCTGCATTCTAGAGGAGTAAAGAGTTCATAGAGCCCTGTGCATGAAACACTTCCCTGCATTCTAGAGGAGTAAAGAGTACATAGAGCCCTGTGCACGAAACACTTCCCTGCATTCTAGAGGAGTAAAGAGTTCATAGAGCCCTATGCATGAAACACTTCCCTGTATACCAGAGGTGTAAAGAGTACTCATGTCCTGTGCTTGAAACACTTCCCTGTATACTAGAGGTGTAAAGAGTACACATGTCCTGTGCATGAAACACTTCCCTGTATACTAGATGTGTAAAGAGTACACATGTCCTGTGCATGAAACACTTCCCTGTATACCAGAGGTGTAAAGAGTACTCATGTCCTGTGCTTGAAACACTTCCCTGTATACTAGAGGTGTAAAGAGTACTCATGTCCTGTGCTTGAAACACTTCCCTGTATACTAGAGGTGTAAAGAGTACACATGTCCTGTGCATGAAACACTTCCCTGTATACTAGAGGTGTAAAGAGTACTCATGTCCTGTGCTTGAAACACTTCCCTGTATACTAGAGGTGTAAAGAGTACACATGTCCTGTGCATTAAACACTTCCCTGTATACTAGAGGTGTAAAGAGTACACATGTCTTGTGCATGAAACACTTCCCTGTATACTAGAGGTGTAAAGAGTACTCATGTCCTGTGCTTGAAACACTTCCCTGTATACTAGAGGTGTAAAGAGTACACATGTCCTGTGCATGAAACACTTCCCTGTATACTAGAGGTGTAAAGAGTACTCATGTCCTGTGCTTGAAACACTTCCCTGTATACTAGAGGTGTAAAGAGTACACATGTCCTGTGCATGGAACACTTCCCTGTATACTAGAGGTGTAAAGAGTACTCATGTCCTGTGCATGAAACACTTCCCTGTATACTAGAGGTGTAAAGAGTACTCATGTCCTGTGCATGAAACACTTCCCTGTATACTAGAGGTGTAAAGAGTACACATGTCCTGTGCATGAAACACTTCCCTGTATACTAGAGGTGTAAGAAACACTTCCCTGTATACCAGAGGTGTAAAGAGTACTCATGTCCTGTGCTTGAAACACTTCCCTGTATACTAGAGGTGTAAAGAGTACTCATGTCCTGTGCATGAAACACTTCCCTGTATACTAGAGGTGTAAAGAGTACACATGTCCTGTGCATGAAACACTTCCCTGTATACCAGAGGTGTAAAGAGTACTCATGTCCTGTGCTTGAAACACTTCCCTGTATACTAGAGGTGTAAAGAGTACACATGTCCTGTGCATTAAACACTTCCCTGTATACTAGAGGTGTAAAGAGTACACATGTCCTGTGCATGAAACACTTCCCTGTATACTAGAGGTGTAAAGAGTACTCATGTCCTGTGCTTGAAACACTTCCCTGTATACTAGAGGTGTAAAGAGTACACATGTCCTGTGCATGAAACACTTCCCTGTATACTAGAGGTGTAAAGAGTACTCATGTCCTGTGCTTGAAACACTTCCCTGTATACTAGAGGTGTAAAGAGTACACATGTCCTGTGCATGAAACACTTCCCTGTATACTAGAGGTGTAAAGAGTACTCATGTCCTGTGCTTGAAACACTTCCCTGTATACTAGAGGTGTAAAGAGTACACATGTCCTGTGCATGAAACACTTCCCTGTATACTAGAGGTGTAAAGAGTACACATGTCCTGTGCATTAAACACTTCCCTGTATACTAGAGGTGTAAAGAGTACACATGTCCTGTGCATGAAACACTTCCCTGTATACTAGAGGTGTAAAGAGTACACATGTCCTGTGCATGAAACAGTTCCCTGCATTCTAGGGGAGCAAAGAGTTCATAGAGCCCTGTGCACGAAACACTTCCCTGCATTCTAGAGGAGTAAAGAGCACACTAAGTCCCATGCATGAAACACTCCACTGCATTCTAGAGGAGTAAAGAGTACACAGGCCCTGTTCATGAAACACTTCCCTGCATTCTAGAGGAGTAAAGAGTTCATAGAGCCCTGTTCATGAAACACTTCCCTGCATTCTAGAGGAGTAAAGAGTTCATAGAGCCCTGTGCACGAAACACTTCCCTGCATTCTAGAGGAGTAAAGAGTACATAGAGCCCTGTGCACGAAACACTTCCCTGCATTCTAGAGGAGTAAAGAGTTCATAGAGCCCTATGCAAGAAACACTTCCCTGTATTCCAGAGGTGTAAAGAGTACTCATGTCCTGTGCTTGAAACACTTCCCTGTATACTAGAGGTGTAAAGAGTACACATGTCCTGTGCATGAAACACTTCCCTGTATACTAGATGTGTAAAGAGTACACATGTCCTGTGCATGAAACACTTCCCTGTATACTAGAGGTGTAAAGAGTAATCATGTCCTGTGCTTGAAACACTTCCCTGTATACTAGAGGTGTAAAGAGTACACATGTCCTGTGCATTAAACACTTCCCTGTATACTAGAGGTGTAAAGAGTACACATGTCCTGTGCATGAAACACTTCCCTGTATACTAGAGGTGTAAAGAGTACTCATGTCCTGTGCTTGAAACACTTCCCTGTATACTAGAGGTGTAAAGAGTACACATGTCCTGTGCATGAAACACTTCCCTGTATACTAGAGGTGTAAAGAGTACTCATGTCCTGTGCTTGAAACACTTCCCTGTATACTAGAGGTGTAAAGAGTACACATGTCCTGTGCATGGAACACTTCCCTGTATACTAGAGGTGTAAAGAGTACTCATGTCCTGTGCATGAAACACTTCCCTGTATACTAGAGGTGTAAAGAGCACTCATGTCCTGTGCATGAAACACTTCCCTGTATACTAGAGGTGTAAAGAGTACACATGTCCTGTGCATGAAACACTTCCCTGTATACTAGAGGTGTAAAGAGTACTCATGTCCTGTGCATGAAACACTTCCCTGTATACTAGAGGTGTAAAGAGTACTCATGTCCTGTGCATGAAACACTTCCCTGTATACTAGAGGTGTAAAGAGTACACATGTCCTGTGCATGAAACACTTCCCTGTATACTAGAGGTGTAAAGAGTACACATGTCCTGTGCATGAAACACTTCCCTGTATACCAGAGGTGTAAAGAGTACTCATGTCCTGTGCATGAAACACTTCCCTGTATACTAGAGGTGTAAAGAGTACACATGTCCTGTGCATGAAACACTTCCCTGTATACTAGAGGTGTAAAAAGTACACATGTCCTGTGCATGAAACACTTCCCTGTATACTAGAGGTGTAAAGAGTACTCATGTCCTGTGCATGAAACACTTCCCTGTATACTAGAGCTGTAAAGAGTACTCATGTCCTGTGCATGAAACACTTCCCTGTATACTAGAGGTGTAAAGAGTACACATGTCCTGTGCATGAAACACTTCCCTGTGTACTAGAGGTGTAAGAAACACTTCCCTGTATACCAGAGGTGTAAAGAGTACTCATGTCCTGTGCTTGAAACACTTCCCTGTATACTAGAGGTGTAAAGAGTACTCATGTCCTGTGCATGAAACACTTCCCTGTATACTAGAGGTGTAAAGAGTACACATGTCCTGTGCATAAAACACTTCCCTGTATACCAGAGGTGTAAAGAGTACTCATGTCCTGTGCTTGAAACACTTCCCTGTATACTAGAGGTGTAAAGAGTACACATGTCCTGTGCATTAAACACTTCCCTGTATACTAGAGGTGTAAAGAGTACACATGTCCTGTGCATGAAACACTTCCCTGTATGCTAGAGGTGTAAAGAGTACTCATGTCCTGTGCTTGAAACACTTCCCTGTATACTAGAGGTGTAAAGAGTACACATGTCCTGTGCATGAAACACTTCCCTGCATTCTAGGGGAGTAAAGAGTTCATAGAGCCCTGTGCACGAAACACTTCCCTGCATTCTAGAGGAGTAAAGAGCACACTAAGTCCCATGCATGAAACACTCCACTGCATTCTAGAGGAGTAAAGAGTACACAGGCCCTGTTCATGAAACACTTCCCTGCATTCTAGAGGAGTAAAGAGTTCATAGAGCCCTGTTCATGAAACACTTCCCTGCATTCTAGAGGAGTAAAGAGTTCATAGAGCCCTGTGCACGAAACACTTCCCTGCATTCTAGAGGAGTAAAGAGTACATAGAGCCCTGTGCACGAAACACTTCCCTGCATTCTAGAGGAGTAAAGAGTTCATAGAGCCCTATGCATGAAACACTTCCCTGTATACCAGAGGTGTAAAGAGTACTCATGTCCTGTGCTTGAAACACTTCCCTGTATACTAGAGGTGTAAAGAGTACACATGTCCTGTGCATGAAACACTTCCCTGTATACTAGATGTGTAAAGAGTACACATGTCCTGTGCATGAAACACTTCCCTGTATTCCAGAGGTGTAAAGAGTACTCATGTCCTGTGCTTGAAACACTTCCCTGTATACTAGAGGTGTAAAGAGTACTCATGTCCTGTGCTTGAAACACTTCCCTGTATACTAGAGGTGTGAAGAGTACACATGTCCTGTGCATGAAACACTTCCCTGTATACTAGAGGTGTAAAGAGTACTCATGTCCTGTGCTTGAAACACTTCCCTGTATACTAGAGGTGTAAAGAGTACACATGTCCTGTGCATGGAACACTTCCCTGTATACTAGAGGTGTAAAGAGTACTCATGTCCTGTGCATGAAACACTTCCCTGTATACTAGAGGTGTAAAGAGTACTCATGTCCTGTGCATGAAACACTTCCCTGTATACTAGAGGTGTAAAGAGTACACATGTCCTGTGCATGAAACACTTCCCTGTATACTAGAGGTGTAAAGAGTACTCATGTCCTTTGCATGAAACACTTACCTGTATACTAGAGGTGTAAAGAGTACTCATGTCCTGTGCATGAAACACTTCCCTGTATACTAGAGGTGTAAAGAGTACACATGTCCTGTGCATGAAACACTTCCCTGTATACTAGAGGTGTAAAGAGTACACATGTCCTGTGCATGAAACACTTCCCTGTATACCAGAGGTGTAAAGAGTACTCATGTCCTGTGCATGAAACACTTCCCTGTATACTAGAGGTGTAAAGAGTACACATGTCCTGTGCATGAAACACTTCCCTGTATACTAGAGGTGTAAAAAGTACACATGTCCTGTGCATGAAACACTTCCCTGTATACTAGAGGTGTAAAGAGTACTCATGTCCTGTGCATGAAACACTTCCCTGTATACTAGAGGTGTAAAGAGTACTCATGTCCTGTGCATGAAACACTTCCCTGTATACTAGAGGTGTAAAGAGTACACATGTCCTGTGCATGAAACACTTCCCTGTATACTAGAGGTGTAAGAAACACTTCCCTGTATACCAGAGGTGTAAAGAGTACTCATGTCCTGTGCTTGAAACACTTCCCTGTATACTAGAGGTGTAAAGAGTACTCATGTCCTGTGCATGAAACACTTCCCTGTATACTAGAGGTGTAAAGAGTACACATGTCCTGTGCATGAAACACTTCCCTGTATACCAGAGGTGTAAAGAGTACTCATGTCCTGTGCTTGAAACACTTCCCTGTATACTAGAGGTGTAAAGAGTACACATGTCCTGTGCATTAAACACTTCCCTGTATACTAGAGGTGTAAAGAGTACACATGTCCTGTGCATGAAACACTTCCCTGTATACTAGAGGTGTAAAGAGTACTCATGTCCTGTGCTTGAAACACTTCCCTGTATACTAGAGGTGTAAAGAGTACACATGTCCTGTGCATGAAACACTTCCCTGTATACTAGAGGTGTAAAGAGTACTCATGTCCTGTGCTTGAAACACTTCCCTGTATACTAGAGGTGTAAAGAGTACACATGTCCTGTGCATGAAACACTTCCCTGTATACTAGAGGTGTAAAGAGTACTCATGTCCTGTGCTTGAAACACTTCCCTGTATACTAGAGGTGTAAAGAGTACACATGTCCTGTGCATGAAACACTTCCCTGTATACTAGAGGTGTAAAGAGTACACATGTCCTGTGCATTAAACACTTCCCTGTATACTAGAGGTGTAAAGAGTACACATGTCCTGTGCATGAAACACTTCCCTGTATACCAGAGGTGTAAAGAGTACTCATGTCCTGTGCATGAAACACTTCCCTGTATACTAGAGGTGTAAAGAGTACACATGTCCTGTGCATGAAACACTTCTCTGTATACTAGAGGTGTAAAGAGTACACATGTCCTGTGCATGAAACACTACCCTGTATACTAGAGGTGTAAAGAGTACTCATGTCCTGTGCATGAAACACTTCCCTGTATACTAGAGGTGTAAAGAGTACTCATGTCCTGTGCATGAAACACTTCCCTGTATACTAGAGGTGTAAAGAGTACACATGTCCTGTGCATGAAACACTTCCCTGTATACTAGAGGTGTAAAGAGTACACATGTCCTGTGCATGAAACACTTCCCTGTATACCAGAGGTGTAAAGAGTACTCATGTCCTGTGCTTGAAACACTTCCCTGTATACTAGAGGTGTAAAGAGTACTCATGTCCTGTGCTTGAAACACTTCCCTGTATACTAGAGGTGTAAAGAGTACACATGTCCTGTGCATGAAACACTTCCCTGTATACCAGAGGTGTAAAGAGTACTCATGTCCTGTGCTTGAAACACTTCCCTGTATACTAGAGGTGTAAAGAGTACACATGTCCTGTGCATGAAACACTTCCCTGTATACTAGAGGTGTAAAGAGTACTCATGTCCTGTGCATGAAACACTTCCCTGTATACTAGAGGTGTAAAGAGTACTCATGTCCTGTGCATGAAACACTTCCCTGTATACTAGAGGTGTAAAGAGTACACGTCCTGTGCATGAAACACTTCCCTGTATACTAGAGGTGTAAAGAGTACTCGTGTCCTGTGCTTGAAACACTTCCCTGTATACTAGAGGTGTAAAGAGTACTCATGTCCTGTGCTTGAAACACTTCCCTGTATACTAGAGGTGTAAAGAGTACACATGTCCTGTGCATTAAACACTTCCCTGTATACTAGAGGTGTAAAGAGTACACATGTCCTGTGCATGAAACACTTCCCTGTATACTAGAGGTGTAAAGAGTACTCATGTCCTGTGCTTGAAACACTTCCCTGTATACTAGAGGTGTAAAGAGTACACATGTCCTGTGCATGAAACACTTCCCTGTATACTAGAAGTGTAAAGAGTACTCATGTCCTGTGCTTGAAACACTTCCCTGTATACTAGAGGTGTAAAGAGTACACATGTCCTGTGCATGAAACACTTCCCTGTATACCAGAGGTGTAAAGAGTACTCATGTCCTGTGCATGAAACACTTCCCTGTATACTAGAGGTGTAAAGAGTACACATGTCCTGTGCATGAAACACTTCCCTGTATACTAGAGGTGTAAAAAGTACACATGTCCTGTGCATGAAACACTTCCCTGTATACTAGAGGTGTAAAGAGTACTCATGTCCTGTGCATGAAACACTTCCCTGTATACTAGAGGTGTAAAGAGTACTCATGTCCTGTGCATGAAACACTTCCCTGTATACTAGAGGTGTAAAGAGTACACATGTCCTGTGCATGAAACACTTCCCTGTATACTAGAGGTGTAAGAAACACTTCCCTGTATACCAGAGGTGTAAAGAGTACTCATGTCCTGTGCTTGAAACACTTCCCTGTATACTAGAGGTGTAAAGAGTACTCATGTCCTGTGCATGAAACACTTCCCTGTATACTAGAGGTGTAAAGAGTACACATGTCCTGTGCATGAAACACTTCCCTGTATACCAGAGGTGTAAAGAGTACTCATGTCCTGTGCTTGAAACACTTCCCTGTATACTAGAGGTGTAAAGAGTACACATGTCCTGTGCATTAAACACTTCCCTGTATACTAGAGGTGTAAAGAGTACACATGTCCTGTGCATGAAACACTTCCCTGTATACTAGAGGTGTAAAGAGTACTCATGTCCTGTGCTTGAAACACTTCCCTGTATACTAGAGGTGTAAAGAGTACACATGTCCTGTGCATGAAACACTTCCCTGTATACTAGAGGTGTAAAGAGTACTCATGTCCTGTGCTTGAAACACTTCCCTGTATACTAGAGGTGTAAAGAGTACACATGTCCTGTGCATGAAACACTTCCCTGTATACTAGAGGTGTAAAGAGTACTCATGTCCTGTGCTTGAAACACTTCCCTGTATACTAGAGGTGTAAAGAGTACACATGTCCTGTGCATGAAACACTTCCCTGTATACTAGAGGTGTAAAGAGTACACATGTCCTGTGCATTAAACACTTCCCTGTATACTAGAGGTGTAAAGAGTACACATGTCCTGTGCATGAAACACTTCCCTGTATACCAGAGGTGTAAAGAGTACTCATGTCCTGTGCATGAAACACTTCCCTGTATACTAGAGGTGTAAAGAGTACACATGTCCTGTGCATGAAACACTTCTCTGTATACTAGAGGTGTAAAGAGTACACATGTCCTGTGCATGAAACACTACCCTGTATACTAGAGGTGTAAAGAGTACTCATGTCCTGTGCATGAAACACTTCCCTGTATACTAGAGGTGTAAAGAGTACTCATGTCCTGTGCATGAAACACTTCCCTGTATACTAGAGGTGTAAAGAGTACACATGTCCTGTGCATGAAACACTTCCCTGTATACTAGAGGTGTAAAGAGTACACATGTCCTGTGCATGAAACACTTCCCTGTATACCAGAGGTGTAAAGAGTACTCATGTCCTGTGCTTGAAACACTTCCCTGTATACTAGAGGTGTAAAGAGTACTCATGTCCTGTGCTTGAAACACTTCCCTGTATACTAGAGGTGTAAAGAGTACACATGTCCTGTGCATGAAACACTTCCCTGTATACCAGAGGTGTAAAGAGTACTCATGTCCTGTGCTTGAAACACTTCCCTGTATACTAGAGGTGTAAAGAGTACACATGTCCTGTGCATGAAACACTTCCCTGTATACTAGAGGTGTAAAGAGTACTCATGTCCTGTGCATGAAACACTTCCCTGTATACTAGAGGTGTAAAGAGTACTCATGTCCTGTGCATGAAACACTTCCCTGTATACTAGAGGTGTAAAGAGTACACGTCCTGTGCATGAAACACTTCCCTGTATACTAGAGGTGTAAAGAGTACTCGTGTCCTGTGCTTGAAACACTTCCCTGTATACTAGAGGTGTAAAGAGTACTCATGTCCTGTGCTTGAAACACTTCCCTGTATACTAGAGGTGTAAAGAGTACACATGTCCTGTGCATTAAACACTTCCCTGTATACTAGAGGTGTAAAGAGTACACATGTCCTGTGCATGAAACACTTCCCTGTATACTAGAGGTGTAAAGAGTACTCATGTCCTGTGCTTGAAACACTTCCCTGTATACTAGAGGTGTAAAGAGTACACATGTCCTGTGCATGAAACACTTCCCTGTATACTAGAAGTGTAAAGAGTACTCATGTCCTGTGCTTGAAACACTTCCCTGTATACTAGAGGTGTAAAGAGTACACATGTCCTGTGCATGAAACACTTCCCTGTATACTAGAGGTGTAAAGAGTACACATGTCCTGTGCATGAAACACTTCCCTGTATACTAGAGGTGTAAAGAGTACTCATGTCATGTGCTTGAAACACTTCCCTGTATACTAGAGGTGTAAAGAGTACACATGTCCTGTGCATTAAACACTTCCCTGTATACTAGAGGTGTAAAGAGTACACATGTCCTGTGCATGAAACACTTCCCTGTATACTAGAGGTGTAAAGAGTACTCATGTCCTGTTTTTGAAACACTTCCCTGTATACTAGAGGTGTAAAGAGTACTCATGTCCTGTGCATGAAACACTTCCCTGTATACTAGAGGTGTAAAGAGTACTCATGTCCTGTGCATGAAACACTTCCCTGTATACTAGAGGTATAAAGAGTACACATGTCCTCTGCATGAAACACTTCCCTGTATACTAGAGGTGTAAAGAGTACTCATGTCCTGTGCATGAAACACTTCCCTGTATACTAGAGGTGTAAAGAGTACACATGTCCTGTGCATGAAACACTTCCCTGTATACTAGAGGTGTAAAGAGCACACATGTCCTGTGCATGAAACACTTCCCTGTATACTAGAGGTGTAAAGAGTACACATGTCCTGTGCATGAAACACTTCCCTGTATACCAGAGGTGTAAAGAGTACTCATGTCCTGTGCATGAAACACTTCCCTGTATACTAGAGGTGTAAAGAGTACACATGTCCTGTGCATGAAACACTTCCCTGTATACTAGAGGTGTAAAGAGTACACATGTCCTGTGCATGAAACACTTCCCTGTATACCAGAGGTGTAAAGAGTACTCATGTCCTGTGCATGAAACACTTCCCTGTATACTAGAGGTGTAAAGAGTACACATGTCCTGTGCATGAAACACTTCCCTGTATACTAGAGGTGTAAAGAGTACTCATGTCCTGTGCATGAAACACTTCACTGTATACTAGAGGTGTAAAGAGTACACATGTCCTGTGCATGAAACACTTCCCTGTATACTAGAGGTGTAAGAAACACTTCCCTGTATACCAGAGGTGTAAAGAGTACTCATGTCCTGTGCTTGAAACACTTCCCTGTATACTAGAGGTGTAAAGAGTACTCATGTCCTGTGCATGAAACACTTCCCTGTATACTAGAGGTGTAAAGAGTACACATGTCCTGTGCATGAAACACTTCCCTGTATACCAGAGGTGTAAAGAGTACTCATGTCCTGTGCTTGAAACATTTCCCTGTATACTAGAGGTGTAAAGAGTACACATGTCCTGTGCATTAAACACTTCCCTGTATACTAGAGGTGTAAAGAGTACACATGTCCTGTGCATGAAACACTTCCCTGTATACTATAGATGTAAAGAGTACTCATGTCCTGTGCTTGAAACACTTCCCTGTATACTAGAGGTGTAAAGAGTACACATGTCCTGTGCATGAAACACTTCCCTGTATACTAGAGGTGTAAAGAGTACTCATGTCCTGTGCATGAAACACTTCCCTGTATACTAGAGGTGTAAAGAGTACTCATGTCCTGTGCATGAAACACTTCCCTGTATACCAGAGGTGTAAAGAGTACTCATGTCCTGTGCATGAAACACTTCCCTGTATACTAGAGGTGTAAAGAGTACACATGTCCTGTGCATGAAACACTTCCCTGTATACTAGAGGTGTAAAGAGTACACATGTCCTGTGCATGAAACACTTCCCTGTATACTAGAGGTGTAAAGAGTACTCATGTCCTGTGCTTGAAACACTTCCCTGTATACTAGAGGTGTAAAGAGTACACATGTCCTGTGCATGAAACACTTCCCTGTATACTAGAGGTGTAAAGAGTACTCGTGTCCTGTGCTTGAAACACTTCCCTGTATACTAGAGGTGTAAAGAGTACACATGTCCTGTGCATGAAACACTTCCCTGTATACTAGAGGTGTAAAGAGTACACATGTCCTGTGCATGAAACACTTCCCTGTATACTAGAGGTGTAAAGAGTACTCATGTCCTGTGCATGAAACACTTCCCTGTATACCAGAGGTGTAAAGAGTACACATGTCCTGTGCATGAAACACTTCCCTGTATACTAGAGGTGTAAAGAGTACTCATGTCCTGTGCATGAAACACTTCCCTGTATACTAGAGGTGTAAAGAGTACTCATGTCCTGTGCATGAAACACTTCCCTGTATACTAGAGGTGTAAAGAGTACTCATGTCCTGTGCATGAAACACTTCCCTGTATACTAGAGGTGTAAAGAGTACTCATGTCCTGTGCATGATACCCAAGGCCTAAGGGAACAGGGGTCTAAAAAAGCTTGCATGCTAGTAGCCCCTACTTGAAACCTAAGCAGGTTGTGCAGGCTGAGGCGGTTCCAAAGGCCCCAAAACGCTACTTATTGGTCATGATGAAGCATGTCACCTACCAGGTAGGTGAGTGAGGGCTTTATATACACACCTGAGTGGGGTCGTGTATTTACTCCATACAGTTGCTCCCTGTGTTGCTTTTGACTGACCTTGGACACTCTCACTTTGTTGAAATAGACATCACGATACAACCATTCATCCAGATCCAGTACTCTTTGGACCACAGAGCTCATCTTATGGTCCATGGTGCACAGCCGTTAAGTTGTTGTTGGTGGTATTAAGAGTTCGATGAATACCTCAGCGGCAGGCACTTTTCTGGGGTTAAATCTCCATTTCACTGCAAAGTTCCATTACAGTGATACAAGACATGCTTCGCCCTTCCCTGAGAATTAAGGCCTAGATGTATCAAGCCTTTTGCGATTCCTTAAGGCCGAAATTCTGCGAATTTCGGCCTTAAGGAATCGCAAACGGACATTTAGCATCTTTTGGGATGTATCACACATTAGCAAAATAAGGAATCGCAAAAAATTGCAATTCCTTATTTTGCTTATGCATTTAAGGAATCGCAATTTTGCGATTCCTTAAATGGCATGTATGAAACTTTTTTAAATTGCGAATTCGGGGTAAGGAATCGCAAATTAACACCAATTTGAGGTTCGTGTTAATTTGCGAAATCCTTTTAAAAAACAAAATATGACCATTTTGAAGGTGGCATGTGACACACATACATGCCCATAGGGCATGTATGTGTGCCATATGCACACACATGTAAGTTTCAGGGGTGCAGCAGGGTGTCCATGAGACACCCCTGCACCCTTGAAATAATTCTCAAATTGCGATTAGCAAATTGCGAATTCGCAATTTGAGAATTACTGCACAATCATTCCTATGGGCCTCCTGGCCCATAGAAATGAATGGGAAAATTATTCCTTAATTGCGATTAGCAATTTGCTAATCGCAATTAAGGAATTTTAAGGAATCGCTAAAAAATAGCGAAATTCTACATACATACCATTTTGCACTTCTCAAATAGCGATTCCTTAACAATCGCTATTTGAGAAGTGCAAAATGGTTTCTTGATACATCTGCCCCTAAGAGTTTACAATTCTAGATCTGACAGCAATGAATGTGGACGCGCAGTTTGAATAGCAGAACCTCAACATTGATGGGCTCGCTGCTTCACATGTGATACTACCTTGCGACGGTATCGTTCCAGACTTCACTACCAGCAGCTAACTTTTTGGCGCTTTTTGTGTACACCCTCCTTTTATGAGACCAGTCTTATTGGGGCCTTTTACATTTAGAACCAGACCCTATCAGTGCTAGCCTTGAGGAAGTCACTGTGCGATACATGTTGACTGTTATTGATGATGATGAAAACTGATTTATAAAGCGCATAGATGCTCCTAGGAATATCTCTTACAGGTAAGGGGTGACCCGATACAAGTTTGTGGACCTGGGTTTACATTCAATATAGAAAAACAATGGTCCTCAAACCAAACGTTCACGATCTCGAAATCAATCTACAGTACTTGATTGCGAGCAAAAAATGAATTTGCGCTCTTCATAAGTAACAATACTTCAATATATTGATTTTTCACAGTAAGAATGAGAGGATGTACAGAAATTGAGCTTCATGTGCAACAAAACAAATTTATTTACATCAATGGGTTTAAATCACCATACACTTTGATGGTTGCTCCAGAGGGGAATGTGCAAAGAAGGGGTGCTCGAAGATAAGTGGGTGGGGGAAATATTCCCAGAGGGAAGGAAAGATACGTCTGACCAATCTCACTGAAATTTTCTACTACTCTTTCCTTCACTCAGGGAATATTTCCCCCACCCACTTATCTTCAAGCACCCCTTCTTTGAAGGACAGACTGGACATAGATTTGGAGAAGGAAATCCAGAGGGTCCATAGAGATCCCTTTAAACTGCACCCTGGTAAGAAAGCCCCCAGAAAGATTTTGATTAATTTTCACACTTATGCAGTTAAGGAACTGGTTTTGAGTAGAGCCTTAACAGAAGCTGCACTTCACTTCAATTCAGCGAATTATCAAATTCGATCAGACCTGGGCAAAGGAACAGCGCAAAGGCAATGGGAGCTTGGGTCCAGAATGCCTGAGTTGAGGAGTCGGGGGGGCTCAGGTCCAAATGAAATTTCCAGCATTACTTAAGGTGATGTGGAGAAATATGATGCATAATTTTAGTTCCCCCGAAGAACTCAATATTTTTATGGCACAAATGAAGGAGTAATTAAGATAGGTATCCAGATAGACACCTATATTGATCGTGAAACTTAAAATATGAGGGAGGGGAGAATGTTATGGATTTGTTACAGTAAAAATGGAAGGGGGAATGGGAGATATTTAACTTAGAGCAAAAATCTTGTTATTTAGTATATTATGATCTGGCGTACTATTATTCAATCGGAATGGGTGAGCCTTTTTTTCTCTTTGCTTTCTTGGGTTTTATTTTTTTTGGAAAGGTGCCTCTGCCGCTTAGGGAGGGTCCCGAAGTGGCGGTTTTGCATTATCGCTAAGGGAATGGTAGGAGGGTTCCTCATGGGTGAGAGGAGGGCAGTGGGTCTAGGGAGCAAGAGGGGAAAAACAAAAGATTCAGTCCTCATACTAACTTGGAATGTAAATGGCCTGAGGGGTAGGATAAAGTTGTCCCGGGTTATTGAATTTCTCAAAAACAGTGAGGCTCATATTAGTTTTTAAGAAGAAACTCACCTAGAGGCCCATGAGTGTAAGAAGGTTTTTGGTAAGGTCAGATGTGTTTAGGAGGTCCTTTGCTCAGAACAAAAAGGAAGCACAAAGGGAGTCGCTCTAATCATTAGGGGCAATGCAGATATAAAAATAGAAAAATTTGATACAGATCAGTCAGGGAGATGGCTGGTGGCCACCCTGACGGTCAGGGGTACATCTGTAGTGTGTGCAGCGTATTATGGGCCGAATGAGGATAATTCAGGAGCACTCTTAAAATTAGAGGCCAGTTTGCTAAACACTTCTGCACCGATCATAATTGGGGATGACTTGGTGATGAATAAGGACTTAGATCGCACCTCAAAAGCTAAAGATAATACCCATCAAAAATGTCTGCAGTGCTTAAAAGTTTGATCAAATACAACAACCTGCTTGATATTTGGAGAGTTAAGAATGGGAATACCAGGGATTTCACCTTCTATAGCAAGAAATATAAACATCACTCCAGAATCAATTATTTCTTGGTAGATTAGATGATGCTCTCTGAAGTTGAGTCAATAACGCATATCCCTGCGATTCTAGCTGACCATTCAGCTGTAGAACTGATACTTGGTCTGAAACAAAAAGAGTGTCAAAGAAGGTGGACCCTAGATAGGGCTGTGTTATTGGACAAAGGAGTAAGGTTGGAGCTAGAAGAAAAAACAGAGGAGTACTTTAAGTTTAATATAGGTACAGCTAAAGACCAGACAGTCTGGGAGGCCTTTAAAGCCTTCTTAAGAGGCCTACTAAGCTCCATAATGATCAGTAAGAGGAAACTTTTGAAAAAAGACGAAGTGAATAGGATAAATAAGATAAAAGAAAAGGGGTCAGATTTACAGAGGGCATCTTTGGTGCCCCAGAGCTTAGTGCCGCGTTTGGAAAATGAGCTGGAGGCTCTACAGGCAGAATTTCAGGCCAATCTAGACAAGAAATTAAAGGACAGGTGGAGTGTTAGTAAGCTCCAGCACTTTGCTTACAGAGATAAATGCGGCTGTCTTATAGCTCTGCCTCACCGCCGGCCTCGCTGCCGCCTTGGTCGCTCCCCTTTGGTGTTCGCCAGTTGTTTTGCCCTAAATTTGTGCTTGTTTCTTTTTGTGCCGTGTGAGCGTTTATTTAGCTGTTTTTCCATTGTTTTGCCCGCCATTTGTGCCTGTATTTTTTGTGCCGTTTTCCTTCCTGTTTTGCCTTTCATTTTGCCCTCCATTTGTGCCTGTTTAATTGATTGTAACCTCTGTGCCGTGTTTGTCTCCTTCCTGTTTGCCCGCCTACCTCGCCGCCCTCCGCTCTCCCTCCCCGCTTCCCGCTTCCCGCCACCGCCATTTGCCCCGCCCCTTTTCTCTTCTGTTCCCTCCCCGCTCCCGCCTCCCAGCTGCTCCGCCCACCCGCGCACTTCGCCTTAAATGGCGACCGTGCGAACGCGCAGCGGTCACGCGCCGATTGTGCGCCGAAGGCGCGCCAAAGGTAAGCCCGTCTGCGCCCGTCCGCGACCGGATCGCGACCAGCGCCAGGACCCCTGGCCCCCGAAGACCCCTACCGACCCGCCTGACGTACTCCGCCGCCACCCTCATCGCACTCAACACCGGCCGACTCCCAGAATGCCATCAAGCCACTCCACGACGTACCCACGGACCTTTCAGCTGCCACGCCTGCAAATTCACCTGCATCCGGACCTGCCTCGCACCAGCACCCGCCAAGTCGAACACCAGCAGCACCCACCTCAAGTGCATCCTGCTCAACACCCGCTCCGTCCACAGACACGCCATCGAACTCTGGAACCTCCTAGACGCCACAGCCCCTGACGTTGCCTTCCTCACGGAGACCTGGATGAACGCCTCTTCAGCTCCCGACATCGCCATCGCTATCCCAGAGGGCTACAAGATCGTCCGGAGGGACCGCAACGCCAACCAGATGGGTGGAGGCATCGCCATCATCCACAGGAACACCATCCGTCTCACGACCAGCACCGACAACACCCTGACCACCGCCGAACACCTGCATTTCCAGATCCACACCAACCCGAACACCACCCTCAGAGGCACCCTGATCTACCGACCCCCTGGACCACGCACACAATTCAGCGAGGACATCGCCGACTTCGTCAGCCCGCTTGCCCTCCCCTCCTCTGACTACATCCTCCTGGGGGACCTCAACTTCCACCTGGAGAACAACAACGACCGCAACACCACCACCCTGCTGGACAACCTCGCCAACCTGGGACTCAAGCAACTGGTGTCCACCCCCACCCACCTCGCCGGACACACACTCGACGCAGTCTTCTCTTCCAGCACAGACATCGACTTCAGCCACGCCACAGAGCTTCAATGGACGGACCACAGCTGCGTCCACTTCACCTTCAAGAGAACGACGACCCACCACCACCAGCAACAGGCCGCCCGCAGAAGCTGGAACAAGATCACAGCAGACCAGCTCGCCACCTCCCTGAGCCAGCACCCTCCTGCCAGCTCAGCGAACCCCAGCCAGGCCGCCGACAACCTCACGAAGTGGATCAGCATCTGCGCGGACGAGCTCGCCCCGCTGAGGACCCCGCCCAGCAGACCCGGCAGCAAGAAAGCCCCGTGGTTCACCGACGAACTCAAGAGCTCCAAGAAGAACTGCCGAGCCCTCGAGAAAGTCTGGAGAAGGGAACCTACACCGGACAACAGGACCTCCTTCAAGCTTGCCACCCGGAAGCACCACCAGCTGATCCGCGCCGCCAAGAAAACAGCATTCAAGGACCGGTTGGACAACAACGCACACAACTGCAAGGAACTCTTCAACATCGTGAAAGAGCTCTCCAACCCCAGCGCAGGAAACAACGACATCACCCCATCGCAAGACCTCTGCAACTCCCTCGCTTCATACTTCCACAACAAGATCGCGGACATACACAACAGCTTCAACAACCAACCAACGCACACCATGACCGAACAATCACCCCCCACCACCACCCTCCACGCCTGGACCCCGATCAGCACCGAAGACACCATCCGCACGATGAACTCCATCCACTCCGGATCACCGACCGACCCCTGCCCTCACCACGTCTTCAACAAGGCCGACGCTGTCATCGCACCCCACCTGCGAGACATCATCAACACATCCTTCGACACCGCCACCTTCCCTGAGAGCTGGAAACACGCCGAACTCAGCGCTCTACTCAAGAAACCAACAGCGGACCCCACCGAACTCAAGAACTACCGCCCCATCTCGCTCCTCCCGTTTCCAGCCAAAGTCATCGAGAAGACCGTCAACAAGCAGATGGCCGCCTTCCTCGAGACGAACGGATCCCTCGACCCCTCACAGTCCGGCTTCCGAGCCAATCACAGCACCGAGACCGCCTCATCGCCGCCACCGATGACATCCGAGCCCTGATGGACAATGGAGAAACAGCGGCCCTCATCCTCCTAGACCTCTCCGCGGCATTCGACACGGTCTGCCACCGCACCCTAGTACAGCGCCTCAGCAACATCGGAATCCAGGACAAGGCGCTGGAATGGATCATCTCCTTCCTCGACGGAAGAACACAGAGAGTCCGCCTACCACCGTACAAGTCAGAGGCCTCCGAAGTCATCTGCGGCGTCCCTCAAGGATCATCTCTGAGCCCCACCCTCTTCAACGTCTACATGAGCCCCCTCGCGGCCATCGTACGCAAACACAACCTCAGCATAATCTCCTACGCCGACGACACCCAGCTGATCCTCTCCCTGACCAACGACCCCGCCTCCGCCAGAGCCAACCTGCATGAAGGGATGAAAGAGGTAGCCGAGTGGATGACGACCAGCCGCCTGAAACTGAACTCTGACAAGACGGAGGTCCTCATCCTGGGCTCTTCACCCTCCGCCTGGGACGACTCCTGGTGGCCTCCCGCCCTGGGCACCGCACCCAAACCGACAGATCATGCAGGCAACCTGGGCTTCATCCTGGACTCCTCCCTCTCCATGACCAGGCAAGTCAACAACGTCTCCTCGGCGTGCTTCAACATCCTACGCATGCTACGGAAGATCTTCCGGTGGATCCCCACCGAGACCAGGAAGACCGTCACCCAGGCCCTCGTCACCAGCCGACTGGACTACGGCAACGCCCTCTACGCCGGTACCACCGCCAAGCTCCAGAAGAGACTCCAGCGGATCCAGAACGCCTCAGCCAGACTCATCCTCGACATCCCACGAACCAGCCACATCACCGGACATCTGAGAGACCTTCACTGGCTCCCCGTCAACAAAAGAATCACCTTCCGCCTCCTCACCCACGCACACAAAGCCCTACACGACCAAGGCCTGAGCTACCTCAACAGCCGGATCAACTTCTACGCTCCCAAACGCCACCTCCGATCAGCCAACCACGCCCTCGCCGCCGTCCCCCGCATCCGAAGAGCGACTACAGGAGGAAGGTCCTTCTCCTACCTGGCCGCCAAGACCTGGAACTCCCTCCCGACCGACCTGCGCCTGACCCAAGACCACCTCTCCTTCAGGAAGAAGCTGAAGACCTGGCTGCTCGAGCAGTAGCGGCACCCCCTCCCCCCCCAGCGCCTTGAGACCCTACGGGTATGTAGCGCGCTATACAAGTGTCACTGATTGATTGATTGATTGATAGCTTGAAAGGCAAAGACTGACAGGGTAAGGAAACTGATTATCAAGTTAATCCAAAGAGGGACAGGAGTCTTATTATATGAGAGCGACAATATTCGGGAGGAGACCAGATCCTTTATGAACAACCTATATGAGGAAGATATCGTATCAGGATCTGAGGGAGCTAAGGAATGGTTAAAGTCAATAACTCTCCCCCAGTTGACTGAAGAACAAAGGCTATCTTTACAAGAGAACATAACGGAGGAGGAGATCAGGGCACAATGTGAAAAAATGGCAAGGGGCAAAGCAGCCGGCCCGGATGGGCTTCGAATTGAGGTATACCTGGGTGTGTTGGATATGGTAGTGCCAGTCTTAACAAATGTGTTTAATAAAATATGTATGGAGGGAGAAGGCACTCCAAGTTCAAGAGCATAAGCTACAGTGACTCTGATCTTAAAATCAAACAAAAATCCTCAGAAGATCGAGTCCTATGGACCAATATCCCTATTAAACTTGGATCATAAGGTTTTTGCAGGAATATTGGCAGCTAGGGTGGCCAGAGTCATCAAGACCATAGTGTACCCTGATGAGAGTGGTTTCATACCCGGGAGACACTAAATGAGCTCACTTTTCAGGTTATGGGGGCAATAGATGTTGCTGTGGTAAAAAAAGGCCCCTCTTACGATAGTTGCAATAGACGCCGCAAAGGCATTCGACCAGGTAAACTGGCTATATCTGTGGGAGACTCTACAAAGCTTGGGTGTCCCATGCAATGTTGTACAGGCTAAGAAGTGTCTCTACCTTAATCCTAAAGCTAAAATGTTTGTCAACGGAGTATTGACAGACTGGTTTAGTATCTCAAGAGGTAACAGGCAGGGGTGCCCTCTGTCACCTTTATTATTCAACCTGGATGTTTGTCGTTACTATGCATGCTTTTACAACGCATGCCTTTACCACGCAACTTTTACAACGCAAGTCGTCACAACGACTTGCGTTGGGGGCGCAGGATAGTGAATTGTTTAATTTACTATTCCAACTCCAGTCCCCGTGGATAGTAGGGAAGGTTTTGGATAGTAAATTAAACCATTCCCTATTCTACAGCGCCCCCCAGCGCAAGTCGTTGTAACGACTTGCGTTGTAAAAGTTGCGTGGTAAAAGTTGCGTTGTAAACGCTGTTCCCCATTCAACCTGTATATTGAACAGTTAGTTTGTTGTCTTAGGGCAGATTCATCTATTCATCCTATCAAAATCGCAGAGTTAGAGTTAAAACTTGCACTATCTGCTGATGATCTACTTTTATATACATCGAACCCAGTAGAAGCTATTCCCAGGCTATTTGAGAAGGCGGAAAAGTTTGGGGAAGTTTCAGGTTACAAAATTAATAAGGAAAAGACCGAAATAATGGAATGGAACCAAGTTAATGGAAGTCAGGGGGCAAAGAACCAAATGAGGTACCTTGGTGTTCATTTGGCTCAGAACTTAGAAGACATTCCGAAAATTAATTGGAACAGGGTCTCCAAAGAGGTTGTCACTCTCCTAACGCGATGGGCAAACCTCCCTTTAAACAACAATGGGAGGGTTAACCTTGTTAAAATGATAATTTTGCCTAAAATAACCTTTTTAATTGTGTTCCACTTTCTTTTTGCGCTAAGGATATTGCTAAATTACAGGGAAAAATAGGGTCGTTCATATGGGCCACAAAAAGTACAAGGATAGCGTGGAAAAAGCTTAGGAGAGGTCTTACTGTGGGAGGGTTGGCGTTACTGGACCTACTCATTTATTGTTATGCCTTCCATTTAAAAAAAAAATGGGATTTTGGACAACAAAACTGATTCTTCCTCCTTTGGTTTATTGTTTGAGGCAATGTTACAAGATGTGGCGCAGGGGCAGGAGTACTTTCTTTATAAATTCGGGGACCCTAAGTTCTATAAAAAAAGTCAGACTAAAGATACTGGGAGCTTCATTAAAGAATTGGACGTTCATCAGTAAAAGACTATAAATGTCGTACTATGCCTCGCAGGCTCAAATTTGGGACTTTCCCAGGACCCTAGAAATGCCTACAAGACCAACTTTGTAATCCACTTAAACTGGCCGGGATTAGTCTTTGGGGAGACCTGCAAAAAGACACAAAGTTTTTGAGCTGGGAGTCGCTAACCAGTCTAACTCGAGGGACACTGACAAGGTTTAAGTTTTATCAGTTATCCGCTTGGTGGGCAACACAGACCTAGGGCAAGGATGAAGCCAACTGGAAATTTGATTTAGTATCTAGAACAGGCATCTGGAAAAGGGAAGTTTCCTGTAGGTACGGGCCCTTCCGGAAGCTGGAGAAGAGGTGGAATTGGAAGTTATAAGACTCTAGGGCGATGAATTTAGAGGTAGTGAACAGGAAATGCTTAAATTATGATTTGATTCTTTTTCTATGCTGCAGGAGTTAAACCAGCTGCTCTTAAAAGGAACCACCTATTTACGGCCTATAGAGTCTATTGGTCCCCAAAAAAACTATCTAACTATCTAAAGCGACTGGGAAGGAATACTACTGCCCAAGGTGTAAGTACCCCGCAGCGGATGACTTCCATATGTTTGTGGATTGTCCAAGAATTGAGCAGTATTGGACTGAGTTAGGTGCTTTTTTGGAAGATGTGTTGCATCAGCAGGTGGAAGTCAGCCCCAGCACGATTCTGTTCGGTCTTCCGAAAGATTACCGTATGAATTTCCCCGCCTCCAAATTTGTGTGCTATGTGATAATTCTTGCAAGGAGGTAAATCTGTAGGGCATGGAAATCGGAAACGCCCCCGACCTTTGCTGAGTGTTTGAAGAACATTATTTACACCTGTGAATCGGATATGGCATGTGACAACACTAGTAAAAGCAAGATTTGGGCAGCTCTAGTGATTTGGAGGGAGAAGTATTGCTGGTCCTATGATTATGCCAAGGCTACCGTCGGTCCTGTACTCCTTAGTAACGTAAGGTGTTTCATGAAATGTGAATAGGAGTGGGAGAAGGGAACGGTAACATCTTGTAGGGAAAGCTCCCTTTCTCTCCACGCGCTTTACCCAAGGGTTCGAATCGGTTTGCATGGAATGTCTGGAGGAATCCCATCAAGAACTCTTTCAAAGGCATGTACGAGGACTAAAAAAAAAAAAAAAAAAATTTCAGAACGGCTCATACATCAAATGGAGTCCTGACTGGCCCGGACATCGCATCACCGCAGGAGGCACACTCCGCCGCGGACAGGACCACCTCCAACTGCCAGTGTCGAAACTGTCGTACTTGCAGACTAACGGAGTTGCTCACACCTGTCGTGGATGCCATCATCTACCTGATACCCTGCTCAGCACTCCAGGTGCCACTAACTCAGTTCACCACGAGTCATCGTTCATTTCTCTTTTTTGGCTATGTGCTATGGCGAGCTCACGCAACAATTTCACCTCAGGCCATATGGCAGACCTGGGGCGATGATGAGAAAGATGATGCACGTGTGACACACCCCACTGCAGCTGCATCATGAATATCCCGAAGGGACCCACTCCTAGATATTCTCTTCACATGGGCTCGCTCAGCTCTAGTGTCCCAAACTCAGTGCAATGCAACTCACAGACACTTCTTTTTGCTCATTGGGTGACCTCTGTACTTGCTCTGGCTACCACCATAATGCTCTGCTGTTGTCTCTGTAATGATGGTGTTTTCTGTTTCCGTCTTAATAGTGTTCACTGTTGTATTTGTTGCCAGCACCAACAACTCCATGAGGGCTGGCTTACACTCACCGCACACATATCCAGCACAGGCGTCACTGTACATGTGACCCTGCCAATTAAGGGGCCGGGCACACGTGCCCGTAGCCTGTTCCACAAACTATCTGCGTGTGTCCCTGTGGTCATGGTGTGTGCTTGAGGGCCCCGGGCCCTACAACATTACATTGTGCTGGGTACAGCGGACGCAGCCATGTCATCGCAGGCAGCGGGTTAGAGCTTGGACATGTAGCTTTGTCATCAGCCACTCAATACGTAAGATGAATGGACTGGGCCGTCGTACGGGGGTCCAGTGTGGGTGTGTGAATGGTAATTCCGGGGCTCTGGGCGTGGTTCAGTACAAGAAATGTGCAAATGCATGTGTCTCTGTCGCAGTGTGGGTCTCCTTTGTGGGGTGTAGGTGGTCCCTGATGGGACTTAGACACCCCGTATGTAATGTAGTTCGACTTCTATGACCTCTTACCAAACCCGCAACTGTTCGGACTCCTCCTTTTTGCATCCGGACTCCTGGCATTTGAATGCAATGTGTGCCTCGGTGGCGTGTTCGGAGCCACCTGTGGTGGCGGGTGATTCCTGCAGTGTGGTCTGTGCAGAGGCTGGGGTCTTCTCTATGTAGCTTGGCTGCCCTTCTCCTGGGGGTGGACTGCCTGAGATGTCAATGAGCTGTTGTGGTGTGTCGGTGTCGAAGTTGTGGTGGTCGTCTCCAGCATCACTGATGGGTTGTCTTGTCTGCTCTGCTGGAGGCGTTGTTTGTCCCTCTGCAATGTGAAGGGGAGATGCAGGTTGACATTGTGTTGACATTTATGTTGGCGCATTTTTCTTGTTGACATGCAGACTGTATGACAATGTACATTGTGACAATTTGATGCGGGACAGTGGATATTTGGACTACGACAACATCTCCGCTACGACCACAACACAGACCCCTGACCCCAACCACCTACAGTGCATCCTTCTCAACACCCGATCAGTCCACAGACACGCCATTGACCTATGGAATCTACTAGACACCATCTCTCCGGACGTCGCCTTCCTTACAGAAACTTGGATGAACGCCTCCTCCGCCCCAGACATCACCATTGCCATCCCTGAAGATTATAAGATCATTCGTAAGGACCGCACCGACCACACAGGAGGAGGAATCGCTATCGTCCATAAGAAGTCAATCCGCATCTCAACCAGCTCTGACGCCAATCTCACCAACTCTGAACACCTTCACTTCCAGATCCTCATCGACCCCAAGACCACACTCAGAGGCACCCTCCTCTACAGACCACCAGGACCCCGCGCAAAATTCAGTGAAGACATCACGGACTTCATCACTCCTCACGCGCTCCCCTCCAAAGACTACATCCTTCTGGGAGACCTCAATTTTCACCTTGAAAAGATCAACGACCGCAACACCACCACCCTCTTGGACAATTTCGCCAACCTCGGACTTAAACAACTGGTAACATCGCCCACCCACATCGCAGGTCACACACTCGACCCCATCTTCACCTCCAGCAATCATGTCTCCTTCAGCCACACTACGGAGCTCCTCTGGACTGACCACAGCTGCGTTCACTTCACCTACAACAAACCAAAACCCACCAACCACCTCCAACCAACTCTGCAAAGAAACTGGAACAAAATCACCACAGACCAGATCTCCGCATCGCTCCTTCTAAACACCCCAGCCCACTCTTCTAACGCAAACGAAGCCGCCGCCAACCTCACCCTATGGTTATCCAACACCGCCGACACCTTGGCACCACTGAAGAAACGTCAAAACAAACCTGCCAGCAAAAAGGCATCATGGTTTAACGATGATCTTAAGAAGTCCAAGAAACTCTGCCGCTCCCTCGAAAAGGCCTGGAAAAAAGACCCAACTACTAGCACCAAGGACGCCTTCAAAAACGCCACCCGCACTCACCACCAACTAATCCGAAAGGCCAAGAAAACAGCATTCAAGGATCGCCTAGACAACAACGCCCACAACAGCAAGGAACTTTTCAACATCGTCAAGGAATTTTCCAATCCCTCGGCCAACTCCAACGACATCACCCCCTCTCAAGCCCTCTGCGACTCCCTAGCCTCATTCTTCCACAACAAGATTGCAGACATCCACAACAGCTTCGACAACCAACCCAGAAACCAACCCACCCTACCTTGTGCTGAACATTCTTCCCCCGTGAACACCCTTAACGACTGGAACCCAATCTCCACTGAGGACACAATCCGCCTGATGAATTCCATCCACTCAGGATCCCCCACAGACCCATGCCCTCACCACATCTTCAACAAAGCAGACTCCGTCATAGCACCGCACCTCCGAGACGTCATCAACAGCTCCCTCAACTCCGCCACCTTCCCGGAAGACTGGAAACACGCTGAACTCACCGCCCTTCTGAAGAAACCCACAGCGGACCCCACCGAACTCAAAAATTACCGCCCCATCTCGCTCCTTCCATTCCCGGCCAAAGTCATCGAGAAAGCTGTCAACAACCAACTCGCCGCCTTCCTCGAAGCCAACAAATCCCTCGACTCCTCACAATCTGGCTTCCGAGCAAAACACAGCACTGAGACCGCCCTCATCGCAGCAACAGACGACATTCGAACTCTACTGGACAATGGAGACACAGTCGCCCTCATCCTCCTCGACCTCTCTGCAGCATTTGACACAGTCTGCCACAGCACCCTTTTACAACGCCTCAATAACATCGGAATCCAAGGAAAAGCACTTGAATGGATCACCTCGTTCCTCACCGGAAGAACTCAGAAAGTCCGCCTCCCACCATTCAAGTCCGAGGCCACTGAAGTCATCTGTGGCGTACCACAAGGATCCTCACTCAGCCCCACCCTCTTCAACGTATACATGAGCCCCCTCGCGACCATCGCCCGCCAACACAACCTCAACATCATCTCCTACGCGGATGACACTCAACTAATCCTTTCTCTCACCAATGACCCCAGCACCGCCAAAACTAACCTACACGAAGGAATGAAAGAAGTTGCCGAATGGATGAAACAAAGCCGTCTGAAACTGAACTCAGACAAAACAGAAGTCCTCATCTTAGGTACATCCCCCTCTGCATGGGACGACTCCTGGTGGCCGGAAGCCCTCGGAAAGGCACCCATCCCGACAGACCACGCACGGAACTTAGGCATCATACTGGACTCTTCACTCTCAATGAACAGACAAGTCAGCGCCGTATCCTCTTCCTGCTTCAACATTCTTCGCATGCTGAGAAAAACATTTCGCTGGATCCCCACCGAAACAAGGAAAACAGTCACCCATGCTCTGGTCACGAGCCGACTGGACTACGGAAACACCCTCTACGCAGGCATTACCGCTAAACTCCAGAAGAAACTCCAACGAATCCAAAACGCCTCAGCCAGGATCATATTAGACATCCCTCGCAACGAACACATCTCCGGTCACCTTAAAGACCTCCACTGGCTACCCGTCAATAAGAGGATCACTTTCCGACTGCTAACCCACGCACACAAATCACTCTACGACATCGGACCAGAATGCCTCAACTCACGACTGTCCTTCTACACCCCCTCCCGCCAACTACGTTCTTCCAGCCAAGCCCTCGCCACTGTACCTCGCATCAACAAGACCACCATGGGCGGCAGATCCTTCTCATACCTGGCTGCTAAAACATGGAACTCACTCCCCGCTTACCTTCGCCTTACCCAGAACCACCTAGCATTCAGAAAGCAGCTTAAAACGTGGATATTTGACAAGTAATCTTCCTCCCCTCTCTAAGCGCCTTGGGACCCTCTGGGTATGTAGTGCGCTATATAAATTCTCTGACTTGACTTGACTTGACATGTGTGGTTGTACACGTACATATGAATCTCACAGTTTACTGCTCTGTTAGGTGTAAGTGTAGAGTTTGGTTCACAGGCGGGCCAGGGTTCGGGCGTGAGGTAATACCAGGTGTAAGTGTAGTTTGGTGCACGGGCTGGGCAGCGCCAGGGTTCGGGCGTGAGGTAATACCAGGTGTATGTTTAGAGTTTGGTTCACGGGCTGGGCAGCAACAGGGTTCAGGCGTGAGGTGACACCAGTTGTAAGTGTAGTTTGGTTCACGGGCTGGGCAGTGACAGGATTTGGGCGTGAGGTAATACCAGGTGTAAGTATAGTTTGGTTCACGGGCAAGGCAGCACCAGGGTTTGGGCATGAGCTAATACCAGGTGGAAGTGTAGAGTTTGGTTCACGGGCTGGGCAACCCCATGGTATGGGCGTGAGGTCATACCAGGTGTGAATGTAGTTTGGTTTATGGGTTGGGCCGCGCCAGGGTTAGGGTGTCAGGCTATCCGAGGGATAATTACAGGGATTAGGTCAAGAGTTGGACAGCGCCTGGGTTTGGGTGCCAGACACTCCTTGCTTTAAGTACAGGGTTGGGCAGTGCCAGGGATGCGGTGTCAGGCAATACTTGGGATAAATGTAGTGATTGGGTGGAGGGTTGGTCAGCGCCAGGGTTCAGCTGTCCGACAATAGCAGGGTAAGTGTAGGGATCAAGTCACGGGTTAGGCAGCACCAGTTAAGAGGTGTCAGGCAATACAAAGGATAGGTGTTGGAATTGGCTCAAGGGTTGGATAAAACTAGGGTGCGTGCGGGCCTCGTGCCCAGGATAAACCCATAGGTTCGGGGGTCAGGCCGTGGTGAGGACATTGAGGTTCAACAGTGCAGTGCTTCATTTGAGCAGGTGGTTTCTGGTGCTTGACAACGGCACTTAATTTTCATCACCGGTACTTACGATGATCTGCCACATGGTGGTGCTGTTTATTTAAAGACGAGCGCAACAATAGTTGTTTGTCTATTCTATATACCTTATAAATGACTCAAACCTGTCCCAAGCCATTCTTAAATCAGTGGGGGTCTGGAATAGTCTGAATTACCACACAGTAGTTAGTAGTTGTGTTGGTACTGTCATTGGCAGCGCGGACGGTCAGTGTGTGGTGAAAGCTGTGATGGTCTTATGACAAGGGCCGGACACTTTTTTCACAAATTAAGCACTGCGTCAGTCAGTCAGACAGTTCGAGAGGTTAACAGGGGCTTCCGAGGCCAGGTAGCACCAGTGACCTGGTGTCAGGCAGCCCCAGGAAACATGGAACAGTCAGAATTTTTTCTTCTTCTGTCCAAATCTGCGCTCTTATGCCAAACTGTATTTTGTATTGTTTACTTGTGCGTCTGTCAGTCCGTGTTTATTCTTCCGTTTATTTGCCTCATAAGCCTGTTTTGTGCTCTTATCTCGACCCCTCCCTTTCCGCGGTGCTTGCCAGCGGCTGCTATTTCGGGGGGCTGGCGCACGTGTCTGGCATGCCCCTCTCTGCCTGGGAGCCAGGCGGTGCCCTCTGGCCTTCCCTTTACACCCTCGCGGTGCACCCACCGCCAGCCTGGCGCACTCGGCACCCCTCCGCCGAACCGGCTTCCTGCGGGAGCAGACGCATTCCACCTTTTAATTACCTTCTAATTCTAGGGGGGGGGGAGAGGGGTTCTTTTTGGCAGAGTCGGTGTGTTTCAAACAAGACCAATAATACCAGGGCATCTTTCTGTGCAGCAGCAGAGGCGACGCTAAAGGTACTTGTATTTTTGAGTTCTTTTATACCCTGTAAAAACAAGCATTTTCAATGCAACAGGTCTCGCATTTGCGAGCGTTTATGCTATTGGCATTGTAAATGACAAATAGCCTGATTCATCAAGCCGAAATCGGCTCGCAAAGGGCCAGATTCTGAGAATCTGGCCCTTTGCGAGCGCTATTTTTGCATTTGGGATTCATCATACTAAATGCAAAAATCGCTAATAACGATTTCGCTATTTTGCGAGGAATTACATTTAAGGAATCTCTATTTGAGATTCCTTAAATGCAATTCATCATCCATTTAAAATTTGCGAATTTGCAATTTCGGCCCGCTATTTACCGCGAGGTCAAACCTCGTGGTAAATAGTGAAAACTCAGAAAAATGCTTTTAAAAGCATTTTTCTGCGTTGCATGTTGCACACACACATGTCCTTTGGACATGTGTGTGCGCAACACCTGTTTAAATTAGCATTTAAGGGGTGCTACAGGGTGTCCTCTGAACACCCCTGGCACCCTTTAAATCGCTATCTTATTTGCGATTAGCTAATTGCTAATCGCAAATAAGGAATACTCCCCATTCATTCCTATGGGCCTTTTGGCCCATAGGAATGAATGGGGAGTTATTCCTTATTTGCGATTAGTAATTTGCTAATCGCAAATAAGGAATCAGTCGGAATCGCAAAAATGTTTGCTATTCCTACATGAATGCCGTTTTGCGAGTCTGGAATAGCGATTCCTTATGATTCGCTATTTCAGACTCGCAAAACCTCCCAACGATGAATCAGGCTGCATGTATTTTATTTATGTGTTTTTAAACGCAACACATGTATAAAAGGCATTGCTATTTTTAATGTCAATAGCTCAAACTCTCGCAAATGCGTTACCACTTTAATGGTGGCCGCCCCCTTTTCTTTAGAGGCTGCTCCCGTATTCAGGTTACAGTGAGCAGCGTTTAAAGAAAGGGGCGCGGCCAACATTAAAGTGAAAGCACGTATGGGGCGCCTTCACCCAAAGTGAAAAAAAAAAAATTACGTTCAAAAAGTTCTATAGCGCTGCCGCTAATGTAAAAGCGGACCGCGCTGTAAAAAAAATAATTAAATAAGCATGGCTGCTAAAGTGAAAGCGGACCGCACCATAAATAAATATACACAGGTGCTCTAGTTAAAGCGGACCACGCTGTAATTTAAATAAATGTAAAACAATGAGATACCCCTTTGGAAGTTTCAAACCCAGGCATACACTAAGCTCAAGCAACATCCATACACTTAACTGATATAGTGACAGCAAATAGCAGGCAACGGAAAATGCAGAATTATTAAAAATGCGATTTTTTTTAATATATATATATATATATGTGTGGTAAAACCATACAGTTTATTAAAACAATTTAAACTCAATAAATCGAAATCAAAACAATACATTGACAATATACATGATGGCAAAACAAAAATAATTAAAAACAATCCTAGAGACAGAAAAAAAGGAACAATAGTTCCTAATAGCTATAGGGGAACTACAAAGGTATATTGGAGATCACTCCTGATTATTAATTTTCGCATTTTTAATAATTCTGCATTTTCCGTTGCCTGCTATTTGCTGTTACTATATCAGTTAAGTGTATGGATGTTGCTTGAGCTTAGTGTATGCCTGGGTTTGAAACTTCCAAAGGGGTATCTCATTGTTTTACAATTATCATTTGGTACCCTGCTCCTTTGGGTCTTTGGGTCCCTCTCTCTTTTATTAGAGTAATTTAAATAAATACATTGGTAAAACGTGCAGTGTTGTGGGTGGATTAGTTGAACATCATTAAAGAAAATAGTGCTCACCGACTTATAAAACAGACTCTGTAACGACACAAGTAAAAAGTCCAGCCATTATGAGAGGTTAAAAATGCAGACAAGGTGGTACCACGGAGGGACTATTAGGACTATTTACAAATGAAAAGCAACAATTTCGCAAGGACAGTAACAGGAGCCAATTGAAGAGATGGGTGTGAAATGGGTGGAGCTTCTATGTCTAACGTCAATACAGCATGCCTCGCAGAGCAGCGCATGCGCGGTCCAGGCTCGACCGAAATATATAGTGGCCTAGTCACAACTGAATTTTTAGCCATAAGCTGAAGTTTTCGACCAAAAATATCTCGTTTACACTTGCCAAGAATTTACACCAGGATTTTTGGCAGGAGGCCTGAAGTGATTCCCGTACAAGGCAGCAAGATTTCTGAGAGAGGTAGTGAAGCATCACTGGGACAGATGTTCTCAGACTTTTATGGTTTCAAAAGGGTGAGCTTCGCAAAATCGGACCGTTTGTGACTGCAAAATGGCCTTTTGGTATGTAACAAATGCGAATTGCGATTCTGTGACATTGAACCAAATTGCAATTTGGGTTTGAGTCTATGTACTGAATCGGTATTTGGAAGAGGCGTGTTTAGGGCATCCCTTCCAAATAGTGATTCGTAAGGGGATGTATTAATGGTTTGCGACTGAAATCCGGTCACAAGCCATTATGGGCCTGATTTACAAAGGTAAAGTTATGCTTGGTAGTAAGTTTGCTACTTTCTCGAAACTCACAAACTACGGGCAGAGTTTTACGACTCTCCACTCTTTATACTTATGTGTTCATGGCTCTTTGCAGTTGGGACGGAAAACTCAGCACGTTATAAGAAATGTGGAGCCACAAAACTCTGAAAGTAGTTTGTGAATTGCATTTTGTAGTATTACAAAACGTTCTACAAAGTGCAGTTTGTGAATCAGCCCCTAATAGTTTACCGACTGCACAAAAGTAGTGGTAACCCATTTACAAACAGGAAGGAGACTCAAAGAAAATCTGTTTTTCTTTTGTCTTAATTGTCCTCTCCTTTGTCCCATATCTCCTTTCGAGTCCATTTGCAGTTCTGCCATTTGTCTTGTTTTCAGCCTCCCCTCACTGCTCGCATGTCTCTCTTTATTATGATTCTGTGTTGCTTACCTTTTCATTGTGGTTTCCAGAAATGCTTTTTGTCTTGCGTGTACATGGACAGGGCCTTCTCTGTCTGTCCTGCTGGGTTATGCTTTGCTCGCTGCACAATGATCCCCAGGTTTATGTATTGGCTCCCTTTGTGGGAAAGTCATTAACTAAAAGGCCGAAATGTTGTTGAATGGCCCTCAACATCCCAACAACTAGCACTCGGTGCTTTGCATATAGGATCATAACGACTTTTTATTAGGATCCAATCCTTGGCCAAGTGGTGAAGACACCAACAAAGCCCCCTACAAACTTGATGGACAAATGCACTTATTTGCTCGTGTGGTTTGGGTGGTGTGTGCTGTTATTCTGAACCTCTAGCCAATGAAATGTTATCATGATTTTTAATTTAGGTTTGAAAAATAGATTACTTGAATACATTACTTTCTGCATTGTTCTTACCTGATCCCGCATATGCCTGCCATTATGCAGAGGATGATAAATATTTTAAATGTACTTCGATTTGATTTTGACTTGGATTGGATTTGACTGAGTTGAATGCACACACAGTTGATGAAATCATTGCAAAATTATACTTTAAGTAGCTCTTCCTTATATTTCAGTTGTGCGTACCCCTCTCCTGGGGGATTACTTGGTCGCCCTATTTTGTGTTAAGATAGAATTACGCAGATTGTAGACTACAAGGGCCGTTAGAACTAAACAGCTTCAGAACTATCCCAGTAGCAATTTACTGTATGTCTGAATTTGAGACCGTGTCCTATACAGATGACTATAATGCTAAACGAGCCAGTGGAAAATATATGTATGGTAATAAAGGTCCTCCTTTTGAATTAAAAATGATCCTACATTATCACACACAGAAAGACTACATACAATCGTAGTTAGGCATGACCTCCATGCAAAATGCCTTACAGGTTGTGTGGATGCAAGCATTATTCCAATAGGGCTGCAAGTATGACATATACCAATTATCTTTGTGGTTGATTAAGAGTTGGAAGCCACCTTCAGATTTGTTTGTAAGTGCTCAAGAAACTGGATGATTCTTAGCATCCTTGGCTTTTTTTTTTTTTTTTTAGCTTTATACAGCGCAAACTCGACCCGAAGGTAACAGAGCGCGTTTACACGGTCACCAGTTGTGTTACAGATGTACACGTTTATTTTGTTTGGCACGGGAAGATTAATTGATTCGCCCAAAATCACGGGATCTTGAGCGTCCCTATCGAGACTCGAACCCGGTTCCCCAGCTTTGAGGTCGACCGCTCTAGCTTTGAAACACATTCAAAAAAATCAAAGTGGATATAGAGAATCTTTATATGAGGTCCTTCGATGACCAAAGTCTGGCAAATGCTAAAGAGAGTGTGGAATAACTTGAGGTGACCATTAAGGAATTTCAACACATCTATGTTTTTTAAATGACAAATAAGCTTCAAAAAGATGCTAAAAGATACATCAAAGAGTGTATCTATCCCTATTTAAGAAAATATTTCTATCATCAAGGTCAGGGAGATCGATTTGGGATACCATCACGGAGAACAATTAAATTTCAGATACAGGATCCGATTCTGACAGCAACCATAGTTGTCAGACCAATATAGCACGGGGGTTTAATGGGCAACCGATTGCTTCTAATCAATCCTTTTTATACACAGGCCCAAGGGGACAGCCTCAAAGACGACTGAGAGAGGATATCAGCCGAGGATGGAAACAGGAACCAATATACACCAGCCCAACGTCAAAGCCGAAACCAGTGGTACGATTGGTAGACCAAACTTACACTGACACCCAGACCATTCCTATCTTCAACATATCCAGTCAAATACGAAGTACACAGGAAAGACAAGTTATAAATGAAGGGCTGTCATTTGTCCCCACATTCAGAAACAAACTATTCTTGACACAACCTGAAATATTCAGTTATTTTAGAACAGTTCTTTTGAAATACTTTTTAGGTCTCGCCTGTCGATGCGCATGCGCATCGAGCAAGGCGAGAGTATTGCGAGTTATCCACTCTTTATCCACACTGCAAGGAATCGTGGCGATTCCTTGCAGTGCCCGTGACTTTTAAGGTCAATGCGCATGCGCATTAAGCTTATGCGCATTGACCTTAAAAGTCACGGGCGCGTGCATGTCCGTCTTTGTTTACCCGCTCCGCCCCCTCCCGCCGTGTCGCCTTGCCTACTCTCTTCCACAGCCTCCCCCAGCTCCGCCCCCTCACTACTTGATTGCACGGCCGCTAGGCCGTGCCTCCCCTACTCTCCTCCCCCCTCCTCCTCTCCTCCCCTGCCTGCCTGCCGCTAGCCTTGTTTCCAATTATTTCTACACGCAGGCTCCATATCCAGTAGCGCTGCCTGTAAATATCGCGAGCGTTCCTCAGTCCGCCACTGCGGCTGTCCAGGTAAATAAATACAAAATGGTTGCTTGGGCGGGATCGTTAATGGGGCTGCATAGTACAGCCTGCATCTCTCCAATCCATGCATCTCTCCCCTTACCCAGTCTTCGGTTTCCAAACACGCCTCTACTGGTGCTTGCTTTTACTATTGTGCCGAAGATTATTGTGTCGCCGATTTCACGAAGCGCCTTCTGATTTGTTTTTAAGGGTCAGCATTCTAGTGTTGCCTGCTGTACCAGCACGCACGCACCATAGAGTCTGGCACTGCGTAGACTTGAATGCCCTGATCACGTGTCCCGGAAATACCGAGCAATCTGGTTTGGCGCGCTCTGGCTTACCTATTTAAAAATAATCGGCCAAGACAAGCCCGTGTACACATCGAGGGAAGCGGGCAGACACTTTTGGTACCAGCGGCATGTAAGTAACCCTCCAGATTTTCCAGCTTGCTAATCTCCATTTTACTTTGAGGACATAGTGCGAAGCCGCATCACTCAGTTAAATTACCCGCTATTCGTTAACACCCTATCTTGGATGTATTTGAGTATATGATCTAGCTGCACTTATTGTTTGCGCCACGTCCCCACCACATTCCACTGCTTTACAAATATTGTGTTAATCTCCTATTGATTTGGTTCAAAATCAATTGGCGCTCCAATCTTATTAGTGATCTGGTCAATATTCCTCGGTGTTGTGCCTCGTTTTATTAACCAGCGTGCGTTAGAGGGGTGTTTCAGTCTGCCGTGACAGCTGGTGTTGTGTGTTTTCGTTATCAGGGTCAATAGTACTTACTATCGACAATGGTTGTAATTTAAACAGTCTATAAGCAGTCCTCTGAAGTCATTAGATGTAGCTCCCTCACCCACACTCACCCTCACTCACCCTCAACCCCTCACTCACACTCACCCTCACTCACCCTCACTCACCCTCACTCACCCTCACTCACCCTCAACCCCTCACCCTCACTCACCCTCACCCACACTCACCCTCACCCACACTCACCCTCACCCTCACTCACCCTCACCCTCACTCACCCTCAACCCCTCACTCACCCTCACTCACCCTCAACCCCTCACCTACCCTCACCCTCACTCACCCTCAACCCCTCACCCTCACCCTCACTCACCCTCAACACCTCACCCTCACTCACCCTCAACACCTCACCCTCACTCACCCTCAACCCCTCACCCTCACTCACCCTCAACCCCTCACCCTCAACCCCTCACTCACCCTCACTCTCACTCATCCTCACTCACCCTCAACCCCTCACCCTCACTCACCCTCAACCCCTCACTCACACTCACTCACACTCACCCTCACTCACCCTCACTCACCCTCACTCACCCTCAACCCCTCACCCTCACTCACCCTCACCCACACTCACCCTCACCCACACTCACCCTCACCCTCACTCACCCTCACTCACCCTCAACCCCTCACTCACCCTCACTCACCCTCAACCCCTCACCTACCCTCACCCTCACTCACCCTCAACCCCTCACCCTCACCCTCACTCACCCTCAACACCTCACCCTCACTCACCCTCAACCCCTCACCCTCACTCACCCTCACCCTCACCTTCACTCACCCTCACTCACCCTCACCTTCACTCACCCTCAACCCCTCACCCTCACTCACCCTCAACGCCTCACCCTCAACCCCTCACCCACCTTCACTCACCCTCACTCACACTCACCCTCACTCACCCTCACCCACCCTCAACCCCTCATCCTCACTCACCCTCAACCCCTCACCCACCCTCAACCCCTCACCCCCACTCACCCCCACTCACCCTCAACCCCTCACCCTCAACCCCTCACCCTCACTCACCCTCACTCACCCTCAACCCCTCACCCACCCTCAACCCCTCACCCTCAATCACTCACCCACACTCACCCACACTCACCCTCACTCACCCTCACCCTCACTCACCTTCACCCTCACTCACCTTCACCCTCACTCACCCTCAACCCCTCACCCTCACTCACCCCCACTCACCCTCAACCCCTCACCCTCAACCCCTCACCCTCCCTCACCCTCATTCACCCTCAACCCCTCACCCTCACTCACCCTCAACCCCTCACCCTCACTCACCCTCAACCCCTCACCCTCAATCCCTCACCCTCACCCACACTCACCCACACTCACCCACACTCACCCTCACTCACACTCACCCACCCTCACTCACCCTCACTCACCCTCACTCACCCTCACTCACCCTCACTCACCCTCACTCACCCTCAACCTCATGCTAAAGATTTACAAAAAAAACCATTAACAATTCTAAAAGCACTAACTCTAATGCTGCGAGACCTATTGCATTTCTAATGCTTGTTTTCTACATGTAAATCTGACTCCTATTCCGATGTAAAAGGTCTACATTGTACTTTCAACCTTTTTTGCTCCTTCTAGTACTATGTATAAGGAAACACTGAACTTTGAGGAGGATATTATACTGTCTGAAGTAAAGGCTTTGATTGACAAATATAAATACATTAAATACAACATGTCCAAACCTCAGTATGAGGCATTACAAACTTTAGCAAAAACTGTAGGTTTTCATTGACAATACCACTGCTGTGTGGTGCTGCAACAAACTTTGCTCCTGAGGTTGATTGGGGCATTAGAGCAATTTCCTGACCGCGAACCACCTGGTTCTTAAGTGCGAGGAAGGACACGCTCAGCTGACGGCACCTGGCAGATCCTAAATGGCGTGTACATCCTAAGGTGGTGCAGGGCATCGTCTGACAGTGGGGAGTACCCTAGCTAGATCTTTTTGCCACCTTCGAGACATTCAGTGTCAAATGTTTTGCTCAGAGTTTCCGCAAGAACACTCACTAGAATAGGCACTCTGACTGGAATGGAAGGCAGGACTCCTGTGCACCTTCCTGTCCCTGCCTTTCCTGCCCGAGTTCTGAAAAACGTAAGGCGTGAGTAACACCAAGTCATCTTAGTGGCTCTGGATGTGGCCAGTAGAGTGTAGTATCCGGAACACCTCTTCAGGAGGATCTTCTGTCACAGAAGCAGGGTAGGGTCCTTCCCCCGAAACTACGCAATCGACACCTACAAATGTGAAGATTTAGCAGCGGCAGTTGACGGCATTTGAGCTGCCATCTGAAGTTGTGGATGCCAGCGTTGCTGTCCAGCGCCCTTCCATGCCAAGTCCATTTTTGCCAGGCACTGGGCCAAAAATTGTGGCCTGGTATGGTATCCAACCTGTTACAGGTAAAGCTGTCTGATGTTTTTTCGTTTGTTTATTTGTTTAGCCCAGCAAAGCCTTGAAGTGAAATGAAATGAAATAAATTCATACTTGTATATCGCACTTATACCCTAAGGCGTCTTGGTGCTGTACGCATACCTCTGTGGAACCCTTCCTGGCTCTTCCCTGTGAAATGCCTGCTCCTGGGCACCCACAAGGTGAAGCCAGGCATCCCAGTGCTGTTGGGGCCGTTGTGGAGATTAAGCAAGCTATTGCCCAGAGTTGCAGAGTGGGACCCATGATTAGAATAGGCACCGAGGCGAGAATTATCAGGTCCGAGGAAATTGAGCCCAAGACCCGCCGAGGCATGAATTGAACCCTGGTCCCGGGTCAGGCCTCTGCATCAGGGTCTGCCGCTCGAACCATTGTGTTGGCCTGTTGGCTTTTTTACATTTGTCGGGCCAACCAAACTTGTTTAAATCACCTATTGTGATGAGATTTATAATAGGTTGGACACACATGTCTTTCCAAACTGTTTGTGATGCCAGAGTGGGACCTTAAATTGGTCCTGACAATTCTAGTGTGCTTTGAGCCGATGCATAGCTGCACGTTGCATCTCATCACTAAAAAGCCATCTTTCTCATTGTGCTTACTTCAACTCATCATGCGAGTGAACTTTAGGCACTGTCTGTGCAACCACATTTTTCCTACGCTCAAGTGGTGTTCCTCCCAAAAGTAGTGACTGTCTTCTAAGTTAGGCAATCCCTAACTCTACCAGTGCTCTTTGCTCCCCCTCACTTGGTGAAAGAGGAAGTGAGGGTCCTCCCACTCAGAAAGAGGGGAGGCTTCTTGGGCTGGACCCCATGTCCAAGGGGAATGGCATTTTGCCGGCTTGGTTGCATAAGTCAGCAAGCAGGGGTGACACATATATGCAAGTCTGCTTTGTCACTTCTGGTGTGGTATGGCGCTAGGAAGCTTCTAGAGAGGACTACCTCGAAAGGAGCAGTACATTTGTAGGGAGGTCTGTAAGGTCGCATCTGCTGGGACTGTTTAGTCTTAAAATAACCTCTGAACTTTGGAACCTCTGAACTTCCTGTACTGCTGGTGGAGGCGAGTCCCACTGAACACTCCTTAGTGCTGCTGTTCTCAAAGAGTTCTAGGGAGAAGTCAAGCTTCTTTTTGAAATGTCATTCCCCTTAAAAGGGCATAGTCATGAGGGTGGCCTGGGTATCTCCTGAGAAGCCAGTGGATCCTTCTAAACTTCGAACGGAAGTGTGATGGCCCTGACCATGGATCGAGCCATGCTGTCTGCGGCATCCAGGCCACACATCAGAGTCTATCCGGCGCCCTCCAAAACATTGTTGAGCAAATAGGAAATATGTTTTAATTTGCAGTCTGGAAGTCTGAGGACTATAGGTTTTGCCAGTTCCCACAAGTAGACTCCAGATGTTTCTACTCACGAAAGATGTTGTGGGGTAAGGCATTTGATTTCAGCTTTGAGGAAGAAGCTTGGACTGCCAGACTTTCTGGTGAACTGTGAGATGACAAAATTTCAGGGTCACCTAGGGCATGTCTGTGTCGGCTGGCTAGTTACCTGTGGACTACTGAGGCTGAAAAGAGTTTCAGCCATGATGGGCTCCGGCAGAGCCTTGTTAAATGGGAGCTGGTGTTCCACCATTGAAGAAGAGGGTTGCAAGCTCTCCATGAAAATGTTAGGCTTAACCTTCGCTAATGGCAGAGTCAATTCTAAAGCTTCAAATGCTTTTCATAACACAGTGGTGAATGAAGAGACTTCAGCAGAAGAAGGCCATAGGATACGGGATGTCTCCTGGTTGAAGTATTCAGGCCAAGATAGATTCAGAGCTATGGTGTGTTAGGAAGCTATCCGCCTCTGAACCATCTTCTATGCAGTAATAATTTTTTCAGACATTACAAGCATATTGCAGTTTGAGCCAAAACATTCTGCCATCAAGGCAAAAAACCGACGAAGGTGTCATGCTAAGGGTTCATCGCCAAATTATATCCTTTTGTTTATTTTTTGCCTACTGGAATATCTCCGTTAACATCTAAGTCTTCAAGAGGGGCTCTGTAGTCGGCTCTGAGGGCAATGTCGCTGTCAGCGCTAAAGAAGGCTCCAACCAAATGGAAGACTGTGCATCGGCAGGCTCCGCCCTCTTCACAGGTGCTCGGACTAAAGCCCTTTGGAGTTATGGTGTTGGGAGGTGTTTGGTTCAAAGCGACTGGAGTCGCTAAACAAACACGCAGGATGGGGCTCACCCTTGGGAAACAGCCCCAGGATACAAACGTTCTGTACAAAACCAGCATTGCCGGCTAGATGCCCTCGACCTGAGCTGAATCGTTCTTAAATGTTTCAATTTGTGAACTTTTTCTTCTGAGGAGTAAGATTCTGGCATCCTGTCTCTGAATGGTGTCGGGAGCGTTTCCTGAAAAAAGAGGATTTCTCCTTCCTTTGACCCTTTATGGATTTTTGTGAGATGATCTGTTTTTTGGAGCTTGTTCTTTGTCACAAGACTTATCCTGAAAGATAAGGAGATCACTCTGGCACATCCATGCAGGCCTTGGACAAATGTTGCTTGGCCTCCCACTTGATGTGTTTTGGGTGCTTGAAAGCTCAGGAGTTGCAGGGTATAGTCCAGAATGAAACCATACATCACTCAACGGCTCCTGATATCATCCTCCTTCCACCTGTCATCCAGAGTGGGAAAGTCAATGGCAGTCCTAGGAGCTGAAGCTTGGACTAGCTTGCCCACCCAGATGAGAATGGCGCAATCTGAACCCATGTTCAATAAACTCTTAAAAACCTGGATTTTTGCTGCCCCAGACCATATAGTGTTTGCACTCATCTGATCTTTTAACCTACTCTGCTCACTAAATTACTCACCACAGGACCCCCCCGACTTTCGATAGCGCCAAGATGCTCCCCCGGAGTGAACGCGGCGCTTTACAAATGCTGTCATTCATTCATTCATTCATGGTGTGGTGTTCCAACCATAACCACCACATGCAAATATCACGTGTAACACATTTTTTGGTGCATCTGCTACAGTGTTCAAGGAGACATTTAATACAGCCACTGCCAAAAAAGCAGAGGAATTTCATTTATGAAGTGCAGTGCGAGCTCCAGACCTGTTTCTATGAGGTACATACTAGGCGAAACTGACACCTGTGTGCCAGTTGGCATCCAATATACTACAGTCCTGCTATATACGATGGCATGAGTCGTGGCTAATGCCATTACGCGTCACCTGGCAGCACTGGAGAGCGACTGCTTAGGATACATTTCCTAAACCAGTCTGACGTCTGGAGGGATATTCAAAGGGAGAACAATCTGTAGGAAGACGTTCCTGTCAGAAATCCAAATTTTGGGAGACAAAAATTTAACAAGCTACTATCTGTTAAGAAGGGTGAACAGTGGATGCCCCCATTATCCTCCACCCTTCCATGCTCATTCATTAGTTGTTGTCTCCCTCACCAGTTCCTTCGTTGCTCTTTCAACTCCTCCCGTGTGTATGTTGCTTTTGCTCTCCATAATCAGTTCATCTGTTGCCTTGTCATCCCTCCCTGCTTTTCTTTTTGTCCTCCTTAACCATACCCAGCTCCTCGCCAGTGCTCCCCTACCTCTTTTTTATTTTTTTACTTTAAAAAAGATATGAATTTTTTTGGGGTGAGGATCTCATGTTTGCACACACTTATTGAGCCACCCGCAGCTTTATTTTTGCAGTCACACTCTTTTTTGTAATTATTTGACTGTGTGAAAATGGCCATCGGTCATCTTGAAATGAAGTAATTAAACTTACAAAAAGAAAACAAAAAACACAAAAAATACTTCATGGTGGCACCGGCGGCCATCTTAGAAAGGATGTTTGTCCATAAAGCCTAAACATTCCAAGAAGGCTGCCAGTGTATCTTCATGCAATGCAGCACCAGCCATTTTCAATTATTTTTATAAATATGTTTTTCACTAAACTTTACAAACAAGCCAGTAATTCTTGCATTTTGGAGGTAGACCCACTATTGGCTTTGTCAGTGCTTTGTTTTATAATGACATCTCATACACTCCTCCTTCCCCTCTCCCCTAAACCCTTCCGCCTCACCTCTGCTCCCTTACCTCACAAGCCAGTCTCCTACTCATGCGTCTCTTAGCTCCTCCCATGCTTGGGAGAGCCCTTTGATCCTCAAATTAAGATGAGGCGCTCTTTTCCACCCTCTCTAGAATGTACGTCCATTCTGTCCATAGTGTTTTATATTTGTAGTGGTCTTAACAGCTGAAGGAACCAACAGTGACAACTCTCCCAGCTCCCCATCTTCTCTCAGATGCCATATGCCACACATGCACACCCACTGGTGCATGGCAGAGGCGGGCAGTGCATAAAACCGACACAACTTCTCTAGCAAGCTCAGAGCTAGGCCCTCAGCCCCCCACATTCAGGTCTGTCCTCTAAACCCATTTTGTCAGTCTTGAGGCACAGGTACAAGGGGTTTCAGCAAGCCTCTTCATTCATTGGTCTTTTATCGTCATTCGCTTTGTTTTCCACCTCTACACCATACAACATGTGGCAGTGGGTCGGCCCACTTCAGCCATTGGGTAACTTCAAAGTGAGTGGCAGCATTCTAGTCTTCCACAAGGCACACATCTGCACACTAAGGGGCGTGATTACGAGCCAGTCAGCATATTCCGACTCGTGCGTAAACCCCTGTTTACGTACTGGTTGGAATTACAAGTCGAAAGGTATTTAACATATCTGATAATTATTGGACGGATTAAATACCTCAACTTTCGTAACATTTTGGCAGTCCAAACCTGCCAAAATATCGCGGGAAAAACCATATGGTCTTTACTGTGTCATGGGATTTTGGAATCTTAAACACTAATATTTGCAGGTTACTTTCGACCAACTTGTAATAGGTGCTATATATCGCACCTGATAAATAACGTACCCCGTGTTATCGTTATTTCTCATTTGCAATAAATAGCACCTAAACTCTAAACCAGGGCCTAAATGGTACACTTTTTATTAACCTCTGCATGATCAAAGTCCGAGTGGACTCACTGTGATTCAAACCTGTGACCAAACAGCTAAACATGGGTTCTGGCCGTAAATGCTTTAGACCATGGAGCTTTAAGGTGCCACTTTAGTAAATTGTGTTATTTAGGAGACCCAAATATAAAGAAATCTCCATTTGATGATTGTTAGGTTAGACCTGTCAGTCTTAGAGTGGTCTTTTCCCAAACTTTTTGCCTTCAACCCTCCTGATTTTTGCTGAATTTGTTTTGTTGCGTTTAGGGCTCTGTGCACGTTGCCACTGCTAACCAGTGTTTGTGCTTACTACCTAACATATGGTAAAATTGGCTAAAACCTGATTTAGCCTATTTAATTTACGTATAAGTCCATGGTAAAGTGGTATACCATATACCCTAGGCTGGTAAATTAAATGCAACTAGTAGGCCTGCAGCATTGATTGTGCCACCCACTTGTGTAGCCCCTTCAACATGTCTCAGGCCTGCCATTGCAGCCTGGTACCGGTTTTAAACTGCCAATTTGACTTGGCAAAATAGCCCCTTTGCCAAGCCTAAGATGACAGTTTTAATAAATCTATGTAACCCTTAAGGTAGGCCCTTATCAGTGCCTTGGGCGGTCTGTGCATTGAAATGAAAAATGTGGACATGTACTTTTAAGTTTTAAATGTCCTGGTAATAAAAAACTCGTAAATTTGTTTTTTACTACTGTGAGGCCCACCTCTATAATAGGATAACATTAGGTTACCTTATTAAGTGCAAACTTTTTGATTAAGAGCAGGTAGAAACATCATGTTTGGTGTCAGAGAAATTGCCATTTAAAACCCTATTCAATGAAGTCGAATTTTAAATCACAATTTTGAAAATAGCACTTATAGATAGTTGTCACTTAACTGTCCTAACAATTTGGTGCCCCCTGGTTGTTATGGGTCTAATGACTGGTTGTGAGTGGCAGTTGGCCTATGTATATTCCTCTCAGACATCCACATAACAGAGGTATTAGGTGCACCTGGATGGACTGGCAAGACACAAACAAGGTGGGGGTGGCGGGCGGAGCTGGGCATAACCCCACTTGCTAGTCAGTAGGATGTGCCCTAACCTCACACAAATAACTTTACACTAGTCTATTGGGCCTATAGCCAGGCTGGAGCCAGGGCAGGGAGGCAAGAACTCCCAAGCACTTTTGAAAGGGGAACTTCTAGAAACTTCTCCTGCTTCAAAGGAGGCACCAGGTATAAATATAGGACCCTCACACCCACTTTTCAGATCATTTCTGGACCTGTGCAAGACTCAGAAGAAAGACTGCTCTGCTGCCCTGCTGCAAGACGAATTGCTAGCTGCACTCCTGCATGAGTAAGGAGGACTGGACCTGCACTTTGAGTCAGGACTACCACAGTGACTCCAAGGGCTAGTTGGCTGGCCTCCTGATCATATTGTCAGAAACAGAAAAGACTCCAACCACCTTGAATCCTGCATCAGGACTCTGCCTGCCGTGAGTCCTAACACCCACCTTCCCCCAAGTGGTTCCACCCCAGTCCCATTGCAAGTGTGACTTAAGTTGCTCTGCCACCCCAGCTGCGGGCCTCATCAGAACCGATGCAGCATGATGCTACCCGACACACGACCTCGCATTGTGGCCTTCACAGCCCCACAGCGAAACTGGTGCAGCACAATGCAACTCGACATGGACCTTGCCTCATAGTCCCCGCAGGTCCTCATTGGAAACGACGCAGCACAATGCAACTCGGCAGAGAAACCTGCATTGTTTATCAGAACCAATGCTGTGTGAAGCATCTCAACACAGGACCCTGCATCGCACCTCGGAACCGCTGCTGCAGGGCACAGTGAACCACATCAAGGACATAAGGTGCAATTCTCAGTGGGCCTAACTTGATCCCTGTAACCGGCCCGCGCTCCATCAAGGTTAGCTTAAACTTCTGACTTTGTCCCAGTCTGGCGTGATCAAATAACCACAGTTTGCGCCTTGTGCTTTTAAGCACTATTTTGACCTAAACCTTTAAAATTCCATATCTCTAGTTCTACTAATTGTATTTTTGTTGTTTTGTGTCAAATGATGTATGAATGTTTCTTCTATTTTTCTAAATTGGTTTGGGATTTTTCTTGTGCTGTGTTTTAACTTTATCACTGTTTGTGTGCTGCATAAATACTTTACATGTTGCCTCTAAATTAAGCCTGACTACTGCTGTGCCAAGCTACCAGAGGGTTAAACACAGGTTAATACAGTGGTTTTAGTTGTTCACCTTGACAGGGGTTGTAGCTGTTGCTTGAGTAGGGTTCCACCCCCCCTCAATCAACAACCTAATTTGTTACAATGATGTATTTTGGCTACCGTGGACGAGGAACAGGTACGAGACCTGATTAAAAGTTGGTTGGTTTTCAATTCATCCGATAATTATTGAATATGTTAAATACCTCAAGCTTCATTAAATTTAATAGTGGAAAAGCATAAGGTATTACCGTCTCATGTGGATTTTGGTGTGTTACACACCAAAATCTGCATGTTATTCTACACAAACTCATATTTTTTCTACCCGATAAATAACATAACCAGTGGTATCGCTATTCAGCCGGTGTGATAAGTAGCACCTACACTCGTCGTAATCAGGGGTTCCCTTCAGTGTTAGCGACTAGCTGTGTGTGCTTTTTCAAACCAAAAAAGTATTTTTGTTTTTAGCAATAATTTGTGTTTATTTTAGTGAGGACTCTGCAGCTCCTCCATAACCATAAAGTTTTACAAAAACATAACAATAGAAAACAAGCATTGATAGAGCCTAAACGCTCACAGCCAACACCAGATCTATTGGCTTTACCAATGCTTGTTTACCGTGCCTCTGAGGTATCCCTAAATTGACCTTTCCATGCACTCCTTCTTCCCATTGGTGACCCGTCACTTTCTTTCTTCTCCTTCTGTCCAGGCCTTTCCAAGCAGCCCAGCATTCTACCACACGGTCCATATTCCCCTCCTCCTCCCTCTGCTCTCACCTGACCAGGTCTTGCCATGGAGACTTTCTTTCTGGCCTTGCTCTCTCCTCTTCCGTTATCCACTTGTCCGGATATTTTCATCAAGCCATTCATTCTTCTCTTATTCTCCTTTCCCCCTCTTGGTACCTCCTCTGCCCATGCCCAGGCCTTAGTCGTACAGTCTGGGCCTAGGTGGTTCTCGCACTTGAATCTATTAGATTTCAGTAACATAGCTTAGCGAGTTAATGACTTGCCGAAGAGGGCTGAGTGTAACCTGCATATTTCATGTTGAAATCCCTTCAGGGCTGACCCACCCTTTTATTTTTCCAAGGTTGGTAAATGAAGTGCGGTTGAGTTAGATAGTAGTAACCGGTGTTATTGACAACGTATTAACAGTGTTAGTACAAATTAAAAATAATCTGCAGCAAGGACGGGTTTATTACAAAATATGCAGTCCCAAAGCACAGCTTGTCTTCCATCTTTCTTAGGCTGGTGAAGTGCGTACCTGTATTAATAGTAGCATCTATTATTGAAAGCACTTAGAAATGGCAGAAATGTAGTATTTAGTGTTGTATAAAAAAGTTCTCATTAACTTTCTAGACACTTGTTCCATAGGAGCTGGTGTTCTAACCATTGAAGCCCCCCTGATATCTCTGCACCCCCAAAGCAGTGGCAAAACCATGGCTTCCCTGAAAATGACATCACCAAATGTCCGTCACAGCAACACACACAGAATAGCACATCATGTGATCTAGTCTTTCAAATGCGAGTCCAAAAGTCTCATTTCGACACACAGAGCACTGCCCATCATGTGATCTTGTCTTTATCTATGAGACATTACCAAAAGTCTCATTTTAACACACTGAGCAGGGCCCATCATGTAATCTAACCTTTTCATCTGTGTGACACTACTAAAAGTCGGTCATTTCAACACACGGAGTACGGCGCATCATGTGATCTAGTCTTCATCTACAAGACATTACCAAAAGTCTAATTTTTTAACACAGAGAATGGCCCATCGTGTGATAAAGTCTTTCAAATGTGAGACCAAAAGTCTCATTTCAACACACAGAGCATGGTGCATCATGTGATCTAGTCTTCATCTACGAGACATTACCAAAAGTCTGTCATTTCAACACACAGAGCACAGCGCATCATGTGATCTAGTCTCCATCTACGAGACATTACCAAAAGTCTGTCATTTGAACACACAGAGCACAGCACATCATGTGATCTAGTCTTTTAATCTGTTAGAAGTTGCCAAAAGTCTCTAATTTCAAAGCACAGTGCACAGTACATCATGTGATCTACACAGTCACTATTGACCCCTGGAGGTTGAGCGTACGGACTTTGTGAATTGGTGGATCATCACAAACATTTATACTTTTTTCTCTGTGCTTTCCTCTTCACCTATACCGTTTTTCGTAAATTGCAATACATCATGTGATCTAGTCTTCATCTACAAAGACATTACCAAAAGTCTAATTTCAACACACAGAGCACGGCGCATCATGTGATCTAGAATTTTTCATCAACAAGACATTAGTAAATATCTGTCATTTCAACACACAGAGCACGGCGCATCATGTGATCTAGTCTTTTCATCTATGAGAAATTGCCAAAAGTCTCTCATTTCAACACACAGCACAGCACATCTTGTGATCTAGTCTTTTCATCTGTGAAAAATTGCCAAAAGTCTCTCATTTCAACACACAGAGCACGGCACATCATGTGATCTAGTCTTTTTCATCAACAAGACATTACTAAATATCTGTCATGTCAACACACAGAGCACGGCGCATCATGTGATCTAGTCTTTTCATCTATGAGAAATTGCCAAAGTCTCTAATTTCAACACACAGAGCACAGTACATCATGTGATCTAGTCTTTTTCATCAACAAGACATTACTAAATATCTGTCATGTAAACACACAGAGCACGGCGCATCATGTGATCTAGTCTTTTCATCTATGAGAAATTGCAAAAGTCTCTCATTTCAACACACAGAGCACGGCGCATCATGTGATCTAGTCTTCATCTACGAGACATTACTAAAGGTCTGTCATTTGAACACACAGAGCACTGCGCATCATGTGCTCTAGTCTTCATCTGTGAGACACTGAAGAACCGGGTTTTAGAACCCAGCGGCGCCAGGGATAACGCCCGATGTCTTCGGATTCCCTGCCTCGGCAAACAGAGACACGGGACACTTCTTGATGACGTCAAAGACCAAATTTATTGGCTGCAACCAGGAACAGAGGTCTACGAAGCACAACACGGGTGGTTCGCTAGAGACTGCACAAATTCATGGAGCGGAGCATCGTCTTTTATGCCAAAAATCACATTCCTGGCTAGCATCAATTACATACAAACTGACCAATGAAACGGTGACATTTCAAACATATCGCATGACGACAATCCCACTTTCCGTTGTCCAGCCCACCAGAAATGACCAGGCAAATTCCAATATTCCTGTTCGATCAGGCCGTACAAACCCATCATAAAGACCTTAACCCAAATCAGTGATTAAGCCATAAAGGAAAGAACAGAAACAGATGAGAAGCAAGATAGAAGGGTGTGTGCATGTACCATAAACTCAGCAATGTCTTGCTCTTTGATCTTTATCTGACCAGCTGCTTAACAAGGAACTGGCTCAGCGAGGCCAGCCTCGGGCAAGGGAGTCAGTTCGGCCAGGTCACACAAAAGTCAGCTAAGGTGTACGTGTCCCAAAGACTCGTTCGGCCATAGTCATCGGCCTATTTGAGGGCAACCACACAAAATGGCTGCCGAACACAAAATGGAACCCGAGGGTTCAAACGAAATCCCTGAATACGTAGTGTTCTCATTGATCGATTGCGACGAAAACACTCATACATACCGCACTCGTGATTTGCGGTCCGCTGATACCAAAATCGTCTATATATCCGACGACCTTTATTGAACGGGTTCAGAATCTCCGAACCACAAACCCTCAGAGTCACAGAACCACAGACCCTCCTTTTGCCCTTACATAGGCAATAAACCCAAACCCATGTCAGTTCTGAATCCATGTCTATATTCATCAGATCATCAAGATGTTGCTGTAGCATCATCCTAGTACTTAGCAACTCTCTCTGGACAGGTCCCATCGCACATGAAGTAGCACAGAGGCCACATATAGCAGGAGCACACTGTACACAGAGACAGAACAGGAAAAGGATAGCTAAGATCATCCCAATAACTATCAGAATCTTCCATCCCCACGTGGATATCAATCCCCAAAACCATCCCATCAACGACCAATCTCCCTCGTCTATATGTACAGACTCGGAGATCTTATGTAGCTTAGAAATGGCCTGGAAGACTGTCGGAGCGTTATCTGGAATGAAAACGCAGCAGCTCGATTGAATCAGTTTACACACTCCACCTCTGTCTGCAAGTATGACATCAAGAGCAACTCTATTCTGAAGTGTCATAAGTCGATCCGACTGGAGCTCAGCAGTCAAGTTACTAAGGGCACCGGCAGTTTAGACTATGGTGGACTCAACCACTCTCGTCAACTGGCGAATGTTCCTGCTGTTAGCCATCGGTCCCCAGAACGGCAGAAAACCTTTAAAGAAATCTCCCAACTCTTGCCCTGCGGTATCTTCCTTACTGAAGACACCTCTAGCATCTCTCGTCTTATGGTAATCTGCTGCAGCTGTAAAAGTGGGAGGCAACAGGAACGAAACAAAACATGTGCCCGAGAAGTCAGGGGGCAACCATGTGTAGGCCTTGTCATAACAGATGAAGTAGGTACCCTTTGCTACTAGGAACGCTGGGGAAGTCTGAGACGCAAATACATAAGTCTCAGTGCAGACACTCTTCCCTAACTGAGCTCTCGGATTCTTGCCATTACCTTGCAGACAATAATGACCCTGATGGGGCACTATCCAAATCGGTGGAGAACTTTTCGCTCGCTGGTTAACACTCAGACTAACTCCATATCCAGTAAAATTCCAACTAATGTATGCTTGTGTCTCATCTCTCGGGATAGTCTCATACGAACTAATTCCTCTAATCATATCGACTATGCCCTTGACCAGAGCACTAGTCTTCGGACTATCTTTCACGGAACGTTGGGGATAGACGCCATGAGTATAAATGAACATCGTTCTATATGCCCAAATAGAACCATTATAGCTGAAAGGCAAAACCGGGTAAGGAATACCTTTATCGGTCGTATGGGGCATGAGGCCACAAACCTAACAATTTGTCGTGTTCATTACTAGCTGGTGTTGGTGCAGGAGTTGAACAAAGGAATTGTTAGCAAATTCCAGTCTTCTAACGATTTCATGTTCGGGCAGAGGGTGAAAAGAATGAGAAGAAATAGTAGGAGGAGGTATAGGTTGCGTAGTGGGCATGAACGTCACTTGAAAAGAGAATGTCACATATCCAATTAAAAACATCATTAAACTAAGCAACATAAATAAACACAATATTAAAAATCTTTTTCGGGTCATTAATTTACAGATTTTGCTCTTAAAGCTTATTCTCTCAACAGGTCTCTCCATCTCGAAAAACTCCATCCTCTCTAATTGCTGCTCGCGGTGGTAGGGTGTTCTATGCTAAGGAATGCTTCTGTCAGCCCAGGGCAACTCCCTTAGGCCAACCAGAACCGTCGACCTAACGTCTTCGGCTTGCACTTTAAAGACTTCGGCAACCGCGACCCTACAGCTGAACCCGGATGGCGGTTCGAAAAACAAAAATCAAAGTAGTTCCTCAGAGGAGAGTTAACCTGCAAAAAATCATAAAAAGAAAACTTTATATTTTTATTTGTCCCGCAACTCTCGGTCGCAAATTGTAACGCTCTTTGCCAGGCAATGTCTGGTCACGGAAAAGTAGCTCAGGTTCAACAGTGTTCAAACAGTTCAATGGAGGCACAGCTTCTTGGAGAAGATCGTCACTTTCTTGCTCAGTGTTCGTTCTAATCAAACGGGCATCGCTGATTGGCAGAAAACGAGGCACAGTCTCAGTCTCAGAATCAGGAAGTCCTTTCTGGACCCACCGGTCGTACGGCAGAGGCAAAGGAGCCCTTTTGCAATGTACACCGTGGATCCAGTTCTTTTTACCGTGCACTCGTACTGCAGAACGGGTAGATAACAAAACCAGGTAGGGTCCTGTCCAGCGGGGCTGCTCGTTCTTGGTTCGCTGAAAATTCTTCACGAGCACCCATGCGCCAGGTTCAATGGCGTGCCCTGGATCTTCAGAAGCTTGTGGCAATAAATCGTGAACCTGTTGATGCAAAACACGCAATTTAGCCGTCAATTCATGCAGGTAGTCAAGCAACACAGGATGTTCTATTTCACTAAATTTCGTCTGCCTCGGCACTCCCCAAATGTTTTCCGGGCGACCAAACACTACCTAGTATGGACTCAAACCTGTTCGTGAATGCACAGTCATTCTAGTGGACAAAAGGGCTAGAGGCAAGCCATCTGGCCATTGTAAACCAGAGGTCGCTTGAATTTTGGCTAACTTCAATTTTAGAGTGCCATTGTAGCACTCGACTAGACCAGCTGATTGGGGGTGATTTGCAGTGTGAAACTTCTGCCGGATACATAACCCATCACATACTCTCTTCATCACTTGACCCACAAATTCACTCCCATTGTCACTCCAGATCATTCTCGGCAAACCGTACCTAGGGAAGAACTCTTTAATAAGGGCTTTCGCTGTGGACAAGGTAGTATTGTCCTTCAAAGCATAGGCTTCCACCCATCTAGAAAAAGAGCAAACAACCACTAACACATACTTCAGGTTGTTGCACCTCTCCATGTGGATGAAATCTAGCTGCAAAGCCTGAAACGGATACGTTGGAGGAACAAAATGGGATCACTGAAATAATATCGGGGGTCAAAATATCGACTTGCAAAAATATCGTGGACAAAATATCGACAGTCAAAATATCGAGTTTGTATCTACAAACAGGTAAGTACAAAAATATCGAGTACAAAATATCGTTTACAATAATATAGTTGTAAAAAATATCGACTTTATTAAAAACAGTGTTAAATTAAATTAATATTCAAATTTAATTACTAAAATATACTTAAAAATACTTAAATTAACTTATAATAATTAAATAATAAATGAAAATAATAAAAATAATTTTTTACAATCTTATTTGTTAAAACATATATATATAGTAACATACTATAAAACAGTAGGGAAAACTGACCCTGAACCCAAAAAATACCCCTTTACCCAAAAACTGTAAACTGACCCTGAACCCTAAAAATACCCCTTTACCGAAACACCCAAAACTGACCCTGAACCCTAAAAATACCCCTTTACCCAAAAACTGAAAACTGACCCTGAACCCAAAAAATACCCCTTTACCCAAGAACTGAAAACTGACCCTGAACCCTAAAAATACCCCTTTACCCAAAAACTGAAAACTGACTCTGAACCCTAAAAATACCCCTTTACCCAAAAACTGAAAACTGACCCTGAACCCTAAAAATACCCCTTTACCCGAAAACTGACCCTGAACCCTAAAAATACCCCTTTACCCAAAAACTGAAAACTGACCCTGAACCCTAAAAATACCCCTTTACCCAAAACCTGAAAACTGACCCTGAACCCTAAAAATACCCCTTTACCCAAAAACTGAAAACTGACCCTGAACCCTAAAAATACCCCTTTACCCAAAAACTGAAAACTGACCCTGAACCCTAAAAATACTCCTTTACCCAAAATTAATTAATATTATTTAATTACCAATTAATTATTAATTAACAATAACAATAAAGTAAATATATTAGCACATTAGCTGTAATTAATTCAATTTAATAATTAATATTATTTTTCCCAATTAATTAATTAACAATAACTAAAAATTATATATATAAATAAATTACTCTAATTAATGTAATTAACTAATTAATATTTAATTACCAATTAATTACTAATTAAAAATATGTACAACATTATATTAATTAACTAATTAATAATAATTAATTACCAATTAATTATTAATTAAAAATATTTACAAACATATATTAATTAATTAATTATTATTAAATTACTCCCCACCCTTATCCCCTATTAACCCAACATCCCGCTCCTAAACATTAACTACAATTTATATTACTATTAATACATTTTTTTTTAACCTTTTTTCTACATATTATCAAAAAATTTTACTTTGACTATTTATAGATATTTTGTCTTGTCAATTTTTTTGAGTCGATATTTTTGAACTCGATATTTTTTAATCATTATTTTATTCGATATTTTGACCAACGATATTTTTGTTATCGATATTTTATTATTGTCGATATTTTTAACTCGATATTTTGTCCATTCGATATTTTGGAGTCGATATTTTGTCTGTGCACCAACAAAATGACCAGCTGGAGTTGGAATTCCCTTACCAGGATTGTACATCAAACACACCATACAGTTCTTAACCAAATTCTCTGCACACTTAGGAATTCCAGCATTCTGCCAAACCGGAGCCAACAACTTGCAAATCCCTTTCACGCTGATATGAGCCAATCCATGAGCCATTGTAACCACTGGAAGCACATACGCATCGGGTAACAACCATCTTTGATGCTCTGACAAATCAATCCAACAACCATTCGAATCCAATTTACCCTTGCTTTCTCTCCATTCATTCAACTCTTTCTCTGTAGCTTCAGCTTGGATGGATTTCACACTCTCAATCGTATCTTCACACATACTTCCATCTGGAACCCATCTCGCTGGACCTGCAACATACATTCGACTCATCACATTTCTCGCAGTTTCTTTCGCAACTTCATCTGCAAACGCATTACCGCGACCAACATCATCCGTAACTTTCTTATGCGCACTGCATTTCACAATCGCTACTTGCAATGGCAAGGTAAGTGATTCAAGAAGTTCATTCACCAACTGACCATGCTGGATCGTGGTCCCATGCGAAGTCAGGAACCCACGCTCTCTCCACAAACGTCCAAAACTATGAGCCACACGAAATGCATACTGGCTGTCAGTATACACAGTCACTCGTTTTCCTTTCGCCAACACACACGCTCTCGTTAATGCAATCAACTCTGCTGCTTGCGCTGAATTATGTGGGATACGTGCAGCTTCAACAATCGTATGCAAAGTCGTAACAGCATATGCCGCAGTCGTATTACCATTCGGAATCTTGAAGCACGAACCATCAACCCATAAAGTACCATCACATTCTGGAAGAGGAGTATCCCTAAGATCTATCCTCCCTTTCGTTTCTTCCTCAGTCCTAAGGAAACAATCATGCTGTTCGATATCGTCTGACTCAATTGAAATCGGCAACAACGTGGCTGTATTCAACGTGTTGCATCTCTTTATATGCACATGACTCGCTAACAAGGTCAATTCGTAACCCAACAACCGAGCACTAGTTAAGTGCTGTGTCTTGGTACGATTCAACAAGGTATCCACTGCATGTGGAACCATCACAATCAGTGTATTGTCCATTACTAAACCAGCAGACTGTCGAATCGAAACAGCCACTGCCGCTGCAGCTCTCAAACAACTCGGCAACCCTCTAGCTACCGGATCCAAAGTCGACGAAAAATAAGCACATGGACGCTGCTTGTCGCCAAACTGTTGAGTCAAAACTGACAATGCACATCCCTCTCTCTCGTGGACATACAATGTGAAAGGCTTGCTGTAATCGGGGGTACCCAACACAGGAGCCGAACACAACGCATTGCATAATTCTGAAAAGCTCTTCGGACATTCGTCAGTCCAAGGAATAGGATTTGGAGTATCCTTAACAGTAAGAGCTATCAAAGGCTTCGCAAGCAACGAAAAATTAGGGATCCACTGTCTACAGTACGATGTAATACCTAAGAAAGCACGTACTTCTCTCTGTGTCGTAGGCACACTCATTTTCGCAATAGCTTGAATTCTTTCTGGGGTCAGTTTCCTTCCCTCCTTCGATAAGAGGTGACCTAAATAGGTAACTTCTTGTCGACAATATTGCAACTTCGAAAGAGAAACCTTATGATGGAAATCAGACAGATGGCGTAACAACGACAAAGTAGCCTCTCTACAATTCTCTTCATTGTCAGCAGCAACTAACAGATCGTCGACGTACTGAATAAGAGCAGCACCATCAGGTAAAACCAACAAATCAAGTTGCGTCTTCAAAGCTTGGCTATAGATCGATGGACTCTCGCAATAGCCTTGAGGAGTGCGCTTAAAGCGGAAACTTCGTCCTCCTAAAGAGAAGCCGAAAATATCTCTACTTTCCACGGCAATCGGGATGCTGAAGAAGGCATTCTTCAAGTCAATCACCGAAAACCACGTGGCTGTAGCTGGGATCAAAGTCAGTAAAGCGGTGATATCAGGTACAACAGGAAATTGCAGAACAACAATCTTATTCACCTCGCGGAGATCGATCACGAACCTATATACAGGAGGCTGTGAAGAATCAGTTCTCTTCAGAACAGGCAAAACCGGACTATTGCACACATTACCTCTCGTTTCCTCAATCACACCTTTCTCAATCAGATCATAGATGATCGCTAAAAGTGCTCTTTCACCATCACTAGAGATGCGATACTGTGGAAATCGTGGCAATTTAGCATTCGCCTTCAACGTCACAACATATGGCGGAATCTCTAAGAGACCCACATCGTTCGGACCAGTAGCCCAAAGAGAATCAGGAAGAGAAGACAACTCAGGTGGAAGTCGATCTTTAGACAAGTACATCGGAGAGATCACACTCTTACCCAATGTAAGATGTACTCCCGAAGGAGAACAATATACCGTCGCATACAATCCCAATCCCAACAAGTTCTCACCACAACCAGTCGTCAGAATGAGGGGTGCTTCGAATTCACAAGGTCCAACAGAAATAGACAACGGACTAGAAATCGGATTCGTACCCGGGGGGCCAGAAAAACCTACTGAAACATTCTTTAAGCCAGGCAAAGGTGCGCCAGGGAGTTTAGAGTGCATAATAGAACTCTTTGCAGCACCAGTATCCAACAGAAAAGGCTCTGACACACCTGATGCAATCACTTCAACTTAGGGTCCACTCTGACCTACTGGAACTGAAACAACTCCCTCTCTTTGTCTATGGCTGTCCTAGAAATCATTACCATCCACATCCTCACTTTCAACATAGTAATCGTCCGCATAGTACTGTGGCGTCCAACCAGACGCACCATTCTGCTGATCAAAGCTATTCATAGAGTTCTGTGGAGGCAAAGAACGCGCATACTGACCACGACCTCTACCTCTAGGAGCTTGTTGAACACCTCGACCTCTCACACCAGAAGCACAATTTGTGCGCTGTAACAGAACCGGACAACTACTCTTGAAATGACCCTCTTCTTTACAATACGCACACCGATAAGGACCTACGGGAAAACGCTGTTGAGAAGACTCGAACCTTTGCGAGTTTCTCTGATATTGCTGAGGTTGCTGATAATCGCGCTGATTATTACGAGGCGGATAAGCTTGCTGTAGAAGAACTTTAGTCTTCAATTCCTTAGTCTCCGTATCCGCTTTCTCTATCTCATCCTTATTCCTATTCTCATAGTCCTGGGCAGTAGCTAAAATCTGCGCTGACGTAGAAACAGCCCAAGCACTCTCAGAATCCTTCAGTTTATTGCACAATTCTGGAAGCAAATTATGAACAAACTTGTCAACGAACAGCCGTTGACCACCTTCTGTACTCATGTCCTGACCACTGTGGTCTACAAATGTCTCTTCGAACCGCGTGAAAAAGTCGGACACAGTTTCGTCTTTCTTCTGCTTGCATGCAGACAACTTGTCCCAATTAACACGCAAAGCAGGCATCAGAGTCTTCATGTAATCAATTATCCTACCAGGTAGTTCAGCAATTATATCCTCAGGCTTAGCACCACCTACTTGTCTATCATCTGCAGCTCTAAGATTGTTCCACGTATCACCTAATTCCTGCGCATGATCCGAATGACAAATCTTTCCCCAAACAGGCTGCGGAACAACATTCCCAAACAACATATCTATATCAGCCAGATTCATAATACATGAATCCGCAGTTTGAGATAGCTCCTTATATTACCCTGCTGGATTTTTGCGCGGATCAGGCAAAGTCTGCTTAAGGGCTAAGACTTTAGCACGCTTCCAAGGAACATGTACCCAGACACGCTGAAAGTGTGGCGGAATCGCTGGATTAGCATCACCAGGCCTCCAAACTGGGGGAACCTCACGCATCGGATATTGACGCGCCTTTCTCCTAACCGACGGAGCAGGCTCAAACAGTCGCTGAGAAGGAGATTCACTCCTAAACGACAACAACGTCCCAACTACTTTCTCAACCTCGAGACCCACAACAGTCCCTTTCGCAAACTCAGAACGTATACGGTACAACTCAGGCGGAGTTTGTCCTACCTTTGTGGATAGCGCTTTAGGTGTACACATTGTGCAGGATTTAGGTGCCTTTGATAGCTTGCTGGCGAGCATTGTATTGTGCCTTCGCTGTTTGTTTTCACTTTCATTCCTCCATTTTGTGTTTTGCTCTCCCCTGACCCGCCTCTCTGATCCCGCCTCCCTGCTGACCCTCCCACACACGAATAGCTGACTCCCCTCAGCCCAAGCCCAGCTGTGACCGCCTGGATTCTGTCCGGAACGGTTGCTCCCCCACGCTCCCTGCTCGATCTATCTGCAGTCCCTACAGCCCGCAGCTGAAGCCTCTTGCACCCTCGACCTCCCGACTGCACCTGGTATCGTAGCCTCAGTCAGCATAGTCGCGCTTTGAAGCTCTCACTCTTGAAGCGCTTTTGAAACTTTATTATATCATCTGCCTCGCGCTCTGTGCATAGTCGCGCTTTGAAGCTCTCGCTCTTGCAGCGCCTTGGAAACTGCATTGTATCATCTGCCTCGCGCTCTGTGCTTCTTTCACTAGGTTATTAAGGCGTGCACCGTAGCGTCTCCTAGTCTTATTGCGCTTTGGAGATCTTTATCGTGTAGCGCTTAGGAAACCCAACTGTGCTCATTTAATTAGCGCTGTGTATTTTTCGCTTTGGCATCTGTGTTGTGTAACGCCTCCAAGGTTGGTTGCTTTGTGGATAGCGCTTTAGGTGTACACATTGTGCAGGATTTAGGTGCCTTTGATAGCTTGCTGGCGAGCATTGTATTGTGCCTTCGCTGTTTGTTTTCACTTTCATTCCTCCATTTTGTGTTTTGCTCTCCCCTGACCCGCCTCTCTGATCCCGCCTCCCTGCTGACCCTCCCACACACGAATAGCTGACTCCCCTCAGCCCAAGCCCATCTGTGACCGCCTGGATTCTGTCCGGAACGGTTGCTCCCCCACGCTCCCTGCTCGATCTATCTGCAGCCCCTACAGCCCGCAGCTGAAGCCTCTTGCACCCTCGACCTCCCGACTGCACCTGGTATCGTAGCCTCAGTCAGCATAGTCGCGCTTTGAAGCTCTCACTCTTGAAGCGCTTTTGAAACTTTATTATATCATCTGCCTCGCGCTCTGTGCATAGTCGCGCTTTGAAGCTCTCGCTCTTGCAGCGCCTTGGAAACTGCATTGTATCATCTGCCTCGCGCTCTGTGCTTCTTTCACTAGGTTATTAAGGCGTGCACTGTAGAGTCTCCTAGTCTTATTGCGCTTTGAAGATCTTTATCGTGTAGCGCTTAGGAAACCCAACTGTGCTCATTTAATTAGCGCTGTGTATTTTTCGCTTTGGCATCTGTGTTGTGTAACGCCTCCAAGGTTGGTAGCTTTGTGGATAGCGCTTTAGGTGTACACATTGTGCAGGATTTAGGTGCCTTTGATAGCTTGCTGGCGAGCATTGTATTGTGCCTTCGCTGTTTGTTTTCACTTTCATTCCTCCATTTTGTGTTTTGCTCTCCCCTGACCCGCCTCTCTGATCCCGCCTCCCTGCTGACCCTCCCACACACGAATAGCTGACTCCCCTCAGCCCAAGCCCAGCTGTGACCGCCTGGATTCTGTCCGGAACGGTTGCTCCCCCACGCTCCCTGCTCGATCTATCTGCAGCCCCTACAGCCCGCAGCTGAAGCCTCTTGCACCCTCGACCTCCCGACTGCACCTGGTATCGTAGCCTCAGTCAGCATAGTCGCGCTTTGAAGCTCTCACTCTTGAAGCGCTTTTGAAACTTTATTATATCATCTGCCTCGCACTCTGTGCATAGTCGCGCTTTGAAGCTCTCGCTCTTGCAGCGCCTTGGAAACTGCATTGTATCATCTGCCTCGCGCTCTGTGCTTCTTTCACTAGGTTATTAAGGCGTGCACCGTAGCGTCTCCTAGTCTTATTGCGCTTTGAAGATCTTTATCGTGTAGCGCTTAGGAAACCCAACTGTGCTCATTTAATTAGCGCTGTGTATTTTTCGCTTTGGCATCTGTGTTGTGTAACGCCTCCAAGGTTGGTTGCTTTGTGGATAGCGCTTTAGGTGTACACATTGTGCAGGATTTAGGTGCCTTTGATAGCTTGCTGGCGAGCATTGTATTGTGCCTTCGCTGTTTGTTTTCACTTTCATTCCTCCATTTTGTGTTTTGCTCTCCCCTGACCCGCCTCTCTGATCCCGCCTCCCTGCTGACCCTCCCACACACGAATAGCTGACTCCCCTCAGCCCAAGCCCAGCTGTGACCGCCTGGATTCTGTCCGGAACGGTTGCTCCCCCACGCTCCCTGCTCGATCTATCTGCAGCCCCTACAGCCCGCAGCTGAAGCCTCTTGCACCCTCGACCTCCCGACTGCACCTGGTATCGTAGCCTCAGTCAGCATAGTCGCGCTTTGAAGCTCTCACTCTTGAAGCGCTTTTGAAACTTTATTTTATCATCTGCCTCGCGCTCTGTGCATAGTCGCGCTTTGAAGCTCTCGCTCTTGCAGCGCCTTGGAAACTGCATTGTATCATCTGCCTCGCGCTCTGTGCTTCTTTCACTAGGTTATTAAGGCGTGCACCGTAGCGTCTCCTAGTCTTATTGCGCTTTGAAGATCTTTATCGTGTAGCGCTTAGGAAACCCAACTGTGCTCATTTAATTAGCGCTGTGTATTTTTCGCTTTGGCATCTGTGTTGTGTAACGCCTCCAAGGTTGGTTGCTTTGTGGATAGCGCTTTAGGTATACACATTGTGCAGGATTTAGGTGCCTTTGATAGCTTGCTGGCGAGCATTGTATTGTGCCTTCGCTGTTTGTTTTCACTTTCATTCCTCCATTTTGTGTTTTGCTCTCCCCTGACCCGCCTCTCTGATCCCGCCTCCCTGCTGACCCTCCCACGCTCCGCCCCCTCCACTGTCCATTTATGTCAGATGGTCCCACGCGCAGCGTCCACGCTCTACGGCCGCGCCGAAGGTGCGCCAAAGGTAAGCCCGTCTACGCCCGTCCGCGCCAAGGCCGCACCCAGCGCCAGAACCCCTGGTCCTCGCTCCTCCCACCCCTCCCGCATTACATACAATGCCACCACCCTCCTAGCCCTTAACCCCGGCCGACCCCCCTACTGCGCCCAAGCCGCTCCTGGACACACCCATGGACCCTTCTCTTGCTACTCCTGCAAGTTCGACGGCACCAAAACCAACTCCTCTTCCACCAACACCAAACAGAGACCTGACACCAACCACCTAAAAGGCATCCTGCTCAACACACGCTCGGTCCACAGACACGCCATCGACCTCTGGAATCTACTAGACACCATCTCACCGGACGTCGCCTTCCTAACAGAAACTTGGATGAATGCCTCTTCAGCCCCAGACATCACCATTGCCATCCCGGAAGGATACAAGATCATCCGTAAGGACCGCACCGAGCAAACAGGAGGAGGCATCGCTATCGTCCATAAGAATTCCATCCACATCTCAACCAGATCAGACGTCAATCTTGCCAGCGCCGAACACCTCCACTTCCAGATCCACACCGACCCCAATACCACACTCAGGGGCACCCTCCTCTACCAGCCTCCAGGACCCCGTGCAAAATTCAGTGACAACATCCCTGAATTTATCACCCCACACGCCCTCCCCCCCAAGGAATACATTCTACTGGGAGACCTCAATTTTCACCTGGAAAAGAGCAATGACAGCAACGCCACCACCCTTCTGGATAATCTCGCCAACCTCGGACTCAAACAACTTGTCACTACACCCACCCACATCGCAGGGCATACGCTCGACCCCATCTTCACCTCCAGCAAACATGTCTCATTCAGCCACACCACAGCTCTTCATTGGACGGACCACAGCTGCGTTCACTTTACCTACAATAAAACTACAATCCACAACCATCCTCAACCTACCCTGCGAAGAAACTGGAACAAAATCACCATCGACCAGATCTCCTCATCGCTTCTTCTAAACCCCCCCGCCCACTCCTCAAACCTCGACCAAGCAGCAATCAACCTCACCCAATGGCTATCCAACAGCGCCGACATCCTAGCACCGTTGAAAAAACGTCAAAACAAACTAGGCAGCAAAATCGCCTCCTGGTTCAACGATGATCTTAAGAAATCGAAGAAAGTCTGTCGATCCCTCGAGAAGGCCTGGAAAAAAGACCCAAACGCCAGCACCAGAGACGCCTTCAAAAACGCCACCCGCAGACGCCACCAACTAATCCGGTCTGCCAAGAAAGCCGCATTCAAAGACCGACTGGATAACAACGCTCACAACAGCAAGGAATTATTCAATATCGTCAAAGAATTTACCAACCCATCAGCCAACTCCAACGAAATCATCCCCTCCCAAGCCCTCTGCGACTCTCTAGCTTCCTTCTTCCACAACAAAATCGCTGACATCCACAACAGCTTCGATAACCGACCCGGAAACCAACCCACCCAACCTGATGCAGGACCTTCACCCCCCTTGAACATCCTTAACGACTGGAACCCAATCTCCTCTCAGGACACCATCCGCCTGATGAACTCCATCCACTCCGGATCCCCAACTGACCCATGCCCTCACCATATCTTCAACAAAGCAAACTCCATCATAGCACCTCACCTCCAAGATGTCATCAACTGCTCCCTCAACTCCGCCACCTTCCCGGAAAGCTGGAAACACGCGGAACTCAGCGCCCTTCTGAAAAAACCCACAGCTGACCCCACCGAACTCAAAAACTACCGCCCCATCTCGCTTCTTCCATTCCCGGCCAAAGTCATCGAGAAAGCTGTCAACAACCAGCTCGCCACCTTCCTCGAAACAAACAAATCCCTCGACCCTTCACAGTCCGGCTTCCGAGCCAAACACAGCACTGAGACCGCACTTATCGCAGCAACAGACGACATTCGAACTCTACTAGACAATGGAGACACAGTCGCCCTCATCCTCCTCGACCTCTCCGCTGCCTTCGACACAGTCTGTCATAACACCCTTCTTCAGCGCCTAAGAAACGTCGGAATCCAAGGAAAAGCATTGCAATGGATCACCTCGTTCCTCACCGGAAGAACCCAGAGAGTCCGCCTCCCACCATTCAAGTCTGAGGCCTCTGAAGTCATCTGCGGCGTGCCACAAGGATCGTCACTCAGCTCCACCCTCTTCAACGTATACATGAGCCCCCTTGCGGCCATCGCTCGCCAACACAATCTCAACATCATCTCCTATGCTGACGACACTCAACTGATCCTCTCACTCACCAAAGACCCTAACACCGCCAAAACCAACTTACACGAAGGAATGAAAGAAGTAGCCGAGTGGATGAAGCACAGCCGTCTGAAACTGAACTCAGACAAAACAGAAGTCCTCATCCTAGGCACCTCCCCCTCCGCTTGGGATGACTCTTGGTGGCCAGAGGCCCTTGGAAAAGCACCCATCCCGACGAACCACGCACGAAACCTGGGCGTCATCCTGGACTCCTCACTCTCGATGACCAAACAAGTCAACGCTGTCTCATCATCCTGCTTCAACATTCTTCGAATGCTCAAAAAAACATTCCGCTGGATCCCCACCGAAACTAGAAAAACGGTCACCCACGCACTAGTCACAAGCCGCCTAGACTACGGAAACACCCTATACGCCGGTACCTCAGCTAAACTCCAGAAAAAACTCCAACGCATCCAGAACGCTTCAGCCAGGCTCATACTAGACATCCCACGCAAAGAACACATCTCTGGTCACCTGAAACACCTCCACTGGCTCCCCGTCAATAAGAGGATTACTTTCCGCCTCCTGACCCACGCTCACAAAGCACTTTACGACCTTGGACCCGAATGCCTCAACACACGACTCTCCTTCTACACCCCCCCGCCCCCCCCGCCAGCTGCGATCTTCCAACCAAGCCCTTGCTATCGTACCTCGCATCAACAAAACCACAATGGGAGGTAGATCCTTCTCCTACCTGGCAGCTAAGACCTGGAATTCACTTCCCACTCACCTTCGTCTCACTCAGAACCACCTAACATTCAGAAAGGAACTCAAAACTTGGATATTCGACAAGTAGCTCCCCACCCCTCTTCAAGCGCCTGAGACCCTCTGGGTATATAGTGCGCTATATAAATATTTTGACTTGACTTGACTTGACTACCTCACTATCTTCCCATTGTTCACGAAGGAAAGAACACATCATATCAAAGACATATCTTTGTTTCGGTGCTTCCCATTGATGGAAAACATCCATAACACCCTCAAGAACATAGTGCGAAGGATACGAAACCCATTTACGCGCTAAGTGATCTAACACCGTCTTTTCATTAGCATCAGGCAATTGACTACGCAATTGCTTACGCTCGACAACAGGAGACATACCCAAAGAACCCAACAGAGGAGAAAAGATACTAGCAACCGCATCAGTCATTCTCAGTCGAGCAGAAGGAGAAGGTGACGAAAGAACAGGGGACGGAGCATAATGAGAGGAAACCAGAGACGGAACAGTAACAGGAGGAGTAAACAAGACAGGCGTAAGAGTAGCAGACGAAGGAGGTAGCAAAGGTGGCGGCCCTTGAGAAGGCTGCGCCAAAGGAATGGGAGCCAACGGAAGAGGAGCTGGCTGTTGAGGCATCACAGGTGGCAAAGCAACCGGATGTTGCGCAACTACAACTTGTGGCGGTGCCGTAGCATTCTGTGCATAAGGGGGTGGCGAACTCAATAGATGCGACATTAAAGGGTCTTTCACAAGATCTTTCTTCTCTTCTTGTTGTTGAGGTGGCAAAGCTGGGTAGCACTTGTCTACCGCTAGTTTACGCTGCCTAAGCATCTGTTCGCTCTCTTGTTCTTCTTCATTATCCCTAAACTGTATAGCAGCTTGCACCATTGACATACCTCGTTCTCTTTTATTTTTCTTCGCTAAATTAATTTCTTTCTGTTTGGCTTCCTTTCGCCATATGCGGAAAGAGTCAAACATCGCCGGCCGGGCTTTCTTCTTGAATAGTTCAACTTCGAGATTATCTAAAATCTGAGTTTCAAAGCTATCATAACGGGGCCACTGTAGGACACCGTCTTTCCTGGTATATTTAACCCATATTTCATTATACGCGATGGGGCATACTCCATGTTTTACGTAGAGCTTATAGGTCGGAGTTCCAATCGGAGAAACCGGACACGAATCCTCCAATCGAGAATCCCTAGTACAACCAAAACCAAATATCTTTCCAAGTCTGCTAAGACCAGGCATCTTCGCTCACTAGTCTAGCTTCAAACTTCAAGGGAAATCTTAAAACGATAGTCTCGTGAATACACGAGTCCCTCAGCTTTGGGGCCTGCAGGTACCAAATCAAAGCGATCCCGAAGGATACCCAAACAAAACTAAGGACTGGGAGACGCTCCACTCATACTTAACTGAAATGTCGATGGCGTCACCAGAAGACCCGTCTATTGTCTCGCTCTACAAATCGTCTAACGGCTCCAAGGGCAGCAGTCCTTCGTAGCCGTCAGAAAGCGGGGAACCTCGCAGCAAAGACTTTCGTACCACGACGACATACAGGGGTCGATGAAGTGGCAGGCCTTCCTCCTGAATTTCCACACAAAGCTCCTCACGATCTTCGGGCTTGGACCGGTACCGCTGAAGTCGCCCCATGTTGGGCGCCAACTGAAGAACCGGGTTTTAGAACCCAGCGGCGCCAGGGATAACGCCCGATGTCTTCAGATTCCCCTGCCTCGGCAAACAGAGACACAGGACACTTCTTGATGACATCAAAGACCAAATTTATTGGCTGCAACCAGGAACAGAGGTCTACGAAGCACAACACAGGTGGTTCGCTAGAGACTGCACAAATTCATGGAGCGGAGCATCGTCTTTTATGCCAAAAATCACATTCCTGGCTAGCATCAATTACATACAAACTGACCAATGAAACGGTGACATTTCAAACATATCGCATGACGACAATCCCACTTTCCGTTGTCCAGCCCACCAGAAATGACCAAGCATATTCCAATATTCCTGTTCGATCAGGCCGGACAAACCCATCATAAAGACCTCAACCCAAATCAGTGATTAAGCCATAAAGGAAAGAACAGAAACAGATGAGAAGCAAGATAAAAGGGTGTGTGCATGTACCATAAACTCAGCAATGTCTTGCTCTTTTATCTTTATCTGACCAGCTGCTTAACAAGGAACTGGCTCAGCGAGGTCAGCCTCGGGCAAGGGAGTCAGTTCGGCCAGGTCACACAAAAGTCAGCTAAGGTGTACGTGTCCCAAAGACTCGTTCGGCCATAGTCATCGGCCTATGTGAGGGCAACCACACAAAATGGCTGCCGCACACAAAATGGAACCCGAGGGTTCAAACGAAATCCCTGAATACGTCAGTTCTCATTGATCGATTGCGACGAAAACACTCGTACATACCTCATTCGTGATTTGCTGTCCGCTGATACCAAAATCGTCTATATCCGACGACCTTCATTGAGCGGGTTCAGAATCTCCGAACCACAAACCCTCAGAGTCACAGAACCACAACACTACTAAAAGTCTGTCATTTCAACACACAGAGCACGGCGCATCATGTGACTAGTCTTTTCATCTTAAAAACGTTACCAAAGGTCTGTCATGTCAACACACAGAGCGCGGCTTATCATGTGATCTAGTCTTCATCTACAAGACATTACCAAAAGTCTTATTTCAACACACAGAGCACGGCACATCATGTGATCTAGTCTTTTTCATCAACAAGACATTACTAAATATCTGTCATGTCAATACAGAGCACGGCGCATCATGTGATCTAGGGCCAGATGTAGGTAATTTTATTTTACCGATTCATAAATACCAAATTTTACCGATTCGGTATTTATGAATCGGTAAAATAGAAGGGGGGAGATGTAGGTGAAATCGGTAATTGAATTACCGATTCTGTAACAATCGGCATTGAAGCCCATAGGAATCAATGGGCATTACCGAATCGGTATTTACCGATTCGGTAAATACCGATTCCAGCAAGGGTGCAGGGGGTGTCACTTTGTTATGTTATGTTATGTTAATATATATTTATTAAGCGCTCGTACGCCCGGGGGCTTCATGACGCTGTAGGAAGGGAACACAACACAACAGTTAAAAGTGAAATACAGCTCAGCAATAGGCCTGCGAGAACAGCCAGGTTTTAAGAGAATGTCTGAAGCTAAGAAGGTCTCCACTCAATTTCAATTGTAAGGGAAGCGAATTCCAAAAGGTGGCTGCAAGATGGTCGAAGCAGCTGCCACCAAGGCGCTTCCTTTTGAAAGATGGAACAATCAATAAGGATTTTTGAGCAGAGCGAAGATTTAGAGATGGATTGTATCTAGAGACAAGATCTTTTATAAACTTCGGGGCTGAGTTTTGTAAGGCTTTGAAAATAATACACCCGGTTTTAAATGCAATTCGCTGCGCAACGGGTAGCCTGTGTAGTTGTTTCAAACCAGGTCTAATAGATTGCCACTTTGTAAGTCCAAGAATAAGCCTGGCGGCTTGATTCTGGGCCAACTGAAGTCGTTTTAACTCTCCCGCTTGGAGCCCCAAGTAGAGACTGTTAGAAAAATCCAGTCGGGATAGGACAAGGGCAATTATGACCTGGGTGAGAGCGGCCTGCGTAGGAAAGTGAGCTATTTTCCTTATTTTTTTGAGTTGAAAGAAACTGGACGACACTACAGTACCTACTTGTCTTTTCAAAGAGAGGTCCTCACTAATTGTTACTCCCAAGCTTTTAACTGAGGACGATCTCGTAGGAGGGGCCCCCATGCTAGAAGGCCAAAAGCATGGGCTCCAGCTTAGTTCGCATTGCCCAGGCAAGACCAATTCAGTCTTGCCTGGGTTAAGTTTCAGATGGTTAAGACTCATCCATCCCTGAATGTGGGTCATGGTGTGATAAAATTCTTCCACAGAGTCCTTGGTGTTCAAAGGGAAGATGAGTTGTAGATCGTCCACGTAGTTATAGATGGTAACTTTAGCATTTCTTAGGGAGTACAGTAGTGGGCGAAGGTACAGATTAAAAAGCAAAGGTGACAAAGATGAGCCCTGGGGTACTCCACATGTGGTGGAAATAGTGGGAGCTGTAAAAGGGTCCAGTCTTACTGATTGAGTGCGGCCTGTGATAAAGGAGCGAATCCAGCTCAAAGCGGGCCCCCTGAGGCCAGCTTGTTCGACACGGTTGACCAGAATGGAATAGTCAACCGTGTCGAATGCTGCCGAAAGATCGAGTAGTACCAGGGCCTGGTGGATTCCTTTATCCGCATTCCGCCTCAAAGTATTTTGTACCGCCAATATTACAGCTTCCGTTGAGTGACACGAACGGAAGCCTGCCTGATTGGGTTCAAGATATTCCGTTTGTTCTATGAAATTAGATACGTTTGCACAGACGTGGGCTTCCAGTAACTTAGAGGTATAAGGCAGCAGTGATATAGGCCTATAGTTTAATGGATCAAGCGGATCTGCTCCAACTTTCTTGATCAGAGGGATAAGCAAGGCCTTCTTAAGGCTATTGGGAACTTTGCCCTGTAAAAGTGATCCATTTAGCAAAGGAAGCACGCCCTCAGGAATGGCTGTCCCCACCTCTCTCAGGATGTGCGGAGGGCAGGTATCATCAGGTGAGCCAGATCTAGACCCAATATTTGCTAGTTGGGAAGGAATCAAAATTTTCCCCCCTATTCCGTTAATATGGTCTGATCATTATATGATAACCTTTGAAATACCAAATAATCTCACTATGCATGCACCTTCCAAAACCTATTTTCATAAGCGCCGTAATTGGAAGAACTATACCCCGGACCGTTTTAAAAGCTCATTAGATGAACAACCTCTTGCCATGGGGCAATCCTTACAAGAGGCATGGAATAATTACGAACTTTGGCTAAGTAAGGCATTGGACAAAATAGCACCATGGACCACCAAACCTCCAGTCAGAAGAATGAAATCAGAGCCGTGGTTCACTGAAAAACTCCAACTTGCTAAAGCCCAATGCAAATCAGTGGAGCGCAAATGGAGAAAAAGCTATACACCTGAACTTAAGAAAAATTATAGAACTAAGCTTAAAGAATATCAAAAATTGATAAGAGAAGAGAAAAGTGTTTTCTTTAAAAACAGAATTGAGGAGGCAAACAATCCCAGGAAGGAAATGTTCTGCATCTACAAAGAACTAACAAATTCCTCACGCCTAGATACCCAAGACACGTATTCCTCAGAAATATGCGAACAAATAGCAGATTTTTTTGTAGAAAAAGTAGAGAAAATCCATTCTACTTTCACTAAATCTACTAATTTGATTAATACTAATGTACCTATTAAAGCTCCTTCAACACATAATCTCACACTTAACAAGTTTATTACACCTGACAGAAAGGATCTACTTAATATCATCAATGGTATACATTCAGGATCCCCCAATGATGTGTGCCCACAGAAAAAGAGTAAGGACATTATGGAAAACACACTTATTAATCACATCAGCCATATGATTACTTTATCCTTTCAGGAGTGTATGGTTCCAGAGGCTTGGAAAATAGCCCAAGTAATACCTTTAAAGAAAAAAACGAATATTCCCATTTCTCAGCTCCAAAATCTTAGACCAATCTCCCTTCTCCCGTACTGTGCCAAAATTATTGAAAAAATAGTTAATAAACAACTTATGGCATTTTTGGAGAGAGAAACATTACTCCATCCATCCCAATCGGGATTTAGACCAGGTTATTCCACCGAATCCGCAGTCCTGTACTCCACAGAATACATCCGTAAGATGGTGGACGAGGGCGAGACGGCAGCGTTGGTCATGCTTGACCTTAGTGCAGCATTTGACACCGTGCTGCACTCCACGCTGTTGTCTCGCCTCTCGGATTTAGGTGTGACAGGATTTGCTCTTGCCTGGATGGAATCCTTCCTTACTAATAGATCGTTCCAGCTGTATTGCCCACCCTTTAAGTCATCTCCTCGCAGCGTGAACCATGGGGTTCCACAGGGCTCCAGTTTGAGCCCTACATTATTCAACATCTACATGGAACCCCTGGAACACGTTGTAGAGAATTTTGGGGTGGGCATTGTCAGCTATGCTGACGATACTCAATTAATGTTCAAATTAACACCGGACAGTAAGGACTATGCCGCCAACTTCTCCAACTGTATGGCGGCTGTAGCCACCTGGATGGACAACAATTGTCTCTGTTTAAATGGTGACAAGACAGAGGTGCTGGTGGTAGGGAAGGAAACCTCCATATGGTCTCGCGCATGGTGGCCTAGTGAACTGGGAGAACTACCCAGTCCTTTTAAAGCGGTAAGAAACCTAGGGATCATGCTAGACTCGGATCTTTCTGGCAAATCCCAAGTTAATAAAACTACAGGAAAATGCTTCGGCACTCTAAAAGTTCTTCGAAAAATTATTGACCTTATTCCCACCAAAGCTAGAAAAGCATTAGTCCATGCTCTCATAACTCCCCACTTGGACTATGGAAATGCCCTCCTGATAGGTCTTAATCAGAAAGGCCTGCACCAGCTACAATGTATACAAAATGCAGCTGCTCGAATGGTGCTAGGCCTTTCGAGAAGAACATCTACTAAAGCAGCCTTAACCAAGCTACATTGGCTTCCTGTCAAGGAAAGAATTAGATTCAAAAGCCTCTGCTATGCCCACCGAATAGCTCATAAAAAAGGCCCCATCTACCTCAGAACCCTTCTGACCATCCATCGTCCAATAAGAGACTTAAGATCATCAGGAATGATGCAATTTAAACTCCCTCGCATTACGAGAGCTAAAATGGGAGGTAAATCCTTCCGTTTTTTGGCCACTAAATATTGGAATGCCCTTCCCCTTCAACTTCGGATGGAACCTTCCGAAACACTATTCAGGGTCAAATTGAAAACTTTTCTATTCCCTAAATAATTGCTGTCTTTGCTCCCTTGGGTTTCATCTCCTCTAGTTTGATTTGTAAGCAGTTAGCGCGGGGACACACAGTTTTGTGCAGCCAGGCGCTTTATAAATGTTTTTATTATTATTATTTATTATTTAACCCTTGCGAAAAGGTTGGACAAAGTCTTACCATCAATAGGGGGAAAGGTTTCTAAAGTGTGAGGATTATAGTAAGCGTCATCCAAAGGAGGGGGGGGCAAGGCATTTAAGATACTCTGTTTTATGGTGCAAATTTTGTTAACGAAAAAAGAATTCAATGAGTTGCAAAGATCCTGGGTAGGGGTAACCGATGGAGAGGTTCTATCACTACTGCTGAGATCATTCACAATGTTGAACAGGTCTTTCGTCTTATTACGAGAGTTCAATATTTTTTCAGAGAAGTAGTCAGTTTTTTGTTTTAGGACGAGTTTTTGGTAGTCTTTGCGGGCCTTGCAATAATTGGTTTTATCTTGTGTCAAATCCACTTCCTCTCTTTTTGGCGTACTTCCAATTTTAAAGACTTCAAATGTGGAGTGAACCACTTATGTGCGTCATTAGGGTGGGAGCGGGGGATGTTTATACAAGGAGCGTGGGCGTCAGCTGCCTGACGTAACCAGTTAGAATAAGCTTCTTCAATGGCATCGATGTCCTTGGCCATGGGGGGGAGGGACAAAGCCAAGGTGTCCAAAAAAGCTGACGTATCAATGTCCTTCCATTTTCTGATTTTTCCGCCTGTTTGGAAAAGCTGCTTTTTGCCCTTCTCAATGGCAAGTGTAAAGTGTATGAGAAAATGGTCCGACCAGATACAAGGAGTTATAGAAGAAATAGAAAGGGGGATATTCTGGGACCATATTTGATCCAGGCTGTGCCCTTTTTCATGGGTTGGCAGATGGATCTGTTGTATTAGGTTCAGATCTAAAAGATCACCTCTAGCACCCCAAATACTGGCATGTGTGCCATGTGGCACACAGACATGCCCTGAGGGCATGTCTGTCTGTCACATGGCATCGGTGTGCATGCACACATGTGCATGCACACCTGGATTCGGTATTTTACCACCCAATTTGATTGGGTGGTAAAATACCGAATCTGTAAGGCCATTGGGACTCAGAAGAGTCCCACCTACATTAGGAAGTTACCGAATCGGTAAAAATACTGATTCAGTATTTTACCGATTCGGTAAATTTACTGATTCGGTAAATTTACCGAATCGGTAAAATAGGGCACCTACATGCCAATTCCTAAATACTGGTCGGTAATGGCTGAAATCGGCCGTTACCGACCGGTATTTCGGCTCCTACATCTGGCCCCTAGTCTTTTCATCTATGAGAAATTTCCAAAGTCTCTCATTTCAACACACAGAGCACGGCGCATCATGTGATCTAGTCTTCATCTACGAGACATTACCAAAGGTCTATCATTTGAACACACAGAGCACGGCGCATCTTGTGAACTAGTCTTTTCATCTTGTAGAAACATTACTAAAAGTCTGTCATTTCATCGCACAGAACGCTGTGCATTATGTGACTTAGTTGTTTCATCTGCTAGAGACATTACCAAAAGTCGGCCCGTGCTCCTATGGTCAACCCTTCGCTGGCGGTGTCCCAGTTACTGATATCACCCCAGACTAAATGACTTTTATCTGAACCTGACACTCCCTAACCTGCCCCAGTACACCACCACATACTGCAGACATTTCTACCCACCTACAAATTAACTGATCACTTTGCTTTTGCACTCACAGAGCCACACAAGTTTCCTTGCATGTGCCGTAACCATGCTTGCGTCTGCCACGGTCTGTCCAGCGTTGTCGGCTCCTCTGGACGGCGCCTCCTTGTCCCTTCGATACTCTCTAGGAAATGAAACCACCTGAGCTGCTTTCCCTACAAATCCCAACATGCATCCGTCCCAAGAACCTTTACCCCCAACCGGGCCTTCCACGCTCCAGTCCCACCAGGGGTACAGTCGTAAACAGACTTCAACCCTCTGGTTATTACTGATGGGCCCCATCATTTCATTTATTGCTAGATGTTATTTGTGGGAAAGGACCACCCTTTAATTTTGAAATTTCCAAAAAATAAAATCATTGTTAAAACCCTATGCTTCCTCCAGCATAATGGGCAATCTAAGTTTTAGCTCTGGTCAGCTTTCTCTTTACCTACTGTTACCAATTCATTAAAATATTGACATAGTTTGCTTTGACTTCACCAAGGAGTATAACGCTCTCTCACCAGATGCAGGTGGCTGTTTGGTGTATCATTCCGCGATCTAGCAAGTGCTGAGCCAGGAATGCCTGAGGAACTACTTTACTTCTGAAAGTGCACTCAATCCCTTATGTGACTTAGTTGTCAAACCCTTGACCCTCGGGTAGGTCACTTCTCCACCGCTGCAGCTCCGCCTGCCTGATTGCTGTGTCCCGCCTGCCTGATTGCTGTGTCCCGCCAGTTCAGCGCGTCTCCCGATTGCGCGCTCGCCGACCGGGCTCTGTGCCCCGTGTGTGCCTGCCCGACCCCCCTTTTTCTCGCTCCCGTCTTTCCCGCCGCTGGCTCCCGTGCGGCCCCTCCCCCCCTGCTCCCATTGGCTCATACCCTCCCGCCTCCCAGCTGACCCCTCCTCCCCTCTTATGGCGACCGCTGCGCGGCGGCACCACTGGCACGCCGAAGGCGCGCCAAAGGCAAGCCCATCTGCGCCCGTCCGCGCCTGGACCGCGCCCAGCGCCAGGACCCCTGGTCCTCAACGATGCCAGCCTACACAACGGACGTACAACGCCGCCACCCTGAACGCACTCAAACCCGACCGTAACCCCGCCTGCTACCGAGCCACACCGAAACGCACCCACGGACCCTTCACCTGCCAAGCCTGCAAGCTCACCTGCCTCCGGACCATTACCGCACCCGAAAGGCCAGGCACCAGCAACAACCACCTCAAGTGCATCCTGCTCAACACCCGCTCCGTCCACAGACACGCCGTCGAAATCTGGAACCTGATTGACTCAACATCTCCAGACGTTGCCTTCCTCACGGAAACATGGATGAACGCCTCATTAGCACCCGACATCGCCATAGCCATCCCGGACGGATACAAGATCACCCGGAAGGACCGCGTCAACCAGACCGGAGGAGGCATTGCCATCGTCCACAGGAACACCATCCGCATCACGACCAACTCCGACGACACCCTCACCGCCACCCAGCACCTCCACTTCCAGATACACACAGACCCCAAGACCACCCTCAGAGGCACTCTCATCTACAGACCCCCGGGACCACGCACACAATTCAGCGAAGCCATCGCAGACTTCATCAGCCCACACGCCCTCGCCTCCTCCGACTACATCCTCCTAGGGGACCTCAACTTCCACCTGGAGAACAACAACGACAGCAACACCACTACCCTGCTGGACAACCTAGACAACCTCGGACTCAAGCAACTGGTGAACACCCCCACCCACTACGCCGGCCACACGCTTGACCCCGTCTTCTCCTCCAGCAAGCACATCGCCTTCAGCCACTCCACCGGACTTCACTGGACTGATCACAGCTGCGTCCACTTCAGCTTCAAGAGAACCACAACCCACCACCACCCGCAACAGGCTCCCCGCAGGAGCTGGAGTAAGATCACCGCCGACCAGCTCACCACCTCCCTCAGCCAGATCCCTCCCACCAACATGACGGACCCCAACGAAGCAGCCCGCATCTTCACACAGTGGCTCATCAACTGCGCCGACGACCTCGCACCAATGAAGAACCCTCCCAGCAGACACGGCAGCAAAAAAGCATTGTGGTTTACCAACAAACTCAAAACATCCAAGAAAAACTGCTGCACCCTTGAAAAAGCCTGGTGCCACGACCAGACCACAGAAAACATGAACGCCTTCAAGAACGCCACCCGCACACACCATCAGCTGATCCGCACCACCAAAAGGACGTAATTCAAAGAACGCCTGGACAACAACACCCACAACAGCAAGGAACTCTTCAGCATCGTCAAAGAGCTCTCCAACCCCAGCGCCGGAAACAACGACATCACACCCTCGCAAGACCTCTGCGACTCACTCGCGCAAGATCGCCGACATACACAACAGCTTCGACGCACCAACCACGCACCCAACCACCGAAACAACACCCCCCACCACCACCCTCTGCAACTGGACCCCGGTCAGCACCGAAGACACCACCCGCACGATGAACACCATCCACTCCGGATCCCCTACCGACCCCTACCCCCACCATGTCTTCAACAAGGCCGGCTCCATCATTGCACCCCAACTCCGGAACATCATCAACATCTCCTTCAACACCGCCACCTTCCTGGAGAGCTGGAAGCATGCCGAGCTCAGCGCCCTCCTGAAGAAACCGACAGCGGACCCCACCGACCTCAAGAACTTCCGCCCCATCTCGCTCCTCCCTTTTCCTGCCAAAGTCATCAAGAAGACCGTCAACATACAGCTCGCCGCCTTCCTCGAGACAAACGGCTCCCCCGACCCCTCACAGTCCGGTTTCGAGCCAACCACAGCACCGAGCCCGCACTCATCGCAGCCACCGACGACATCAGATCCCTGTTTGACAACGGGGAAACAGCTGCCCTCATCCTCCTGGACCTCTCTGCAGCATTCGACACAGTCTGCCACCGCACTCTAATACAGCGCCTCAGCAACATCGGAATCCAAGGGAATGCACTGGAGTGGATCACCTCGTTCCTCGCCGGAAGAACCCAGAGAGTCCGCCTCCCCCCGTTCCGATCCGCTGCCACCGAAGTCATCTGCGGGGTACTTCAAGGTTCCTCGCTCAGCCCCACCCTCTTCAACGTCTACATGAGCCCCCTCGCAACCATCGCACGCCAACACAACCTTAACATCATCTCATACGCCGACGACACTCAGCTGATCCTCTCCCTCACCAACGACCCGGCCAACGCCAGAGCCAGCCTACACGAGGGAATGAAGGACGTCGCCGAATGGATGAAGATCAGCCGCCTAAAGCTGAACTCGGACAAGACGGAAGTCCTCATCCTGGGATCATCCCCCTCCGCCTGGGACGACTCCTGGTGGCCCCCCGCCCTGGGCACCACCCCCAAGCCAACGGACCATGCACGAAACCTGGGCTACATCCTGGACTCTGCCCTCTCAATGACCAGACAAGTCAACGCCGTATCGTCATCCTGTTTCAACACCCTGCGCATGCTTCGAAAGATCTTCCGCTGGATCCCCACCGAAACCAGGAAGACGGTCACCCAGGCACTCGTCACCAGTCGAATGGACTACGGGAACACCCTCTACGCGGGAACCACCACCAAACTACAGTAAAGACTTCAGCGCATACAGAACGCCTCCGCACGACTCGTCCTGGGCATCCCTCGCCACAACCACATCTCCACCCACCTGAGAGACCTGCAATGGCTCCCCGTCAGCAAGAGGATCACGTTCAGACTCCTCACCCACGCACAAAAAGCTCTCCACGACCTTGGCCCCAAGTACCTCAACAACCGCCTCACTTTCTACACGGCTACCCGCCAGCTGCGATCGACCAGCCTCGCCCTCGCCACCGTACCACGCATCCGCAGAACCACCGCCAGAGGAAGATCCTTCTCCTACCTGGCGGCCAAGACATGGAACTCCCTCCCCATCCACCTGCACCTGACCCAGGACCATCTCTCCTTCAGGAAGCAAGTCAAGACCTGGCTTTTTGAGCAGTAACCGACCCCCCCCACCCCCCGAGCGCCTTGAGACCCTTCCGGGTGAGTAGCGCGCTATACAAAATGTTCTGATTGATTGATTGATTGAATTATCACACTGTTCATCACATTCAGTTCCTCGTCTCCTATTTACCTGTTGTACAAAAAGCAATCCTTTTCTGCTACTTTTTTCGTCAGCTTTGGTGAAGCTAGAAGTGCTGCTTTATTGAGATAAACATCCTTGTGCAGCGAACACATTTAAACTGCATTTGTGCATGTCTTTGCACGGTACCCCATTAAAGCCAGAAGTATTGGCTTTGTCAGTACTTCTTCTGTTCGCTATATTTTCTCTTAGCCTTGAAGAAGCAAAAATGTAGTTGCAAAACGCTTGTAGACTAAGGGCCTGATAACGAGTTTTGCGGTCCTTGCGCGGGCTGCCAAGCCCGCACAATTGCCAGGACAATCAAATTCAACCACTAGCTGCCCGCAAAACTATGAGAAATCTCGTGGTCAGGGTGGTCCTTTAGCGTCCCCACAGCAGTGCCTATTAAAAAGGCACCGCAATGGGAACGCCAAAGCAGGTTCCCACATGGCATGGACTGTAAAGTCCATGCCGTGCAGCAACTGGGGTGCATGCACACAGGGTGGCACTTCCTCTTTGCCACAGTTTTCATGGCGGGCTCACCCTATGGAAACCATGGTGGAGAGGAAACTCGTAATATGCTTAGCGGTGCCGCCGCGGTTGCGGCGGTCCAACTTGTAACTATGCAGTCGGACCGCTGGTCTTGTGGTGCCTACACCGCCACCGTGACTACATCAATCCATCAGAACGCCGGAGTCATAAGCCCCAAAGCCATAACTAAACAACTACAGAAAACTCATGAATTTGAAATCAATTAAAGAGCACACAAACCCACATGGGCATGGGTGTGTCCCCCAGGCTTTGGACTCTCCACAATTCCATCCGCCTTCTTTTAGCGCCTCTAATGGCCGGAAGGAGAGGGGGTGAGTGCGCGCTCCGTCAGGGCCCAGTGGCCATGATTTTGACCCTGTTTTTTCGCGGTCCCCGTGGCCATCACTCCCAGCCCGTTTGTTTTCCCCACAACAGCTCCTTCCTCGGCGCGCAGAGCTGAGGGCTGTTTGTGTTGTCACTCAGGCCCGGGGCTCCTTTGTAGTGCGCGGATGGGCCCGTCCTGGCCCCGTCAGGTGCGGGGCGGGCTCCGGTTTCGTGTTTACCGCAGCGCACCTCGGCCACAGATGGAGGGAGGTATGTCAAGCATCCCTGGGGGAGGGGGGGCGCCGGGGCCCGCAGGTGGGCACCGAGACATTCCTCACACCTCCCGCGGAATCCTCGCCCAAGAGCCATTAGGAAATGGTTGACATCCGACAGCCGAACATTAACCCTTAAGGAGGCTTAAAAGCTGCACTTAGAAGCACTTCATGGGAAGGAGCGCTCCTTTCTCACAGCTCGCTAATTGCGTGCTTGGAGCACGTCTCGCGACGGTTGGGAGGGGCGTGGGGGGGCTTAGAGCTGCAAGACAGGCACGCACACCAGCCTGCACCCCAACAGCATCACAGGCAGACGTGTCTCGGGGATGCATTTACGTCATCCATTCAGGCATTAAGCGCTTGCATAATACCTGAGGGTTTCATGGCTCACGAGCTCGCCAGTCATTGGTGAAAGTTGCAGATTTTTTTTTCCAGATAGACCTACCATATAAATTATCAAGAACTTTAGTGTGTACCCTGTTCAGAAGAAAACATTACAATATTTATTGCTTATTAAAAAAAATGTACATAATACGTTTGAGGTCCACAATTCATTACAAATGCAGGAACGTCATGTCTGCAGATATGTGGAGGAAGCACGGTATAGTCACTTGGCCAAAAATTGTGTGATCCTGCGCATATCACAAATCACTCTAGTGTCTTAAATTGTGAGCCTGTGTCAAGTAAATCGGTGCGATGTCCTCACCAAACATTTAAAGTCTGTTCTTAAGGGCAAAACGTTCGTACTGCCATGAAAAGTTAATGTGTAAAGCGCCCAGCTGCTCTGTAGATCTAAATTCGCGCTATATCAGATACATAATATAAGATAAACGAGCCGGTTCCTGAGAAAAGTGTGAACTTTAGGTCTCAGTTCGACTCCTGAAATCCACCCCAGTCCTCCTTTTTCACGAGGTTGAAAAATGTGCGACCCATAGAGATGACGCATCCGGGAAATGAAATGACACTTAAAAACAAATTAGTTTATTAATATTACATAACGAAAAACGCTGCCCTGTTTTCCACTCCCTTGAGAACCTGCCCCTTTGCGACCAGTATTTTTGCATTTGGGATGCATCATCCCAAATGCAAAAATCGCAATTTAAGAAATCGCAAAATTGCGATTACTTGCATTTAAGGAATCTCAAATTGAGATTCCTTAAATGCAATGCATTAAAGTTAAAAAAAATAGCGATTTCGCTAATAGGGGTCGCAAATTACCATGAAGTTGAACTTCATGGTAATTTGCATAAATTCAGAAAAATGCACTAACGTGCATTGTTCTAAGTTCCATTTTACACACAAACCTTCCCCATAGGGCATGTGTGTGTGCAAGATGTACCCATATGCAGATTTGAGGGGTGCAACAAGGTGTCATTTTGACACCCTGGCACCCTTGAAATTGCAATCTCAATTTGCGATTCTCTAATTGAGAATCGCAAATTGAGATTGTCTTCCCATTCATTCCTATGGACCTCTAGGCCCATAGGAATGAATGGGGATTGGTATTCCTTAATTGCGACTCGAAATTTGCGAGTTGCAATGAAGGAATTTTAAGAAATCGCTATTTTTTAAGCGAGTTCTTCTTGCATAGCATTTTGCTATTCCTTATTAGCGAATCGTTATTTTTCGCTAATAAGGAATCGCAAAATGGATGCTTGATGCATCTGGGGGTTAAAGAATTTTTGGTGTATGTTTCAAAATCCGTGCCAGTCTATTTCTAAAAAAGATCTAAAAACTCACTTGTTGTCTAGTTTGCAAGTGAGACGGAATTTTACAAATAGTAAGTTATCAACAGTTAGAGCATACCTGACTGCCCAGAGTATCCTGCTAATAGATATGAATTCAAATTATTTATCGTTCGTTACTAATTTACAAACAGGTATATATTGGTGAGATTTCGGCATAATTATATCCCTTTGATGCTGGGCCTTCCACGAAACATCTATGTAGCCTCCGATCTCCCATTTTGTACATGTGAGGATCGATCGATTCAAAATGATTTGCACATTCAGTTTTTTTGCAAATACTACAGCGATGAAAGAAAGCGGTTTATTGTCCCCCCTGTTGCTTAAACTGAATTTTAAACAGTGTTGTGTGGCCCTTTTCTTTTTACAGTCATTATCTGATCCCTTTACATGTCTTTCAGTAGCGTCTTTCTTTTTATCAGCTTTAAAAAAAAGAGACGTTTAATCCAATGAATCCTACACCCAACATAAGAACTGATCTATTGACTTGTCACAATAACTGCATGTGTTTATGAATTATATATATATATATATATATATATATATATATATATATATATATATATATATATATATCTTTTTTCTTTTTAATGAGACCGTTTGTCTTTATCATGCATTTGTTGCTGGAAAGCTGTAATGTTTGTATTTTAATATTGATATGTTTTATGTGTAGTAAACTTTTTATGCCTTCATTGTGATGGCGAAATAAAGTTATTCTGACTGACCGACTGAACTGCGAAACTACGAAGGACAAAGTCCCAGTTTAGAAATGCATGATTATAGGTTTACCCCATGATTTGGGTACATTTTTGACTTCCATGAAAGTCTTAAAGACTTTTTGGTGTATGTTTCAGAATCCGCGACAGTCGCTGGTGGCCAGGAGTATTGCATGTGCTACCATGAACGCGTACAGCCCTGCATAGCATGCATGTTTGCTTATGGAATGCAGGACGAAAGCAGACTTGAGTTTGCTGAGGTTTTTGTTTCGATTTCCATGCAGAGAATATTTCGCCTGCCCCTTCAACAGGAATAAACTTGCATCTTTTCCATGGTGGCTAACTACCTGCACACGTTTTGTGAATGCACATAAACTTGCAAGTTTGGGGTTTTTCGCCGCCTTTTGCATGTGTCACTGCCCCTGAGCGCCTACACACAAGCCACCCCTCAGACTATTTATTCCTAATTAAAAGCTGCCTTACCGGTGTCATTTTGAGCGGGAGTAAATCAATTTTTGTAGTCAGAAACTCACAATTCCTGTTCTGTGAATGGGCTTGGCATTGTGGCCTCATATATGCTGGTGTTTTCTCACCTCCAGGGTTTCACTTCCTGTGCAGGTAGGTAGCTCTGTGATTTTTACAAAAAAAGGAACTTCGGGAGGACAATTTTTATTGGGGTCCAGTGTACATGTCCAAGACACTAGTAGCAAAACAAAGCACAAAGTTCCCCAGAAGGACTAAAAAGGAAAAGTGTGTATGTGTATAGAGAAAACCAAGAGGGAAAGAAGAAAGGGAAATTTCCCTCTTGGGAACTAGAACCCTCACACACCCAGCAAGCTAGGTGTCATGCTTCATCATAACAGGTAGCTCTGTGAGTCAGGCCCACTGTCACGCATTAAGTTGCTTTACATTCACACGTGGAAGCTCTAAATTCCGGCGGATTGTTGCGAGTGGCACCCCATCAAGATAGTCCAAAAGACCTGGAGCGGATTGCCACCCCAATCCGGATGCACAGCTTACTTTACGTTGCATCTAACAAATGCCACAAAGTTGTTTCTTTTCCATGTTTCTTTGATCTTTTTCCAACATAATCCACATGTTTTGCAATCTTCATATTTTTCACACACATCACAAGAGAGGCGCTTATGTCTTTACTTAATTCTTAATGTTACAGAAATACCCATCCAGGCATTATCCTGCAACCTGACTGTATACATACGTTAATCTACGGTCATAAATCTTGTGTTTTCCAATGCATTTCGGGCCTATTGTCCCGCCCTTCGTCAGGGGTTTTCTACAAATATAAAATACATCAGTTAGATTTGCGTGTTTATCTCAAAATGACCTTTTATGACGTTTCCCAAAGCCCCCAAGATAGAGCATCGATTCAGACTTCGACAAAGTTTGTTCGTTGTTTTACAGGAACCATTTCCGGTCACAGCTTCTGATAGAGGCCCTGACTGCAAACCACGTGACATTCGACTTTTAACTCCCATCCCTCGTGCCATCTTCGCCTGTTGTGTGATCCTGCGCAAGTCAAATCATCCTGTCTGAGTTCTCTAACTGCACCAAAGACTGGTGGCACCGACAGGAGGTTAAGTTCGCAGTATTCAGGATACAGAAAAATAAATTCATTCATTCATTCATTCATTCATGCATTGCATTGAAATGTGGACTTTGACTTTTACTCTTCACGAACGTGTAAACATGTTTCATAATTTTGTTAATTGGAGTCTTGAAGGAAATCATAAAACCACAATAGAGAAGAAGGATACTGATGAACAGAATTTACAGGTTTTTTCCTCCGGATTTTTATGTAGCCCGATCTCGACCCGGAAGTATCAGAGCGCTTTTCATGAGCATCAGTTGCGTTACAGACAGAACCATTCATTTTTTTTCTAAGTGTGGGGAGAATAAGTGAGTTGCCCAGAATCACAGGATGTTGAACGTCCCTTGCTGAGACTGGAACCCAGTTCCCCAGCTTCAAAGTCGGCCACTCTAGCTGTAAGGCTAAATCCTCTACCCTCAATATTCTGATAGGCCTTATATTTTATTATTTATCACTGGCACCTCTGTAAAGACATCAGTCTTGTTATTCATCTTTCATGCTTCCTTTCAAAATGCTTTGGAGTGGTGCATACCATATATATATCTATATCTATACTAATATAATAAAGAGAGAGCCAAACATTTGAGGCGGGTAATCTCAGGAACCACAGCACCAATTACAACACCCAATACAGCGTTGGAAAGGGCAGTTGCAGCAGAAGGACATAGGCTATGCAGATGCTCACCATATGCATTTAAAAGGTAAAAGAACCGTGCCAGCAAAGTAGTCCCTTGTGGGCCTGTCTGCGTTGTGCTGGGGGCGTGACAAAATCTGGGGGCATGTGGTACGTTCCGCCCTTCATGCCATGTCTCATATTGTGTGCTAATCCCACCCTGCTCCTTTTGAATACCCCTGCACCCCATAATCATAACCCACACTTACTCCTTAAAATACCCAAACACCCTTAAACACTAACCCATCTTAACCCTATAAATATACCCTGTACCCCAAAACCTAAACCTATCCCTAAACCCTAAAAATACCCCTATACCCCAAAACCCAAACCTAGCCCTGAACCCTATAAATACCCCTGTACCTCAAAACCCAAACCTACCCCTTAACCCTAAAAATACCCCTGTACCCCAAAACCCAAACCTAGCCCTGAACCCTAAAAATACCACTGTACCCCAAAACCCAAAACTATATCTGAACCCTTAAAATACCCAAACACCCCAAAACATATACCTCAGTACCCCAAAACATATACCCCTATACCCATACTTACCTTATCCAAACATTTAAAAAAAACATGCTTTTACCATTCATGCATTTACAACAAATTTTGTTGTAAATGTATGCATGGTAAAAGCATATACAATGTAATGCCATGCGTTATAATGGCATTGCGGAGTCATGGTACTTTTGTAATGAAAGTATGCGGAGTGATGGTATGCGTAAAGAAAGTTGTGGAATAATGGGTGTTTACCCTCCCCGGTAAGTACATTGGTGGCACGGCGGCCCACATCTCCAGCAACATACTCATATTTTTTCACCACCCATTTGAAAAATGCACAGGTCTCTCTCATTGATGGCCAGCACCGACATACACTTTTAGACACACCTCCCGCCACAAGTTCTAGAATTGCGATCTTGTGATGTCACTGACCATGTCATGAATGATGTAATATGTGACATCATCAGCAGTGGATTGCGGGCGCGCGAGTTATAGTGAGTCCAACTAACTATAACGTGGGAATTTCAATGGTTTTGTATGAGTAAAATGTTCAGCTAACTATAACTAGTGTGAAACCTATGTTTTTTTCAGTGAATAGATAGATAGATAGATAGATAGATAGATAGATAGATAGATAGATAGATAGATAGATAGATAGATAGATAGAATGTTGTAAATTTGTGAGCTCATAACCAGTGCATGGAGAGGTCTTGAGTTTTAGTTACCTGAAATAACTATTAGTATCGAATTTCAGTAACTTTTTTTGTAGTTTAAAGCGGTATGCTTAAACTGACATTTTCACCTAACTATAACATAACTTTAAACTTTTGTTCTTTGAGTTTTTTTATGCAAAGTGAGATATTATGACCATACCTAACTATAATGTCAATTTAACCTTTGTTTGTTTCAGTGAAGTTCTTTTTTTTTAACATAAAGTAATATTTTATTACCATACGTAATGCCAGCGGCAGCTTCTTCCCTACAGTGAAAGGAAAACAAAAATGATAATAACTATAGTTATTATCATCTTCCTGCTTCGGTGTGGGACTAGCCAGAGCAGGGGTGAGGGGGAGGAGTTTTAGGCACACTCTAAAGGGCACAGGACGGTTTGGCCGGCCCTCTTGGGCCCGCCAAACAGCCCTGCGCACTTTGCATGCTTCCCACGGGCTGCAACCACAGCCTCCCCGTTCCTGTCTGAGCGCTGAACCACAGCGCATAGACCAAACACAACACTGATTTGCAGTTGTGATTTTGATTGGCCAGGGGATTCTGGGAGGCTGTTTGCTTTCTGTTGCGGCGCGGAGAAGACGTCGGAGGAGAGGCGTCGGCCGGCGACACCCAGGTTAGTCGTTTATTGAATTTTTTAGCCCCCCCCTTCGCTGCCCCCTCCCGCACCCCACCGCCCCGTTCAGTAGCAGCCGTTACTGCGTAATGCCCTCCTCCCTCCGCACACCAATCCTGCAGCCAGCAAATCACTGTGTGGCAAGTCAATGTGGACAGCCAACCCAGGCTTGTTGGCTAGGCCTGGCCTGTGGCCGCACTCTGCATCCAACCCCGGCAGGCCCTGTGCTCAACCTTTGCGGGCAGCGAACCAATCCCCCCCCCCCCCCCCCCCCCCCAACACCCGAAACATTCCCATTCTGCAAGACACTTGTGGGAGTCAGTACTGCCCCTGCTCTCCCGTGGGACTCCTGTAGGGGTCCAGGGGGCTGTGCTGGCTCCTGCTGAACACCCGCTGGATCGCAGAGACCAAACAAATTAATTTTGTAAAAATGTGGCTCCAGAGGGTGATTCCTCTGGGATCTCCCTTCCCCACAAGGTCCAGGGGGGTCAGGGTAACCCTACCCTGCCCCCTTATACCTTAATAATTTTAAAAAATCAAGATATAGGGACCTAATCCCTGTGTCATGAAATGGCAGCTGCAACATTTTATTGTGGCCCACCAATCAGAGCACAGCTCCCAGCCATCCAGATATACAACGTTTTTGAACCCTGATTTGTCAACAATTACTGAAGGGGTTTACGACAAATCACAAAAGGCAGACTTTCTGTACCAAGATCTAGCTTTCTGCAAATTTGCTGTAATTCATTTAGCCATTTCCAGGGTATCACTGTTCAATTTTCGATGGAAAATTGCATGGGGAAATTGTGTTCTTGGACCCCCTTTTTCCTCAGCACCTGCTTGATCGACCAACCCAACATTTTCTAGGGAGAAGCTGAGGTGGATGAACTTTTTAAAAAGTTTTGTGGAGATTCTTCAAATGGCAAACCAAAAAACACTCTTACTATCGTAACTGGGTCTTAACTGTAGCTACACAATGGCGGCTGTGCTCTCCACCTAAAACTTGGAACTACCCAGGAGATATATATATATATATATATATATATATATATATATATATATATATATATACCCAAAAAAAACGTGAGTCTGGGTAGTTCCCAGGCTTTAGACAGGGAGCGCTTCTTTTGTATGGAACACTCTTCAACACCACGAACACTCTAAATCTGCTCCCTCCAAATGTCTAGAATTAAGAAAGTGTCATCCACACCAAGCTAGAAAAGCGATAAAGCCTTATGCCATTTTTGCAGGAAAGGCTTTAAGAAGAGGATTAGCAGGTGCCATCCACGCCCAGCTGAAAAATAACAAAAGTCTTTTACTATTCCAGGCACAGAATGGTGTGTGTATATATATATATTCCATGAAAAGTGCTGAGAATCTCTAAATTGGGCAAGGTTTATTTTCCAACTGTAGCCTTTTCTTCCTCCTGATTTTCGGTAGACTGAGGTTACAGTGAGCTAATTTGAGAATGAGCACATTAATGTGGGAGCAGAAGTTGGAGTCTTATGTGTACGACCCTGCATTGAGGTCAGTCCGAAGACTGGAGATTGTGTACATCAAGACTTGACAGGACTCTTTTCTGTTAATTCTGAGTTGGGATGGGTGCAACAGAGCACAGGACGTTGAGGAGGGGAGTCAGATGGTTCAAGGTAGAATACAATAATCTGGGAGCAGATGGTGGAGTCTCTTCTTTTTCCTCTAGGTAGGAATGTATTTGTTAATTTAAAAAAAAAAGAAAAATAATTGTAATTTAATATATGGCCGTCAATTAAAGATTTATTGCAAAAATTGATTTAATAATATTGTAGCATTTTTCTTTTGTTCTACATTTAAAGTAAATGTATACAATTGTTTTACACCAATATTCAACATAAAAATATTGTTTAATATTGTTTTCGAGTTACATAAACTCCTCATGGTAAAGTATAGGAAGACATTAAAAAGTGTATTTAACTATGAAAAAAATTAGAAAATATTTTTCTTTTCAATATTTTTAATGAAATGTATTTTAAATGTAAAATAAAAGTTAGAATGCTTTTGAAATAATAATGTATTTATTTATATATTGTAACAATTTAAAATAATTAAATGTAATATTTTTTTCTATGGGGTTTATTCAAAGTCTCTACCTCCATTATTTTCTGTGGGATGCTGTTTGAGTTGGACTTACTAATTTCGTCAGCAGTAACTTACACTCGTACATTTGACTCCACCCCCTGTTTCAGGCAATGGACATGTATAGGGCCCAAGATACGACTATCGCACCTCACCCATCAAGCTCTCAATTCGTTAATGCTGATACGGTCAGCGAACAGAGACTCATCATCACTCATTCCACCGACCGCGCAGCGCTGGGAACTTCGGAACAACCCAAAAGGTCCAGCAACATAATTAGAGGCCATTGAATGCTATGCAAATTCAGTAAAGAGCAATACCAGATCGAATAGGGCATTTGCCCACAAACTTTATTTCCTTCTCGAGGAAAATAGTTTCTTTATTTCCCCAAAGGAAAATAATCCCATGAACCCTCACATGCAGGCCGAGCTACCTAGCTCAAAAACCTGGCATTTCTGATGGCCAACCTTCCATGTGGAGAGTAGATAACCTGAGACAAGATTTTCCTGCTTCCAAGAGCGAAACATCCCAGAAACAAACCTTCTCTGGCAGTGCACCCAAAATCCACACGCTTAGAACATTATAAACCAATCTTATACTTTTAAAATTTAATAAAATTATTGAACTAAAAAAAAGAACATTATAAACCAACACCCAACTCTTTAAGAAAAAAAAAAACTTTTTGAGCGCTTCTTACCGTTTGAAGAGTTTGTATACTGAATCCACCAAGTGAATCCCCTTAATGCTTCACCATCCTCGGACCAGGGTTCTTCACTCATCGATATAGTCCCTATATAATGTCTGTTGTACCAGCATCTAATACTCTATAAGCTCTGTCACCAAACATTTTGGGAATAATAAGAACGTTGCCAGTAACTTTTGTACTGTAAAGCGCCCTGACACCTGTGCCCAGGTCTAGTCTGCGCTACAGAACACTTCATGATACATACACAAATAAATAAATAAATAGTAAGTTGTAGGATGCATTTTGCAAGGCCGCCCCCTACTCTCAGATATCCTCCAACCACAGGTTTTAGTTGTGTTGTCGGTTCATCTCAATAAGAGCACGATGGAAAAGTGTGCAAAATGCTGTTGCACATTAGTTGCAACGACATAGGATAAAATGTTTAAAAAAAAAAAATGACAAAGTGTGAGATTTTGGAATGGCATCCAGCAGAATCCCCACACCTGGCCGAACTGGTTTTCCTCCAGCAGTAATGCAGGATATGTTAAGTTAAAAGTAAACAGCATTATTGAAAGAAGCTTTCTGGGGAGGGAAACATCACCTGCAGGTCAGCAGATGGCTCACCTCACCCTGCAGCAAAAATGGGCAAAATCCGTGCAGACAGACAGGAAGGAAAGTAACAAGTCATGCAAGGAGACTGCAGGGCAGGAGCAGAAATGAGCACATTCCAGCGGTTTTATTTAGGCCACAGCCTGGAGTTTTAAGAGGCTGGTTCATAAATATCTATTAGGCTGTAGTTGTTGTATGGGTGGGAATTAGTTTGTTTTTAAACTATATTTGTTGAACTGATTCCTGAAAAAATAAAATAGAAAACATTTCTTAACATTTAAGTGGGAAAAACATGTCAGGGTGGAGAGTGCAATACCAACAAGTTTGTATTCAGCCCTACACATTACAGTTTCAGTTGTGTATTTTACCTAAATATTGTGTCTGGTCTGTCTCTTAACACACACCTTTTCACCCACTTCTATCCAGATACAGATTCTGAGCAAAATCACTATTACCTACACCCTACCCGTGGCTGATTGAGCCTCCAAACCTCTGAAGATATTTAAGGCACTAATGAATACTTGCTCCCACAAATTTCATATATAGACCTTGTTTTTAGGCACTACACTGGGACTGGAAATTTGTGCAAGCTATGTCGGCTCACTGGTGCCAGGTAGCGCTGTACAGCGCCGGTCAGGGATCTGCGCGTCTTCACCGACAGTGAAGTGCAGTTCCAAATAAGACTCTCTAGGCATTTTCATGCTTTTCGAGCTCCAACAGATTGGAAGCCACCAACGTTTTAACTCTATTTTTGTAAAATGTTGCATTTTTTGGTGAGAAGTCTCTAATTTATGAAAAAATCAAGGGCAGCCACAGAATCGCGATCTCCCTCACCAAGCCATTCTCTAATGAAAAGGCACAAAAAGCCACGTAAACATACCTCAGCAATAAGATCACAAAGTGACCTTGAATTTGAGTCAATTTGCAGTCCAAAGGGAGAAAAAATCATATATAGAGGTAGGTAAAGAGTACTCATACAAAGTAAGAATTCACAGTCACTTACTTCGCTATATGGGACCTTCATAATTCTAATGCTTGGCTAGCCCATCATAACTAGTTTTGATGCATTCGTTTATATCTCAAAAGTACAGTGTCAGCAGTAATGCCTTAATATATTCAGTGGATCTCTTCTCTAGCGAGGATCTAACCTTAAACAATAAACACAAAATAGAATAGAATTAGTTCCATCAATGGGTGTGTTCCAACTGCTACGTGTTAGATCTTAAATTATACGGTTGTCTAGCAGTAGTCGCCTAATGCTACTAACACCTGCCATTAAATAAGGCAAATTCATTTCAAATATTGCTTCTTTGAAGTACCTCCAGACACTAGTTTAAATTCTGCTTTAGAGGATCCCTGGCAATTCGTGTAACACACCTGAGGGTGAGCTTGCCAACTGCATGGACACATTTCAGTCCTAATAAAATGATCCCTTGCCTGACAGCACATACCTTGTGAGGACCACAAAGCCTAATGCTGCTCTTAAACCTAAATAAATAATTTAAAGCATAAGCAGGAAATAACACCACAATTTTAGCAGCAAATGTCTAAGACATGATGTACGTACTCCAAGATCTCACATGAAAGGGCACTAAGAACCGCTGTGCAGGAAAGGCAGTAAAAAATAATAGGACAGGCAGTGGGACTGCCGCAACAGGCAGGAATCCGAGATCCCTGGCAAGGGTGCGGCGGACTTGAGGGCGCAATATGCTTGGCAGGCTGCTGTGATCACACCAAGCACATTACGCGTTTCCTCGTATGTATTCCTACTATGTAGTCCTTCATAGTTCTAATGCTTGGCTAGCCCACCATAACTAATTTTGAAGCATTAAGTTAACCACTTTGGGTAAAATGAATGGCAGTTTACTGCGCTATTAAGAATCTGTGAGGCTACGAGTGTTTCTTTGACAGTCACTTCGGCTTGAATTTGGGCTATTCCGGAGCTAACACTCTGCAATTAGAAGAAAATATACATTTGCGTTGGCTATTACGCTTACCGCAGCCAATCCCTACTTTTTCTGTACACTAGGAACGCATGGTACACTGTTTGGTGGATTAGATTAAGCTTGTTTCTAATTGTTCAATCTTTCAGCAGTTCCAATCAGGTCAATTTTGTGAATCTACTTCATTTGGACAGCTCTTGTGCTGTTCTGTGGTTATATTACATCAAGGTAGGATGTGAGTAGTGAGGCTGCAGTGATTTGTTCCTGTTCCCTAATAAGTTATTGTTTTTCCAACAATGAGAGAGTAGTTGCTTTACTTGACCAAGCTCCTGTGTTAGAGCGAGATGTCACTGAATTGCCTAAACCTTCTGTGGCGGCCCACATTCTGCTAAAAACAAGCCCCAGGGTAGAGCCTTACTTAGATAGGATGTCTAATCCTGTGAAAGAAACTTTGAAATACAATTCAGATTATGTGTTTCTACCGAAATGTTGAGTGTTTCTAAAGGTGGAATTGCTGAGAAAACGTGCAACCTGTGCCTTATGCGATGCAAAGTCTCTGCAAACCTGTATACATTTTTCTTTTTACTGTAAATTATATGTAGCCTGTAGGAAGAAGTTTTTAACAGAGGTGCTCCCTCCGCAATGGCAAAGGAGTATTACCCCACTGGTTCAGAGCCAGTAGCTGAAAAATAAAAGAATGTTTTATTATTGTTTTAATTTTCAGCTGGTGGTGAGCCAGCGTATATAGGGAGGGCCGGGGCCAGGCCATGGGAGGGAGGAGGAACGGAGTGCTTTGTGCACTTCTAAGTGTGCATGTCTGCTTGCCCGGTCGTCTTAGGCAGACATGCGCATTTAGGTTTCTCTAACCCGGCTGTGTTCTACAGCCAGATGGAGGAACAGCACAGACTCACTGTACCTGAGCAGAGCGTCAAACCAGCCTGCTCAAGCTAATCCTGGCGCTGCTCTCATAGTATGAGAGCTGTGTCTGGATTGGATAGGACTGCCGGGAGCAGCAGGAGAACGGAGGACCCCCGAAGCATGCTGTGGCCACAGTATCAGGTAAGTTTTTTTCAATTTTTTTAATTCGACCCTCCACTTTTACCCCGCTCCCTCCCCACTACCCTCCCCACCACCGAGCCCCTGCTGCTGTTGCTGCGCCGCCGGCCCGCCACTGCATATTGGCAGCAGCCTCAACTGGCTTTTTACCACCAAACTTGCTGTCCTTGGGTTATCGTTCCTGTAGTAAGCGGTCATTCAATTATTGATGCTTCATAACAACTTTGTTAGTCTGGCGGTCTCTAAATTCATTGAAGAAGGCTGGAAGATAGATGATTAAATTCCAGGAGATCTCACTTCTGGGCTGTTGTAGTGAAATAAAGGGTTTCTATGTATATATTTGTATTTTATTGCAAAACTATTTTATATGAAATTATTATGTAATGCATTTGTTTTTAAGGTTTTGTAAACCGAAATAAACTTTTTTATTTTAAACAAGAATATAATCTGAAAAGGGTTGGAGGCTTGACCAGAAACCTAGGTAGAAGCTAGAATTGCTGGAGTACTCCAGACAGGGTCACAGAACCATTCAGATAAGTATGGCTAAATATCTCTCACCCGAAAGCTGCCTTGTCTTATTTGCTGAGAGTGAGTTTTACAAATCTCAGTCAACCAGCTGTGTACATTTTGCCTCCTCATGCCTTTTCTTTAGCAAACCTATGGAATGTGTCTCAATACACAAGCCCAGAGGCCTTTATTACTTCATTGTGAAGAGTCCGCATTGTGGCTCTTGATGATCGATCTAATGCAGCTTTGAAGAACTTGCGTGTTTGCGTATTATTCATATACATATTTTTTCTTGTATAGTAAATGCCCTGGCTGGGCAATCTGTTAATGCATGTTGTTGTGAGATTTGTTGAGCTCTGAGTCTCTCGCCCGATTCCATCTCCCCGAGTAAGCCTTTGACTACCCATCCCACAGCCCTGAATGTCAAGTGCGTAAAGGGTCTCTGTGGGGCTCAGTTATCAGGGTCCCCTGTAGGATGGCCCTGGGGCATCAGTGGTGAACGGACTCAAATGACCTTTGTTGGGGCCCAGGGAGCCCGCATAGGGCCTGAAATCACCTGTCATGAGGATGACTGTGGCAGTATATTTGCTGTGTGCTTATTCTCTGCAAACATAATAGTCTGTTTTGATCCGAAGAACCTGCCAACCACCTTTCCTTCATTGTAGGCCTGGCAGGGGCGGCTCTAGGTTCATGGTGGCCCTGGGCAGGAAGCGTAGGTAGGGGGCCCCGGAAGAGGGGGTCTGGGCGGGGCAGAGCGCGGAGGCCAGTGAAGAGGGGGGTCAGGTTGTTTGGAAGTGGAATAGAGCCAGAGGCCACCAAATCCCTGCCAGGGGCCGCCACACAAATATGTATCCATCCTCAGAGGATTATTATATTAAGGATATATATTGATGTGGTGGCCCCTGGGTTTAGGTGGCCCTGTGCAGGTGCACAGCTTGCACATGCCTAAGGCCGGCCCTGGGCCTGGCCACCCTTGGCCAACTCTAAGCAACAAGTCGAGTGCATGCCCCCGATCTTCATATATAGAGCTCACGTTCAGCCCAGTGATAAGACTTTGTGTAATAAATCTCTCCTCCATCATTAAATTGATAAACAGTAGGATATTTCTATCCGATCCCAAAACCCTCTTTACAAATATAAATATATTTATAATTGCCCATACAAGGCACCAATCTCTTTTTCTGTTTAAGGCTTGCTTTGAGGGGTCCCTACAGCTCTCGTGGTCCTCAAACCTGACGTTTTTCACACCCCATTGAAGACCTTGACAGTAAAAGTGCCTCGAAGACCTGGGTCCAAACAACATCTGAAGTAGTTGGCATTTTTCCTGGGCTGGGACCCTGAGAGGAAAACTCATCTCTGAAGAAGGCTTGCAATGCTTGCCGAGAAGCACTCAGTTTACCACGCGGGATAACCTAATTTTGTCGCTGTGATTCAGTCTCACCCATCACATTTCCTGACAACAGCACACTGGCGGCCCTGAAGGCACAATGAACAAGGCATTATCATGTTCCTTTAACTGATTCCTACCGGATGAGGGATATTTGTCTGAGAGATCCATGGTGGTGGCAGAAAGTGCAACTGTGGAACAACAGCTTGTGAAAAGGGTCTTAAAAAAGGCATACGTCCGCAAAAAAAGGTTGGGAAAAAAAATGATACAAGATAATGAAGAGCGAAGAAAGACTTTCAATATCTGTGCTTCTTAGAAGGAAAGGGTGAAAATGGGGGGCCAAGTAAAAAGTGAACTGAGGGGCACACTTCACTGCACCGTGCTGCTATCCCTTCCTGCTTTGTTTGTCCTATTTAGTGAGCCGATAAAAAGAACTGAAGCTGGTTGTTTTTAAGGCTAGTTTAACTCTCCTAGCTTTAAAAAAAATTACAATGTTTCTCGGTTTGCATTTAACCATTTTTTTAAATAAAAAAGTATTCCAGAATTCTGTGGGTATAGGGAGATGGTGGAGTTAAAGTCGCGCATTACAGTCAGGCGATGTCCAATGGTGTTTTCTCAGACCATTAAGCTGCAGATAATGGAGAAATACACCTACATTGTAGTCTGTTGTATTGTAATTGAATTTATATAGTGCTTACTACCTGTGACCAGGTGCTGAAGCCGTTTACGGGAGGCAGCGTGTTGTTACAAAGTTCAAGGATAGCACTTAATCCTGTGGTATTGTTGGTATTGGGTTTAGTCTAGTGCTTGAAGGAGACCCGTCCATGCAGTTCCGCCAGTGTGTATGAGGGGGATTGGTAGTGGTCACTTGGGATCATGAGTGCGAAGGGTAGGTGAGTTCATGCACATGGCCGTTGGCCAGAAGAGATTACGGATAGCTAGGTTGCCTGTTATGGCTTTCACAGAAGGACAGGTTGTGATCTTGACATGAGGTGTGGGCCATTTGTAGAAATAAAATAAATCAGATTAATGCAAACACGCACATGTCTTAAAGTGGGCTGCACTCAGAGATAGGAGGCGTGCAGAGGATTGAAAGTAAAAAGAGGGTCATTCAAAGAAAGAAGAGGCAACAATTGGAAATCGTAAGTCAAGGGCATGCAGGGTTTTTGGAGCATAGAGTAGGCTTTTGAGATTGCATGCACTTCGAATTTGTAGAACTGGAAGTTATATAAGTCGTCATACTCCCCCTTTAGCTCCTCAGAGGATTTCATGTTGTCCCTGTCCGTACATCACCCAGTTTGGGAAACCCAATGTAATCCCGGGGCCCCGTAGCTGGCCAGTTGAGTGAGATAGACATGTACCCTCCCATAGTTGGAGTCTTCTGTGTAAGTTCACCGTCCCAAGTGATCCATCTTACTGTTGGATCTCAAAAGTCTAACATGACTTTGGGAACAAGAGGCAGAGAGGCAGAGTGGCGAGTGGCTTGGTGCCACGCGGAATCCGCAGTGCGCTGGTCCTTTGAATCCATCCAGTTCCAATCAGAAGGCAGAGAGTTAACCCTGCTCTTGATTGACTTGATGGCCAACGTCTGCGCATCATGTGATCTCCAAAGCCCGGATTGGTCAATGTTTTATCAGCGTGTGCTAAACGGACAGCTTGTTTCCTAGTATTTATAGACCATCTCTAATCAAGTGATGATAAACTTCCATGCATGCAAATGCGATCAAGACGCTTATCCAGAAGTGTCGCTGAGCGCTGGTTAACTTGTGCCTGGAGATGGGCAAGATGCCTGTGCTCTGATTTTAGAACAAGATGATTTAAATAAATGCAATTAGAAAAAGACAGTGCCTGTTCCAGGAACTACATCCAGTTCTTGGTGGCGACGATGCCAGCCATGCTTTCTAATGAATTCTGTTGAAGGAGTGTTTTTACGTATCCTACTCTTGAAAGATGTTCCATGACCATTACACGCAGACGACGGTGACTCAGCCGCTCCTCATTGGACGTTCAAAGTGTGCCCTCTGAACAGATGGGCATAGATGTAGGCAGCCAAGGGATCATGTACTGCTTGTGCCTCCAATGTGGGTGCGGAGGGCATGCTTCCCAGCTAGGAGTGTCAGCACGTCTGTCCCACCCAGGCTTCTGTGCTGTACTGTGGCAGGGCTCCGGCATGTCTTTTCCAACTCTGAGCTGCACCCGCGGTGGGAGATGGCAGGCGCGGCTGCAGCTGCCACCTAGTTAAGTAATGTTGTTGGCCTTTTAGAATCCGCCGAGTGCTTGGCGGAGGTGGCAGTAGTCACACTAATGAAGTTGTCCTCTCTATCCTCGCCCCCTCTTTAGCTCTGTACTGGCAGCGCCACCAGCAAAGGTAGCCAAAAAAAAAGCATTTGTGGTCTAGCCAAGTGTGGGGAAGACAGGACGGCTGGGCACAGAATCCTCTCTCACCGGCTTTGCAAGATGATTGACAGGAAAGAGTTCTGACTGAGCACACGCCCCAACGTGAGGTTGTGTATATCCCTTCACCCCTGTGTTTGCAGTGGTGGCCATGAGACTGGGCATGGTTCTCTGTCTGATGAATTAAAAAAAACTTGATGGATGGAATACTTGAGTCAATGTGACCCGCTGGTAGTTACTCTGAGTAACTGAGGGCCCCTCCCTGACCAGTGGTGGATGGACGCTTGAAATAATGGCAGCCACTGATTATTACTCGCGTTTTTTTTATTTTCTGAGAGTGGAATAAATATACCTAGGCGTGGGTTCCACAGCTTCAGTGCCATCGCAGTGAAGCAGCACCGCACTGCCAAGGCCCAACAAGGCCGAAATGCGCCAGCATTGCTTTTGCGTCTCTTTGGATGAAACCTAGCCTGGCATTTCAGGGTGCGCTGTCCCTTTTGAGTTGAACTAAGACCGATTTGAATCACCGTAATGTCTGTAGTTTCTAGGTTCCAGAGACTCTGTGAGCAAACAAATGATTGAATAGAATGTAGCTGCGGGTATGCCAGTAGCTAACATTATTGTAAGCATTCTGGCCATCAGTTTTTTTTCTTTTCTCAGATAATTAATGTAAGTGCGATGCGCACACGGAGATATGTGCCCCATACATAGCATGCCGCTTCTTTAAGATTCGCGAGGCAGCACACTGATGACATCAAAAAACACAAAAATATGTCTGTGGTTGCTTCTCTTCCTTTATGAGATGTGCTGGCCTACCGTTTTCGGGTGACTTGTACCTTCTGGAGCAGGGCCAAGACAGATTTGCATACGGTTGGTCCTGATCAATAAGCGCCATTCCGACCACCTCAGCAATCACTGGCTTCTCGACACCCAACAATCAGGATTTAGACCCACCAACAACTCAGAAACCACCCTCATAGGCAGAACGGGCGACATCCTGATGATCCTCAACAGGCCGGAAACTACAGCCATCATTCTCCTAGACCTATCAGCAGCTTCAACACTATTTCCCATCCTTATCCGATGTCTCCATAAAGTGAACATCCAGGGACAGGCCCTCGAGTGGATCTGCATTTTCCAGAAGAACCAAAACCGTCAACATGCCTTCCTACTCCGCTGAAGCACAAGAACTCATTTGCAGAGTACCGCAAGGCTCATCGCTCAGTCCAACGCGCTTCAACATCTACAAAACTGCACTGGCAGAAGTCATCTGGACTCACAGCATAAGCATATGCCAATAACATGCACCCGATACTATCTCTCTTGGGCAAAATACTCAACACCAGGAACAAGTTCATCGCGTGCATGACCGAATGGGCCACCTGGATGAAATCCAACTGCCCGAAGCTGAACTCACGAAACACCAAAGTGGTGGTCTTCGAGAACGATACCTCACCATGGGACACCACCCGGTGGCCTACAGACCTTGTTGTCCCTCCCCCCCCCCCCCCCCCCCACACACACACACACATTCACACACACACCCAGCTCAAAAGAAAGAAACCTCTGAATGATTATAGAAAACAAACTGAACATGGCCCCCCAAGTCAACGAACGGGCCTCAACCTGCTTCAGCACCCTAAGGATGCTGAATTTTTTCAACACCAGAAAAACGATCACCCAAGGCCTCGTCACGAGGAGACTAAACCATTGGAGAACTTTTTATTCACGGCTAGCCAATCCGCTCACAAGACAAGTCCAGACCATCCTGAAAACATGAGTCAAGCTAATTATCAGCCTCCAGCGCCGAGCCCAGATCACATCCGACCTTAGGGAACTCCACAGGCTCCCGGATCACAAGCTTGCACACTTTAACCTCCTCATTCACACCTACAGAGCTCTCCGCAACATAGGCACTGCCGAAATGAACAGCCGCATTCATTTCCACCAACCTTCCCGATACCTCTGCCCTGCCGGACTCTCACTAACACGCACCCATGCCTACACAAAGAAGAGCAGGGGGCTGTGCCTTCTCATACCTGGCTCCATTAGGCTGGAACAACCTCCCACAACACATCTGAGCCTCCTCCTCTCTTCTTGTCTTTCGCAAGAAGCTTAAGGTGTAGCTTTCAGTGTAAGCCCTCCGGGGTTGGCCGCACACACCTGTTACGGAGAGCCTGGGTACCCTCATGGGTAATTAGCGTGCTATAAACACACTAATAACAGAACGTAACCCCTATAGTGTCACAGTAGATGGACTGGAATGTTGCCTAGAATAATTACTAGCTGCTGACAATAATTTAAACATTCCATCCACCACTTTATTTTTCTCAGTTTGGTTTTTTACTAATAGTTCCCTGTCCACTTTGCAAGGACCAATGGCGTGTGGCACCTCTACTGTTGAGCAAGAGGGAGCTTCCTACCGTAGAGTAGGTGATTGCAGCGCAGAGTGCCCCAAATGCAATGTGTTCCTGTAACCAAGATACTGCCTCCACCAGGGTGTTTGACTATAAATCCAATTGAGCTCAGGCACACGTTTTCAGTGTGCCCAACTCCAATATTGGAGCTTTGTATCATGTTGATGCAGAGGGGGTGAAGGTAAATGTGGTCCCTATCCGGAGTTGAGCGACTGCCTCACCTTTTGGACCCATCTGTGGTCTTATTCCATAGACACTCATGCGGGAACCAAGCTAATACGGGCACAATGGGCTCCTTTACACATACAGGAAGCAGATGTGTGCACTCTAGATGACAACTTCTCTCCTTCTTCAGCTATTGTCCACTCAGACGCTCCATGGTACGGTCTCCTAGTTCTCACAGTGTCCCTAGATTGGAGCGCCACTTTGGTAAAATGTAAGGGTCCTCCCAGGCGGGTGGGGTGCAGGTCCAGGAAGTATATAGTGAGTGGGAATATATAGAGTTTTGAGATACTGGTTCCCAATTCTGCCTGTAAATCTGCAACTGATTGACCAACAGAGCTAGATGTAGCAGCCAGCCGAGATGAGGCAGAGGACTGGTCGCTCTACAGACATCCACATGGTTGATGGCACTTCGTGCTGAGTTTGCCCTCTTCATAGATTACAAGGCTCTGCATCAGCAGGAGGACCAGGGCCATGTCATCCTTCTGAGTGAATGCCAGCACTGCAGTCCTCAGGAGAGCCCCAGCTAGAGACAGGATCTGGGCGTAGAGCCATTCATTCCTTTGTTGGGGAGCCCTGCGTCTATTCCCATTCTGAAGGACATGTCCCAGTCAAAGGCTTCCTCAGGGGCACACCCTGGGGGTGCAGAGCACTTGTCTCCTAGGAGGCTCCTTTGCACACCAGCCCTTTGCACCTGAGTCTTTCAAATGTTCAGAACATTCAGAGAGAGGCAGACAGGGACATCAATTCACCACAGTGACAGTGGTAGCAGAAGCAACATCACATGCCATTTGACCTTTACTATCACCCACACACTTACACATACACACTTGTTCACATATAGTCTCTCACATAAATATACACTCATCTGCAGGCATGCACACGACATACAGTTAAAGCATTTTACTTACCTCTGCTGCCAGGGAGGGTCATATTCCAGAGAATTGTACTAATATTGAATTATTCACTTTTAGTGTAATACAAGCAATCGACAGAAACAAAAAAAGTTGAGCCCAAACCAACCTCCATAAGGATGAGTTGCCTTTTGTTCTTGGAATTGATGTTGCCACCTTGGAAGCCAGGGGTCATAAGGGGCGAGCCAGGGGTCGCTGCTGCAACCGCTGGTGACCCCTAAATTACGTCAATGGAGGTGGGATTCAGGCATGGTTATTCATGCATCTGGCTGGTCACACATGCCTGCTCTATGCATATACAGGCAGGCCATTATCATGTTCTTCCAGTAGAAATCTGTACTTATCCTGCGACTCTAAGCGCTATTAGCCTGCCGCGTATGGGGGCAGGCACATCAAGTAACTATGCCCTAGTGGTAGTCGCCCATCTGTCCATTAATTCAGTGTCAATAAACAGATAATAGCTTCACGATGAATGGGTCATGTATAAAAATTGATTATGTAAGACCTAGGTAAGTGTATGCTGGATGCAATTGTTTGTATTAGCTTATATATATAGTACAGAAGATCTGTATGATTTTAAGCTGCCCACAAGAGGCACCTGTCCTAGGCGCCTCGTGTGGGATTGTATCATAGTTGCATGTGCAGTGATAGTAGGGTAACTAGTAGGGTAACCTTGTGCTGGAGATAAGCTCTTTACCCCTTTTCCTTGGTGTGTATATTTGTAAGGCAGTTTTAAAACACTGCACTAGGGCAATTTGGCACAGAAATGTGTCTTACTCTATGTAGCATCTTCCCCAGCCCTGGAGCATGCAAATAGATGACGCCACACACGGGAGCTGCGGTTGACCATATCTTTATTCTCCAAAGTTCATTCGTACTCTGCACATTGCGTCATACTTCCCATAACCTCACCTTAACACCCCCCTTGCATATCCCATCACTCCTGGTCAGAGCCCACCCAGAACCACAAAGCCTCACTATGCTGCAGCCTGCCCCTTGGACCCGGATGAATGGTTGGTGAAACAGAGGCTTGACCTTGGACTTCCGAGTGAAAAGGGCACATGAGTTCCAGGTGAGCCTCAGATGTTCTAGAGTGCTAGCCCAGGCTGGTAGCAACACTCCGTCCAAAGCTGGGTCCCTTGAAGTGCTGCCTTGTGGCTCGCTTAGGCAGTGAAGCAGCTCCATGCCACAGCGTGTGTGCGCCTGCCTACCTTCTATTAACTTAGTATCTGTGGAAACAAATGTGTCCCTCATAAGGCGGTTGTTCTTGGTTTCTATCTCCATGGCACAACTAAGAGTCCCGGATCCTCTCTTCTGCATAATATTATTCTCTATACGTGTACCACTGTTTAATTTTTATTGTCTTTTCACAATTGCTGTGTGCATTTCATTTTTGTCCTCTCTTCCAACCTATTGTAAAGCGCTCTGATATCCTTCGGGATCTTGTTCGCGCTATATAAAACTTTATAAATAAATAAATAAAACCACTTAGTAATTGACCCAATATATTTGACAGAAGTCTGAGGGCACACTTCACAGTACACGTGTTGCAGTATTCTCTCACAATTGTGACAGCAGCATTTTGTACCATTTACAGGTAAGAGATATTGTGTCCCAGCGACTGCTGGTCGAGGGCCGTCGGCGGTGTAGGGTAGCTGGAGGCAGAGTACAGTTGAGTTTGGGTTCCTGCGTATCCTTGGTTGTCCTTCCGGTGATAGGCGACAATGGCGACAAACTAGGAATCCAACAGACAGACAACAATACAAAATAGCTCACAGACACTATATGAATGAGATAGCTGCAGCTAAAAGAACCTACTTAGGGAACAGGATCAATCTGGCAACCAACTCACACAGAGAGTTATATAAAATAGTCAAAGATTTTACGAACCCTTCGGCCTGCCAACCCCTACTCACTGAATCCCAGGAATGGGTTAACTCCCTCTCATCCTATTTCCAGGATAAAATAAATAACATTCATAAAACTTTCCCCCAGACTACCAATACAATGGCAACCAACCTGCCCCCCAATATGGGTACTACAGCACCACCATACTCGCACGCCTCAGTCCTGAAAGAATTTCAACCATTCTCAGAAACAGAAGTAGCCTACGCATTGAACAAAATTAAATCTGGATCCCCAACAGACCCTGCCTCCTCTCAGATTCTTGCTAAAATTGCACCCGCTCTGATCCCCGATCCCACCAAAACCCTTAATCTCTCACTGTCCCACTCCTCTGTTCCCTCCCACTGGAAGGAGGCAACCATAAGACCTATCCTAAAAAAAAACTCAGCCGACCCCAACCAGCTTTCCAATTATCGCCGTATTTCCCTTCTACCAATATTCGGTAAGATTATGGAATCCTTAATTAACAAGCAGCTATGCAAACATCTTGAGGCTAACCAGCTGGTCAACCCATCTCCGTCAGGATTCAGAGCATACCACTGCACCGAAACGGCACTACTAGAGATTGTGGACAATATTAGGCTGACCCTCGATGCAAGACAATCTGCCATACTGATCTTGCTCGACTTGTCGGCGGCCTTAGACACCATCTCACACAGCGTTCTCTTGGAGCGTCTGTCGGAGAGGAGTGTTGAAGGACCTGCTCTACTCTGTATCAAAAGCTACCTGACTGAACGGCGTTCTAAGGTGCAAATCGGATCATTCACCTCTATCAACCCGACAAATGACAAGGGGGTGCCTCAGGGATCTATACTGAGCCCCACACTATTCAACTTATATGTATCTTCTCTTGCACAAGTAATCGGGCCACACGGTTTTGAAACAGTGTCCTACGCTGACGATACACAGCTAAGGATCACCCTGGGCCCAGACCCTATGGACACTAAACTGAGATTCCAAAAGTGCATGATCTCAATTAAGGACTGGATGACAAACAACTTCTTGATACTCAATGTGGGCAAAACCGAGATTGTGCTTTTCGGAAATGCCCACAAACACTGGTCCGACGAATGGTGGCCACCTATGCTGGGACCCTGTCCCCCTCCCAAAACATCGGTCCGTAACCTAGGAGTGACAAGCTGTCCATGGCCAACCATGTGAACAAGATAGTGCATACAAGCTTCTGACTGATGCGCAATCTCAAGAAGATTTTTAAATGGATCCCCCTTCCCTCACGCATGCCCCTAGTCCAAGGCCTAATCATAAACCGACTGGATTATGGTAATGCATTATTTGCATCCATCAATGAGAGTCCCCTGGCTAAACTCAAGGTCCTGCAAAACACCCCAGCTAGAATGGTGCTTAATCTCCACCCTCGCACCCCCTCCTTGCCCAGCCTCAAACACTTCACCGGCTTCCCATAAGGAAGCGCATTAACTTCAAACTTTGCTGCCTAGTCCACAAAACCATCAATGGACAAGGTCCCAAATACCTAGAAAAGAAACTTATAAACCATTGCCTGGTGAGAACTCTCAGTACGACCAACAAGTCTCTCCTAACCATCCCCAAAGTTCGCACTGTCAGGAATGGGGATAGGTATTTCTCCAAAATAGCCCCAGAATGCTGGAATGCCCTACCCCTAAACATCAGGATCGAACCCAACCACCTGAAATTTCGAAGACTCTTAAAAACATGGCTTTTCTAGCTACCTGGCTTTAGGCTACTCCCCTCAATCATCTGCTAAGCGCTCTGAGACCTACGGGTGATGTATGCGCTATATAAAAACATATACAAATACAAAATAGGGAGCAGGAGTTTCAGGAAGTGGCATTGCATGTTGGGGTTGAGCCGAAGAGTAACAGTGGGCTTTTGGCTCTGATGCTTGTTTGTGGAGCTCTTGTGGTCAGTGGGTTGGTGTTCAATCAATCAATCAGGGGTTTATAAAGCGCGCTACTCACCCATGAGGGTCTCAAGGTGCTGTTAGTTTTGTTGTTACTTGGCAGCAGTTTAGGAATGCTCATGCTGTTCCTTCAGTGAAAGGAAACAAAGTCTTCCTTGACTTGGTCGTGTCTGTTGGTGTTGATGTGGAGAGAGGTGTTGACTTGTTCCCTTTCTTAAAATAATTGTTTATTTGAAATAAAATGATGCTTGTCGACAGCAGATACTGTTGTTGTTTTCAATGCCCAGCCTCCTGCACTTTATATGGACTTATGCATCCCTTCGATCAGTGGTGGAACCGGCTCCGTTTATTCCAGTCCGGGGTTTCAGGCTCTGGTGCCAGAGCTCTTTAGAGTCCCATGTAGACTAGGCCAGAAGGTAAAAGGGTAAATCTGCCCCAATCACTCCTTGTGATAATGCTCAGACTTTTAACCTCTGCACTCACGGTACATCCTAGTATCATAGTGTAAACCTACACCCGTATCATGGACTAAACCTGCACCCTGTCCAACCCTTTACATCCTAGTACCGCAGTGTAAACCTACACCCGTACCATGGACTAAACCTGCACCCTGTCCAACCCTGTACATCCTCAGTCCGTAGCGTAAACTTACACCCGTACCGTGGACTAAACCTGCACCCTGTCCAACCCTGTACATCCTCAGCCCGTAGCGTAAACTTACACCCGTACCATGGACTAAACTTGCACATGTCCAGCCCTGTACACCCTGGTACTGTGGAGTACACTTTCACCCTGTCCAGCCCTATACATCCTGGTACTGTGGAGTAAACCTGCACCCCGCTCAGCCCTTTACCTTCTGGTACCGCGGAGTAAACCTGCATCCTGTCCAGCCCTTTACCTTCTGGTACAGCGGAGTAAACCTGCACCCCGCTCAGACCTTTACATCCTGGTACCGGGGAGTAAACCTGCATCCTGTCCAGCCCTTTACCTTCTAGTACCGCGGAGTAAACCTGCACCCCGCTCAGACCTTTACATCCTGGTACCGGGGAGTAAACCTGCATACTGTCCAGCCCTTTACATCCGGGTACAGGGGAGAAAACCTGAACCCCGTCCAGCCCTTTACATCCTCGTCCCGTAGTGTAAACATGCACCCTGTCCAGCCCTTTATATCCTAGTCCGTAGCGTAATAAACCGGCACCCTGTCCAGCCCTGTACATCCTGGTACTGTGGAGTAAACCTGCACCCCGTCCAGCCCTTTACATCCTGGTCCGTAGCGTAAACCTGCACCCCGCTCAGCCCTTTACATCCTCGTCCCGTAGTGTAAACCTGCACCCTGTCCAGCCCTTTACATCCTCGGCCCGTAGTGTAAACCTACGCCCTGTCCAGCCCTTTACAACCTGGTCCGTAACGTAAACCTTCACCCTGTCCAGCCCTTTACATCCTGGTACTGTGGAGTAAACCTGCACCCTGTCCAGCCCTTTAAATCCTGGTACCGTAGTGTAAACCTGCACCCCGTCCAGCCCTTTACATCCTGGTACCGTAGTGTAAACCTGCACCCCGTCCAGCCCTTTACATCCTGGTCCGTAGCGTAAACCTGCACCCCGTCCAGCCCTTTACATCCCCGTCCCGTAGTGTAAACCTGCACCCTGTCCAGCCCTTTACATCCTGGTACCGTAGTGTAAACCTGCACCCCGTCCAGCCCTTTACATCCTGGTACCGTAGTGTAAACCTGCACCCTGTCCAGCCCTTTACATCCTGGTACCGTAGTGTAAACCTGCACCCTGTCCAGCCCTTTACATCCTGGTACCGTAGTGTAAACCTGCTCCCCGCCCATCCCTTTACATCCTGGTACTGTGGAGTAAACCTGCACCCCGTCCAGCCCTTTACATCCTGGTACCGTAGTGTAAACCTGCACCCTGTCCAGCCCTTTACATCCTGGTACCGTAGTGTAAACCTGCACCCTGTCCAGCCCTTTACATCCTGGTACCGTAGTGTAAACCTGCACCCCGTCCAGCCCTTTACATCCTGGTACCGTAGTGTAAACCTGCACCCTGTCCAGCCCTTTACATCCTGATACTGTGGAGCAAACCTGCACCCCGTCCAGCCCTTTACATCCTTGTCCCGTACTGTAAACCTACACCCCGCTCAGCCCTTTACATCCTGGTACTGTGGAGTAAACCCACATGCCCGTCCAGCCCTTTACATCCGGGTACAGGGGAATAAACCTGCACCCCGTCCAGCCCTTTACATCTTCGTCCCGTAGTGTAAACATGCACCCTGTCCAGCCCTTTACATCCTAGTCCGTAGCATAATAAACCGGCACCCTGTCCAGCCCTGTACATCCTGGTACTGTGGAGTAATCCTGCACCCCGTCCAGCCCTTTACATCCTGGTCCGTAGCGTAAACCTGCACCCCGCTCAGCCCTTTACATCCTGGTACCGTAGTGTAAACCTGCACCCTGTCCAGCCCTTTACATCCTCATCCCGTAGCGTAAACTTGCACCCTGTCCAGCCCTTTACATCCTGGTACCGTAGTGTAAACCTGCACCCTGTCCAGCCCTTTACATCCTGGTACCGTAGTGTAAACCTGCACCCCGTCCAGCCCTTTACATCCTGGTACCGTAGTGTAAACCTGCACCCTGTCCAGCCCTTTACATCCTGATACTGTGGAGCAAACCTGCACCCCGTCCAGCCCTTTACATCCTTGTCCCGTACTGTAAACCTACACCCCGCTCAGCCCTTTACATCCTGGTACTGTGGAGTAAACCCACATGCCCGTCCAGCCCTTTACATCCGGGTACAGGGGAATAAACCTGCACCCCGTCCTGCCCTTTACATCCTGGTACCGGGGAGTAAACCTGCACCCTGTCCAGCCCTTTACATCCTGGTACCGTAGTGTAAACCTGCTCCCCGTCCAGCCCTTTACATCCTGGTACTGTGGAGTAAACCTGCACCCTGTCCATCCCTTTACATCCTCGTCCTGTAGCGTAAACCTGTACCCCGTCCAGCCCTTTACATCCTCGTCCCGTAGCGTAAACCTACACCCTGTCCAGCCCTTTACATCCTGGTCCGTAGCGTAAACCTTCACCCTGTCCAGCCTTTTACATCCTGGTACTGTGGAGTAAACCTGCACCCCGTCCAGCCATTTACATCCTGGTACCGTAGTGTAAACCTGCTCCCCGTCCAGCCCTTTACATCCTGGTACTGTGGAGTAAACCTGCACCCTGTCCAGCCCTTTACATCCTCGTCCCGTTGCGTAAACCTGCACCCCGTCCAGCCCTTTACATCCTCGCCCCGTAGCGTAAACCTACACCCCGTCCAGCCCTTTACATCCTGGTACCGTAGTGTAAACCTGCTCCCTGTCCAGCCCTTTACATCCTGGTACCATAGTGTAAACCTGCTCCCCGTCCAGCCCTTTACATCCTGGTACCGTAGTGTAAACCTGCACCCTGTCCAGCCCTTTACATCCTCATCCCGTAGCGTAAACTTGCACCCTGTCCAGCCCTTTACATCCTGGTCCGTAGTGTAAACCTGCTCCCCCTCCAGCCCTTTACATCCGGGTACAGGGGAATAAACCTGCACCCCGTCCTGCCCTTTACATCCTGGTACCGGGGAGTAAACCTGCTCCCCGTCCAGCCCTTTACCTCCTGGTACTCTGGAGTAAACCTGCACCCTGTCCATCCCTTTACATCCTCGTCCCGTAGCGTAAACCTGTACCCAGTCCAGCCCTTTACATCCACGTCCCGTAGCGTAAACCTGTACCCCGTCCAGCCCTTTACATCCTCGTCCCGTAGAGTGAACCTACACCCCGTCCAGCCCTTTACATTCCCATCCCGTAGCGTAAACCTGCACTCCGTCCAGCCCTTTACATCCTCGTCCCGTAGCGTAAACCTACACCCTGTCCAGCCCATTACATCCCCGTGCCGTAGTGTAAACCTGCACCCCGTCCAGCCCTTTACATCCTCGTCCCGTAGCGTAAACCTACATCCCGTCCAGCCCTTTACATCCTCGTGCCGTAGCGTAAACCTGCACCCCGTCCAGCCCTTTACATCCCCGTCCCGTAGCGTAAGCCTACACCCCGTCCAGCCCTTTACATCCTCGTCCCATAGCGTAAACCTGCACCCTGTCCAGCCCTTTACATCCTGGTTCGTAGCGTAAACCTGCACCCTGTCCAGATCTTTAGATCCTGGTCCGTAGCGTAAACCTGCTCCCTGTCCAGCCCTTTACATCCTCGTCCCGTAGCGTAAACCTGCACCCTGTCCAGCCCTTTACATCCTGGTACCGTAGTGTAAACCTGCTCCCTGTCCAGCCCTTTACATCCTGGTACTGTGGAGTAAACCTGCACCCCGTCCAACCCTTTACATCCTGGTACCGGGGAGTAAACCTGCACCCCGTCCGGCTCTTTACATCCTGGTACCGTAGTGTAAACCTGCTCCCCGTCCAGCCCTTTACATCCTGGTACTGTGGAGTAAACCTGCACCCTGTCCAGCTCTTTACATTCTCGTCCCGTAGCGTAAACCTGCACCCTGTCCAGCCCTTTACATCCTGGTCCGTAGCGTAAACCTGCACCCTGTCCAGCCCTTTACATCCTGGTCCGTAGCGTAAACCTGCACCCCGTCCAGCCCTTTACATCCTCGTCCCGTAGCGTAAACCTGCACCCTGTCCAGCCCTTTACATCTTGGTACCGTAGTGTAAACCTGCTCCCCGTCCAGCCCTTTACATCCTGGTACCGGGGAGTAAACCTGCACCCCGTCCAGCCCTTTACATCCTGGTACCGTAGTGTAAACCTGCTCCCCGTCCAGCCCTTTAGATCCTGGTACTGTGGAGTAAACCTGCACCCTGTCCAGCCCTTTACATTCTCGTCCCGTAGCGTAAACCTGCACCCTGTCCAGCCCTTTACATCCTGGTCCGTAGCGTAAACCTGCACCCTGTCCAGCCCTTTACATCCTGGTCCGTAGCGTAAACCTGCACCCCGTCCAGCCCTTTACATCCTTGTCCCGTAGTGTAAACCTGCACCCTGTCCAGCCCTTTACATCCTGGTACCGTAGTGTAAACCTGCTCCATGTCCAGCCCTTTACATCCTGGTACCGGGGAGTAAACCTGCACCCTGTTCAGCCCTTTACATCCTCGTCCCGTAGCGTAAACCTACACCCCGTCCAGCCCTTTACATCCTCGTCCCGTAGCGTAAACCTGCACCCTGTCCAGCCCTTTACATCCTGGTACCGTAGTGTAAACCTGCTCCCCGTCCAGACCTTTACATCCTGGTACTGTGGAGTAAACCTACACCCCGTCCAGCCCTTTACATCCCCGTCCCGTAGCGTAAACCTGCACCCTGTCCAGCCCTTTACATCCTGGTACCGTAGTGTAAACCTGCTCCCCGTCCAGCCCTTTACATCCTGGTACTGTGGAGTAAACCTACACCCCGTCCAGCCCTTTACATCCTCGTCCCGTAGCGTAAACCTACACCCCGTCCAGCCCTTTACATCCCCGTCCCGTAGCGTAAACCTACACCCCGTCCAGCCCTTTACATCCTCGTCCCGTAGCGTAAACCTACACCCCGTCCAGCCCTTTACATCCTCGTCCCGTAGCGTAAACCTGCACCCCGTCCAGCCCTTTACATCCCCGTCCCGTAGCGTAAACCTACACCCCGTCCAGCCCTTTACATCCTCGCCCCGTAGCGTAAACCTACACCCTGTCCAGCCCTTTACATCCTTGTCCGTAGTGTAAACCTGCACCCTGTCCAGCCCTTTACATCCTGGTCTGTAGCGTAAACCTGCACCCTGTCCAGTCCTTTACATCCTGGTCTGTAGCGTAAACCTACACCCCGTCCAGCCCTTTACATCCTGGTACCGTAGTGTAAACCTGCTCCCCGTCCAGCCCTTTACATCCTGGTACTGTGGAGTAAACCTACACCCCGTCCAGCCCTTTACATCCTCGTCCCGTAGCGTAAACCTACACCCCGTCCAGCCCTTTACATCCCCGTCCCATAGCGTAAACCTACACCCCGTCCAGCCCTTTACATCCTCGTCCCGTAGCGTAAACCTACACCCCGTCCAGCCCTTTACATCCTCGTCCCGTAGCGTAAACCTGCACCCCGTCCAGCCCTTTACATCCCCGTCCCGTAGCGTAAACCTACACCCCGTCCAGCCCTTTACATCCTCGCCCCGTAGCCTAAACCTACACCCTGTCCAGCCCTTTACATCCTTGTCCGTAGCGTAAACCTGCACCCTGTCCAGCCCTTTACATCCTGGTCTGTAGCGTAAACCTGCACCCTGTCCAGCCCTGTACATCCTCGTCCCGTAGTGTAAACCTACACAACGTCCAACCCTTTACATCCTCGTCCCATAGCGTAAACCTGCACCCTGTCCAGCCCTTTACATCCTGGTCTGTAGCGTAAACCTGCACCCTGTCCAGCCCTGTACAACCTCGTCCCGTAGCGTAAACCTACACAACGTCCAGCCCTTTACATCCTCGTATCGTAGCGTAAACCTACACCCCGTCCAGCCCTTTACATCCTCGTCCCGTAGCGTAAACCTACACCCCGTCCAGCCCTTTACATCCTCGTCCCGTAGCGTAAACCTGCACCCCGTCCAGCCCTTTACATCCCCGTCCCGTAGCGTAAACCTACACCCCGTCCAGCCCTTTACATCCTCGCCCCGTAGCCTAAACCTACACCCTGTCCAGCCCTTTACATCCTTGTCCGTAGCGTAAACCTGCACCCTGTCCAGCCCTTTACATCCTGGTCTGTAGCGTAAACCTGCACCCTGTCCAGCCCTGTACATCCTCGTCCCGTAGTGTAAACCTACACAACGTCCAACCCTTTACATCCTCGCCCCGTAGCCTAAACCTACACCCTGTCCAGCCCTTTACATCCTCGTCCCGTAGCGTAAACCTGCTCCCTGTCCAGCCCTTTACATCCTGGTCCGTAGCGTAAACCTACACTCCGTCCAGCCCTTTACTTCCCCGTCCCGTAGCGTAAACCTACACCCCGTCCAGCCCTTTACATCCCCGTCCCGTAGCGTAAACCTGCACCCTGTCCAGCCCTTTACATCCTGGTCCCGTAGCGTAAACCTGCTCCCTGTCCAGCCCTTTACATCCTCGTCCCGTAGCGTAAACCTGCTCCCTGTCCAGCCCTTTACATCCTCGTCCCGTAGCGTAAACCTACACCCCGTCCAGCCCTTTACATCCTCGTCCCGTAGCGTAAACCTACACCCCGCTCAGCCCTTTAACTCCTGGTACCGGGGAGTGAACCTTCTGAAGCCAGATGGCGCCCCGAGCCGCCCCCCCACCCCTGCAGCACCTGAATCAGGCGCGCGCCGCCGCCTCCCTTCCTCCCTAATTAACCACCTTCTCTCTGTGTTGTTTTGTTGTTGTTGTGTTGCTTGTCTCCTCCGCCAGAGCCATGTTCCGCGCCTCTCCTCGCTCCCGTGCCTAGCAAGGAGCCCTGGCACAGCGCCTAGACCTGTCTCGCTCTCCCCCAGGAGCGCATTCCTCTTAACACCTCCTCTCCGAGCCGGCAGAGCAGTGATTAGAAGACAAATAAAACATCTGCTTTCCCTCCTCGGTGCACACACGACTGCACCGAGGAGCTGACACCGGGCTCCTCTGAGTGACCTCCCTGCGCGCCTCTGAGGAGCCGACACCGGGCTCCTCAGAGTGACCTCCCTGGCGCCTCGGAGGAGCTGACACTGGGCTCCTCAGAGTGACCTCCCTGCGCGCCTCGGAGGAGCCGACACTGGGCTCCTCGGAGTGACCCCCCTGCGCACCTCCACCGCCTCCGAGGAACTGACACCGGGCTCCTCGGAGTGACCTCCCTGCGCACCTCCACCGCCTCCGAGGAGCTGACTCCGGGCTCCTCAGAGTGACCTCCCTGCGCGCCTCGGAGGAGCTGACACTGGGCTCCTCGGAGTGACCTCCCTGCGCGCTTCGGAGGAGCTGACACTGGGCTCCTCGGAGTGACCTCCCTGCGCACCTCCACCGCCTCCGAGGAACTGACACCGGGCTCCTCGGAGTGACGTCCCTGCGCACCTCCACCGCCTTCATAGGAGCTGACACCGGGCTCCTCGGAGTGATCTCCCTGCGCACCTCCACCGCCTCCGAGGAGCTGACACCGGGCTCCTCGGAGTGACCTCCCTGCGCGCCTCGGAGGAGCTGACACTGGGCTCCTCGGAGTGACCTCCCTGCGCGCCTCGGAGGAGCTGACACTGGGCTCCTCGGAGTGACCTCCCTGCGCACCTCCACCGAGGAACTGACACCGGGCTCCTCAGAGTGACCTCCCTGCGCACCTCCACCGCCTCCGAGGAGCTGACACCGGGCTCCTCGGAGTGACCTCTGGAACTCCCTCCCTTCTCATTTGAGATCCAACCCTGACCTCGCCTCTTTCCGCAAACAACTAAAAACACACCTGTTCAATTCTCCTCAATAAAACTCAGCTCTCCTTTCCCTCTCCCGGTCTGCAACCTCACTCACCCTACCAACAGGTTCCTCTAGCGCTTGGACGCCTCAGGGCAGCAATTCGCGCTCTATAAATCCACTTTCATTCATTCATTCATTCATTCACCTCCCTGCTCGCCTCGGAGGAGCTGACACTGTGCTCCTCGGAGTGCACTCCCTGCGCACCTCCACCGCCTCAGAGGACCTGACACCGGGCTCCTCGGAGTGCACTCCCTGCTCGCCTCGGAGGAGCCGACACTGGGATCCTCGGAGTGACCTCCCTGCGCGCCTCGGAGGAGCTGACACTGGGCTCCTCGTAGTGACCTACCTGCACGCCTCGGAGGAGCCGACACAGGGCTCCTCGGAGTGACCTCCCTGCGCACCTCCACCGCCTCCGAGGAGCTGACAATGGGCTCCTCGGAGTGACCTCCCTGCGCGCCTCGGAGGAGCTGACACTGGGCTCCTCGGAGTGACCTTCCTGCTCGCCTCGGAGGAGCCGACACTGGGCTCCTCGGAGTGACCTCCCTGCTCGCCTCGAAGGAGCCGACACTGGGCTCCTCGGAGTGCCCTCCCTGCGCACCTCCACCGCCTCAGAGGACCTGACACCGGGCTCCTCAGAGTGACCTCCCGGCGTGCCGCGGAGGAGCTGACACTGGGCTCCTCGGAGTGACCTCCCTGCGCACCTCTACCGCCTCTGAGGAGCTGACACCGGGCTCCTCGGAGTGATCTCCCTGCGCTCCTCGGAGGAGCTGACACTGGGCTCCTTGGAGTGCACTCCCTGCGCACCTCCACCGCCTCCGAGGAGCTGACATCGGGCTCCTCGGAGTGATCTCCCTGCGTGCCTCGGAGGAGCTAACACCGGGCTCCTCGGAGTGACCTCCCTGCTCGCCTCGGAGGAGCCGACACTGGGCTCCTCAGAGTGACCTCCCTGCGCGCCTCGGAGGAGCTGACACTGGGCTCCTCGGAGTGACCTCCCTGCGCACCTCTACCGCCTCTGAGGAGCTGACACCGGGCTCCTCGGAGTGACCTCCCTGCGCGCCTCGGAGGAGCTGACACTGGGCTCCTCGGAGTGCACTCCCTGCGCACCTCCACCGCCTCCGAGGAGCTGACACCGGGCTCCTCGGTGTGATCTCCCTGCGTGCCTCAGAGGAGCTGACACCGGGCCCCTCGGAGTGACCTCCCTGCGCGCCTCCGGGCCTCTGAGGAGCTGACACCGGGCTCCTCGGAGTGACCTCCCTGCTCGCCTCGGAGGAGCCGACACTGGGCTCCTCGTAGTGACCTCCCTGTGCGCCTCGGAGGAGCTGACACTGGGCTCCTCGGAGTGACCTCCCTGCGCGCCTCCGGGCCTCTGAGGAGCTGACACCGGGCTCCTCGGAGTGACCTCCCTGCTCGCCTCGGAGGAGCCGACACTGGGCTCCTCGATTGACCTCCCTGCGCTTCTCCGCGGCCTCTGAGGAGCTGACATCGGGCTCCTCGGAGAGCACTCCCTGCGCGCCTCTGAGGAGCCGACATCAGGCTCCTCGGAGTGCACTCCCCGTGCCCCCTAGGCGCCTCCGAGGAGCTGACACCGGGCTCCTCGGTGTGCACTCCCTACGTGCCTCCGCGGCCTCCGAGGAGCCAGCACCGGGCTCCTCGGAGTGCATTCCGTGCCCACCTCCGCGGCCTCCGAGGCTGTACATAAACGGGGGTCAGGGTGCGGCCGAGGAAAGGGGACGAGCAGCAGAGGGCGGAGTCTGTCAGTCAACACTTACGTTTATTTTATGAAAACTGATGCAAAAAAATAGCAACAAGAACTAATGTGACAGTAAATCAGTTTCGGATTTTCTGATTGACCACAAACAAGCTGAATTTCAAAACATCTTTTGGTTTAAGGAAGTGCTGTGGAGATCTTAGTTCGCTCAGCAATTTTAACGAGAAAATAATATTGGCAGGACAAGTCTGTCGATTATTGCACATGCTGGAGAAATGCGCTTTGTCTAGTCACAGTCAGTTTTGACTCATCACAAAGTATCATATAGTGTTAATGTGCCTGCTGCCAAGTACAACGTGTAACATGCACATCACAGACTTGTAATTTATGTGGGTAGTTCAATAGGTTACTGCGTTTCATACAGAGATCCTATTACCTGCGGTTCATATGTTAAAATCCTTTTACTACAGCACAGTGAGCTGTGAATCGCATCAAGGAGCTTCGGGCCAACTGCAAGAGAGTTTGAACCGTGTTTTTTTCTCAATGTTTTGTTGTTCTAAGGTAGCAAAAACAAGGGTTCCTTTCGGTATGACTGAAATCTTATTAGCACAGACAGCTTGAACCACTGTGTTACTTTTTAAATCCTGACTGTATTTCTCCTGAACAAAGTTAAATACCTGCCTCCAAATTAAAGTGAAGTGATAACAACCTGTGTGCCTTTGTTTCCCTCCATTGCTCTTAAATCTAGGTGTTAGGCTCCAGATACCTGCCATCCAGGATGAAACTCCAATAGAAGGAGGGCTGGTAGCCCTTTAAGTGAGGCATTTGTGTTGGGCTCAAGTGGAAGTGAAAATCAGAACCCCCCCATGTCTCCGCCTCTTGCAGGTAGCTGCTATGAACTGAACGCAGACAATGTGCAGGCATTACTGAAAGTGTCCCGGTGCAGGAAAATTGCACAGGGAGAAATATGTAATTCCGCTCATCTCAACATTTTGCAGAGATCATCCCGGATCCCAGATCTGGCTCAGTATTAGCTGCCAGATCCAACTGGATCTCTCATTTCTTGCACTATTGTCTGAGCAGGGTTGGCATCTGGCTGGTATTTTCTGACAAAGGTCCCCCGTTAAAACCAGGGCCACTGGAATCATGCAGCAGGAGATTGCCAAATGATGTGGCAGGGTTGCGTAAATTAGGCGGCACAGTGAAGCATATTTTTTATTTAATAGTATTAATTCATTATTAGGAGAAGTGTGGCTCAATGAGGAGAAGTGTGGCTCAATGAGGAGAAATGTGGCTCAATGATTAGAGCGGCAGACCCTGATGCAGAGGTCTAGCCCGGGACCAGGGTTCAATTCCTCGCCTCGATGGGTCTTGGGCTCAAAATTCCACGGACCTGATCATTCTCGCCTCGGTGCCTATTCCAATCATGGAGTCCCACTATGCAACTCTGGGCAATAGCTTGCTTAATCTTCACAACGGCCCCCACAACGCTAAGGATGCCTGGCCTCCACCTTGGGGGTGCCCAGGAGTGGACGCCTCACAGGGAAAGCCAGGATGGGTTCCACAGCGGTATTCGTACAAGCGCCTTGAGACCCTTGCGGGTGAGTAGTGCGCTATACAAGTATCAATTTACAATTTACAATTATTTCCTCATTTTTAGGTCTTGCCTATTATATCCCGCAGAGATTAAGAGGCGAGTATATAGTAGGCAAAACAAAATCTCTACCAAGTGCGGATTACGTCCAGTTCATGTGATGCACTCTATTGAGACGCGGGTGCACGTCAAACCCATCAGCCTCGCACCCATTTGCTCCCCGAGCCAGGCATCAGAAGCATCAGACTTCAAAGGAATCCCTTCCGCTCCCCGCCCCCCGCCACACCAGCCACGTTACAAACCACCATTTGTCGCATCAGACCCGCCACAGCAATGCCGAGATCTTCAGACTTCAAAGGGATTCTCTCCCCCGCCCCACTCTGCGCAATGCCAGAGCTTTTTTAAAATCATTTTTGCGCGCCACTCGCGGGCTGTTATGCCTTACAATCCCTGAAGCACTCACAAACGTCATGTCCATACAGTTGTGGCTCCAACTTGTTTTCTCGGGCATCTTTCATTTTCAGTGTTGTTTTTAATGTGTAGCCAGCTTGGGCTGAAATCAGAATCGGTTTTCAGTTTGGCATTCACACCATCGCCTGGGGGATGAAAGCATAGTAAAACGTATAATAGCAGCAATTTTGTGCGGGTACTTGAAACCCGACCAGTCTCGTTTTTGTTGTTGTTTGTTTTCATTCAAGCTAGTTACAGTGGAGAAATAAAGGTGATTCAGTCTATCGACTTTGTCTGGTTTAGACTTTTGTTTAAAGTGCATGTAAAAAAGGTTAAGGTAATCTATGTCATTAGTATTTATATTCCTGCCTTTTGTCATGGCGCCTCTCACAACTGCCCCTCCCCCTCCCCACCCCACCCCACCACAGAGCGCGTCTCACGGCCGCGCGGCCGTGTCATTGCTATCACTTCGCTTTCACGGCCGCGCAGCCGTGTCTCTTTAAACTTTTCTTGTATTGCTATTGAGTTCTATTTATTATTAGGCAGACAGTTTCACCACTGGGTATGACAGAAAGTAATTTGCATGCTGTTCGTTGTAAACACGAAGGCCTTTACATGTGATGAATATGGCGGGATGGATAATGTGCGTGTTGGCGGGGATGTGTACATCCGGTGCTGTGTATTCTATTAGTAAAACAAACGTGAAATCTGCCCAGTGCGACATCGCGCTCTCCCTAGAGCTTCTACATAAAAGGAAATGTATTAACTACAAAAGTGTACATGCGACCTTCCTGACAATTAATCAAGAATAACCTGTAAACACCACCAAGTAATGACACACTGTCTACACTAAAACTGTCTACACTAAATGTACAATGACTCATCTATCCACTCATATTATGGGATCATATTAATCTGCTTTACACACTCGCTGCGATACAAACACCGCAGTAGCTTTTTAATGAAGTTGCTGTGCATCTATTCTAATTAAGCACCGCTATTTAATGTATATATTTGTTTCATGCACGTAGATTTTTTTTCATATAGGCGATATGTGTGTAATACGGGAATACTACTTTTGGTTTTGATGACAATGTTATGTTTTACTGATCAGTGTTGTTTTCGGGATTTTTTTCCGTGTTCAAATAGAACTATGCAGCAACATAAAACTTAGAAGGCTATTCCATTTGTTGAACAGCGTTTGTTTTTCTATACACCATGGTCCTCCAAATCCAACTCCACCCTCCAAATGCAACTCCAACTCCACCCTCCAACTCCACCCTCCAACTCAACCTCCAACTCTGGCTCAGTATTACCTGCCAGATCCAACTGGATCTCTCATTTCTTGCACTATTGTCTGACCAGGGATGGCATCTGCTGGTATTTTCTGACAAAGGCCCCCCGTTAAAACCAGGGCCTCTGAATCATGCAGCAGGAGATGGCCAAATTATGCGGCAGGGTTGTGTAAATTAGGTGGCACAGTGCATCACATTTTTTATTTAATAGTATTAATTCATTGTTTCCTCATTTTTTAACTTGGTCGCACTCTCTGGGAATTGGTTGCACCTCCTTAGTACCAGTTTAACACCTTAATGTAGGAATCAGCAACAGAATTTGCTAAAGGATTCCACTGCGCTGAAACACGTGTTGTGTTCTTAGTAACTTTTGACCCGTTTGAGCTAGAAACAAAAACATTTTTTGTAAAAAATCTGCAGATTGTGCGGCAGATGATGGATTATGTGGCAAATGCAGCAAATCTATAATCATGCGAAAATTGCCGCACCCACACAATCGCATAATTCAAGTGGCCCTGGTTATAACTGCCACATAAGTGAGGTGCAGATGCCATGCAGTTCAGGGCGTGCACACCCGCATTCCTGTCACCCAGAGGGCGATCCCATTCAAGCGCATGGAGAACAAGTCATTTTTGGAAGGTTGTGCTGGTTTCCCAGAGGGTGACTTGGCGCAAATTCAAGAATGCATGTTGTTTTTTAGAAATAAATAGGAAGATGTATATTATTGAAAAGATGGCAACACCTGTTAAATGAATGAGTTGACATGTAGGCCTCCAAATCAGGTCAAGTCATGCACGTGTGTAATTCCCCATTCCACTGCATTTCAGAACTCGTGCAAACTGCCCACCTGCTAATTACTGCACCCCACTGTAGCTGGCAATTAATGTGGGGCAATTTGCACCTGTGGTTTGTACATGCTGTGTAGTCCGATGCCGAGCTGGAATTTAATGCCAAGTCAGGGAAAAAAGAAATTCAGAAAATCCACAAAGCTTGATTTAAAAAAAAATGCAATGCAGTCAATCAAAAACAGTTTAAAGGCATTATAGCTTTCTAACAGTTCCTGCGTTTTAACAATAGAGTGCCTTATTCAAAAATATAATAGAAAGTACTTTACACGAAGTACCCCCTCCTGGTTTTTTTTTCTTTGAGAAATCTGAGAAAGTTTTCCACCCTGAGCCCGCTGCCTGCGGGGCCCCAGCTGCGGCCAGGCCGCCATGTTGTTCGTGCAGCCCGTGTTGGAGCCAGCCTCCGAGGCAGTTCTTTTATCAGCCCCAATTAGCCCTGTCGCGGCTGATTAAAGGAGAGCGGTGTCCCGCCACAGGGGGGTCATGGAGCGGGGCGGGCCCGCAGGCCGCGTTCACACCCGGGGCCCCGGCAGCAGGGCCCGGCTCCCAGGCTGTCGGGGTAGATTTCAGGAGGTCAGGGCCCCAGCTCAGGAGGCAGAGCCGTCAGTTCACCGTCAACACCCTGTCACGGAGCTTGGCAGCTCACCAACAGATATTTATTTGTGCGCCTGCCTGCCTGCAGCCAAAAACCTGGAACGTGTGCATCTCTTTATTGTTTGCATTTTTATGCACGTAAACAATCGCCAGGGCTCTGCAGAGACTAGAAGGTGTCGGTTATGTAACGACCGGCTAAAATGCGAACAAAGTGCTTGGAAATAAGATGTAGTCAGTTGTTATTTTCTGGGCCCTGTCATTCTATATTTTACCGATTACCGTATATATGGAATTTTTGCATATTTTTTGACAGCAGGAATGCCTCATGCAGCGGCCGATTATAGAATAGGCTGTCCCCAAAGGTATTTGATTCATTTCATGTTTCTGGGATTGTATTCCTCAGACCCTGATACATAACCATTAATAAAGGCAGGAGATGGGGGTCTAGTGGCTAAGATGCTGACCGTTGAACCTGGACCTCTGAGCTTTAATCTCTCCTATAGCACTGCCATGTTCATGAGATAGAATTTGAGATAGAATTTATATAGGGCAATGGCTACCCTAAGGCCTCCCAGCGCTGTGGACCAACACAGAAACCAGGAGAGGAGTGGATAAGCTGCATTTATTGAAAAGAACAGTTTTTAGAAGCTTTCGAAAAGAGAGCAGGTTGCACTCTTTCCGCAGGTAGAGTGGGAGGGAGTTCCATGAGTTAGCAGCATTATGCGAGAAGGCACGCCCGCCCCATCTAGCCTTCCTTATTCTATGTGTGGTGACTAGGAAGGAGGACATAGAGTGGAGTTTTCTGGGAGGTTGGTAGGGAGTGATCATGGATTGGATTGAGACTGGGCCCTTCTTCCAGAAGGCCCTATGAGTCAGGCACATGGCCTTAAACTGGGTCCTTGCCTTGGTTGGTAACCAATGGAGATTGTCGACGAGGGACCTGAAGAAGCATGCAAACAGCACAGTTCTGAATGACCTGGATCTTATGGATGGTGGCTTGGGGGGCTCCCAGGTAGAGGGAATTCCCATATTCCAGACGAGAGAGGATGAGGGCCTGAACCATGATCCTTCTCGACTGAAAAGGGAGAAGGGGAAGAATCTTGCGAAGCAACCTCAGGAGGCCCTAGCATATGGCTGAGATTTTGACGGCCTGGTGACTAAAGCTGAGCGAGCGATCAAGCAACACACCAAGCCTCTTAATCTGAGTCTTCGGATCTGGTGCAGGACCGTGGCAGTTAGGCCAGAGCAAAGCAGGATCGAATGAGGGTGAGTTGCCCAGGAGCATAAGCTCGGTCTTATCCCCGTTCAGCTTAAGGCACGAGAGTACCATCCACTTAGCAACTTCCTCTAGGCACGGGCTTATGGTGCAAGATGACCTCTCTCGGTGGTTCAATGCCACCACAAGCTGCGTGTCATCTGCATATGTGATGATTTTAATGCCAAATGGCTGGACAACTCTACCAAGGGTCTCATATAGATGTTGAACAGCGTGGGGCTCAGGGAGCTTCTAAGAGATAAGCCTGTTGGAGACAACATCACCCTCAAAGACCTGAGAGAACCGATCGCTGAGAAAGGATTGTAGCCATGATATAGCCGTCCCAGTCACTCCCACACTCTTTAGCCAGTGGATCAGAGTGCTATGGTTAACAGTGTCGAAAGCGGCACTGAGGTCAGGTAGGATGATTGCTGCCTTGCCTCCCTGATTCAGTATCCACCTCGCCTCCTCAGGGACTGCTAAAAGGGCAGTTTTGGTCCCTTGTTGAGGGGGACAGCCAGTTTGGGAATGATGAAGGAGATCGTTGGATTCTAGAAAATCTACTAAGGTAGAATTTATATGTTTTTCCAGAATCTTACTCATCCAGGGGAGGAGCGAAATGGGACAAAAGTTGGCTAAATTGGACTGGTCAAGGTTAGGTTTCTTTAAAAGGCCCTTTACCAGTGCGCACTTTTCATGCGGAGGGAACCGTTCCTGAAGAGATGGAGGAGTTGACCAGATCAAGAAATACAGGATGGATGTTGTCGGCAGCGAGAATCAGGGGCAGAGAAGGAGCAGGATCAACAGGGGAGTCCGACTTTACTTTTGCCATGATCAAGTCAAATGCTGCAAGATCCAAAAGGGGGAATTGCCCTAATGTAATTTGAGTTCCGGCAAATGGCTCCAAAGTCGGTGTCATAGATTGTTGATTTTGAAAGGCCGGAAGGGACATGTAAATGTTGTGAATTTTCTGTTGGAAAAACTCCGCCAAGTTATTACACCTTGTGAGTGCCCCCTCTGATGTTGGCTGCTTCTGAGGTAGATTGGAGAGGGGTTTGGCAATTCGGGAAAAATGTCTTTGGGGGAGTTTGCCGATAGGATGATTTTCTCCACATAAAAGGCAGCTTGGGCAGATTTAATTCCACCTTTGTATGATCTAATTGCCTCTCTATATTTAAGTTTGATGGAATCAGAATAGGTTTGCCTCCAGGAACGTTCAAGTCTTCTATACGATTGTTTAGGTTCTCTTAGCCTAGGAGAAAACCAGGGAGTAATCTTAGGCCTGGTTTATTTGTGGGTGGATTTTTTAGGGAGAACTACATCAAGGGAGCTTTGAATCCATTTATTGAACTTTTCATTGGCCACAATGGGGTTTGTAACACTGGCTGGTTTAGTAACTTCAAGAACAGAAATCCAATGCTCAGTGGGGGGCTTTGATCAGTTCCGTTCCAGAGCCGAGATTATATTAGGGGAGAACGTGGGTCCATGGATTTCCCAGATTAAGGGGATTAAAAAGTGGTCCGACCAAGGAAGTGGAGTGGGGGTGCCTACAGTAAGATCTCGTAAATTACGGAAAACAGGATCGAGTAGATGACCTTTGATATGTATAGGTTTAAAGACTCTCTGAGTGAGCTAAAGTGCGGAGAGATTAGATATCAGTTCATTGGCCGAGTGGTCAAAGGGGACATCTAAGTAGAGATTAAGATCCCCAAACACCGTAAAATTAGAAGATGTACAGGCTAAGGTGGAAACAGTGGTAGGCAGGGCAGTAGGGAATTGCCCTAGTGGGCCAGGGGGGCGGTATATCAGCAGATCAGAAAAGCTGTTAGACGGAGAGAAATCAATTGAAAAGGCCAGGCTTTCACAGTCCTGTAGAGGGTCTGCTGTGATGCGGCAGTTAAAAATGTCCTTAAAAACAATGGCTATACCCCCGCCTCTACCCATCTTACGATCGGCCCTGAGTGATAGATACCCGGGAGGTAGGGTTTGAATAAGGACATAATCCGCCGCTGTGTAGAGCCAAGTCTCTGTTAGAAAGAGAGCATCAGGTTTTAATTATTCAAGCAGGATGGCAAGTTCGGTGGAGTGTTTAGAAAACAATCTACAATTTAGGAGGAACATCCTCAACGGAGATGAGGTAGCAACGTGCTTCTCAGCTTTGAAACATTGCTGGAAGGAAATTTCACAGCGAGGGCAGTGGGAGACTTTATTTGCCACGTTAAGAGAGTTAAAGCAATTCGGGTTACAGTTCTTTCTCAGCGTATGTAGCGCTTGGGAGCTGTAGGATCTGAAAGTTCCAGAAAAACACGCAGGGGTTGTGGCCCTGGGCCCCGTCTGGCGCAGATGGGCTTGCCTTTGGTGTGCCGCAGGCTTGCCCGCTGCGCGCGTCCGCTTAGAGGAGAGACTGACATCGCCTAAGTATCCCCTAGGGTTCCACACCCTCTGGTCACCTGCCCGGAAATGGTGGGAGAGAGAAAGATGCTGGCTACTCCCTCCACAGCAATCGGGTAAAACCCGTGGTGGACCTGTAGTAGCAAGCCTCAGCCAGGCCTACCAGTCCAAGGGATTCGCCCTTCTCTGCTCAGAGTCCTTAGACCAATAAAAAGAAGTTGGCACAGAAACTGGAATAGAAAAGACCGAGTTTATTAAACCTCATGAGGTGGAACTACATTCACACAACACCCTTTGGTGGTGTATGAGGTAGCACACTGACTAGAAGGAGCTTGGTCCTTTTATACCCACACAGGGGCTCAAAAGAAGGCAGTACAAGGTACAGAATGCTGGTTTCAAATACATACAAGGTCATACAGAGACTGTGCTAGCAACAAGTGGAAAGGGCTGACAGTAAGCTAATTCTGGTGGACACATCTTAACAGTTACAAGTTGGAGACAGCTGTAAGCTGAACTGGGCATGTGCAAAGCAGAAGAGGATAAATATATCTTGTCTCTAGGCAGATTTTAAGAGCAGTTAACAGGAAGGTAGGACAGAGCACATGGCAAACAAAATGGCCGACAGAAATACAAAATGGATTGCGTAAAGTAAAACGGACAAGATAGTCTCTAAATACAAGATGTCTTCTGCTAATGCTTAACCTAATCATTGCTAAATTACAACCGACGACCCTTTCAGCATTTGCTGAAGACATTCGTCTATCTAGGGTAATCTAAATCTGCGTTCTGTATATTGATGTTCATCATCTCAGTAATCTCATAGTTTAGCATTTGTTGTTCTTTTGTAATATTTCTTTTGGCAGGTGTACAAGCAGTGATGCACTTAGAGCAAAGCATAGGACCGCATTGTATACAAGTACAGCATGTAAATAGTATACATAGAATAGTCAGTAGTTTCCAGCCCCAAGTAACAAAGAGTGTCCATATCCAGTTCGAAAATGTCCATGTACCAGTCTCTGGGTGAATGTCTGCAGCAATCTTATGTAGTTTAGAGATTGCATCATAAACTGAAGGTGAGTGATCAGGTATGAGGACGCAGCAACTGCTCCCGATGATGCAACATGCACCTCCTCGATCAGCCAAAATCACGTCTAATACCATCCTATTTTGGAGTGCTACAATTCTTGCAATTTGCAGTTCTTCTGTAATGTTCCCAAGTGCCATGGCTGTCTGATTGGTGACAGCTTTCACAACACGAGTCAATCGTCTGATTTTTCTGCTATTCAATGCAGCACCCACAAAGAAGAACTAACCCAAATTGAAATCGACATATTGTTGCAAAGTGGTATCTGTCTGGTCAACCTCATCTGTACTTATTGTTCGTTTGTATCTATTCTTAGAAATATCATTGTACAACTTTAGGTCAAGGTGATATGATGCAGGTGCTAAAAACACAGGGGGTAACAAAAATGATATGTAACATACCCCTAACCACCCAACAGGTAATTGATAATATCCTTTATTACCACACACAAAGTAGGTGTTGTGCGACAATGTAAAACTACTGTTGTTCATACCTTCAATGGTTAATGTAGAAATACATTCACTTCGTCCTACGGGAATTCTACCACAACACTGCCAATACATAAATCTGCTTTAGCTCTTGTTACAGATATCACAAAGAGTCCATTGTTTTTGATAGTCCTCACATTTGTGAAGACATATGGTGTCGAAATATTGTCCGGTTGGTACTCTTCCCATTCCCATTTAGTCCCTTTAGCTTGAGGATAACCTTCTTCATCTTGGTAGCATTCTTTATTCAACGAAAATGATTACACCTACTGAGGGCTTTCCTAAAGCAGATAAAAGGGCACACCAAGCTTGACATGAACCATTATGGGAAAACGGTAGAGGAATAAAAGGCGCTCTTCCTTTCTTTTTGGGTGCAGGTATCCTCCCACACACCCAACAATTGGTAGTATTCGTAGCATTGTGTGTATGAGGCAACATCTGGATGAATGTGTTATTCAAGTAGGATTGTCGATGCTTCTGCTCATGATAGGGAAGGGTATAGTAGTGATGCTCCAGTGGAGCTGGAGTAGTTGCAACAAAAAGCTGTCGAGCAGGAACCACTTTCTCAACAAAGCAAGTGGTTATTGCCAAAATCACCAGGGCAACAACAAACCCTGCAGCACAAATGATTCTTTTGTTATTCATTTCAATAACATCGATGATTGATCTTTCCAAGAACCTGTTGAAAACAATCGTTGGAGCTCTTCTCCCTGGGTAGCCGTTGATTTCTTCACATCGGGCCAAGACGGGTGTCACTACACTAATGCAAAGCTGATCCCCCCCCCTTGCCACATTGGCTCTCTGTTTCACAAACCCAGGGCGGTAGCTCAACCAGTCTCGTTCAACACTGCAGATTCTTTCTCAGTCTCAAGTGGTATCGCGATGCTCCAGGAATCGTGTGGTCCGGGAAGACTTCCGCAGATTCGTCAGGTGAGATAGCTTGACCTTTCTTGATCTCCAAAATCTCTTGATGGTCGGTCAGCGCAGCAGGTTCCACCAAGGCGGGCGATACGCGCTTACAGTGCGTGGTGTGCAGTCAGTTCTTTTTGTTCGTCACTCGAACTGCTGTCCCTGTAGCCAAAAGCACCTGCTCCGGACCTCGCCACCTCAGCTCCAAGCTGTTCGATCTGTTAAAGACCTTGACCATCACATAGTTGCAGGGACGGAGTTCATGGGCCTCGCCTGTAGATCTGTCAGGAAGAGCTTCTCGAACCTGTTCATGAATAGAGGTCAAACTGTCGGTTAACTGTGCCAAATAATCATTCAACAGAACACAAGGTACATCATGTATGGGGCGTGGCTTAGGAACTCCCAAAATGTTAATTGGTCTCCCAAATACCACCTCGTACGGTGTAAGACCTGATTGTGAGTGTGGCACTGCTCTTATGGATAACAGTGCCAAAGACAGTGCATCTGGCCACTTTAGGGGCGTGGAAGTCAGTATTTTTACCAACTTCAATTTTAAAGTAGCGTTATACCTTTCCACCAAGCCTGCTAGTTGCGGGTGGAAGACTGTATGGAATTTCTGTTTGATCCCTAACCCTTTCAGGACATACTACTCGCCCAATAAAATGAGGTCCGTTGTCACTCCACAAAATTTTACAAACACCATACCTAGGAAAATATTCATTCAGAAGCACCTTTGCTGTGGTAAGAGCAGTATTATCCTTTGTAGGGTACGCCTCTATCCATTTACTGAAGGCACATACAACCACTAGGACATATTTTAGATTATTGCAGCGTTCAAGTTGGATGTAATCCATCTGCAAAACTTCAAAAGGTGCGGTTGGTGCAGCAAACCCTCCTGTAGGAGTTTGTGTCCCTTTTTCCTGGATTGTACTGCCAACAGATCAAACAAGACTGTACTATTCTTTTAGCTGTGCTGGCAATTTCAGGATGCTCCCAAACTTGTGTAAGCAATTTAGTTATTGCTAAGGCTCCAACATGTGCCAGCCCATGTGCCATTTGAACCATAGGTTGTAAATAGGCTGCAGGCAATTTCCATTTATTCATTTCTTTGTTACGCCAACAACCCTCATCATCTAACATTCCTTCTTTAGACCACTGCTCAAGTTCTTCCACAGAGGCATATCTCTGTATATCCAATACTTCCTCTCTAGCATCATGCCAACGCTCAGCTTGTGATTTTACTACGTACATAGATGTAGTGTTTCGCTGCATTGCAGTCTCACGGGCTACGTGATCTGCGAAGGCATTGCCTTGTCCTATTTTGTCAATGATTTTCTTGTGTGAGCTACACTTCATAATGGCAACTTTCTTCGGATATGTAAGTGCAGTCAAGAGATTATGTACTAATTCTCCATGCATTATCTGCATCCCATGGGATGTAAGAAAGCCTCTTTCCTTCCAGAGTAGGCCAAAATCATGAATCACTCCAAAAGCATAGCGGCTATCTGTGTAAATGTTCACACATAAGTCCGTACTAAGCTCACTTGCTCGTGTCAAAGCTATTAGTTCAGCTGCTTGAGCCGACTTCTGTGGTATGCGAGCTGTTTCCACTACTGTCTTGAGTGTGGTGATTGCATATGCAGCTGAGGTTGTGCCATCTGGTAACTTCAAACAGGGCCCATCAACCCACAGCTCCCCATCTTTTATCTCCCTATATTTTTTTTAACATTAAATTTATTTATATTGTAAAAAGTTAAAACAATGTACTTTAATTTAACATTAGTTCTCATGGTCTTTTATTTTAAGTAAAACCAAGGAGATGATGGACGGAGTGCTGAAACTTTTCAAATACCCCAGTCACAGATCTGGGTTGAATCCATCATCATTCTTTAGCTCACTTTGCCACCCCAGGTCAGACACAGCTGTTTGCAAATCAGTCATCACCCTTTGCCTCATGGGAACAGTCCAGCCCGAAATGCCAAGCCATGTCTACCGTGGACCGGAAACAAGCATCCTGGGACTGGTTTCAGGCTAACAGCCCTCATCAGCCAGGCTAGCCTGAATCCAGTGGCAAAGTGAGCAAGGGACCCACGTCTGGGCATACCCTGCCAACTTAGGGCGAACAAAGCAAACACAAGGAGATGATGGACGGAGTGCTGAAACTTTTCAAACACTCACCCCCAGTCACAGATCTGGGTTGAATCCATCATCATTCTTTAGCTCACTTTGCCACCCCAGGTCAGACACAGCTATATGCAAATCAGTCTTGACCCTGTGCCTCATGGGAACAGTCCCGCCCGAAATGCCAAGCCATGTCTTCCCTGGACCGGAAACAAGCATCCTGGGACCGGTTTCAGGCCAACACTCTCATCAGCCAGGCTAGCTTGAATCCAGTGGCAAAGTGAGCAAGGGACCCTCAGCTCGGCAGTTCGGGCTGGACTGTTCCCATGAGGCACAGGGTCAAGACTGATTTGCATATGGCTGGGTCTGAACGGAGGTGATGAAGTGAGCTAAAGAATGATAATGAATTCAATCCAGATCTGTGACTGGGGGTAAGTGTCTGAAAAGTTTCAGCGCTCCATCCATCATCTCCTTGTGCTTGCTTTGTTCGCCCTAAGTTGGCAGGGTATGCCCAGACGTGGGCATACCCAGTACTTATTTATACTGCTTTGTGTTTGCTTGGGAGAGTTGCTAGCCGAGTACTCTTAATACTGCATGATGTTCACTTGGGAGAGTTGCCAGTAGACTACTAAGAATACTACCTCCTGCTCTCTTGGGAGAGTTGCCAGTAGAGTACTATTATTACTACTGCCTGGTGTTCTTTTGGGAGAGTTGCCAGTAGAGTACTATTAATACTGCCTCCTGCTCTCTTGGGAGAGTTGCCAGTAGAGAACTATTAATACTGCCTCCTGCTCTCTTGGGAGAGTTGCCAGTAGAATACTATTAATACTGCCTTCTGCTCTCTTGGAAGAGTTGCCAGTAGATCAGTATTAATACTGCCGCCTGTTCCCATGGGATAGTTGCCAATAGAACACTATTAATATTACTTGTGTTCTCTTGGGAGAGTTGCCAGTAGAGTACTATTAATACTGCTTCTTGTTTTCTTGGAAGAGTTGCCAGTAGAATACTATTAATATTACTTGTGTTCTCTTGGGAGAGTTGCCAGTAGAGTACTATTAATACTGCTTCTTGTTTGCTTGGAAGAGTTGCCAGTAGAATACTATTAATACTGCCTCCTGCTCTCTTGGAAGAGTTGCCAGTAGAGTACTATTACTACTGCCTGGTGTTCTCTTTGGAGAGTTGCCAGTAGAGTACTATTAATACTGCTTCTTGTTTGCTTGGGAGAGTTGCCAGTAGAGTACTATTAATACTGCTTCTTGTTTGCTTGGAAGAGTTGCCAGTAGAATACTATTAATATTACTTGTGTTCTCTTGGGATAGTTGCCAGTAGAGTACTATTAATACTGCTTCTTGTTTGCTTGGAAGAGTTGCCAGTAGAATACTATTAATACTGCCTCCTGCTTTCTTGGAAGAGTTGCCAGTAGAGTACTAATAATACTACCTCGTGTTCTCTTGGGAGAGTTGGCTGCAGAGTACTATTAATACTGCTTTGTGTTTGCTTGGGAGAGTTACTAGCAGAGTACTATTTTTTTTTTTTTAAACCTTTATTGCAACACTATGAAAGTACTATTACTACTGCCTGGTGTTCTCTTGGGAGAGTTGCCAGTCGAGTACTATTAAAACTACCTCGTCTTCTCTTGGGAGAGTTGGCTGCAGTGTACTATTAATACTGCTTCGTGTTTGCTTGTGAGAGTTACTAGTAGAGTACTATTAATACTGCCTGATGTTCACTTGGGAGAGTTGCCAGTAGAGTACTATTAGTACTGCCTCCTGCTCTCTTGGGAGAGTTGCCAGTAGAGAACTATTAATACTGCCTCCTGCTCTCTTGGGAGAGTTGCCAGTAAAATACTATTAATACTGCCTCCTGCTCTCTTGGAAGAGTTGCCAGTAGAGCACTATTAATACTGCCTCCTGTACCCATGGGAGAGTTGCCAATAGAGTACTATTAATACTACTTGTGTTCTCTTTGGAGAGTTGCCAGTAGAGTACTATTAATACTGTTTCTTGTTTACTTGGGAGAGTTGCCAGTAGAATACTATTAATACTGCCTCCTGATCTCTTGGAAGAGTTGCCAACAGAGTACTATTAATATTACTTGTGTTCTCTTGGGAGAGTTGCCAGTAGAGTACTATTAATACTGCTTCTTGTTTGCTTGGGAGAGTTGCCAGTAGAATACTATTAATACTGCCTCCTGCTCTCTTGCAAGAGTTGCCAGTAGAGTACTAATAATACTACCTCGTGTTCTCTTGGGAGAGTTGGCTGCAGAGTACTATTTATACTGCTTTGTGTTTGCTTGGGAGAGTTACTAGCAGAGTACTATTTTTTTTTTTTTTTTTAAACCTTTATTGCAACACTATGAAAGTACAAGTATGGGCCTACAACCGCAGGGGCCGGCCGCTAGTCAGAAATGTAACCAAACATATCACGGTTCAACACAGCTCATCAGCCGACAGCCCTGAGGTCCGGCAGCGAATCAGGATAAAGTTTATCTTGGAGCACATGAGTAGGGTACAGAATATAATAAAGGTTTCATTTTATATTATAGAAATAGACGGATCAGGTGCCATACAATCAAGCTAAAGGAGACGGGGGACAGGCCAAGAAACAGGATATACGTCAGAAACAACAATATGAGGAATCCTGGCGCCAATACCAATACAGCGAAGTGAACAACAATACAGGAGACAGTTTCATAAGCGCCAGTTCCCAGATCCTGCCCACCCGGACTTACGATTAACCTAGAAAGCACTAAATTCCAGAACACAGTGTAATCAGAATAGTACACAGACGGTACTGACCCGAGAGAAAAGAAAGGGAAGGGAGAAAAAGGCCATAGAAAATAAGAAAGGCAAAATAACCCCCCCCCCGTGTCCAACCCCCCACCTTGCACCCCTGCCTATGGCTATAGCCTAACCCCACTAGCAGCGTGCCTGTCGCCCTAAAAACTAAAACCCCTAAAAGAAGGGAAAGAAAGAGAAAGAACGGAGGAGGGCCTAGTAGTACTTGCCCCCAGCCCCTTACTCCCCCCGCCAGAAACAGGCACCCCCTATCGCAAAGAGACGGATGTTAAGCGAGCCTTATGAGAGTAAATAGGGGGAACCATGACACACCGCCCAGCCTCTGAACTCAAATCATCATAAGTCGAACAGTCACAATACCATTTCAATCCGCCCCGAGTTAAGTAATCTCACCCCTGACCCTTCCGGACCAGCACACAAGCCCTCCCCAACGAGACCCAATGGCATACAAGCAAGTCATAGAGGAGAGGGAAGTCACTGAAAGTCAATCCGTTACCGCTTGCAACAATTAAGTCCACGGGAGCTTCATGTACAGAAAGCCTCCCTCTCCCAACAAGACAGTCTCGATGTTTCTTGCCCCGGGGTCGCAACATTTCCAAAAAGGGGGGGAGACGATCACCAGATGGAAAAAGGTCTACAACACAAGTCTCCGGGGGTAGGAAGCCATTCAATACCTCGAGAGTCAATAACAGTGGAAGGTGCAGTTGCATTCTCACGACCTCCAGGACACCATCTTCCAGGGCTACGTCCGGTGATTCCATTACTCGCATCCCCATGGGGTCCTCGCAGTGAGACAAAATGGCCGCTGGTTGAATGGCTACATATGGTAGTTCAAATAGTGGGGCAGGGTCCGGTACAATATGCAGAATGCCAGACAGGCTTGCATCCATTCTATTCATGGAGACAGTCATTTGTGATTGAAGCGCGCAGAGTTCAGCCAGTAATGGCCTCAGCGATGGCTCGGATACGCTTCGATCCATGGTCTCACGCCCGAGACCGACCACAATCACCCACCGAGTGAATTAGTGTCGCCGGGGGGGACCGACAGGGATCACAAGAAAGCAAGCGTGGACTGCAGCCCGTCGTTCTCCACAGCCGCGATCATCCGGCTTAACGCCGCAGGCCGGGGCCCCGACCCGCCGAGCCCCGGAGGAAGTCTGCACCGGGTCCGCGGGGCGGGAACCCCCACCCGCCGTCAGTAGCAAGCAAGGTCACCTCTCCATCAGTGCCGAGCAAAGAGAACAGTACTGCTAATTCCAGGCGCAAAAGAAGCCTCCACTACGATCGACCGGACCCTGCCTGGGTCTCTCAGCCGTTGTTGTTGCAAAACCACTCGGCCACGCAGATACTCGAGGCCCCGGCTTCACTGCTGGAGTAGGCCACAATCTTCAACACGGTGTAACTCCGTGAAACCGGCCGATAAAAATTCCCGGATTTCACCTTCGGAATGAGGAACTGTTCATGTACGCAGGGGCTGGGCGAAAATCAGGATATTATGCAGGATCTTGCGGCGGGATACGGAGGTCGGCGGAGCCGGGAGCCTAAGCAGCCATCTTGTTTGCCGTCGTAGCTCCTCCCCCTAGCAGAGTACTATTAATACTGCCTGATGTTCACTTGGGAGTTGCCAGTAGAGTACTATTAGTACTACCTCCTGCTCTCTTGGGGGAGTTGCCAGTAGAGAACTATTAATACTGCCTCCTGCTCTCTTGGGAGAGTTGCCAGTAGAGAACTATTAATACTGCCTCCTGTTCCCATGGGAGAGTTGCCAATAGAGTATTATTAATACTACTTGTGTTCTCTTGGGAGAGTTGCCAGTAAAGCACTATTAATACTGCCTCCTGCTCTCTTGGAAGAGTTGCCAGTAGAGCACTAATAATACTGCCTCCTGTTCCCCTGGGAGAGTTGCCAATAGAGTATTATTAATACTACTTGTGTTCTCTTGGGAGAGTTGCCAGTAGAGTACTATTAATACTGCTTCTTGTTTGCTTGGGAGACTTGCCAGTAGAATACTGTTAATACTGCCTTAGCAAAAAGGTTTTTCCTGTGTGATACATAAAACTATGACACAGCTATTTTGAAGCAAAAAGGTTTTCCTGTGTGATACATAAAACTATGACAAACCATGCCGGGAGATGGGTAATGGCGCAGGTTGAAATACGATGTAAAAAATACGTGTTATCTGTTATATATGGCTCTAATGCAGACGAACCATCAATATTTGATGCTTTAAACATGGTATTATCAAATTGGGAGGGAGACAAGATGATAATGGGTGACTTTAATTGTATTATGAATCATAGTATAGATACAAGTAGACAAAGGTCCACCCATAGAATGTCTAAAACAAGAGCTGCGATAGTTGAGATGGGTCGTTTACAGCAAATAAAAGATTTATGGAGATACTTGCATCATAACACTGCAGGATATACCTACTATTTGTTTCCGCATCACTCATATTCAAAGATAGATATGGCGTGGGTTTCATACGTGATTTTGACAACAGCCGATATAACGATATGCCCACGTATTACCTCTGACCACAATTATCTTATGGTAACATTTCAGGTTATAGCAGGAGTTAAGGCGCGCAAACCATTTACTTTTCCAAAATACTTGCTTACAGATGAGACATATATAGAAACTACTAGGAAGCAACTTGAAGTATTTTTTCAGGATAATATAGGTTCAGCTACTCCTGTTATAATATGGGATACATGGAAAGCAGTTATTTGAGGGATGACTCTGCAATATGTACTGCAGCAAAATAAAAAAAAAGCGAAATTTAATAGAAGAAGGTATCTTGGTTATAAGATAGGCTGAAATAGCACATATTAACTCGGTTCGGCTCGGATTATCTAATCAGGATGAATTAATATTTGAATTAATTGATCTGAGGGTAGCTGCTAAAAAGGTATTTAGGGAGAAAATTGTTGCAAATTTCAATAAATGCCGCGCTTTACAATATGAATTTGGAGAACACATAGGAAAAATCCTTGCTTTCATGGTAGCTGATGATCGGGCCAAAACGTACGTCAAAGAAATAAGGGGGGCAAATGGTATTATGCATACAGAACCGAAAGAGATTTTAAAACAATTTTCTTCCTATTATCAGAAACTATACACTTCTGATATTCTAACTAACGAGGCAGATATACAACAATACCTGCGAAACAAATACCTTCCAAAACTCAAGAAGGAAGATATTACTTCAAAAAGTAATGAGATTAGCAAAGAGGAGATACTCCTAGCAATTTTAGCACTTCCGTCGGGAAAGGCGACAGGGGAAGAATGCTTACCTTTGGAGTTTTATAAAGTATTTAAAGAGCAGTTATTTGAACCATTTAGAGGGGTTATACTACACATTTGAAATTATGGTATAGTGCCCGAATCTTGGAATTTGACGCGAATAGTGTTTTTTTTTTTAAGAAAAACAAACCTCTTTATGAGTGTGGCTCATTTAGGCCTATCTCGCTTATCAATTCAGACGCTAAAATATTTGCCAAAATTCTTGCCAACCGGTAGCACCAGCTATGCCAGACCTTGTCTCGGTTCACGATAAACCACAAGCAAAATTAATGTATGCAGGAATACAATCAGAAGTGTTTCCAATTTTTCGTGGAATGCAACAAGGATGTCCACTCTCTCCCCTCTTATTTGCTCTTTATATTGATCCATTTACTTTTTTCGTTACAGTCTAATCCTCAAATTATACCATTACGACAGGGCGCAAGCTCACTAAAAATAATCGCCTATGCGGACAACATAGCGATTTTTATGAGAGAAGCAAAAAAAGCAATGGAGGAAATTGTAAAGGAAGCAGCAGGATTGGGTGCAATAGCTGGCTACAAACTCAATACCTATAAAACTCAGACACAGAATCAATTGTCTTTGTTTTTTTTTTTCTTTTTTCTTTTTTTATTTGTGATTAGGAAAATACTTTACTGTTCAGTCTTTTACTTTATATGGGACACACATAATCTTCCCTGCTGTTTGTTGTATATGCTGACTTGTTATAATAAAAACAATAAAATAAAAATAAAAATATATTTTTTAAAAGAATACTATTAATACTGCCTCCTGCTTTCTTGGAAGAGTTGCCAACAGAGTACCATTAATATTACTTGTGTTCTCTTGGGAGAGTTGCCAGTAGAGTACTATTAATACTGCTTCTTGTTTGCTTGGGAGAGTTGCCAGTAGAATACTATTAATACTGCCTCCTGCTCTCTTGGAAGAGTTGCCAATAGAGTACTATTAATACTACTTGTGTTCTTTTGGGAGAGTTGTCAGTAGAGCACTATTAATACTGCCTCCTGTTCCCATGGGAGAGTTGCCAATAAAGTACTATTAATACTACTTGTGTTCTCTTGGGAGAGTTGCCAGTAGAGTACTGTTAGTACTGGCTCCTGCTCTTCTTGGGAGAGTTGCCAGTAGAGCACTATTAATACTGCCTCCTGCGCTCTTGGGAGAGTTGCCAATAGAGTACTATTAATACTACTTGTGTTCTCTTGGGAGAGTTGCCAGTAGAGTGCTATTAACACTGCCTCTTGTTCTCTTGGGAGAGTTGTCAATAGAGTACTAGTAATACTGCCTCCTGTTCCCATGGGAGAGTTGCCAGTAGAGTACTATTAATACTACTTGTGTTCTGTTGGGAGAGTTGCCAGTAGAGTGCTATTAACACTGCCTCCTGTTCTCTTGGGAGAGTTGCCAATAGAGTACTAGTAATACTACTTGTGTTCTCTTGGGAGAGTTGCCAATAGAGTACTATTAATACTGCCTTGAGTTCTCCTGAGAGAGTTGCCCGTAGAGCACCTTTAATACTGCCTCCTTCTCTCTTGGGAGAGTTGCCAATAGAGTACTATTAATACTACTTGTGTTCTCTTGGGAGAGTTGCCAGTAGAGCACTATTAATACTGCCTCTTGTTCCCATGGGAGAGTTGCCAGTAGAGTACTATTAATACTACTTGTGTTCTCTTGGGAGAGTTGCCAGTAGAGCACTATTAATACTGCCTCTTGTTCCCATGGGAGAGTTGCCAGTAGAGTACTATTAATACTACTTGTGTTCTCTTGGGAGAGTTGCCAGTAGAGTGCTATTAACACTGCCTCCTGTTCTCATGGGAGAGTTGCCAGTAGAGCACTATTAATACTGCCTCCTGCGCTCTTGGGAGAGTTGCCAATAGAGTACTATTAATACTACTTGTGTTCTCTTGGGAGAGTTGCCAGTAGAGCACTATTAATACTGCCTCTTGTTCCCATGGGAGAGTTGCCAGTAGAGTACTATTAATACTGCTTGTGTTCTCTTGGGAGAGTTGCCAGTAGAGTGCTATTAATACTGCCTCTTGTTCCCATGGGAGAGTTGCCAGTAGAGTACTATTAATACTACCTGTGTTCTCTTGGGAGAGTTGCCAGTAGAGTGCTATTAACACTGCCTCCTGTTCTCTTGGGAGAGTTGCCAATAGAGTACTAGTAATACTACTTGTGTTCTCTTGGGAGAGTTGCCAATAGAGTACTATTAATACTGCCTTGAGTTCTCCTGAGAGAGTTGCCCGTAGAGCACCTTTAATACTGCCTCCTTCTCTCTTGGGAGAGTTGCCAATAGAGTACTATTAATACTACTTATGTTCTCTTGGGAGAGTTGCCAGTAGAGCACTATTAATACTGCCTCTTGTTCCCATGGGAGAGTTGCCAGTAGAGTACTATTAATACTACTTGTGTTCTCTTGGGAGAGTTGCCAGTAGAGCACTATTAATACTGCCTCTTGTTCCCATGGGAGAGTTGCCAGTAGAGTACTATTAATACTACTTGTGTTCTCTTGGGAGAGTTGCCAGTAGAGTGCTATTAACACTGCCTCCTGTTCTCTTGGGAGAGTTGCCAGTAGAGCACTATTAATACTGCCTCCTGCGCTCTTGGGAGAGTTGCCAATAGAGTACTATTAATACTACTTGTGTTCTCTTGGGAGAGTTGCCAGTAGAGCACTATTAATACTGCCTCTTGTTCCCATGGGAGAGTTGCCAGTAGAGTACTATTAATACTACTTGTGTTCTCTTGGGAGAGTTGCCAGTAGAGTGCTATTAATACTGCCTCTTGTTCCCATGGGAGAGTTGCCAGTAGAGTACTATTAATACTACTTGTGTTCTCTTGGGAGAGTTGCCAGTAGAGTGCTATTAATACTGCCTCTTGTTCCCATGGGAGAGTTGCCAGTAGAGTACTATTAATACTACTTGTGTTCTCTTGGGAGAGTTGCCAGTAGAGTGCTATTAACACTGCCTCCTGTTCTCTTGGGAGAGTTGCCAATAGAGTACTATTAATACTACTTGTGTTCTCTTGGGAGAGTTGCCAGTAGAGCACTATTAATACTGCCTCTTGTTCCCATGGGAGAGTTGCCAGTAGAGTGCTATTAACACTGCCTCCTGTTCTCTTGGGAGAGTTGCCAATAGAGTACTATTAATACTACTTGTGTTCTCTTGGGAGAGTTGCCAGTAGAGTGCTATTAATACTGCCTCTTCTTCCCATGGGAGAGTTGCCAGTAGAGTACTATTAATACTACTTGTGTTCTCTTGGGAGAGTTGCCAGTAGAGTGCTATTAACACTGCCTCCTGTTCTCTTGGGAGAGTTGCCAGTAGAGTACTATTAATACTGCCTTGAGTTCTCTTGACTAGGTACAATCTTGACGTCATGGAGTCACTGGAGCTCTCCTGACCACAGCATTTACAAAAGACCAACGGGGGACAAAACACACTTTATGGTCCATATTACATAATCGGCAGAAGGCTAACAGGGGAGACCACCACTAGGGGTCTGAATCAACCTTTTCTGCTCATCTAGATTAAATGTAGTGTGGCCAGGCTGTCAATTCTCCAAAGTGTCAGAGGTATTAGAATTGACATCACGCAGAGTTATTGGTACTGACATCACGCAGTGGTATTGGAAGTCACACGCACCCTTTCACTACAAAAGACATCACTGGGTTGACTCCCTGCCAGTCCCATAACATAACGTGTGTTTGTAAAGTGCACGTTCACCAAAGGGTATTTTGAGCCTGAATAACAGATGTTTATTGTTAGCGAACTCAACGGTACTCATTTTATCGACCTCGAAGGATGAAAGGCTGTGTGGATCCGCCGGGTTTTGAACTTGTGACCATAAGGTCAAACACGGGACACTACAGTCCACTGAGCCACCAGACCGACTTACACCTTGAACTGCTTCATATTTATACCTGAATAGCTTGGGTAAGAGCAGAGAATGGAGAATAGAGAAAGTAAACCTGGATCTCAGGGCCCCTTTGGCTTTTTTAGGTCTGGCTTGACAACAGTGCTATTTTTAGTAGGCCTGGGTGGGAAACTCCGCTCCTTTTGCAGAGTTTTTCGCACTCTGCGCTAAGTGGAGCTTGCAGAGTTAAAAAACCTCTGCTCCGCATAGCAGAGTTTTTCCACTCGCCAACTGTCAGTTGACGAGTGCAAGCGAGGACAATACAACACTAGATCACATCTCAGCGAGACTTCTTAACGCGGGCGGTCGTGGATGGTTGCTACCACTCACGTTGGGAAACCTTCTGTTCGCATTGAGGAAGCTGCTGCTCGAGTAGAGCTTTCACTCGGGTGGCAAAAAGAAGCAGAGCCCTCTTGCGCGTGATGCAGTTTGCACTGATTTTACAGAGTGGGACAAACACTCGGTCCTAGAAATCAGTGCGAACGGCACAAGTTAACGCAATCTGCTGCTCGCGGAACTCCACATAGCTTAGCAGAGGTTTTCTTGTCACTTTATTAGGTTGTGCCAAGTAGGTAGGGCCACTGGAATTATGTGACCGGGTTGACTAAATTATGTGGCAGGGTTGACTAAGTTATGAAGCAACAAAAGGAAAATGATGGGGCATAATGCAGCCTTTTTTTTCGTTTGTTATACTACATTATTTTGTCATTTTACATGTTAACTGGGTCCGGCCAAATGTTTCATCTCATTAGGACAAGTTTACATTCAAGTACAGCAATAATAAACAGAAAAGTGGGAAGCCAAACTTTGTGATGGGCCTTGCCAAGCACGACCACGTGTTGCTGCGTTTTTAGCAACTTTTGATACATCTGAGCTGGAATGATTCTTATCTGTTAATATCTGCAAACTGCAACAAAGGATGGATTGTGTGGCAAATGCAGCATATCTATAATTATGCGGAAAATGCACTGGCTAGCAGTAAACTGAAACTCTCTGGAGGCTCTAGACCTTCACGCAATGCGGAGAATCTACTACTTGAACCTCCCACTTTCAAGAAGGAGAGAACAATGGCCCAATCCTTTTCAGGCAACGCAGTGAGAATCTGGAACTCCCTTCCGCCTCAGCTCCGGACCACCGCCTCCTCCCAGGCCTTCAAAAGGGACCTCAAAGTTCTCCTCCTCCAGAGACACCTCCAAAAGTAATTCACGTCCTCTTGTTATTTGGAGGAAGCCTTCCCACCACTGATAAGTTCTACTTTCCATGACCATGGAAGTGCCTTCCCAGTGTATTCCTGGGGTTGGAGTGTCTGCCTCTTTGCAGTATTTTCCATGTACCTGTGTTTGGTGCCCTTTTGTAACATGCTCACACCACTTTGCCCTTGTAACACACAGTTTGCTACCTCTCACATGTTTTTACCTTTGATACTTGCACAAGTGCCACCTTTGCCTACATAAAGCTTGTTCTTGTGCCTGAGTGTCTAGCACCTATTGCAGTATTATACCTCAAATTATACTTTGTTTTCCCTTGTTACTGCACACTTGTCACTTTTTCCTCTTGTGCACTTTTTACTACCTCATGTATTTTTGGTTGCTCACAATTTTACTACCTCATGTATTTTGTTTGCTTTTTCCTCTTGTGCACTTTTTACCACCTCATGTATTTTTGGTTGCTCACAATTTTTACTACCTCATGTATTTTGTTTGATCACAAATGTCACTATTACCTTATGTAACGTAACGTATGCTTTTGTAATCTGTTCTTTTGTAATGTTTCTCATTATGTTTCATTTCTGTTCCTTTTGTGAAGCGCTCTGACACCTTCGGGTAAAGTCCGCGCTATATAAAAATGCATAAATAAATAAATAAATAAATAAATAAATAAATAAATAGAATCGCGTACTTCCTGTAGTCTTGTACGTAGGAACAGCACGCCAGTTGGAAGAGGCTATGCAAGGGGCTGTCCAAGGATGCAGCTAGACCCTGCTGCGGCAAGGGCGGTGGGGTGACAGTGCTTACCAGCAGCAAGTGAAGAAGACGTCTCTCCACTTGTTATCTGCCTGACCTTTGGCTCTCCTGGTATTAAGGCCGATTATTGAGCTGCCGAGGATCATCGGTTAGCTCGCAAAGCTGTCATCTGATAAGGAGCTGGCCTTTTGTAGTAAAGTGCTGTTGTCTGCCTAATGCGCCTCTCAGGGGATGCTTTGCCTTGGGGGTAGAAGGCGTGATGGGAGGAGATTGCCGGCTAGGTGATTCTGTGGGCCGTAAATCTCCATGGGGAGGTAGTTAACTGTAGAAGCTCCAGGCTTTAGTAGGAAGGGTGTGTGCATACCCAACTTCTCCCCCTCCAGGAACTTTAGGCCCGTCTTGTGCTGTGCGCTCCTGTCCTCCACTCTAAGGCAGCATGGAAGGCATGGGCATAAGTGCTGGGGTTTTTACCGTATTCCCATAATCCGCTAGCCCCAAATTGTAATTCTTTAGTTTGAAATTGCTGGAGAGATTTCCCCAACATAATGGAACTCCCTCCGGGTCTTCTGCGTCAAAATGGAAACTCCTACAAATCAGGATTATACACAGATCATAGACAACCAGTCAGCGCTGTGTGCAATGGGTAAATGCGACTCGAATGCATGTGTGAGAAAGAGGCTGTGGAGAAGAGGGTACCTTCTTTCATACAATATGGAGCTGCCTAGAGTTAAGACACTACTGGAGCGCCATAGTGGCTATAATCAGAGAACAAGTCCGAAAAAAAGAAGTGGGGGTACGCTGACATCACGACAGGAAGTGACGTCACGAAAGGTAGCTTGCACCATCAGACTCATTGCCTCCCCTCGCTCACCCGTGGAGAAGTGTGGCTCAATGGTTAGAGCGCAAGACCCTGATGCAGAGGTCTAGCCCGGGACCAGGGTTCAATTCCCCGCCTCGGCGGGTCTTAATAATAATAATAATAATACTGATTTTTATGTAGCGCGAACAGCTACCTCCACAAGGAGGTGTCCCGGCGCTGTCTTGGGCTCAAAAATTCCACGGACCTGATGATTCTCGCCTCGGTGCCTATTCTAATCATGGAGTCCCACTCTACAACTCTGGGCAATAGCTTGCTTAATCTCCACAACGGCCCCCACAACGCTACGGATGCCTGGCCTCCACCTTGGGGGTGCCCAGGAGTGGACGCCTCACAGGGAAAGCCAGGATGGGTTCCACAGCGGTATTCGTACAAGCGCCTTGAGACCCTTGTGGGTGAGTAGCGCGCCATACAAGTATCAATTTACATTTTTTTACCCCTTAGATGCGATTGCATCAGAGAAGCTAGCGCGTGAGCAGCGTTCTAAATGGGCTCCGATCTCACCCCAGAGAGGCCAAAGTGTGAATGTGTGGCTTCCTTTGCTCCAGTTATCGAGCTCCTGGTAAAATAAGTGGGGGGACGCGGACGCCATCCACCCGCGCGGTACCCCGACTTGAGCCCTGGCTATAATGTCCAAGATTGCAGACCAGGCGGTTCCAATGGAAGCCCGTTGGCACATTTTATGTGTCACAGGGAGAAGACAACTGGACTAAATATATTAAAACATGATTAATGCTAGCAGACATGGTTGCGAAATGGAATATAGCCAGGGCTTGAGGTAGGCCGCAGCCACCAACAGTGACAGAATGGAAGCAGAACCTTGATTGTTGCTGCTTGGCAGAAAATCAAAACACACACTCCAGGTAACCAGGTTTAGATTGGGCGCACGACTAGCTGTTCGGGCTAAGTCAACACTCACTGTGTAATAGACAGTGCTCCAAAGGGAGGAGAGGTTGGTTACCTAACAACCCCACATATAATCACATAGGTGCGTATAGTACAAACTTAAAACAATTCCTCCCTGAGCACTTATAAGTAAATGAAACCCAATATGTAAGGTCCCACACTTGGTATTTTATTTCCTTGTATTACGAGTCCATATTTCCCAGTTGTAGGTACAGCTTCTTCCAATAGTAGCTAACTAACACACTAACATGTTCACTTCTCAAGTTCCATATACAACTATACTAATATACTACCCAAATAACTGAATAACATATCCACTACTCAAATTACTTCATATTTACACTATAATAATTTTCAACACTTATCCTTTATGGGTTCCGGAGTGGCGTGCTACTCGCCAGAAAAGCGCTTCAACACCCATCAGGGATAACAAGTGCCAAAGTTTCAAAGTTTCAAAACTTTATTTCGATTTCATGAAGAAACCATAAAAGTAAACATAGACAATTTTTAAAAAGACATTGGAATTAATCAACCATAAAATCACAATACATGTTAACAACATTTTTCTAAAACCAAATTCCATCAATATCTATTTCTGATCACCAAAGCTGATCTAATAAAGTTTAAAACGGCATTATTTTTTAAATAAAGAGAGAAAAGGGGATCAGGGAAACCAAAAACTTTTCATAGCTAGAAAGAAGAAACAGCATTTTTACGTTGGCCCTTGTGTTCTTGATATCTGGGTGGATGGAAAGCTTGGATAAAAGTCATGTAAGTCCCAGATACGAATTGGGCCATCCCCCTCTTTATACTTGCAGGATCGTAAATAAGGGGCTGTTTTCCTTTGCTTGAACCTAATTAGAACCAAGTCCCCTGGAATGTTTTTTGGCAAAATGCCCAACCACCCCACCCTCCTAACACTTAAGATACCCCCATCTAGGTCAGGTGGCAGAGGTCTGTTAGTCTGTAACCAAAACATGGCCTTATGTAGCAAGTCTTGGCGTGTTTCAACTTTTCCGTGAGTTAGTGGTGGAATCCCGGAGACAACGGTCACATAGGGGGCGGCTTCGGGGGGTAGGTTTATTCGTGGCATTCTAATAGGTTCAATTTTTGCCTCAATGTGGTTTGTTTGTACCAACGATATAGTTTGAGAATGCGCATTCCTGCGGGAATTCAGTATGGGTTTTTCCAGAGCAATGAGGGGGATCGGAGGGTCTGATGATGCTGGTTTGGTTCCTGATGGAATATGTGTTTTAACTATCAGTTCAATGTTAGATATCCTGTCCCCCAGATCGTTGATTTTTTCCACCAATGGTGAAATTAGGGAGGTTAATAGGTGCTCGAGCTGGGCCAATAAAGTTGGTTGTGGGAATGATGGGGAGTTTTCCATTTTTCCATGCTCCATATCCCCCGACACAAAGCTGACATTGGAGTGGAGCTGAGAGGGACTGGGGCATAGTTTTGGAGTTTTGACTGGCTTCCCGTTGATGATGGCATCATCGGTCTTTCTTTTGGTGTTCTGCCCACCCGGTAGTGCTATGAGTGGAGATTGGAGTTTGTTAACACACAGAGGTGACATCTGCAGGGTGGCGTTAAAAACCTCTGGGTTGGTGTCTGTGCTTATGGAGGGTAAAAGGTCAGGGATATATTGAGTTCCACACATGGCATTAAGCTCCTCCCAGATAGACATGGTATGATGAAAAATAGCAAACAGTGGGCTGATAGAAATGGTAAGGGTGTGGAAACTTAATACGGTTTGGTGAACATTATCTGCGCCATCTTCCCTTTTGCCCCGATGCCACACTCTTCGTCGCACATGCCCACCACATTAGCTGCCTTGACCAGAACCACCCTCTGCACACCCCTGACCCCCAGCGCGGCTCTCCACCTACACAAGCACCCCCACGCACTGATCACTCCCGCTTTCACATGCCTTGCGCGTAAGCGGCAGTCATTTTGAGCACCATGGCCCCTCTGCCCCTCGCTGATAGCCAGCGCGTCTCTCTCTCTCTCTCTCTCTCTCTCTCTCTCCCTCCCTCTCTCTCTCTCTCTCTCTCTCTCTCTCTCTCTCTCTCTCTTAACCTCACAGGCATCCCCCGCACGCTGACGACCCCCTCACTCTCACATGCCTTGGGTCATAAACCCCTCTTCAGCGCAGATCTGTCTCAGAATCCCATCCTGTTCCCAGCGCGACACCTCCCTTCGTTCCTTTCATAGTCCCAGGCCTTTGATGCAAACCTCCCTTTTCTGTGTGCCCGTCTGTCTTCCTTGTTCCCAAGCCACCACCTGGCCCTGCGGATACTGTTTATTACCCTGTACAGTAGGAAGCCTCCCCTCCCCATCAAAAGACCCTCGAGCCGATCAAAGCCCCCACCCTACGAGATCCGATCAAACTTCACACATTCCGTGAATCGGCGGAATGTCCTGCTGCGCGATAATCATCACCTGTTGCGACCGGGGTGGGGAATTCAACTGTAAATGTATGTGGGAACGGGCCTGAAGGGGAGATTCCGAGGATGTTCTTTCACATATCAAAGTGTTGCAAGAATGTGTTACGTGCAATAAAGATCATAAACCTGAGTATAAGAGGCCAGGCCTCAGAGATGTGGCTAGAGCACCTCGTGACGATACTTGCTGTCTGAATTGATGTGTTCTCCTCCGGAGAGAATAAACCCTCGTTTCCTGCCTTTCAGTCTCCAGCGCCTGCTTCTTCATTGATTAAATATTGGTGGGTCATAGAGGCGACACCGCCGGGCAACACAAAAAGGGTCTTCGGTCACTGGTTGTCTACGACCCCTTTTACAATTGGCGTCCCAAGCGTGGGGCCCATCAGCGACTCGTGGATCCAGTGGGAGAGGTCTTGACGACCGAGTGAACGACTGCAACGATCGGAAGGTACCCTGTCCGATAGACCCTCGTCTGACAGCCGATCATCCGAACTTCACTGGTTCCGAACGGACCTCTCTCGAGTGATCTACGGTCCTGACTGGGAACCATCAGGAGTGCCACGAGGAGTACGAAGAGAAGAGGACGATCGGGCGCTGGATTTGGAAGACAAGAAACTGTCCATACGGTCCGGGTAAGGTCGTGTAAGCACGACGAATTGCGGAACGATTGATGATTGATGGAAAATACTAGTATTTATTCTTTGTTAATTTATTTGGAGTTTCGCTGTCGGCAAACGGAGAAACAACCGGCTCTCTCTTTGCAAGCAGTGAAGGATAGGTAACGCACCCGTCGTGGCTATCTTTCTCCCCCACTGATCAATTGCCCCTCCCCATTGATTAACTGTTACGGATTGTTTTCTGGAGATTCTCTGTCTGCAAACAGGAAAAGAATAGGCCCCCCTCTTTGCAGATAGTGAAAGGGTAGGTGACGCAGACCTTTGCGGGCCTACTTATTCTCCCCATTGACCATTTTTATTTTTTATTTATTGACCAAACACTGATTGCCCGATATTGGTTCTTGAGGTATTCACTGCCTGCAAACAACGTAGAATAGAAATATTCTGTCTAGTCTTTGCACGCAGTGATAAGATAGGTAGTGCTGACTATTATCCCCATTGTGATCCGTCATGCCTGTCTTCTCCCCACTGATGGATAGCTGGTTCAACCCGGACCGTTTATTAGAGGTGGACCATCTAGCCCCGCTGGAAGGCACCCCTAATAAAGACATGTTCACAAAGTATGGATTAATTACCATAGCCTATAGTAAGCTATGGCACAAGTATACCAAAACAAACCAAGAGAAACAGTGGCCACTGATAGGATCCTTCGATTTAGACAAAATAGAAACGGTGGAAATAGCCCTTCGTAATAATAAGACAACGCCTATTATGCTCGATAGTCTCGGTATGTGGCGCAAAGAGGCTACACAACGAAAAGAAAGAGACGAAGTCAAAGTAGTTAAAGAAACGCGACAGGCAATCCTCCAAACGTCTGGTAGGCAAAAGGAAGGGCCAAAGACGACACAGTTCCGAGGATTAGACACAAAAAGAGAACGGTGTAAAGGGATGTGCCGACGGGACAACCCCGAGACACGACGACCCAAAAGTAATCCCCCGACACTATGCACAGGACGAACAGATTTAAGGCAAAACCAATGTGCTTTCTGTAAATGTCTCGGACACTGGAAAGCCCAATGCCCGACTCTACAGAACATAAGCAAGAACGGAGGGTCGACAGAAATAGCAGGCCGGCAGAAAGGGAAAAGGCGCAAGACGAAAACGAATCAGACTAACACGGACAGGACGGATAGAACCACCACGTTCGATTATGCTCGATGGCACAAATTTCGTCAGACCAATTTTAACGACATGTTAGAGTTCTGGGACTGATTGCCCCCCCTGTTGCCCCCCCCACTCTGAAAAACAAAAGCAAATACAGGCTTGCGTGGACAACCTCCCGTTAGAAAAAGGACTCAGGGAAACCAAGCATCTGTTATATAATTTAGGATTTAATTACGGTAAAGATAACACACAACCAACGATAAATAGAAAAACTAGTAAAACATTCTTTAAAGCAAACTGTGCTAATAGGAACAATACAAAACATATTACGCTCACTCCGGAAGTTCTCAAAATGTAACAGGTCAACGGTCCCGCCCATCCGGAAGGTGAAACACACAGCACGTGTGGGGCGGGGCCTGCCACCAGCCATAGACCAAAAGAAATCGCCGACGAGAAGGTACAGGAGGCTCCATGGGCCGACGTGAAATGGTCTCCCCATACTCTCCTTCCTGGGGTGACGTCCCCCGGACCACTAGTAGCGAGGGGGCGGATGCAGGTGACCCCCTCCCTCGTATCTCCTGGTCCGGCCATCACGAATTCCTCCATCGAACTGATGCAGGGTGGGCTGAGAGAGAGAGGCGACGCGGACGAACCTCTCCCACCTCCACAGGTAGGAGGTTTCCCAGCCCCAACCCGGCGCCGATGTCCTCCAGCCGGGCGACGGCCATATACTTGCGCAGCACAGAACTTACAATGTCCGACGCACATATACTTGCGCAGCACAGAACGTACAATGTCCGACGGACCTATTTCCGCAGCACCGAACATACAATGGTCCCCCAAGAGTCGGAGTCAGGGGTGTAGGGTGGTCATCATGTGCACCCCTGATTCAAAGGGACGGCGTGGGATGCGCCGGGAGAGGGAGGCGGCACGGACGAGCCTCCCTCACCTCCCCAGATGAAGGCTCCACAGCTGCACCCTGGCGCCCCGAACCAAAATGTCCTGCTCCAACAGCATGATGTTCTGTCTTTGTCGCCACAAGAAGTTTTCTTCCACTCCTGAAAGACACGACGAAGGGCGGCGGCTGCAGGGTCTCAAAATGGCGTCCGGGCCCTCTGGAAGACGGGTCTAGGCCGCTGGAGTAACTTTGTCCGAAATTGCAACTCGGGCACTTGCCCACCTGGACACAAGCCCCCACCTTCGACAAACATCCCCTCGACTTTGAAGATTCTACCAAAGTCCCAGGAGCCCTCGGCCCCTTCAGGCTTCCGGTGGGGAACAGCTGCATTGATCACTAATAAAATAACCACGACACAGCCACAAGATGGTGGTGCTCTCGTGTCAGCGCCAGCTTTAGTCTGAACCACCCAGGAACATTGAGGGCTAACGAACTCGAGTAAGTTCCGGCTGAACATCAACGTGACCCGGTAAGAAAAATTCTACTTCCCTCCCCCTTTTGATTGACGGTCCACACCACCAGCCCCTCTGTTAGCACAGGTTTTTGAACTACCGAAAGGGACTCTGGTCCAACCGCCAATCGTCGGAGACATTTTTGCCCCTGATGCTACTCCCGGACTAACCCGGCCTCGCCCAAAATGGCGCCGGTATCAATAGGAACTAACGGACACCTCGTGGTGTTCGTTAGCTAATGAGACTTGATGTGCTAAGATATGTATGTGAACCATTGTACACTTGACGAAGAGGGGAGGAGGGTTCACTTGGCGAACATTTGAAAGGATCCCGTTAAAATGTTGATTTCGATGTACGATTTATTTTGATATTTATTGTAACCGGTACATAACGTCGCTTATGATGCACGCCCACGGTATACATCTAGGAAATGTGATTGCAATGAGCTTGACTGTGTTTCCATTTACGAACTAAAATGCCCCTGATCCCTCAGCTATTAATGGACGTTTTTAGTTTCTTGCAAATAACTAGGTAGATCTTTTTATATTTTTTAAATGTTGCAAAATAGCCCCCTACTGTATGTGCTTCAGCCGTCGCCATGTCCGGCCAAATACGATTGCACTCTCATATTTATTTTCTGAACGATTATGCAAATAAAGGTTTTCCAAACTATGAACAGGTATCGCCTACCTTTGTAAATGTGGGAATTTGGCGGGAGGGCTTTTCTGTGCGCAACCGTTTTGCTCTCTTTTTAAGGTTATCAGAAAATGGTTGGTCGGCCCCGGATGGATGATCGAATCTAAGGTATGATACGCTGCCCCCAAATGTGCGACTGGGCTCAGGAACTAACGCAGGAAGAAGGACCTCGACTTCTGAGAACGGGTAAAGTGAAGCAGTGTGAATGACAGAATGTTATAAAGGTATGATACTCGCAGGTACTAAGGAACAGGGTCGGCCGAAGAACTGATATACCTTAGAACATCACAGCATTGAGAATGATTTAAGGGTCCCGATAGCTAGATACACCTCCGAAAACCAAATACCTTGCGCTAGGCGCCCCTGGTTCCTTCTTAGCGTTTCCCTACACACGATCTAAAATACCACGCTTGGACCGTCTCCCTCATGAACAACCTATCGCTCGCCGCCCTTACCACACTGCCCACCCCCTTCGACTTCAGAAACCGAGACCCCAGGGATTATATCCCGAGGGGATAAGACGAGTATGTGGTAAGTAAAGGACTTTCGTGCCCATACATTTGATATGCTCGAATGTTGTTCCCCCTCCCTTTTCCTTTTTCTCCCTCTGCAGGTTACATTGGAATCACGATTAGGGTATAGTAAAAGATCTGGAGCCACGTCACGTCCGATACATGAAGCGGACTAACGCTGCAAGATGACATCTAAAGACACCCAACTCTATGCACATCCTTTTTGTACCTGACCTAATGCTCATCCGTCCCAAACTGCATGCTTTCTACATCCTAACACAGACCCGAAACGTCTCGTATTGGGTAATGCACTGAATAGCCTAGATGGTACACAGTCACTCTCCAGGACACATGTGTATCATTTAGCCTATCGTTGCACATCTCTCTCTCTCTCTCTCTCTCTCTCCCTCTCTCTCTCTCTGTCTCTCCCTAACGACTGGCACCTAATTGGCGAACCTGGTGTACCACCCAATTGGCTCCGAATACCACAAGTATTTGCACAAAAATTTGTCTTAAATATAAATTGCATCGATACCACGTTACTACCTCTCCTTTTCTGCTAAATATTGATAAAAACTAGATTGGCCGAAAAGAAAGGGACAGGTAAGACAACTACGGTTCCCTAATCTGACCCGTAATGAGGGACTACTTGTCAGTGGCTTCTATGATAAAATGTCTCTGGTAACGAGACCTTCCCCGTCCCAAATTGTCTCAATACCCCAATCAGTAAAGGCGATCGAGACATCCCCGCCTTCCCAGGACACCCTCAGTTTTGTATCGGCTGCCCCAGATGAGAATTTGAAAAATGTCCCTTGCTCCGATTCACTGTGTTTCTAGTTGTTTTCCATAAGACCCCACTCACCCCAAGGATGAGTTTAATGGTTATCGCAAGCCCCCCCGAGTTTAATGAAGTAGCCAGGTTGTAAGAAACGATGTAGAAATTAGAATGATGTTTACAAAGTTAAAATTAGATCGAAAAATGAAAGAACTTGTTGCAGTAAATCTTGTTGAAAATAAGATGTTTAGCTAAAAGATAGGACGCATTGATGTAATGGAGAATCGTTTAGCCTATGTTCATTCCTCAGAAGGATGCCTATCAGACTATGGTGAATAACACATTACACTTTTCCGTAAAATACAAAGCCCTGAAGACTGGTCTAGCCTTGCAAGACTCGTACTAGGGAAATGGGTCACTACCAGGAGAACTGACATGACTGTAATAAACGAATGCAATGAATGGGTATCAGACCTCGTGCCACGACAAAATGAATGTAATAAACCGACAAAACCGCCAAAGAAATAACCACAAAGGGAAGTTGTTGGGAATCCAGCAAACCCATCATCAATTGTTTATACGTTGGCCGCAGACCTCAATGAAGCGGATGTTTACCCCAGTTCTCTTCCAGGGGATCCTCATCAATAGTCATAAGCATTAGAATATTCCCGCCCATGCGCGGGACCCCGGAAACAATATATTATATGTGCCCCACATATACATATACATATATATATAAATATATATATATAAAAATAAGCAATTGCAGCCAAATAAAACAGTAGAGCTGGAGTATGCTGTGAAGAATTTCCACCATACATGTGTATTAGCATTAGAAAACATGATAAACAACACCAATGCTTGTTTAGAAACTGTTTTAATGCTTAGAAAGCAGCAGAAATTCTTATAACACACTGTAAGCATATACAGCTCCCAGGCTGCATTGCAAATACCCAGTCTAAAAAGACTGAAAAGCTAACCCTGTGGCTGCATGTACCAAAACTGACGCTGTGCCTTTAGGGCACCTCTGCCCCTAGCTTCCCATCATGCCTCAGGGGTTACAGTTAGGTCAGTTGTTCTTTCCGGCTCCTTCAGGAAGGACCCTGGATACACAGCTCCACATTTTTTCTGCCTTTTTCAGTCAGAAAATCTTCAAAAGAACAATTTTTTGATTTACTTTGACTTTAAACATCAGGGTCAAGTAAATAACTGCTTAGCAGTCGAATTTTTGTGAGGTTTTCCTGTCAGGATGCCCTCATTATTTGATGATTGCCCCTCTTGTGGCCACAAGAAGGCAAAAACGGACTCTCATGAGGTCTGTATTTTATGCTTGCCAGAAGATCATGATCCAAAAGACTGTTCTCATTGTCAAAACCTGTCTGACAGAACTTTAAAAGACAGAGAAAGGAACAGGCTCTATGGTCTAGCCCAGAGATCCATGAGGGGAAGATCTACAGAGAGGAAGAGTTCAAAGAGACCCAGAACTCCCTCAAAAGGCAAGTCAGAGCGTCCATCAACCTCAGCGCCGGGCTCGGCGCTGAAAAAACGGCATCTGATGGACAATTCGAAAGAAAAAGCTCCGTCGACGTCGGGACCGGCGTCGATGAGGAAATCGTCGTCGACAAGAAAATCACCGACGACGAAGAAAGCTCCGCCGTCGTCAACTAGGCGACGATCGGCGTCGAGAGAAGCCACGAGATCTCCGTCGACGAGAAGATCAGCGTCGAGACGTAAGTCAACTCCGCCGCCGTCAACCAGGCGACGGTCGGCGTCGAGAGACAGAATACACTCGCCGTCGTCTCAACGTCGACAGGCTTCGAAGAGTGTGACACCTCCGCCGACGTCTCCACGGAGGCGCTCGGCGTCGAGGAGCAAGAGCCCCCTCGGACGATCGTCGTCGAGGAAGGGATCATCGTCGAAGGCGTGTCGGCGCTCGACGTCGAGGATGTCCGATCCTCCGCCGTCGCCACATGCCAGGTCGACATCAAGGGCTTCGTCGACGACAGGACACCGTCGAATGCCATCTCCGTCGCCGACAGACCAACGTCGGTCGACGTCGAGACCTCCGTCGACGGCAGGGCAACGCCGGTCGACGTCGAGACCTCCGTCGACGGCAGGGCAACGCCGTTCGACGTCGAGACCTCCGTCGACGGCAGGGCAACGCCGTTCGACTTCGAGACCTCCGTCGAAGGCAGGCCGACGCCGTTCGACGTCGAGGGAGAAGACTCCGTCATCGACTCGACATCACAGGTCGACGCCGAGAGAACACAGGTCGCCATCGAGGCGTTCGACGTCGAAGATTATCACTCCGTCGACGCCGCAGAGGCGTTCAACGTCAAGGGAAAGACTTTTAAGGCGTCTGCCAACGCCGGTGAGACGAAAATCTCCTTCAGTGCCTTCGACTATTTTGGTGACCCAATCGGCTTCTCACCATTCCTCCTCGAGTGCCTCTAGCTCATCGAGGTCCTCTTCCAGGAGTAGAAGTCCGTTGCCCCAGCGAAAGGTAACACTCTCGCCAAGATGGTATGCTCCGTTGAGCAAGTGGAAGGATTCTGGAGCGACGGAGAGGCTACAAAGATATGTAAGTCCAGTCCACAGGTCACCTCTTCAGAGACTGATAGAAGAGACAGACAGACAGAGTCCTATCAGGCACCGATCACGCTCTCGGGAGAGGAGAGCGGAAAGGTCACATTCCCCCAGGGTCTCCCGATCGCCACGGAGAGAGCATCCCAGGTCTCGAACACCGAGAAGGGAGGTACGAACTGAGAGGTCGAGATCTCCACGAAGGGAGCATCGGAGAGAATCACGTTCTCCACGAAGGGAAGACCGACCAAGAAGATCGCCGGTGAGGAAGGAAAAATCTCACCACAGGAGAAGGAGAACACCATCATCCTCCTCCTCATCTTCTTCGAGATCTTCTAAAGGGGATTACTCCCCAACGCTGGCAGACAGCCCTCGCTCCAGAGCTTCCCCGCTTGACGACGTCAACACATATCTGGACGTTCTACAAAGGGGCGCTCAAAAACTTCAGATAGAAATGGCTGTTCCAGAAGTTTCCACTACTGTGATTTTTGAGACACTTCGTCACAAATCATATTCACGGCCTTTGCTCCCATTGGTTCCAGGGATAATGGACCCAATCAAGGAGGTTTTCCTCACGCCAGCAGCGATCAGGGCGGTACCGGCACGTATCCAGAAAAAGTATAGGCCGGCCGACTCTGATCCAATCTTTGTAAAAGGGGAGCCTGCGGCGGACTCAGTTATCGTAGCCTCAGCTAGGAAGAATCACGCAGTCGCACCTTCTTCTTCAGTTCCTCCTGACAAGGACAGCAAGACCCAAGATTCTTGGGGACGCAGAGTGTGCGGCACAGCAGCTTCATCCCTGAAAGTTTCTAGTGCCTCAGCACTTCTCGGCAGGTACGATAGAGCTCTGTGGGACTCCATGGAACGATTTAAAGAGAAATTGCCCAAGGAGGACCAGAAGGACTTTGAGGAAACAGTGACGGAGGGCTGTTTGGTGGCAAACCAAATGATCAGTTCATCCGCAGATAACGCCCTTCTAGCAGGACATGCCTACTCACATGGGGTATGCGCGAGAAGATCTTCTTGGTTGCGTTTAACTGGTCTCAAACCAGATGCCCAGCAACGCATCCTCAATCTGCCCTTCTCAGGATCTTCACTCTTTGGGGAACATGCCGATCAGGAAATGACCCGCATGAAAACCGAATTGGACACGGTGAAGGCGGTTGGTCTAGAAAAGAAGAAAGAGCCGTTCAAGCGACGCTTCAAGACCAACAAGAACCGGGGAGGCCAACAGAGGGTTCAAACCCCTCAATGGTCTCAGAACAAGCCACAAGGGAAGACACAATACAGAGGAGGAAAATCGGGCAGAGGCAGAGGCGGACATCATCAGTCCTCTACCACGCCTAGAGGAGGCAAAGCCTGAGCAGTGGCTTCCTCTGGCGCCGTTGCCCACTCCAGTGGGAGGAAGTGCTTCGCAACACCTGGCAGAGTGGGTCAGCATCACAAAAGATCAGTGGGTGCTGAATATACTGCGCAATGGATATGCGCTACGTTTCCGGAAGAGACCACAACCGATTCCTCCAAAAAAGACTCGCTCGTACCATCTAAACCTCCTCAAAAGGGAGGTGAGCGTCCTCTTAAAGAAAAACGCAATCGAAGAGGTACCCCCACCCCAAAGGGGGAGAGGAGTGTACTCAAGGTATTTTCTAGTCCCCAAAAGAGACCAAGAGGACAAGTTCAGACCGATTTTAGATCTTCGGACCCTCAACAAGGTGGTGCAAAGAGAAGTTTCGCATGCTGGCACTTCATCAGATATGTCCTCATCTACAAAGTGGAGATTGGATGTGTTCGGTGGATTTACAGGACGCGTACTTCCACATTCCTATAACACCAGGTCATCGGAAGTACTTAAGGTTTCTGGTAGGGAACAAGCATTACCAGTACAAAGTACTTCCGTTCGGCCTAAAATCCGCACCAAGGGTGTTCACCAAGTGCATGGCAGTGGTAGCGGCATGTCTACACAAAAAAGGTCTATTTGTGTACCCATATCTAGACGACTGGCTCCTGAAGAGCCCGTCCCCTCATCAAGCCACCAAAGACTGTCGTCTGTGTCTTCAACAACTACGCAGGCTTGGGCTCCACGTGAACACAGAAAAGTCAGTCCTGCATCCCACACAAACCATCCACTATCTGGGAGCAGTTCTAGACACAAATTTGGGAAGAGCGTTTCCTTCGCAGGAGAGACTATCTTCCATGGGGCAGAAATGCAGAAAGTTACTTCAGTTTCCTCGTCCAAAGGTACGAGAAGTAGCGTCTCTGCTGGGCTCCATGGCGTCCTGCATCTTCCTAATTCCAAACGCCAGGTTGAGGATGCGTCCTCTACAAGAGTCTGTGGAAGATCAGTGGGACCAAGCGACAGGAGATTGGGAGGATCGAATCATCCTATCTCAAGCAGCACTGACCTCAATACAGTGGTGGACTCGCCCTCGGAATGTCTTGCAGGGAGTCCCGTTTCAGCAGCCTCTTCCTTCGATGTCTGTGGTAACGGACGCATCTCTGGAAGGTTGGGGTGCTCACATGGGTCATCTTCAGATTCAGGGTCGCTGGTCGACCAACCTTCAGACATACCACATTAACATGCTGGAACTTCGAGCAGTTCATCTGGCGCTCAAAGCGTTCCTTCCAGCAATCACAACGGACAAAATCTTGGTTCAGACGGACAACACTACAACTATGTTCTATCTGAACAAGCAAGGAGGAACCCGGTCTCGCCCTCTGTCTCAGGAGGCCCAGACAATATGGCACTGGCTTCTGGCTCGAGGACTGTCGGTGGTGGCAGTACACCTTCCAGGAGAGCTAAACACAAAGGCGGACGCACTCAGCAGGCACTTCGAAGATCAGCCAGACTGGGTGCTAAACGACGAAGTAGTCGAAGAACTCTTCCGTTGCTGGGGCCGTCCAGACATAGATTTATTCGCGGACGACGAAAACGCCAAATGCCACGCCTTCGCGTCCAGGTTCCACCGACCAGGGACACAAGGGAACGCTCTCCTGCTGGAGTGGACAGGAATGTTCGCCTATGCGTTTCCCCCTCTGGCACTGATTCCGAAGGTGGTGGCCAAGCTCATCAGATCGAGCATGGACATGATCCTAGTTGCTCCGGATTGGCCGCGACAATGGTGGTATCCAGACCTATTACATCTGTCGCTGTGTCCACACAGACGTCTGCCATGCAGGCCAGACCTGTTGAGCAAAATGAACGGGAGGATCCTGCATCCCAACCTCCCGTCACTGAACCTGACTGCATGGCTCCTGAGGTCTTGCAATACGGACACTTAAATCTGCCTTCAGAATGTATGAATATTTTAAGAGAGGCAAAGAGGCCTTCCACAAGGGCGTCTTATGCGTTCAAGTGGAAGAGATTTTTCATTTGGTGTAAGGACCATGGCTTTGATCCCACCAAAGGACAAGAAGAGGTAGTCCTCCCATACCTCCTTTTCTTAGCGACATCAGGGTTGAAATACGCTTCTATCAGGGTTCACCTATCTGCCATAGTAGCGTACAGAAAATCACCTACACAAACGTCGTTTTTTCAGGTCCCAGTGGTTAAGGATTTCCTGCAGGGATTGAAGAAGGTCTATCCCCCTGTGAGAAATCCTTCTCCTCCCTGGGAATTGAACCTGGTTCTCTCCAGGCTGATGTCTGCACCGTTTGAGCCTATACACAAGGCCTCCTTGCAGCATCTCACTTGGAAGGCGGCCTTCTTGGTGGCAATAACCTCTGCTCGCAGGGTTAGCGAGATTCAAGCACTCTGCACCAAGGAACCTTACACTGTGTTTCACCACAACAGAGTGGTAATGAGGGCTCACCCTTCTTTTCTTCCAAAAGTGGTATCGGATTTTCATATAAACCAAACGATTACCCTTCCTTCGTTCTTTCCTAACCCATCGACCCCAGCTGAGAGGTCGTTGCACTCGTTAGATCTTAAACGGGTGCTAAAGTTTTATCTAGAAAGAACGAAGGGCACCAGAAAGACAGACCAACTCTTTGTCAATTATGGTTCAATGAGGACCGGGTTTGCAGCAGCCAAAAGGTCCATCTCCAGATGGATTGTCTCATGTATCAAACTAGCATACCAGCTGGCTGGCAAACCTTTGTTACAATCACCCAAAGCTCATTCCACTAGGGGGAAGGCAGCCACAACAGCATTTTTACATGACATTCCCATGTCAGAAATTTGCAAGGCTGCGACATGGAAATCAGTCCATACCTTTACGAGGCATTATTGCCTAGAGTCTGATTCCAGAGCGGATTCTCAAGTAGGGCAAGCCTCCTTGAGAAACCTATTTGGGTAGAATAAGGCCTACTTTTGGGCCTACGAATGTGAATGTTACCTGTTGATTCCTTTGCCCGCAGGGATGAGGTGAGGCTCGCTACTCTATTCTAATGCTTATGACTATTGATGAGGATCCCCTGGAAGAGAAGGATTAGTTACTTACCTGTAATCCTAGTTCTCTTCCAGGGGTATCCTCATCAAAGTCATAAGCAACCCTCCCGCCTCCCCGGGCAAAGGACTTTGTTTATTAAGTAGGAGATGTTTTAACCTGTTATTACCATGGTTTTGTTTTCAGTCTCCGAAAAGAACAACTGACCTAACTGTAACCCCTGAGGCATGATGGGAAGCTAGGGGCAGAGGTGCCCTAAAGGCACAGCGTCAGTTTTGGTACATGCAGCCACAGGGTTAGCTTTTCAGTCTTTTTAGACTGGGTATTTGCAATGCAGCCTGGGAGCTGTATATGCTTACAGTGTGTTATAAGAATTTCTGCTGCTTTCTAAGCATTAAAACAGTTTCTAAACAAGCATTGGTGTTGTTTATCATGTTTTCTAATGCTAATACACATGTATGGTGGAAATTCTTCACAGCATACTCCAGCTCTACTGTTTTATTTGGCTGCAATTGCTTATTTTTATATATATATATTTATATATATATGTATATGTATATGTGGGGCACATATAATATATTGTTTCCGGGGTCCCGCGCATGGGCGGGAATATTCTAATGCTTATGAATTTGATGAGGATACCCCTGGAAGAGAACTAGGATTACAGGTAAGTAACTAATCCTTGCTTGGTGTTGGGAGAGAAATAGATTAACGTAATTACCTACCTCTGCAAAATCTCTAAAGACTGTCTTTTCAAACTCATTTAAGGGTACCACCGTCGGAGGAGAAAGAGACCGGATGTGGGAGCACGCGGCCTGACTGCAGATTGTGGAACCTCAGCAACGGAGACCAAGGCGAGACCACAACAGTAAGGAGTCGCAGGACAAGGCACTGTTTCCGACAGAACTAAAGGAAAGGGCTGACCTGAGGCCCCTGCTCTATGATCGACGCGTGCCGAAAGGTCCCCGCTCTCTGAACGTGATTATGGACCCGCCTGTCTAAAATTTTCCGTCTCCCTGGTCTGTTCCCGACCTGGCCCTGCTCCATCCCCTCCTCCTCCGACCTGCCATAAAGACTATTCACCCACACACCCTCCCTCCACCTGAACTTTCAAAATCCTCTAAATCCTACTGTACCATCCAGAGAAGGGTATTTCCTGCGTCAAAGAGGAGGGAGCCCTGACTAAGTAGACCACAAACTGTGTTAAATCTCAGAACGGTGACCTAAAAACACCACCAAGGGTCACCCCAAAGAGAAGCTAAACGAAGTATGTGGTTCTGCCCGGTACCGAGCACCTTGAAGATGATGGAAGCAACAGGAAATACCCACCACAGAAACCCAAGAACAGACAGACTCCACAACTCAAAGACAATTGCACCCTTCACCACAATCCTTTTCTGTCTCCTTCTAATGACCACTCTCTGGATTATGGAAGAAAATGCATCTGCTCCGAAACCGTAACGCATTCCTCCCATGAGGTCCGGCGAAACAGTACAAAGGCACTCTCCTGCCCGCAGACCTCCAACGGCTCAACCCACATGGACATTCCCGCTAACGAACGAATTGTAATACAGGTGTTCAACAGTGCCAACGGAAGACGACAAAGAATGCCGAGAACTGACTAATAATGGTCCACGACCATAAGACACTGGGAACACTGATTATTGTTTTTTTTACTATGTCTCATTTCTCTCCCAACCACCATTGAATTGACTATGCTCCAACCGAGTACAAAAAGAACCTACTTACGTGGTAACCTATCGGCTCCTATTCCGAATGACTACAAGCATCTATGATCTGTACCCAACGCTCTCACTGCATAATTTTTGTCTGATATTGCATTACTATGACTTTCCTGCAACCAAGCTTAACGATGAGCCCGCCCACTGGATGAATAGATTTTAGAAATGTGATGTTTATGTACAGTTCCTTCACCTGGGTTATCACTGCCTTACTTATGACCACAACAGTAGACATAGATAGGAAATAGGCCAGCAAGATGTCTTAGAAATGTTAAAGGGAGGACTGTGGAAACTTAATACGGTTTGGTGAACATTATCTGCGCCATCTTCCCTTTTGCCCCGATGCCACACTCTTCGTCGCACACGCCCACCACATTAGCTGCCTTGACCAGAACCACCCTCTGCACACCCCTGACCCCCAGCGCGGCTCTCCACCTACACAAGCACCCCCACGCACTGATCACTCCCGCTTTCACATGCCTTGCGCATAAGCGGCAGTCATTTTGAGCACCATGGCCCCTCTGCCCCTCGCTGATAGCCAGCGCGTCTCTCTCTCTCTCTCTCTCTCTCTCTCTCTCTCTCTCTCTCTCTCTCTCTCTCTCTCTCTCTCTCTCTCCTCTCTCTCTCTCTCTCTCTCTCTCTCTCTCTCTCTCTCTTAACCTCACAGGCATCCCCCGCACGCTGACGACCCCCTCACTCTCACATGCCTTGGGTCATAAACCCCTCTTCAGCGCAGATCTGTCTCAGAATCCCATCCTGTTCCCAGCGCGACACCTCCCTTCGTTCCTTTCATAGTCCCAGGCCCTTTGATGCAAACCTCCCTTTTCTGTGTGCCCGTCTGTCTTCCTTGTTCCCAAGCCACCACCTGGCCCTGCGGATACTGTTTATTACCCTGTACAGTAGGAAGCCTCCCCTCCCCATCAAAAGACCCTCGAGCCGATCAAAGCCCCCACCCTACGAGATCCGATCAAACTTCACACATTCCGTGAATCGGCGGAATGTCCTGCTGCGCGATAATCATCACCTGTTGCGACCGGGGTGGGGAATTCAACTGTAAATGTATGTGGGAACGGGCCTGAAGGGGAGATTCCGAGGATGTTCTTTCACATATCAAAGTGTTGCAAGAATGTGTTACGTGCAATAAAGATCATAAACCTGAGTATAAGAGGCCAGGCCTCAGAGATGTGGCTAGAGCACCTCGTGATGATACTTGCTGTCTGAATTGATGTGTTCTCCTCCGGAGAGAATAAACCCTCGTTTCCTGCCTTTCAGTCCCCAGCGCCTGCTTCTTCATTGATTAAATATTGGTGGGTCATAGAGGCGACACCGCCGGGCAACACAAAAAGGGTCTTCGGTCACTGGTTGTCTACGACCCCTTTTACAAGGGGAATCACAGTACCTCTTTGATGAAAAGGAGTAGTAAGGGTGGTGGCCCGTCCCGGCCTCTTTGTGCCTCTGAGGGCCACAGAGGGCCCGCCCTTTGCCCGGGCTTAGCCCGGCGTCCCGCTCGCGTCCCGCGGAGCGGAGCAGAGCTCTCCTTAAGGCGCCTCCTGGCGCTGTCCTGGTGCGTGTGTAGCAGCGCCGCCGCTAGGGCCGCCGGGATGTGTAGTCCCGGAGCGGCGGCGCTGTAGGCTGCTGGACTGGACTCCTGGCGGTGGCGGCAAGAGTGAGGGCTTGCTCTCCACCCCCCTCCTCGTTTCAGGTAAGTTCAAATGCCCCCCGCGCTCCGCCGAGCAGAGCTCTCCTTAAGGCGCCTCCTGGCGCTGTCCTGGTGCGTGTGTAGCAGCGCCGCCGCTAGGGCCGCCGGGATGTGTAGTCCCGGAGCGGCGGCGCTGTAGGCTGCTGGACTGGACTCCTGGCGGTGGCGGCAAGAGTGAGGGCTTGCTCTCCTCCCCCCTCCTCGTTTCAGGTAAGTTCAAATGCCCCCCAAGTGCTATATGAATGCAAATCTTTCTTCCCCTTTTATCCCTCCGCTATCCTTCTCACTCCAAGTAACAGACTAATATTCACCACTGAAATTACTTCATATTTCACCATATTAATTCCCCACTAATCCTTTATAGGCTTCCTGAATAGCGCGCGTCAACAAGCGCTATATAAATACAAACCTTTGTCCTCCTCTATCCTTCTGCTATCATTCCAAATCCAAATAACTGACTAACCTATCCACCACTTAAAATGTACTTGCATGTTTCACTATACTAATTCAACACTAATCCTCTATGGGTCCCGGAGTAGCGTGCTACTCGCCTAAAAAGTGCTTTGACGCCTCGTCAGGGGTAGTAAGGGCTATATAAATGCAATTACAATAGAATACAATTCAATATACAGATCCAAAACGCAGACAATTCATAACAAGTTGTACTTCCAATCGTAGCTGTGTACAGATCCAAAGTACAGCCAACACGTGTTTCGTCATGCAACTCTTAATGCATTTTTGACTTCATCAGGGCTGCAACCCAAAATAAATAACATAAGAACAAACAACTTCTAATTTTACATCGATGACATACAGCCAGATTCATCAAGCGAAATGCGCTCGCAAAAGGGCCAGATTCTGAGAATCTGGCCCTTTGCGAGTGCAATTTTTGCATTTGGGATTCATCATCCCAAATGCAAAAATCGCTAATAAAGAATTCGCAAATTTGCGAGGATTAGCATTTAAGGAATCTCTATTAGAGATTCCTTAAATGCTATTCATGAAACATTTAAAAATTGCGATTTCGCACTTTAGGACCGCTATTTACCACGAAGTCAAACCTCGTGGTAAATAGCGAAAAACTTAGAAAAATGCATTTAAATGCGTTTTTCTAAGTTGCATGTTACACACACACATGTCCTTTGGACATGTGTGTGCACAACATCAGTGTAAATTCACATTTCAGGGGTACTACAGGGTGTCCTTTGGACACCCCTGGCACCCTTGAAATCGCATCCTTATTTGCGATTAGCAAATTGCTAATCGCAAATAAGGAATAACTCCCCATTCATTCCTATGGGCCTTTAGGCCTACAATGTTACAGTAATTAATATGAATATTGACATGGAAAGTGATTTAAGCAGCTGTGGCCTTAACTGTTTTGTATTTAACTCTTGGGTCTTTCATGCACCATGGTGATATATAAACCTTAGAACAATATTGTGGGGTTTTTTGATAGTTTTCTATGATTTTACTATTGGTTATTTGGGACTTTAACTTTATAATTTTCTACTTTCTCTTAAACTGGATCCTAGATCAATGTCCTAAAGTTAAAGGAGACTATGTCATAGATGTAAAATTAGAAGTTGATTGTTCTTAAGTTATTTATTTTGGGTTGCAGCCCTGATGAAGTAAAAAATGCATTAAGAGTTGCATGACGAAACACGTGTTGGCTGCACTTTTGATCTGTACACAGCTACGATTGGAAGTACAACTTGTTTTGAATTGTTTGCGTTTTGGATCTGTATATAGCTACTATTGGAAGAAGCTGTATCTACAACTCGAAAATATGGACTCATAATACAAGGAAATAAAATACCAAGTGTGGGACTTTACATATTGGGTTTCATTTACTTATTAGTGCTCAGGGAGGAATTGTTTTATGCTTGGCAGAAAAGGTAGTGTAGCAGAGCAGAGGCTGCCCCCCGGAAATGGGATGAAGTCTAGGGTACATGAGCTACACATAGAGGAATGTAACCGAGGAGGAAATATTTAATTGCAAATCAAGATGAGCCAGATGCCCCAAAGACGAGTAATTGCAGGACACTCATTTAGGTAATTCAGGACAGTGATAGGCGGGGATATGTACAATGAAAACTTTTGTGTATTGCAAATTGTGAATGATAAACTGTGCTGGAATTGTGGTACTGTAACATGCATTAATGTATTAAATAAAATAAAAAATAAATGGAAACTCCATACATTGGGCCGGATTTTGACCTTGGCGGACAGGTTACGCCATCACAATGGTGACGGATGGGACTTATATGTTGGTTGACGGAATATCCGTTACCGTTGTGACGAGTAAGCCGTCCACGGCGAGCTAAATCAGGCCTACAGTCTTTTCAAAGAGGTGAAGGGGGAAGCATGTGTCCTGTCCAGGCCCATGCACTTAGATGGGCTTTTTGAATCACGAGTGGAGCGCCGAGTTGAACGCCGCCGCATGGAGCACGCTTTATTAACCTAGAGACCGTCCGGATGCCCACATTGTCCATGGGAGCATTAGCTTGACGGACCCATGACCAGCACGGGCACGTGTATTGAGTTTTTGTCAGGAATGGGAGAATGCTGCTCACCTTCTATTTATCTACAGGAATCCATGACAGAGCGCGGATATCGCTCTGGCTATCTTCTCCCCATTTGCCATCATTCTGGAAAAGGAACTTTTCAGCGTACTTAGATGCATTTATGCCTTGTTCAAATGAGAGAGATTGTGCTCAGATCTGCTGGAAGGGGGGAAGGGCGACGGACCTATGGCCCCTAGTCACCCTTGTGGCGGAAAAGAGACATTGGAACACTGATCTAGATGGATGGCATAGACGGGAGTCCACCTTGAGCACTCCCTTAGGCCAGCACTGAGGGGAGAGAAGGTAAGCTCTCCACAGGGGGATGGAGACCACCGGTTGGGGGGGCTAGGGCGACAGGTACGAGCCTCCTGGGATCCTGGGCAACCTGGTGGACGAGTGGTGGTGCCCTGGAAATGGCGGACAAGGTCTCGAGGGCTGGGGCCCATCACTCTGTGGCGCAGGTGGGTTGCACCTCGCGTGGGCATCGCTTCCTGGGGAGAGCCGAGCCAGAGGGTCCCTTGGTGCTGGGGGGATAATGACATTCTGATTGAAGATGAATAATGATAATGTACAGTTTAATTTTGTGTTCTGATTATGAAGTTTTAATAACATTTTGATATAATTATGCAACGTCATGTTTATGTGTGTTGATATTAAACATGGCCGTTTTTGACACCCACCTAATCTCAAGTGTTAATTAATTGGTGGGTTATGGGAGGGCGTGGAGCATGCTGGGGGATCCGGTCCCTATTGGATCTGTATATAGCTACTATTGGAAGAAGCTGTATCTACAACTCGAAAATATGGACTCATAATACAAGGAAATAAAATACCAAGTGTGGGACTTTACATATTGGGTTTCATTTACTTATTAGTGCTCAGGGAGGAATTGTTTTATGCTTGGCAGAAAAGGTAGTGTACCAGAGCAGAGGCTGCCCCCCGGAAATGGGATGAAGTCTAGGGTACATGAGCTACACATAGAGGAATGTAACCGAGGAGGAAATATTTAATTGCAAATCAAGATGAGCCAGATGCCCCAAAGACGAGTAATTGCAGGACACTCATTTAGGTAATTCAGGACAGTGATAGGCGGGGATATGTACAATGAAAACTTTTGTGTATTGCAAATTGTGAATGATAAACTGTGCTGGAATTGTGGTACTGTAACATGCATTAATGTATTAAATAAAATAAAAAATAAATGGAAACGCCATACATTGGGCCGGATTTTGACCTTGGCGGACAGGTTACGCCATCACAATGGTGACGGATGGGACTTATATGTTGGTTGACGGGATATCCGTTACCGTTGTGACGAGTAAGCCGTCCACGGCGAGCTAAATCAGGCCTACAGTCTTTTCAAAGAGGTGAAGGGGGAAGCATGTGTCCTGTCCAGGCCCATGCACTTAGATGGGCTTTTTGAATCACGAGTGGAGCGCCGAGTTGAACGCCGCCGCATGGAGCACGCTTTATTAACCTAGAGACCGTCCGGATGCCCACATTGTCCATGGGAGCATTAGCTTGACGGACCCATGACCAGCACGGGCACGTGTATTGAGTTTTTGTCAGGAATGGGAGAATGCTGCTCACCTTCTATTTATCTACAGGAATCCATGACAGAGCGCGGATATCGCTCTGGCTATCTTCTCCCCATTTGCCATCATTCTGGAAAAGGAACTTTTCAGCGTACTTAGATGCATTTACGCCTTGTTCAAATGAGAGAGATTGTGCTGATTATCATTTCACACTTTTTCAGTTGCACTCAGTGTAAACTTGCGTGGTGACCTTCATGCCCATGGGGAGATGTTTCCTCTTTCCGTGTCTACTCTTAAACGCTAGGCAGGTCCCATCACCACTGTGTTCTTGATCGCTTCTTGTGCCCTGAAGAAGGTGAGACCCATGCCTGGGTCTTCTCACCGAAACGCACGTCGGCGCTGGAATGTGTTCCCCCTATGAATTTATCTGATTTACCCCCCTTTTGAAAACTTATTGAAGTTTGTTAGACGGGACCTGGAGGGTCGGCCGAGGACAAGGGGAGAGGTCTCCGGGGAGAGCCGTCTCCAGCGATCGTACAGACAAGTAACTTCCCCCCCACAGATGTACACCACACAAGGATAAGGTTCAACGTTCTTTATAAGCAAAACTTCAAGTACGGTGAAATGGTACAAGGAGGTCTGGACTCAGGGGTCCCCTCTATTCTAGTCTCTTGGTTGGGGAAAGGGTAGCGGGACAGTCTCGTTACCAATCTGGTAGATGAAATAGCTCACAATCCTCGAGCTCAGCGTTCTAGATGGTCGGGCCGCGGCGGAGCCAGCAGGTCCCGGGATGGTTGAAGGTAGCGACGGTCCGCGGCGGAGCCAGCAGGTCCCGATGAAGGAGGTGGTTACAAACGGTCCGCGGCCACGCCAGCAGGTCCCGACGACGAGGAAGGTTTCAGAAGGTTGCGGCAGCGCCAGCAGGCAGGTCGATAGTTCGCAAGGCAGGGCTACGGCAGCGCCAGTAGTCCGTCAAGGATGAGTTCTTCACTGCGTCTCTCGATTCCAGGATACAACTGCCTTCCTGCTCTGGAGCTGCCCCAGTTATAGGTCTGGCGCCCTTTGATGTCCGGACCCTCGCACTTGGAGGTCGGGAGGTCCAGGATGAGGGAGTCCAGACACCCAGCAGGGGGGTGGAGCCAGCGCCCGGGGGAGCTGGGGCGATCGGCACCTGGAGGGGGAGAGCCATCGACACCTCTTTCTCCCATTGACCTGCCAAGTAGTCCGCTCACCTCCTGGGTGGATGGTGGTGCCGGGATGTCGGGGCCTGGCCAGGCCCAGGGTTGGGGTCGATCGGAGGCCATGCGGCCTCGTGGTGCTGTGTCCAAGATGGCGCCCAGGCCGGGCGAGCGGGCCGGTAGGGAATCGGGCCCATGATGGGGAGATGTCCAGGGGCAGGGGTCCCATATGAGACGGGAAACGGGGGGTTGTTGCGTGTAACACCTGAAGAGCCAGGCTCGGGCCTGGTCGTGCGGGGAGGGAGCAAGCCTTTCACGTGGCCTGTCCAACATGCGTCCCCCCCAGCTGAAGGCGGGGAGAGTCACCCATCCTCTTGGGGACTCTCTTCGTCGAGGCGGAAAAAGCGTGACAGGCCATCTGCGTTGGCGTGGTCTTGCCCTGGTCGATGTTCCACAGTGAAGTCCATACCCTGCAGGGAGATGGACCAACGCAAGAGTTTCGGGTTTTCCCCCCGCATCTGCATTAGCCACTGCAGGGGCCGATGATCGGTCTGTACCCGGAAGTGGGTACCGAAGAGATAAGGCCGGAGCTTTTTGAGGGGCCACACCACGGCAAAGGCCTCCCTCTCGATGGTGCTCCAGCGTTGCTCTCGGGCCAGGAGCCGTCTGCTGATGAAAGCCACTGGCTGGTCAAGTCCTTCGGGGTTCAGCTGGGAAAGGACTGCCCCAATGCCATGGTCGGAGGCGTCCGTTTGGACGATAAATTCCTGACTGTAGTCGGGGGCCTGGAGCACAGGGGCGGAGCACATGGCGGCCTTCAGCTTCTCGAAGGCCGCTTGACAGTCGGGGGTCCAGTTGACTTTCGTTGGTTGGTTTTTGGATGTGAGTTCCGTGAGGGGCCCCACAATGCTACCATAGTCCCTCACGAACCGCCGGTAGTAGCCTGTGAGTCCCAAGAAGGCGCGGACCTCGGTCTGGGTGATGGGGGGCTGCCAAGCCTGGATGGCAGCGATCTTGAGTTGCAGAGGGGCCACCAGACCGCTTCCCACCTGGTGCCCGAGATAGGTCACGGACCCCTGGCCAATTTGGCATTTGCTGGCCTTGATCGTGAGGCCAGCTCGTTGGAGGGCCTGTAGCACCTCTCGGAGGTGGTGGAGGTGGTCGGACCAGTGGCGGCTGTACACAGCGATATCGTCCAGGTAGGCGGCGCTGAATTCTTCGAGTCCCGCCAGGACCTGGTTTACTAGCCGCTGAAAGGTTGCTGGGGCATTCTTCATGCCGAATGGCATGACCTTGAAGTGGTAGTGGCCATCAGGGGTGGAGAAGGCAGATCGTTCTTGGGCCCGGGGTGTGAGACCGATCTGCCAGTAGCCCGCTGTCAGGTCGAAGATGCTGAGGTAGCGGGCAGCTCCCATGCGGTCGATTAGTTCATCTGCTCGGGGAATGGGGTGTGCGTCTGTTCTGGTGACCGCATTCAAGCCCCGGTAGTCGACGCAGAACCGGAGTTCAGGCGTGGTGCCGGGGGCGGCCGCTTTGGGGACCAGTACCACCGGGCTGGCCCAGGGGCTGTCGGAGGGCTCGATGACCCCGAGCGTGAGCATCTTGGCCACCTCCTCTTGGATGCAGGCCCGTACCCGATCTGGTACGCGGTAGGCCCGATGGCGGACAGGGGGACTCTCTCCGGTGTCCACGTCATGTAAGCACCAGGGGGTGACCCCTGGGGTGAGGGAGAACAGGGTAGCGAACTGCAGCAGGAGGTCTCGGCAGCCTTGGCGCTGTTCCGGGGTGAGGGCCTCCGAGAGTCGGACCCCGTCCACGGAGCCGTCCTTCTCCTGAGTCCGTAGGAGGTCAGGAAGTGGTTCGGAGTCCTCCTCGGCTCCGCTGTCTGTTGCCATCAGGAGGCTGAGCTCCGAGCGCACAAAGTGGGGTTTCAGTCTATTGGCGTGGAGGACCCGGAGAGGGTTCCGTGAAGATTCCATATCGATGAGATAGGTGACAGGGCTCTTGCGCTCGACTACCTTGAAGGGCCCTGTCCATTTGTCTTGCAGGGCGCATGGTTCGGTGGGAGACATTACCCACACTTGTTGGCCAGGTTCAAATTCGATGGAGGAGGCATTTTGATCGTACCACCGTTTCATGTCTTCCTGACTGGCCTCCAAGTTTGCTTTTGCCATTTCCCTGAACCGTCTGGTCTGGTTGCGGAGGGTTAGGAGGTACTTGAAAACATCTGGAGGGTTCTTTAGAGGGGGCATTTCCCAGCCTTCTTTGACTAGGCTGAGCGGCCCATGCACCGGGTGTCCATACAAGAGTTCGAACGGGCTGAAGCCGAGGGACTTCTGGGGGACTTCTCGGTAGGCAAAGAGGAGGCACGGCAGTAGCACATCCCACTGGCGACGGAGGGGCTCTTCCAACCCCCCAATCATTCCTTTGAGCGTGCGGTTGAACCGCTCAACCAGTCCGTTTCCTTGGGGGTGATAGGGGGTCGTGAATCTGTAGGTGACCCCACACTGTTGCCAGAGGGACTTCATGTATTTTGAAATAAAGTTTGTGCCCCGGTCGCTGACGACTTCTCGGGGGAAGCCCACCCGGGAGAAGATCCCCATCAAGGCCCGGCCGACTACCGGGGCTGTCACAGTTCGCAGGGGAACAGCCTCGGGGTAGCGAGTGGCGTGGTCCACCAGTACCAGGATGAACCGATGTCCTTGGGCTGTACGGGGGTCCAGGGGCCCCACAATGTCTATCCCCACCCTCTCGAACGGGGTGGTGACCACCGGGAAAGGTTGCAGAGGTGCTTTAAGCTTGCGGCCGCTCTTCCCGCTGGCCTGGCACGTGGGGCAAGACCGGCAGTGCTGGAGTACGTCGTTCCTCATCTTGGGCCAGAAAAAGTGAGTCACCAGGCGACTGTAGGTTTTGTCCTGACCCAGGTGGTCAGCCAGGGGGACATCGTGGGCCAGGTTTAGCAAGAAGTCTCTAAAGCGTAGGGGCACCACTAGCACTCGACTGGCCCCTAACTCTGCGATTCTCTGTTCGCTGTACAACAGGTCATTGTCCCAATAGACCCAATGGGTTCCGGAGGTATCCCCTGCACTCTGGGCGAGGGCTTGTTGGCGGAGTCCCTCGAGGGAGGGACAGGTCTTCTGCTCGTGGCGAAACTGTTCCTGGGTGGGCCCCCCCTCCTGACGCCACTGAGCCAGGCCGGGAAGGTCCTGAGGCTGAACGAGCCCCTCGGGAGTTTGCTCTGGGGGGACGGCACGGTCGGTGTCTTCTACTGGAGCGACCGGGGGAGGAGGTGCCGGCCATTCATGTTCTTCGGGTCGGGGGGTGGCACGGGCAGCCATGGACCGGGTGGTTACGCACGCCCAGTCCGGGATGCCCAACATCCCCAGGTGCTCTCTCCTCTCTACGGCGGCCCACGGGGAACTCTCAAGATCATTTCCCAGGAGGCAGTCTACGGGGGCATCATCTCGGACCGTCACCTTCAACATGCCGGAGACTCCTCCCCACTCGAAGGGGACGCAGGCCATCCGACATAGACTCTCCGAATTGTCGGCTGAACGGACAGGGCAGAGAACGTTCGGCAGGATCTGTTCTGAGGTCACCAGGTGACAGCGGACGGCTGTTACACTGGCCCCGGTGTCACGTAGGGCTTCGGCCCGGCGTCCATTAATGTTCACCCACTGACTGTACTTCCGGGTGTTGGCGGGTAGGGGGACCCGCGGGACCATGTCTCTTCCCCCTAGGCACGCTAGAACCATGGCGGCGGGTTCCCATTCTTGGTGTTCTTGCTCACATTCCTCGTGTTCTTCGGAGATTTGTTCTTCCCCCAGGGCGGCGGCAGCCATCTGGCGGGGTCTCGGAGTCTGGCTCTGTGGACAATTCGGGTCGTTTGCGTAGTGGCCGACTCGCTGGCATCGGTGACAGGTGACATTGGCTCTGTATCCCGGCCGCGCCGGGGTGTTGCCCCGGTTGGCCGGGGGCGGGGTGCTGGTAGCGGGAGCGGCCGGGGCGTTGTCTCTTCCTCGGCCCTGGCCCCCTCCTCCTCCTCGGGGACGGTGCTGACCGTGGTTGTTCCGGTTCTGTTCATGGGACCCATTTCGGCCCACTCGGGTAATTTCCCACCGGTCAGCCTCGGCGGCGAGCTGCCGCGGATCAGTCAATTTACTGTCGAGGAGGTGCTGCCTGAGCTCGACGAAGCAGTTGTTTGACAGATGCTCCCATACCATGAGATTGAAGAGTTGCTCGTAGGTCGTTACGTTGCTTCCCTTGATCCAACCCTCGAAGGCTCGGCTGAAATAGTTCACGTATTCCACCCAAGTTGTACCCGGGATCCGGGTGCAGTCTCGGAACCTCTGGCGGTACATTTCGGGTGTGAGCCCATAGCGGGTGAGGAGGGTAGCTTTCATGTGGTCATAGGAGGTCATCAGATGGTCGGGAAGCTGTAGCAGGGCATCGCGGCCCTCATTGACGAACCTCCCCCATAGACCGGCTCCCCAGTCGCTGCGATCGATCCGGTGGGAGGTCATAGCGATCTCATAGGCCTTGAACCACTGCTGTATGTCGTCATCTCGGAAATATTCTCGAACAACATCCTTGGGGATGTGTACCTTCTTTTCTGTTGCCCCCGGGGTGCGCGGTTGCTCGGGCACCCCTAATTCTTTGTTCTGCTTGCGTAAGTCTATCTCAGCTAGTTTGCGCTCGTGTTCATACGCCAGTCTCTTCTCTTCGAGCTCTCTTTGTCTCTGTTTCTCTTCCCGTTCTTCTCGGAGCCGCAGGTGTTCCAGGTTCAGTTTTTGTTCGGCTAATTTGAGTTCGCCATCCATTTTGAGCCGGGCCATTTCTAGCTCATGTAGTCGGTTTCTTTCTCGTTCTTGGATCTCATCTTGCGAGAGACCCGTTCTTTGCTCCTCGGGAGCCGTGGTGTTTTTCTCTGCTGCGGTGACATTTTGGTCCGGGGGTCTGACGGCCCCGGTTTCTGCCCATGACTCAATGGCGTGCTTGAAATCGTCTTTAGTACTCAGACCGGTGGTAGCGATACCTAGTTCAATGCAGAATTGTTTCAACTCACGATGGCTGTACTCATCCAATTTCTCCATCTGGAATTTCTCGGTGGATCCGCTTTCTCTAGTTGACATTGTGGTTTTGTTGTGGGGTGAGCTACTCTCTGTACGATTACGCGTCGATTCGGATCGCGCCGCTGGCCACCAATGTTAGACGGGACCTTTTGGGGGCGGCCGAGGACAAGGGGAGAGGTCTCCGGGGAGAGCCGTCTCCAGCGATCGTACAGACAAGTAACTTCCCCCCCACAGATGTACACCACACAAGGATAAGGTTCAACGTTCTTTATAAGCAAAACTTCAAGTACGGTGAAATGGTACAAGGAGGTCTGGACTCAGGGGTCCCCTCTATTCTAGTCTCTTGGTTGGGGAAAGGGTAGCGGGACAGTCTCGTTACCAATCTGGTAGATGAAATAGCTCACAATCCTCGAGCTCGGCGTTCTAGATGGTCGGGCCGCGGCGGAGCCAGCAGGTCCCGGGATGGTTGAAGGTAGCGATGGTCCGCGGCGGAGCCAGCAGGTCCCGATGAAGGAGGTGGTTACAAACGGTCCGCGGCCACGCCAGCAGGTCCCGACGACGAGGAAGGTTTCAGAAGGTTGCGGCAGCGCCAGCAGGCAGGTCGATAGTTCGCAAGGCAGGGCTACGGCAGCGCCAGTAGTCCGTCAAGGATGAGTTCTTCACTGCGTCTCTCGACTCCAGGATACAACTGCCTTCCTGCTCTGGAGCTGCCCCAGTTATAGGTCTGGCGCCCTTTGATGTCCGGACCCTCGCACTTGGAGGTCGGGAGGTCCAGGATGAGGGAGTCCAGACACCCAGCAGGGGGGTGGAGCCAGCGCCCGGGGGAGCTGGGGCGATCGGCACCTGGCGGGGGAGAGCCATCGACACCTCTTTCTCCCATTGACCTGCCAAGTAGTCGGCTCACCTCCTGGGTGGATGGTGGTGCCGGGATGTCGGGGCCTGGCCAGGCCCAGGGTTGGGGTCGATCGGAGGCCATGCGGCCTCGTGGTGCTGTGTCCAAGATGGCGCCCAGGCCTGGCGAGAGGGCCGGTAGGGAATCGGGCCCATGATGGGGAGATGTCCAGGGGCAGGGGTCCCATATGAGACGGGAAACGGGGGGTTGTTGCGTGTAACACCTGAAGAGCCAGGCTCGGGCCTGGTCGTGCGGGGAGGGAGCAAGCCTTTCACGTGGCCTGTCCAACAAAGTTATTTGAATACTTCCTTGGAAATTGAATGATTGAGAGGGCTTTTTATCATATTGTAATTTGTAAAAAAGTTCTCTGTAATGTTTATATGATGATGATGATTTCTTATGTCAAATAATATTTTCGCCTAATTCTTTCTTAATGGGGGACAGTTACGTATGATATGTTTTGTTCACTTATGGGATGTCTGTATAATGTAGGATGTATGAGTATGTCTGAGTATGAAGTGGTATGTGTGGCTTTTCTTGGTTTGTGTGGTATGGGATCTGTGCTCATGAATTTTCAAATTATAAAATCTTAAAGAGGTATAATACATTTTTATATATGAAAAAATAAGGGAATTTTGAACTTATATGTTTTCTTTCGAATGATATGGACAATGGTCGGGCCAGAAGTGTCAGTTAAATAAGTTGACGTATGACATATTTGAAAATACACAGGTAGAGAACTTGTTGTTTTAGTGGTTCTGCTCTAGAAATAGAGACTGCATCAGGAACTGAACATATCTTTCCAGCTGTTGGCCTTTGCAAGTACATAGGCACAAGCTGTCTTCAGTTGTGATATCTAGCATTTGCACTTTGGCATCATAACTCTCAAACTATCTGGACCTGTCTGTCTAGTTGAAGAATGTTTATTTGTAGTATGTCCTGTGGGCGAGTTGGCTGTGTTTCGTGACGTCTTGGCATGTGGTCTGGTTGTGTTGGCAAACCTGTGGGTACTGGTGTACCTGTCAATGATTCTAGAGGTTACAAGAAGGAATATATTGTGCTCCATGTGTACAAGATCAAAGAATCATCGCATGATTGGTGCGCGACCCATTGCTTCTGTCAGAGGTTATGGATAGCTTGATGTTAATTGGAGAAATGCAGTTGTCATCTTAACTATGAGAATCGTTATATACATTACCGCCAGGCAAGGCCGCTGGTATTATGTGACGGGCAGGATCAAATTATTCAGCAGGGTTGCCTTAATTATGTACACAGAAAGTCAAATTATGTGATGTTGCCCCCAGTCTGGCCTGCAATTTTGTAGGCCAGTTTGAAGCAAACTACATCAACCATGCATCTAACCTCTTCCAGAATAACATCTGTCTCTGGAAGAGGTTTATAGATGACGTGTTGTGTATCTGGTCTGGTACGGAGACTAACTTCATGAATTTCTTACCTGGCTGAAAGGATTGGACCAATGCCTGAAATTTACCTGCAAGATCAGAATGGACATGGCAACATATTTGGATCTGGACATCTGTGCAGTGGAGAATCGGTTGTGTACCAATGTACATCAAAAACCAACTGATAAGAACTCGCTACTGCATTATAGGTCTTTTCATCCTTGTGCCCTACGGGATAAGCTGCCTGTGGGACAATTCCTCCGGTATCGGAGGAATTGTAGCACCACAGAGAAGTTTGTAGAGCAAGCTGCAGAACTGACGGACAAGCTTGAGGACCGTGCATACCCCAGGAAAATTGTAAACAGGGCTAGCAAAAGGGCATTAAACACACTTAGAGCAGCCTTGTTAGAGAGGAATGTCAAAGAGAAAGGGGAGTGCCTCCCGGTGGTTACCACATTTGATCCACTATCCACAGGGGTATGTCAAATTATCAGGAAACATTGGCACTTGTTGAGCACAAATTGCTTTACTATGCCACCCAGCAGATTTGCTTTTAAAAGATCTAAAAACTTGCGGGACCAATTGGTACACACCGCCCCGAGGCAAGAGTTGAGGACCACGGGACTCCCTCAGGGCACTACCTGTGTGGTGGATGCTCTGTTTGTCATTTGACAGAGAAAGTGAGTAATGTGCAACTGGTAGATGTGAGAACGTGGTACATTAATACATTTACTAACTGTAATACGACCAACGTTATATACTGGTTGACATGCCCGTGTGGGCTGCACTATATTGGTCTGACAACCCGGAAGATCAAAATCATGATCCAGGAACATCTGAGTACCATTAAAGCCAGCAAATTGACCACCTGCCTGGTGGTGCACTCCCCAGAACAGAAACACCACCACAGAGACATCAAATGGGTTGTCTTGGAGAAAGTTTGGGGGGATGCTCTGAGCATTGAAAACCAAGGAGGCCAGATGGATTTATCAGGAAAGGGCGGACCGACAGGGGTTGAATGACGTCATTGAGTGGAACAAGGTAGTTGCCCACACCATAAGAACTGATATTTTAGATGAGCATGTCTGTGGGGTCCACCGGCTGGTGGTGTCAATCGAGTATTATAAAAAAAAACACAATGTGGATGTGAGGGTGGCAGTAATTATTTACCTACACGCAAGTGGGCTGCCCCTAGTATGGGTTTACTACAGATTCTACAGAATTAAATTGAGATGTAGTTCCAGTGGGGACATCTCATAAAAAGTTTCAGACTGGCCTCGCACACCGCCCGGTGTCATGCTTCATCATCGGCTGCCCTCGCCCTCTAAAAACTTTGTTTGATAGACAGCGGGCATACACCTGGAGACAGGGATGCACTTCTAAAGCTAAGTGATGGCCGTGTGAAAGTAATTATTTACCACCATAAAGAACTGAGGGATCGATGGAGTAATTGCATAGGGTGATCTGAGCCCGTGTGGTATTGAATGTAATAAACCAATGATAAGAAATGATTGACTCCTTTGCTTGAAATTGGTTTGTTCTTGCAGTATAAAACCAGGTTAAAGATGTGGACTGGTACAGAGTTGTAAAGATCAGCCTTTTGAAAAATGTATACATTTTAAATGAATTTTAATGTGGTTTAGAATTTTTGCCCCCACATTGAGAATGTCTCTAGTTCAAAAGATTGGTGCTTCTAAGTACTGAAACGCTATTGGGCACGGTCAAAAGATGAAGATGCCAGCATATTTGTATTAGTGGAGTTAGACACATTAATCCACTCTAAGATGGCTGCCAAAAATGCAGACCTTGTGATCGGAGGTTCTGCGCACTGGACGGGCGTTCCCAGCATGCTCCCGGCAGAGTTTCAAAACGCCACGGAGGAGAATACGAGTGAGTGGGGAGCGAGTACACCGAACGCTGTTGAAGAGCTCCGGTAAGCGGGAGAATGTATGGATGACCGGCTGGTTGCACACCGTGGGCGGTGTCAGCAGGAGGTGACTTATTACTTACACCGTGTTGCAGATAAGCGAGTGTCATTAGGAATAAGATCGGTGTGTGCGACACTCGGGTGAAAATCTCCTAAGCAAGGGGAAGTAATGGACCGGACTGTCTTAAAGGAACTGTGCATACACTGGGTGTGGCAGATTGTTCTGAATATTAATCATGAGAGAGATACGAGTTGATTCTAAGGGGAAAACAAAGGTGTATTCAGTTTTTAGGTTGACACTGAGCAACTGATACCCAAACATTGGGAGACGTGGACGTGTACACGTTTCCTGAACTGGTGGCTGTAGGTATGCCAGGTGATGGCAACCACCAGGTAGATAAAGATTTTCGGTTTCCATGTCCAATGAGAAATTACAAAAAGAAGTGAACTGCAGTTCATAGAGCAATTACTGATGGGTGTCACTCAGTGTTTTTTGTGTTAGTGTTGCCTGTTTCTATGTTCCACAGGTATTAAGCTGTGAAGTCACAGTGTGGCGTGGACTGACCCCTAGCCCTGAAGAAGTTGCCGATAAGTATTGTTATGCAATGAAACATGTTGACTTCATATAAGTAAAGACGAAGTACGACAGTAGCACTTTGTTTTTAATGTGAGCAGACACCCAGCAGTGAATAAAATTGGATATAGTGCTAAGGTTTGTCTAGCTCGTTTTTAGTGGGTTAGAGCCAGACAATTGATGTAGGGAGCTCTAACTCAGGGGTCAGGTTTTTCAGATTCTTCACCAATTGAGTTGGGCACATTATCCTCACATTTATTCGGATTTCAGTGGAAAGGTTACCGATGATGACAAGTGGAACACACTGATTAGTACCTATCAGTAGTTCCCTGGCGGTTGTTTCCGTGAGGTACCTTCTCACTTTTCACACACTTTTTTCACACACTTTTTATGGTGACTTGGTGTTAGGAACTTGTGGCGGAGGGATAGACACAGATAACAGTGTTTTTATAGAAAGGGTATAGGATCACCCTGAAAGTACAGCAGAGTGTTGCTTGTACCGAAAGTATCCTCACCAGTAAGGGAGGCGGGGATATTCAGGATATTCTATCCGTAAGATATAGAGCAGGTTTTTTGTGATGAATAGTTGTGAGGGGAGGGGACCTCCGTTTTTTCCCTCTAAGCTCCTTGTGGTGAGGACGAGGAATCCGCCGCGGCTGAAGACCGGAAGTGGAGCCTGTCGGGCGGAGACACCCATGACCGCCCGGAAGTAGCTGCCGGTCTAGTTGTTCACGAGAATAGGCAGGCGGGGAAAGCGAGGAAGGACAATAAAAACACGGCACACACAGAGTCCTGGCGGCGTCTACAGGAAGCGATTCCATGGTGCCCGGAGGAAGACGAGGAGCCCAGCGGTGCAGGAGAGGAGCAGAGATCGGAGGAGCCCAGCGGTGCAGGAGAGGAACAGCGTCCGGAGGAGCCCAGCAGTCCAGGAGGAGGTGCGGACCAGAACCCGTGGGAGTACACCCCAAGATTGTACAAGGCGCTCATGCCCGGCGGTCCCAGGAAGGGAGAAAACGCCCCGGGTCCGGACGCCACGGCCCTGTGGACGGGCCGTGGCCCAAGGCAAGTACCATTGAGGGGTGCTTTCCAGTGGGGGTGGTGGGGGGGATAACTGGGTGATTCACGCCGGCCTCCTTCCCACACACTCCCTACCTTCCCTTGTATCCCCACTATCTATGGTGATGGTAGCACGTAGCATTTCAGGAGAAAAGCAGTTAGACTAAATCCCGACCTTTTTTTTCCCTTTTTCCTTCCGGGGAGAGCCATCGGGGAACAGACCAATGCCAGGAAGACGGCACCCCACGAACTGACCAGCCAGCCCGGAAAGCGTCTGACATATCACCTGTTCTTGCTCATAGTTATATTTTCATGAACTGTACAATCAGAAAGAGAGTTGTCCTTAACCAAAAAAAGAACAAACGTTCCCAATAAAGACGCTCCAAACCAAAACCCCGCATGACCAGTGATTCATTGTAACGACCACTCGGACATTCTTACACTCCTGTTTGTAATGGGCACTATAAAAAGGAGGCAAACGACCTGCTTTGTAATTAAATACAAGTCTATCCAAAAAAGCATTTACATTAACCAAAATATTGTGACTCATACATAAGGTATGACAAGAGTTTCTAAATTCTTCAGTCCAGATTAATAGATAATACTGAATATGTTATATAACCTGTTATATCATTTTTGGACCAACAGGCAGGCAAGAGAACCCCTTTACGTTTAGGTGGTTCGTTTCTCTTTAATTCTCTGTTAAAAACATACACAACCAATACTTGTGATGAATTGGCGGGAAGGCACATTTACTGCCACGGGCTCTTTTATGAAGCTGCATATAGAAAAGCAGGAGTCAGCTGGTTTCAAGCTTTTCCGTCTTGCAGTAGCAAACGTTGCACAGGTGAAATAGTATTTTGCTTCGCACCTTGAATTTCTCTACGCTGAACGTAGCTCTTGAAGCCGAAAATTTAAGCTGATTCCGTGATTAATTTGTAGACTTTGAGCAGCTCAAAATGAAGCTTGCTGAGGAGCTGTGGCTGCCTGAGCTCAACTCTCACCAGAGATTCAGATCTAAGAGCACAGAAACGGTGCTACATATCTTTTGAGTAGTGTGCCTTTTCCCTTTCAACATTCCTCCTTTCTAGACTGCAATCTTCTTAGCTTGAGTATATGCTCCTGTCTTTTCTCTATGGTTCCCGTATGTTCCCCAATGGTGTTCTTTCTTTTGTGGTTCTGCATGTTCTGTCATTAAGTATTTGCTTCACTTGATTCTCCTACCTTGTCCTGCCTGGTTGCTGCCTAATGATTTCATTTACTGGTACTCCTGGGAGACAATTCTAATTGAGTTCTTGTTTCATCCTTTTGCCATGTGGTTCCCGTCCCACGGCTGCCCTTTTCAGTGGCACTGCTTGAGTCTATTCTAGAGTGCTGCTTTCTTTATTTTAACACGTGGTTCCTTTCTCGCTCTCAGTTGTCTTTTCTCTTTAGCAGAGTTGTTGGATCTTAAATTACATATTTAGTTTCTATCTTTCGATGTGTCCTTCCAATGTGTTCCCTGCTGGTCATTTCCCTTTCATGGTGGTGCTGGAGTTTGATGTTGATGACTCGTTTCTTTCTTTTTCCCGGTGGTTCCCACGTGTTCCCAGATTGTCAGTTCCCTTTTGTGGTGCTGTTTAAAGGAAGTATGTTCTTATTGTTCGAAGTATGCATTGGGCATGACTAGAAGATGCAAAACTGTGAAGCTTTAGTCCCTGCTACTCAAAGGCCTTATTGACGTAGTTATGCGGATGGATTACAACTGGTTGACATGTTAGTTCTAAATGGTTTTTTTGATGTCTATAGCTGCTTGGAGCAGTCAACACCTTCGGTGGGGGCATTTCTCTAGTTCCCTCGGCTCCTCGTGACCCACCAAAGTAGGATACCTCCTCAGGTCTTCCCTTCTTTAGCAACATCAAGGAGAACATGCAGACGTAAATGTCAAAACACAAGCTAAGGGCAGCCACTAAGACACTCTGCGCAGGAGACTCAGAGTGTGGTAGCATGTCCCTGATATGGCGATGACTTGATCTTTCATAGTTAAAGAGTTATCCAGACGTCATTGGCGTAGTATACTATGTTAATGCCGTGGATTTTGCCATTGTCTCTGAGGGTCGTCATTTAGACGTTGAAGAGTGTTGGGCTGAGTGATGATCCTTGAGGGACTCCACAGATGAGTTTCATGGGTTCTAAGGTGTAGGGGGGAGGTCTAATTCATTGAGTTCTGTCCATGAGGAAGGAGGATATCCACTTGAGGGCCAGTTCGCCGATACCCAAGAGCTGAAGCTTTCTGATGAGTGACTTGTGCGAGACCATATCGAAAGCTGCATAGAGGTCGAGGAGGATGAGTGCTGCCATTTCACCTCAGTCGAGGATGCTTCTGATGTCATCGGTGGCTCCAATGAGGGTTGTCTCTGTGCTGTGTTTGGTGCAAAAGCCTGACTGAGAGCTGTCTAGGAGTTGATGGAGTTCTAGGCGGTCTGCAAGCTGGGTATTGATGGCTTTCTCAATGCCTTTAGCTGGAACAGGCAGGAGGTAGCTGGGTCTGTAGCTGCTAAGGATGTTGGGGTCCCACTGTTGGTTTCTTCAGTAGAATGTTGCTTCTGCATTCTTCCAGCATGATGGGAAGGTGGCGTTGGTTATGGAGGTGTTGATGACAGCGGTGGGCATGGATGAGATGATGGTTCTTCCAAGGTTGTGTATAAAGCGGGGGATGGGTCTGAGGGGCCTCCTCAGTGGATGGTGTTCATCAGGATGGTTAATTCTTCGTTCAAGAGGGGTTTGCAGTTGCTTAGCTACTATTTTGCGATGAGGGAGGTCTCTGGCTGGTCGGGTGAGTTTGTATCAGTATGCTGTGAGTCAAATGTGTGGTAGATCTTGGCAATCTTCTGTTCAAAGAAGTTTGAGAGGTCGTTGCAGAGTGCTTGGGATGGGATGAAGTCATTGCTGGCAGCTGCTGGATTGGAGAACTCCTTGACGATGGTGTAGAGTTTTTTGCCGTTGTTGGAATTGGCTTTGAGTTTGAGAGTTAGGGGCTTTTTCTTTATGTGTCATAGTTCTTGGTGGTAGAGTTGGGGGTGTTTTGTCGAGTCTCCATTGTCTCTCAAGTTTGCAGTGGTGCTTGGACTCCCTGAAGTCTTTCATGTACCTGCTGGCTCGTTGGACGCTTTTTTAGGTCTTGTTTCTGGTGGGAGCAGTGCGGTTGGTGCAGTCGGCGGACCACTTATTGCAGAGCTTGGTCTCGACATTGAGGTTGTCAGTATGGATGGGTGGGTGTTCCTGGTAGGTCTTGGTTGAGTTTTCTTTGGCTATGTTGCCCTCGTGTCTTGATGGTGCTTTTGGTTTTTCTGGTCGGGTGCCTTGGTGGGCATTTTAGCAAAGGTTTTCCTGCTATTCACGTTGGACAATCCATCACTCTCCCAACATTCTTTGCTCTACCTTACCCCTTGAAAGAGGTGGAGAGACCACATTGGCTGGACCCCAAAAGAGTGTTCAGCTTTTGCATCTATAACACCAAAGACCATCGGGTGGACGATTTGCTCTTTATGCGATTCTCTGGGCAAAGGAAGGTAAAGCAATACAGAAAAGAACTTTGTCAAGGTGAATAGTCCTCTGCATCAAGATCTGATATGCGCTGGCAAAGAAGCTTCTGAAAGGGCTGAGGGCCCATTGACTTAGGGCCAAGGCTCCCACCACTGCACTGTCACACAGAACAACTGTATTCAGCCTCTGACTTGCTGCGACATGGGTGTCAATACACACATTCACAAAGAGCTACTTGACTGTCAGGTCCAAAGTGAATGATGTTTCACCCCATCGGTCCTGCAGGAGGTTTTGGTCTTTCCACAGACCCACCACCTGGGAAGGTATTGCTTTAGTATCTCTTCTAAAGATGAGGAATCTGCAGCTAAAAGAATAAATCAGAAGAACAAGTTATTTAACTTTTGATAAAGCTCTCTCTGGTGGACAGTGTACCTTTCCACAGATTCCTCACAGCACGTCCTCCTCCTAATTCTGTGGCATGGTCTCCTTTTCAATCTAAAAAGATTTGAATCTTGGAATCTGCACATTGATAACTCTGATTGGTGATGGTATTGTGTTCCACCTAGACCAGTGGTTCTAAACCATTGACTTCTGTGGAACCCTGCTTGATCATTATTGGAATCCCAGGACCCCCATTACATAATTATTCAAATCCGGGGACCCCCACTGTATCATTAGTGCAAGCCGGGGACCCTGCCTAAGCTATTTGGTTGGCTTGAACCACAAAACAATACACAAACAATGAAACATGTTATTTAATTAACACTAAAATATTTTTAAAATCTCAATTTTAATTTGAAGGAAAAGGTTGGAGCTTTTCTAAATTTAATTAAGGTCTATACTATATTCTGTTCGAGGCACTTGCACTGTTCCTAGAATCACCCGAAGATACAAACTTACATTTTAGCTCCAAAATTCAAATTCCTTCACATTCACAGATATTTTAACATTTTCAATGTTGCTTCTTTTATTTATACATATATATACATCCACACTTTATAGTAGCCTGTTAATAATATTTAATTTTCTAAGCAGTCGCGAACCCTCTGAGTAGCCTTTCACGGACCCCCAGGTGTCCCCGGGCCAAAGGTTAAGAGCCACTGACCTAGAGTGGACAGAAAAAAACCTTTACATATTTTTTCCACTGCCAATTATTATTCCTAAATGAGTAAACTCTGATTATATAGCTCATAGTTGCTCCTCTGAACACCTGACTGATCTTCTCATCTTGTCCAGGGACGAGTCCCCCTCATAAGCCTCAAGCTTGAGGATGCCTGACACACGGCATGCTACACAACTATATCTATCACCTGAGCTATGAGGCTTGAGAGCCTGGTTCCAGGAGCTGTAACTTGTTTACATCTGGTCGTACTTGCCCAATGTCTACCAGCCAATCAGGTGCACTGAATCTCAGGGTAAACACAAATCATTGTTCACCTTTGGCACAGGAAAGGACCCTAATTTTACATCCTCCTCCATACATGATTGGATTTTGTTGGAATTCGCAATCGCCGACAGATCGACGTGTACACTAAGTAATAGCAGTAGCAATCATCTCCTCTGCTGTTACTCCAGGAGTACTCTCTTGTTTTCTACTACTAATGGAATTTGATTGTTAACTAGTCCATTTTGGACAACTGCCCTTGGTATAACCATGAAACCGGTGATGTTCAGCTTGTGACTGCAGAAATAGCAGGGTTAGTGTACATTCGCATAAGCCGAAACCGGTAATAAGTAGGGGCTCCTACGTCTTCGACTTCTTACCCAATATATGCACTTATCCCTAAGTAACTTTTTCTTAGCAGTCTGCATTTTATGTAACCGACAATTATTATGTGGTGGATATTTATTAAAACGTCAATGTGGAGTAAAATGTAAAAAATAAAAAAAAATGATTGCATTTTTATAAACAAATTTACTTACCTCACAGAAAGAGCCATACTATGTGGTACAATCCGGCGTAATCTGTGGCGCTGGGCGTTTTCCATTACCATACAAATATATGTCTCTTCTGGCTTCTTATAATCCAGGTTATAAAATAACCAGTCGTATACAAATAAGATGAACAAAATAAAAAAGGAATGAACACCAAACATCATTGAGACCGTCCTCTCCCCAGCCTAACCACAAACAGCCATCTGCAATCGACGCCTCTGGGAAACTATAGCATAGCGAGTGGGAACATCTTACACCTCTATAAGCCTATGTATTGTGTGTATCAATCGTTAGGGTCAGTCAGGTGGTAGAGTCATGGGGGCATTAGTGCCAACGCATGGATGGTGGTCACTGTTTATCAGGATCCTGGGATTTAAATTCCTCCAGTAAGTCGTCCCACACCATGACTATAGGTCTCTTACGAAGACCGCAATACCCCACCCTATGTAATATATAGCTTTTGGCTGTGCCCCAGTGTATAACTATCTCCTTCTAGCATGAGACGAGGGGGGCTCTAGTGGATTTCCAGCGTCTTGTAATTTGTCGTTTAGCCGGAAGGAGCGGCAAGTCTACAAACCATGCCTCAGTCTTGATGCTCTTAGGCCTAGGATACAGGCCCAAGAGGCAATGTTCTGCAGTATCCCACTGAGTAACCCCTGTGAGTGCCGAAAGTGTGTCTTTTATTTCCCCCCAATAAGATGTCAGTGAGGGACATGCCCATAGCATATGTAGCATGTCTGCGGTATCTGCCTGACATCTAGGGCAAGTAGGCAATGCTGTGGGGAAGATCTTATGGAGCATGAAGGTTGTTAAATACATTTGAAATGGGAATTGCGACAAATTATGCTTGGGTATTCGTGGAGAAATTGCCATTCGTTATCATGTAAAGCACGATTAAGATCCACTTCCCACTGAGCCTGTAAAGGGCCCAAAGAGGTATTTAGCCCCCTGTAGAACCACATGACTACATACCTACCAGTACCTATTTCATAGAGCAGCTTGAATCAGTGTATCTGCTTCGGGTTCAGACCTAGCCGGTGCACAGTGCCTGTAGATATAGCGGGGTATGTTGGCATGCGCCAGGAAAAGAGAATTTGGGAGTCCATGGAGTTATGTAAAGTCAAGATGGGTCATCAATGCTCCCTCAGCAAACAGATCCCCTGACGTTGCAATGCCCTCATTCTTCCAGGGTGTTAGCCTAACCAACGTGATCGTGCCCACCGGAGTAGGAAGGCCACTCAGCGGTATATTAGGGGCGTAACAAGGGTTTGAGTTTGTATATCGGAGAGCGCTTCTCAAGAATGGTGTCGCATTATTAAGTTATAGTGGTAGACCAGGGGATCGCACCGCACACCGCACCGCACAGTCTACGCAACGCGCCCAACCGCAATGTGGAGTGTAGAACTATGAATCGTATTCGCCCATTATTTTAATTATTTTAATCCTTTTATCTACCATTATGGGGTATTATAACACAGCCTTTTTAGGTCGAGCAGACCTACTCTCAATGCGTGAGCATTGAGAGTGTCTGCTTCAGACCTTTTGTGGCCCGTATTTAGGAATGTGGACAGCTACCAGACGCGCGCTTTGACGAGGTCAGATTTCACCTCGGGAGCGAGCGTCTGGTAGCTGCGCATGCGCAAAGCCCTTGCTCACACACAGGCAGCCCCCACCCCTCTGCATGCACGCACGCACGCACACACAGGCGCGCGCATGCACACGCAGGCATACGGCACACATACAGGCACACATACAGGCACACTATCCCCTACCTCGCATTCTCTCTCAATCACACATAGTCACGCATGCGCACACACATTCCCTCGCGCACACACGCACACACGCGCGCACACACTCCCCCCCCCCCCCCCCCCTTCCCCCCTCAGGCATACACACAGGCACGCACGCACGCACTTCACATCAGCCCTGGGCCCCACTCACCGACTGCGCTCTTCCGGCGGGGCTCCTCTCGCGCTCCGCTCCTCACGGCGTCTCGTCTCCTCTTCTTCTCAGGTCCGAGGAGCCCCGCAACAGGCGCCACACTCCTCCTTCTCCACGGCCCCCTCCTGGGGACCCGGGCTACCTCGGACCGGCAGGGCGCTCCATGCGCCGGCAGCTCGCGGACCTCGGGAGGCGGGACTTCCGGTCGGCCGCGACCGGATTGGCCGGCCGGCCAAGAGCTTCCGGGTCGCCGCGGGACTTGTTTGTAAAGGGTATTCTCAGTACCACTGCAATTTCGTTCACACTGTGCTGACTGTTCGAGGTGTGTTTTGTATACCCGAGCGCTGGTTTAATAATGTAAAACATGTTTCAAGATGATCTGTTTGAGCCGAAATAGAGACAGAAAGTGGACTTCCGCCTCAGACTACATAAGAATAAAGCAGCCATCTTGCAAAGGATATTCTTCAAACATGTAACAATTGAAAAAAAAAAGACTTTGGACTAAAATCGAACAGAAAAAACTGTCCAATGGTATTGAAAATAAGTCTCATTCTTGCCTTTCATGCAAGATTATAAAACATTAATAAATACGTTATCTATAAGTTTGTATAATATTCTTGGGGGTGGCGGGGAATAACGATGCACCGGTATTTAGTCTAAGCCTTCATAGGTCTGATAAAATGAGCGTTTCATTTCGATTTAGCCTTCGCGTTCACAAGAGCACCGTTATACATAGAGATGTGACGTTGCATTTTTCAGGAAGTAATCTCTAACGGAGCACTTGAAAATGTACCCTTATGTCCCATGGATGCAAAAGAAAACCATAATAGATGCTTTCCTGTCACGTGACTATTACGAGCAGCTTCTGCGAGCCGTCTGACGCACGTGCAGATGCGCCTGCGCCGCATGTTGCTTCCTGTCCATCCAGCAACATGGCAGGGATGGAGAGCTGGGTTTGCAGCCTGGTGGAGGAGTTTGTGGTTGGGCAACAGGACAGCAAAGCTGCAGAGGTGGCAGCAGGTACGAGAGGCACAGGGGCATCGAGCCGATGAAATGGCATTCAGTTGATTAACGCATGCCTTACTTTCAGGCAAGAGCAGACTGCACGTTTCCCAACCACAGAGTGTTGATTCATTTCTCAGGGGTGCATTTCATGTATGGGCATAAAAGTATATGCTTTGTTTTCACGACCGATGCACGTCAACTGCTATATCCCCTTAACCTATTGGCACGATTTATCATTTTAGATAAGGTATGCTCTACAGCGGTTGCAGTTAAGTTGCATGTTGAGTACAACTTGTTCATAACCTATATAAGGGTTGCGCGCTGAGTAAACTATGTTTTTAGCTGATTGCTTGTTGAGTTGAGTGCTTGTCAATAGGGCCCCTACATACCATTCGCCCTCTTAAGTGTCCAAGGAGCGTTCTCATGAAGCCTGGACAATCCATTTCAATTCTAATTCATATGAATAATGTTTTGGTGGCAGTGAGAGTTTGTTAGCAGGGAGACCTTATTTAGGCCCGTAGAGTGTTTTGGCTTATTTGATGCTTGAAGATGATCCCACGAAGGTTACTTGATATGATGTCTGAGAGTCTTCATGGCAGTATGTCTCAATGGCAGCTTATTGTGGCGGAACTTTGGTTGGTGTATGTCTATGGAAGCTTTAAGTGTTAACATTGACTGTAAAGTGCATTGTGCCATGCCAAATAACTGTGGATTCTGCTTGCTGTATTCTCCATGCCTACGTTAGGTTGGGATGGATGTTGAGTTTACTTTTCTCGAGGCAAATTTGGTGGCCCCTAGAATGGGTGTTGCCCCATTCAACAACAACTGGTTGAAATATGTTCTCTCAATGTTTCAAGCTTTATTACAAATGTCACAAAAAGATGTTCATATTTCACTTCTGTTCTTGGATTTTCGTCACAATAAAATACACTGAACATAATCTTCACAAAAGTTATTTACAAAAGTTTAAGCTATTGCCATTATAAATTACAATCACTTTTATTTAAGTATTAATTATTTAAAAAAATTAAAAGCCATTGTAATTTGTAATATCAATACATCTAAGTCACGTGAATACAAAACATGTTGCATTACAAATGCTATAGGTGTCACATTTGCGAAAGTTCTAACTATTGGCATTGTAAATGACAAAGCTATTAATTTAGCTATTTTCAAAACAAACACATCAATAAAAAAATTGTCATTTACAAGACCAATAGCTCAAACTTTCCTAATGCGAGACCTATTGCATTGCAAATGCTTGTTCTGCTCTTGTGACACGCCGGAGTAAAACAGGATAGAAAAGGCATTTTCTCCTACAATAATGGCACTCTCTAAACTATAGCTATATGTTATTCACGTATTCTTTGGGGCCTAAAACGATTTGAAATAGTAAAGAAAAGAGTACAGTGGCAATTTCGATAACTAAAAGCACTAAGAGCGTCCGAACCTTTTTCAGCTCCGTGTTTTACTTATTCTAACACAAAGAATTGTTTCCCAACCAGGACAGTCCCAACATATATATATATATATTTTTTATATATATGTATATATATCCTTTTCTCTAGAGCTTCACTACGATGTTATTACGACTCGCATCTTTGGTTCTTATCCCACAGAGTCTGCGGGCCCCTCCACCCAGGCTGACCATGGGGCATAACACTGCTATCTAAAAAGTACCTTCTTTTCACAAATGATCAAGGAATTTACTGTATGTTACATGTTTTGTTTCTTTATTGCGAATGTGCATTTCTCGAGAAAACAAAAGGCTGACCATGGGGCATGAGACTACTATCGAAAATATAATTTCTTTTTCCTTAAAGACCATGGAAATTACTTTATATTGCATGTTTTGTATGTTTATTGTGAATGTGCATTTTTCAAAAAAACAGGTGTGTCTTTTGTCATATGTTTTTAATCCTTTGAACAGGATCCCTGTGAACAGATGAAGCACTACCCACGAATGTAGATAGTTTGTATTAGGAGCACAGGAGCATGCACCACTATTTTCTGTTTTTATACTTTACAGGCACAGAGCAAATCAATGACTGAATGCCTTTCTACGTGGCCGGCCCAATATGGGCAGGCTCTGTGTACTAAGCTAAAAATCTACCTTTTCCACTATGCAGATACGACGGGTACAGCGTTAACCATATGTATTAAAAATTAGACACACACATTAGGAGTGTCTAACAAATTATTCCTTAAATACTAAGGCTGTCTTACAGGAGTGGCATACATGGGGCTGGCCCCCATGTTGTCCTGAAGGAAAGTGTAGGGGACACCTTGAAACATGTCGACAGGATATTGGGGATTGTGACCACATAACAGTTATTTTTCCCTTTATCTACCCCCCTTTTAACCATACCAACTAGAGGCAGGAATACAATGTTGGCTTACTAGTTAGGTATTTTTAATTATCACCCACCACCACTCCACCACACACTGCACTACACACAGCCTCACAAAAATTGCTCCTACATATCCCTCGCAAGTCGCAGCACGCCCCAAGCGTGGAATCGCCCCAATGATGAAGGATGTCACCTAGGGGCAACCTTGGGTGAGTGAGGGGACTCTAGAAAAGAATTTTTTTTTCCTAGACAGCACACCCAAAATCTGGGTTGTCCTGAAAAATCCTTACACTAGCTAGCTTCACATGATCCATCATTTGGATTTAAGTGTTTCACTTCACAGTTCAGGAGGCCGAACCTAGCAATAGCCTCCCTCTCCCTCTTTTTGATAAAAAGACATCTCAAATGACATCACAGATGACATCACTGATGACATCATCCAGCGAATGTGGTTTTGTTTGGTATTTAAATATGTACTATATAGATACCAATCGGCATTGAAGAATGAGTGGATATATACGTGTCTGGATGGAGGTTTTAGTAGCTGTTTGACTGTTTAAGTGAGTAATTAAAAGTGTCTCACTAAATACATGGGTTGTGACTAAACTGTGTGAATGTCTGTATCACTCTGTTGTTGTGTAACATGCTGCATCAGTTGGTCGCTAGCTACATGAGTGTCTATATTAGTTATTGATTAGTTGGCTGAGTATTTGTATGGGAGACTGAGTGTGTGTGTGGTTGGGTGTGGGGTGTGTGACTGCATAGATGTGTGAGTGGTTGATTGATAAGGTGTATGAGTTTAAGAGTGCATGTGGAAACAGTTGTTTGGGTGAGTGAGTGTGTTTATGAGTGTGTTGATGAGAGAATATATGTCTCAGTAGTGCATCTCCAACGAAGTAGAAAAATAAAAGGCAGTGTATGTGAGAGTTCTTGTATATAAATAACTATACGTAAAAGTCAGTGATTGTGTGAGTGACTGTATGGATGAGTGTATACTTGTAATAGTGATTTTATAAGACACTAATTAGGAGTTACTATCTGTATGAATAAATGAGGTGGTGGTTGTATAACTGTGTAGGTGAGTTAATGTACGTGTGATTGATTGTTTGCATGAGTGAGTAGGATGACTGCATAACCGACTAGGATGAGTGCTTGTGTGTCAATGTCGATATAGGTGTATGAGTGCATTTGATAGTGTTCTATTGATCAGCGACAGCATGTATGAGTGATTCTATGGGTGAGTGAGATGTGTGTGTAGACCTAGGAATCAGTGAGTAGGTATGTAGTAACTGTTATTGGTGTGTCAATGGTTTCGAAAATGGTACTCTGTATTGTACAGTGAGTGATCAAAGGTTATACTAGTGTGTGATAAGGTGTATCAGATTGTCATGTGGATGATGTCATCAGTGATGTCATTTGAGATGTCATCAGTGATGTCACTGACCTTTTTATGAATAATGTAATATGTGATATCATCAGCAGTGCATTGCGGGCACGCGAGTTATAGTTAGCAGAACTAACTATAACGGAGGAATTTCTATGGTTTTGTGCGAGTCCAGTTACCTATAACACCCCTGAAACCTATGTTTTTTTCAGTGAATTTCTAAGGTTTTTTAAATGCTAATTTCTAACTATAACGTCTCTGAAACCTATGGTTTTTTTCAGTGAATTTCAAAGGTTTTTTAAATGCTAAATTCGAACTAGAACGTCTCTGAAACCTATGGTTTTTTCAGTGAATTTCAAAGGTTTTTTAAATGCTAATTTTTAAGTGTAATAGTAGTAATATCTATTTTTTTTAATTGATTTTCTAGTTTTTAACTGTTTTTTTAATAAATATTGTATTCATTAAATAACATATTTTTCAGAAAAGTGCACACATTTCTTTTTATTAAAAATTCAAACTGATATATATATATTTTTTTTATTTTAATATATTTATATTGTTTTCATTAAAAAAAGTTTTATTTTTTTTTTTGAATCGCGGACCCAAAGCGCACCCATTACGATGGGTGCGCGGATTCTATCCGCCATTTTAGAAATGCGACGGCTGCGTGTTTTTCAGTTATGTCATAAACATTTAATATTATGTGATGTGCGCGATTGGTATGCGACCGGTCCGCGACTCCGGCTCCCGCGCATTCGCGACACATGCGCATTACGGTACGCGACGCTTGCACGATGGCGGTCCCTACATGATGTCACATACATACTGGGACACGCTGGGTATTTAAGTTCTAAAATGATATATATGTGTCTTTAATATACATATTAGGGCAGGACATTATCTAAGTTATTCATAAAAAATAATATATTTCTATTTGTAAAAAACTTATATTACTTTTAAATATATACTTTTGCGAAGTTGCGTCGGGTACGTGCTGGGTGCACGTTGGGAGCGCGAATCCCATGTTACTTCAGAAGAAATCGTTTGATTGGTTTACAAACTTTTCTTTCTAGAATGTGAAAGAGCCCCTCCCTTTCTTCTATTGCTTTTAGGACATCTTTGAAGGCACACCTGTTTTTTGGCTGTCCTGAATTTTGTTTTGGTGTTTAGGGCTAATTAAAAAAATTGCTTCATCTAATCCACAACAGAACTTGGAAGAAGATGAAGATGAAGAGATACAGGAGGAGGTCAAGGAGAAGAAGGAGTCTCTGGTTTGGAGATTTTTTACTATACCAGAGGGGAAAAAAAGTAAATGCGACAAAGGTGAGCTGCACTTTGTGTCCTAGAGTGCTTTTATGAGGTGACAAACCCCAAACATTTTCTTGCGGGACTGCCAGTATGTGGAAGCATATGAGGACAATACATCCTCGTCATCTGGCACGTGAAGAGCTACGTGAAGCGCAAAAAGCAGGAAGACAAAGAAAGGAGGCTGGTGGTCCAAGCACTTCTGGAGTAAACAATGCACCAGACATTCATCCAGAATTTAGAAATTTAGAGCAGCACTGCATCAAATGCAAGAGAATAATATGCTGTGGCGAACAGTCTATTGACGCTATTTGTGGAGCTGCAAGACACCACTATTGTTAATTATTTTTTTCGCATTATTTGTTGCAATGACACTTTAATTGCAAAGTTCTACAGTTTGTTTTGTAGTGTTTATTTTTTTTTAAAAACGCAAATTTTTTTTCAAAATAGTTCAAAAAATAAAACAAAAAAAATAAAACAAAAAAATACGTTCTTTTCAGACCTAACTTATCTGGTTTAAAAAAGAAAAAACTTGCATGGGAATGTCTGAAAGATTGCAAGAGTATATGTATAGAGCATGATTAATTGAAATAATGCATTAGTACTGCATGCTGATTATATGAGTGTATTCGTAGAGTATGCATTATTGAACAAGTGTATTTGTAACGCATGAGGAGGGATGATTGAAAGAGTGGATGGAGAGTGACAGTGTGATTGCTAGACTGCATGAGTACTACCTGTGTAATTGAAGGAGTGAATCAGTAGAGTACAAGGGGTAGAATGTGCACATTTGATTATAGTACTGCATGTGTTAATGCCTGAGTCATTGTAGAAGTACATGGACAGTAACTGGATAGTTAGAGTGCTGCAAGTTGACAGTAGGGTGAGTTTATATGTGCTTGGGTTTTGGCGCAGTGATTCGATAAGGATGTGGCTCGGTCAGGATGATTGGAAGAGTGGACGGAGAGTAACAGTGTGATTGCTGGATTGCATGAGTAGTACCTGTGTAATTGCAGGAGTGAATCAGTAGTGTGAAGGGGGTTATGAGACTGCATAGATTATGCACATTTGACTGTGCCACTTCTTGTCTCAATGCCTGAGTCATTGTGCAAGTGCATAGACAGTGACTGGGTACCTAGAGTGCTAGTAGTTGACAGAAAGGTGAATTTATAAGGGCTTGGGTTTTGGCGCAGTTATTAGATAAGGACATGCTTCTGTCAGGATGATTGTAGGAGTGGACACAGACTCACAGTGTGATTCCAGACAGGCAAGGCTATTCCCTGGACTTTAGCAGGAGAGACTCAGTAGTCTGGAAGGGGTTACATGACTGCACAAATTCTACACATTTGACTGAACCACTGCTTGTCTAAATGCCTGACATTCTCCAAGTGCATAAACATTGACTGGGTTCTCATACTGCTAGTAGTTGACAACAGGATACGTTTATAAGCACTTATGTATCAGCAGAGATTAAATAAGCACATGCTTCTGTCAGGATGATTATAAGAGTGGACACATACTCACAGTGTGATTCCAGACAGGCAAGACTATTCCCTGGACTTTAGCAGGAGAGACTCAGTAGTCTGGAAGGGGTTAGGGAACCGCATACATTCTACACATTTGACTGTAACACTGCTTGTCTGAATGCCTGACTCATTCTGCAACTGCATAAACAGTGACTGGGTTCTAATACTGCTAGTAGTTGACAGCAGGATAACTTTATAAGCACTTATGTGTCAGCAGAGAGATTAAATAAGCACATGCTTCTGTCAAGATGATTGTAGGAGTGGACACAAACTCACAGTGTGATTCCAGACAGTAATGACTATTCCCTAGGCTTTAGAAGAAGAGACTCAATAGTCTGGAAGGGGTTAGGGGACCACATTCATTCTATACATTTGACTATACAACAAAGAGGGGTTGCTGGACTGTTCCTATGTGTAGCTAAGGGAAGACCTAACTGGCGTGACCAAAGGTGTAAGAGTAACACCCTAGGGCATCCATTTTGTTGGATGGATTTGCCTCACACACCCAGAAGGGTGTCATGCTTCATCATCGGCGGTTGCTCCTCGTCGGGGAGGCGGTGCAATCCCCGACGGGCTCACCTCAAAGAGGGGCTCTTTGGCGGAGATCTTTTATCCAACTGCCTTATGGTGAGGTGTGGGTGTGTGGGCAGGGTGGTGTGTGGTAGTGAAAAGGGATGTTAAAATGTAGCTAAGGGTACCGGAATTGACTTTATTCTGGGGGTCCCCTGGCTGCAATTAAAAACAGGGGGCTAGCTCACTAGGTGTCAACGAGTAAGGTCAGGTGACCCTAGATGGGGCTAGGGGTGAAGATGGTCGACATGTTTCTCGCAATGGGTAATAGTAACCCGCGATTCATCAGGACCTATAAAAAGGTGAACAACAACATGCTGGTGTCATGTGTGAAGTGGTGTGTATATTACCTCTGTGGGGTTTGTCCTATGCCTAAACATAGGGAAGAGATAAACAACAAGGGTTAAAAACAATTTGCAATATGCAGACAGGTCACGTCATGGAAAGGAACTGTGAAAGGTGTGGCATGCTGTTGGTGTACATGAGCTTAAAGCAACAGTCACTGCATGCCTTAAAGGTTGTATGTGCATGGTGTATGAGGTGGGGCACACACAACAATCACTGAGCTGGTGAGGTGGATTGTTGTGGGGTGGTGGAGGTAAAAAGGGTTAAAAGATTAAAATATAAAATATATACAGCAGCTATCCAGGCTCCAGTGTCCACCTGGGTTCATACCATGTGCAGGCATTGTCAGGAAGTAGAGTGAGAGACACCGTTTGTAACATAAGGTGGCTAAGTGAACACTTACACACACACTAACTCTAAAGAAGCCACAGGTATAACAGGCTCATATCACCTACTCACCTATAAGTCAAGAACTAACAGCCACCAGAGGGGTCGGCGGGATTAGACATCAATGATGAGTCCCTGGGTCAAAACTAAGGTAGAAGATAAACATACCGCCAACCGATTATTAGCAGGTAGGTAATATCTAAAACAACAAGGGACTCCTATCCTTAACTCCCTGGTGTGTCGCTACAGCACTCACCTCCAATCTCTTGTGTCCTGGCTGCATGACCTACCCTTCTCCGCCGAGCTCGAGTAGATGTATGAGCTCGGCGGTCAGGGTTATTTAAACCAACAAAAACGAATCGGTATGAATCGCGCGTCTCCGCCTAATAGGCGTGTCACGTGATTTCAGTCGATCGCGGAGCGGCCATCTTGGACTAGTGCATCGGCAATTCCAGATATGCTGGGTTGTTTAAATGCGCTCCATTAAAATATGACCAATGCCTCGAATATCCGGTAATTAGATGGTTTGGTATTATTGAATTCGAGTTTTTACGTGTTTTGCCTCGCTACAGCGGTTTTCGTGGTGTGACGGTTGCCATCTATATAGTGTGATGTCGACCAGTGTGGCGGCGGCCATATTAGACTGGTGCAACAGTGCCTGTAAACCTGAGTATAATCAAAACTATGCGTGATGTTGATTAACTTGTGTATAGTCTTGGGATGTGTAGGCAGTGTGGTGGCATCAGTAGTTAGGCGCTGATGGCTCATATGCCGTCCTAGGTAAAAGAGGGGGGCTACATCGCCTGTTTCGAGTGTACCAGGAAAACAGCGACCCGGGCGCCACCGTCATAGAGGTTGCAAATAGTTGTGGAGTGGCTGAATGGGTGGCGATTAGTGTGGCCGTGGTACCACAATGGTAGGGGGACCACGTAGAGTGTGTGTGTAGTTCACTAAGGGGTATGGTCCCAGCGGGGGGAGGTATAGATTCAGAGTATAGCCCAATGGTGGTTAAAAGGCTACATAGAAATGGTGGCAACAGTATATTAATTGGGAATGGATGGCTCAAAGAGAGTGCCACGGGATGTCTTCGTTGAGACCTTGTTTATCAGAGGATAAACGATGGACCCATCTCTGTTCCTTCAGAAAGAGAGCATTTTTCGGGCAGTTGGGGCTGGACTCTAGTACTACCCACTTAACAGATTCTTCGTCATGGCCGTGGTCTACATAATGTTTGCACATTTTTGTGTGAGTCCTCTTGCAGCGAAAGTTGCTGCGATGTTCAATAATTCGGGTTTTGATGGGACGGGTTGTCATCCCGATATATTGTAAGCCACAGGGGCACGTGAGAAGGTATATACAGTGTGAGGTGTTACAGTTAGTGTGGTGCCTAATCTCCCATGTGAAGGTCTCAGAGAGCTGTATTGTTTTAACTGTCATGGTGTATCGGCAGACTCCACACATACCACAGGGATAGTGGCCCGTGACCGGAGGTAGATGCCACAGTGTTTGTTGGGTTTCCTTTCTGGCTTTCTTAGGTCGGGTACTGATTAGGATATCCTTTAAATTCTGTGACCTCTTGAAGGCGAACCTGGGTTCTTCCAGGGTCATGTCACCTGTGTTCAATATTCCCCAGTGGTGTCTGATCGTGTTCCTGATCTGATTAGACAGGGGGGTAAATGTGGTCACACACGTGACGGGTTGGTTCTCAGCAGGAACTTTTTCCTGGCGCTCAAGTAGTGCCTCACGGTTGTTATTCCTAGCCCGTTTCTTAGCTTTCAGGACCTCGCTTTTAGGATAACCCCTGTCGAGAAGGTTCCTAGACAGGATTGTGGATTCCTTTTTGTAATCATATACATCACTACAATTGCGTCTTATCCGCAAAAATTGCCCAAAAGGAACACGATCAGACACCACTGGGGAATATTGAACACAGGTGACATGACCCTGGAAGAACCCAGGTTCGCCTTCAAGAGGTCACAGAATTTAAAGGATATCCTAATCAGTACCCGACCTAAGAAAGCCAGAAAGGAAACCCAACAAACACTGTGGCATCTACCTCCGGTCACGGGCCACTATCCCTGTGGTATGTGTGGAGTCTGCCGATACACCATGACAGTTAAAACAATACAGCTCTCTGAGACCTTCACATGGGAGATTAGGCACCACACTAACTGTAACACCTCACACTGTATATACCTTCTCACGTGCCCCTGTGGCTTACAATATATCGGGATGACAACCCGTCCCATCAAAACCCGAATTATTGAACATCGCAGCAACTTTCGCTGCAAGAGGACTCACACAAAAATGTGCAAACATTATGTAGACCACGGCCATGACGAAGAATCTGTTAAGTGGGTAGTACTAGAGTCCAGCCCCAACTGCCCGAAAAATGCTCTCTTTCTGAAGGAACAGAGATGGGTCCATCAATTATCCTCTGATAAACAAGGTCTCAACGAAGACATCCCGTGGCACTCTCTTTGAGCCATCCATTCCCAATTAATATACTGTTGCCACCATTTCTATGTAGCCTTTTAACCACCATTGGGCTATACTCTGAATCTATACCTCCCCCCGCTGGGACCATACCCCTTAGTGAACTACACACACACTCTACGTGGTCCCCCTACCATTGTGGTACCACGGCTACACTAATCGCCACCCATTCAGCCACTCCACAACTATTTGCAACATCTATGACGGTGGCGCCCGGGTCACTGTTTTCCTGGTACACTCGAAACAGGCGATGTAGCCCCCCTCTTTTACCTAGGACGGCATATGAGCCATCAGCGCCTAACTACTGATGCCACCACACTGCCTACACATCCCAAGACTATACACAAGTTAATCAACATCACGCATAGTTTTGATTATACTCAGGTTTACAGGCACTGTTTCACCAGTCTAATATGGCCGCCGCCACACTGGTCGACATCACACTATATAGATGGCAACCGTCACACCACCAAAACCGCTGTAGCGAGGCAAAACACGTAAAAACCCGAATTCAATAATACCAAACCATCTAATTACCGGATATTCGAGGCATTGGTCATATTTTAATGGAGCGCATTTAAACAACCCAGCATCTCTGGAATTGCCGATGCACTAGTCCAAGATGGCCGCTCCGCGATCGACTGAAATCACGTGACACGCCTAATAGGCGGAGACGCGCGATTCATACCGATTCGTTTTTGTTGGTTTAAATAACCCTGACCGCCGAGCTCATACATCTACTCGAGCTCGGCGGAGAAGGGTAGGTCATGCAGCCAGGACACAAGAGATTGGAGGTGAGTGCTGTAGCGACACACCAGGGAGTTAAGGATAGGAGTCCCTTGTTGTTTTAGATATTACCTACCTGCTAATAATCGGTTGGCGGTATGTTTATCTTCTACCTTAGTTTTGACCCAGGGACTCATCCTTGATGTCTAATCCCGCCGACCCCTCTGGTGGCTGTTAGTTCTTGACTTATAGGTGAGTAGGTGATATGAGCCTGTTATACCTGTGGCTTCTTTAGAGTTAGTGTGTGTGTAAGTGTTCACTTAGCCACCTTATGTTACAAACGGTGTCTCTCACTCTACTTCCTGACAATGCCTGCACATGGTATGAACCCAGGTGGACACTGGAGCCTGGATAGCTGCTGTATATATTTTATATTTTAATCTTTTAACCCTTTTTACCTCCACCACCCCACAACAATCCACCTCACCAGCTCAGTGATTGTTGTGTGTGCCCCACCTCATACACCATGCACATACAACCTTTAAGGCATGCAGTGACTGTTGCTTTAAGCTCATGTACACCAACAGCATGCCACACCTTTCACAGTTCCTTTCCATGACGTGACCTGTCTGCATATTGCAAATTGTTTTTAACCCTTGTTGTTTATCTCTTCCCTATGTTTAGGCATAGGACAAACCCCACAGAGGTAATATACACACCACTTCACACATGACACCAGCATGTTGTTGTTCACCTTTTTATAGGTCCTGATGAATCGCGGGTTACTATTACCCATTGCGAGAAACATGTCGACCATCTTCACCCCTAGCCCCATCTAGGGTCACCTGACCTTACTCGTTGACACTTAGTGAGCTAGCCCCCTGTTTTTAATTGCAGCCAGGGGACCCCCAGAATAAAGTCAATTCCGGTACCCTTAGCTACATTTTAACATCCCTTTTCACTACCACACACCACCCTGCCCACACACCCAAACCTCACCATAAGGCAGTTGGATAAAAGATCTCCGCCAAAGAGCCCCTCTTTGAGGTGAGCCCGTCGGGGATTGCACCGCCTCCCCGACGAGGAGCAACCGCCGATGATGAAGCATGACACCCTTCTGGGTGTGTGAGGCAAATCCATCCAACAAAATGGATGCCCTAGGGTGTTACTCTTACACCTTTGGTCACGCCAGTTAGGTCTTCCCTTAGCTACACATAGGAACAGTCCAGCAACCCCTCTTTGTTGTATTCTCAGATACGGGCACACGCTGTGACTGGACCTTCCACCAACCTGAGTGGTAAATAGTGTCCGTTGATCAAGTGATCACCTCTCCTTCCTCCCTCTTTTTGACAAAAAATACATTTGACTATACCACTGCTTTTCTGAAGGCCTCACTCATTCTCCAAGTGCATAAACAGTGACTAGTTTCTCATACTGCTAGTAGTTGACAGCAGGATACGTTTATAAGCACTTATGTGTCAGCAGAGATTAAATAAGCACATGCTTCTGTCAGGATGATTGTAGGAGTGGACACAGACTCATAGTGTGATTCCAGACAGGTTAGACTATTCCCTGGGACATAGCTATATTTTCTGGTGCAAAAGGTATGTTGAAAGCAGAGGTATTGACAAAGACCTAGCTTTGCAAAATGTAGACAGTAAGTGGATTGGACAGAGAGGATTAAAGTGGCACCAATTGATGCCATTGGTTAAATCCTTTTTGCATCTCCAACACCCTTGTTGTATGTCGTTTTAGATTCCGAATGAATTTCCCGATTCATGCCCTTATATAGGTACAATTCACATTGCCCTTATATAGGCATAGAAAACCAGTCCTTATGTAGGCATAGCCCATGCTAGCCAAATACAGGCATGGCTAATTCCATCAGTTAATCTACGTCACAACAATTTCTTGGAAAACCAGACTCTTAAGCTGTTAGGGACTTCCCCTTGCCTGGATATTGATTTCTCCAAGAACTCATTTATTATGCATGAACAACTATTCCTTAGGGGTTCATTCATGAGAGGCATATGCCCGACTTTACGTCAAAGCTGGAATTCCTAAACACCTTCAAGGTATAAATATACCTTCACTTGCTATGGCAAAGCATGGTGTAGTTCGGTGCAGTTCGACTACCTACTTGCACGACTCAGCTCGCTACAGCAAGTGCCGAAGGAAGCCAACTCTCCAGCTGACGCACTGACCAAGAAGTTGTCATCCTCTTGCCGAGAATCCAGCTCCAGTGCTTCTGACTCCCCTTGCGGGGTGTTGGGAAATCGAGTCCCGAGACAGAGATACTAACCTCTCTCATTCTAAGGTATGGAGCTGATCAGAACCTAGGGAAACCTTTGGCAAGTCTTGGCAAAACTAAACTTAGCTAGAAGACAGCACCTACTTCTTCCATGGTACTAGACCTAGGTTAGGTACATTGGGGTAGGCGTATTTTAGAAGCGCAAGTGTTATTTTTAAGGATTTTATTATATATATTGAAAGGGAGGTTGGCTCTTCATCGGACCAATGGGATGAAGGCACTATGTGCTTTTAAAATACCCCTCACACACTAAGAATCCCTTAGTGTCATGCTTCATCATGGGGGTCTTCCCGTCCCTCTACGGGGCGGGGCGTGCTACGCCCTATGAGCTACGCGGGAGCACTTTAATTTTGTGGTGAAAGACTATGTGTTAGTGCAGTGACAGTGGAGGTAGTGAGGTGTAGGGACCTAGTAATGTGATTAAAAAAGGGTTTAAAAATTCCCTGGCTAGTGGAAAAAATAATTTTATTCGCTTCCCTGGCTGGGAATGTTAAAAAGGGGTTGTGAGGTAGGGCTGTTGGCACCTACCGGGTCGCGACTCCAAATTTTTCAGAAAAAAAAACTGGCTCCTACCACTAATTTCTATTCGCACTGGGGATCCCATCCCCCGGGACCTATACACAACAATGGGGACCGTGGAGGGAGCCCTAATGCTGTGTCGGCCCCCCAAATATTTTTATTAAGTCCCAGGGGTGGTGGTCTCCAGGGCGGCGGGGGGCCCCATGGGCCCCGTACATATATTTTTTAAATGCCCCTGGGACTTGGCCACCCGTGGGCTAATTAATAACGAAGCGCAGGAACTCACGCTTCGTTTTTTTCATTTTCGCGGCTGGATCCGCGCACCCTGCGCGCATCACTGCGTTTTTTTTGTGACTTTTTTATGCTTTTTTTGGCCCTGGAGGTCCTTGTCGCACCCTCCAAGCAGGCCTAGGGGGTCAGGTTGTTTTAACCCTGCCCCCTATTCTGCCTTCATTTTACTGTTTTCTTGTGCCTCGCTTCTACTGATACAAAATATAACGGGCAACCCAAACAACCGTTGAGGGCTTGGGCAAAGTAAATGGTAGGGTACAAATGCCGTCAAGGGATTTATTCAGCTATTTGATACCTTAATTTGATAGTGACAACAAATCAGGAAATCGTAACTTTTCACAGATGATTCAAATCATCAATGTAGAAATAAACAAAACAGATAGCAATAAAAACAATGAGAGGGTGTATATAGAAAAATATTTGATTTTATCTTATTCAAAAAAAGGGTACTTTTGTAAACATTCAATAAACAATGTGCCCTGCTGGCGGTCGTGGAGAATGCAAGGAGCATACTGGATTCGGGGGGATCAGTGGCAGTGATCCTCCTGGACCTCAGTGCTGCTTTTGACACCGTGGACCATCAGGTGCTTCTCCAACGGCTGTCGGGGGTGGGGGTCACGGGTCTGGCCCTCAAATGGTTCGCTTCCTTCTTGGAAGGTCGTACATTTGAGGTGTGGGAAGGCCATGAAAAATCATCTTCAACCCCTCTCCAGTGTGGTGTGCCACAGGGCTCTTCATTGAGCCCTACCTTATTCAACGTTTACATGGCCCCCCTGGAGAGTGTGGTACTGCCGCTGGGTATTAAAATCATCAGTTATGCTGATGATACTCAGCTGGTGGTTGGCCTCTCCCAGTCGGCGCACTATCCCGACAGGCTGCACGCGTGTCTTGAGAAGATCTACACGTGGATGTGCAGCTCAGCCCTAAAGCTAAATGGCTCCAAGACGGAGTTGATGCTGCTGGGGAACTCTTCTCCATCTTTGTCCCCCAGCAGCTGGCCAGACTGTCTGGGACCGGTACCCCCCCCCCCCAAGCAGGAGATCAAGAGCCTGGGGGTGTGGCTGGAGCAGGACCTATCGTTTAAAACTCATGCCAAAAAGACCGCTGGCGTGTGCTTTGGCCTGCTCCGCTCAGCCCAGAAGATTCTGCCTCTGCTCCCAGTGGCTACTCGAAGGCTTCTCATCCAGGGACTTATCATCTCGCGGCTGGATTTCAGCAATGCGCTATTCCTGGGTGCGCCCGAATCCACCATGAACAAACTGCAGCAAGTGCAGAACGCGGCGGCCAGGCTTCTGACGGGTCTCCCCAGGCGTCAATCTGCTCGCCCGGCGTTGAGGGCACTGCATTGGCTCCCTGTGAGGGATAGGGTGAAATTCAAGTCCCTTTGTATTGCCCATAAAGTTCTGCACGGGGTAGGCCCCCCTATTCTTGAGGAGATGGTTCAGCCTTATAAGGCCTCTCGTTCTCTTCGCTCTGACCACCAACATCTCCTCCAGGTTGGCAGGGTGAAAAAGGCCAGAACGGGTGGCAGAAGGTCCTCAATAAATGTGGCCTCCTTGTGGAACTCTTTGCCCCTTCAATTGCGATCGGAAGCTAGTCTGCTTCGGTTCCGTAAACTTTTAAAAACTTTTTTGTTCTCCGTTTAACCCCTTCATTCTCTCAGTAGTGTTATGTTCTGGAAGCGCTGGGATGCCTATTGGTAACCAGGCGCTATACAAAACTCATAATAATAATAATAATAATACAGAGAGGTGACATTAGCAATTGAGAACCTTCACTGTAACAAATTACAAAAAGTTATGGAAGAAAAGATGTTTTAATCAAATTAAGGTATCAAATAGCTGGAATTTATTACCACCCAAGGTTATCATTTATTTGACCTCACCAGCTTAGTATACCAATAATTTAAATCATAATACGTGAATAAATCCATTGATCGCTTCAACAGAGGAGCAAGATGGCTGCCAACAGTTCCTGCTTTGGAGTGTTGACAGCCAATTAGAATGCAGCTCGTGGTCGGCATCCGCGGATCCTAATCTGCAGGGTGCGCGGATCCTGCGCGCCTCTAGATATCAATATTTTAAAAAAATTTATTTTCTCAGCAACTACTGAACGAATTTACACTTTTTGCCAAATTTGGTGTAGTTCCGTTCAGCAGTTCGGGCTGTAGCTGTGTCTAAAGTTTCCTACGGAAAATTGCATGGAGAAAACACGTTTTGGGACCCCCCTTTTGGCCCCCGCTTGCCGAATCACCCCGAAACTTTCGGGATTGGAGTGGACCGGAGCAGGCCATAAGTTTTGAAAATTTCTCAAAGATTCCTCAATCGGTGCTAAAGTTATTGGGAATAGAATGTTGCGATTTTCCTATGGTAACTAGGCCCTAACTATAACTACCTACTGGTGACTGCCAGTAGGTAATATGTATATGTGTGTGTATATATATATATATATATATATATATATACACCCTGACACTCCCACAGCGCACCGCACAAGTCAGCACTCACCAGGAGAAAACGGACACCGGATTCAATAGTAGATGCAGCAGAGTTTTTTTATTTTCTTTTCATAGGGTGTCGCGATCTGATGCGTTTCGGCGAACCTGTCGCCTTGCTCACCAGATATATATCTCCTACCAATTTCCCGAATGTCTCTCACACTCCCAGCCGGCAAGTGCTTCAGAGAAAGGGATACGGCACCAATTTACGTGGAATTGAACGTCTTGTTAATTATTGCCTTGTCAGGCGCGTTTTGGATATCAAAGTATCCTTGATAACCATAGAAGGACATGCCTCGCTTTGTGTGTGTATATATATATATATATATATATATATATATATTTTTATTTTTTTTTACTGCTCCAAAAACCACCTGCCTGCTGCACACTCGATCGGGTGCTCTTCGATGCGGGGGTGTGCCCGCTGAACAAATCACTGCTACCACATTTCTTTCACGTTCTTGTGCGAACAGGAAACAGCACTCTCAGGGGGGGTTATCAAAGCCAACAGTTCTTTATTTGAATGTGCAATTCTAACATTTGTTCTTATTTTCTAAACATATGCTTGATGAACTGAAACGTTGAAAAATACATTGTTTTTCTTACACAGTATGATTTTTAATGGTTTAGCCCATCCGTGGGCGTTAATGAATTGTACAGGGGTTTAGCCCATTCAGGGCTTTAACAGAGTATTGTAAATATTGTAAATACTGCGACTAGTGAATAGTATTCACTTTCTCTACCCCACCACGAACTATCATGATTAATGAAATGTATGTTTTTTTCTTTTCATGTTAGAATTGCACATTCAAAGATGGCGATATATTTGCTATTTTGTTGTCCTTTCTTTATGTTCATGCCATATATACTGTGATTGAAGTAATGTGCTTTAAAAGGAATGGCGGTGCATTCGCATTCGCAATTGACAAAGGCTAAGCGCCGAAACGCGTCTTGTCCGTGCTGGTTCGCCAAATAAAGAACTGTTGGCTTTGATAACCCCCCCTGAGAGTGCTGTTTCTTGTTCGCACAAGAACGTGAAAGAAATGTGGTAGCAGTGATATATATATATATATATCATAAACATGTATAACCATAGAGGACACGCCTCGTTTTGTGTATATATATATATATTATAAACATGTATAATCATAGAAGCACACGCCTCGCTTTGTGTATGTCATAAACATTTATAACCATAGAAGGACACGCCTCGCTTTGTGTATATATCATAAACATGTATAGCCATAGAAGGACATGCCTCTCTTTGTATATACGAGTTTTAGACCAACTTGAGTATTGGTCCAGTCTCGCACTGTTCATATAGTGTTAACCACACCTTGTATTTTTATCAATGTAAACTCAAATTAATCAGATACTTTTCATTGATTTATTTATCATTCTATTTTGCAATCAAATTCATGTTATATATCACATGATGTTTCAAAAACATTTGTCATTCAATTCATTACATATATTCTCTATGATGATCACATTTACTATAAATGAATCACAACCACATTTTCAGTCCTCAACACATCCTAATCACATGCCCAATGCATTTCGGCACCTTCAGTGCCTTCCTCAGGGGCTGTCTCTAAAAGAAATAAAAAATAAAAACCAAATGTTTATCATGTCTGCACTTGGAAGCTTAAGTTATTGGATGTAATCATGTTTGCTCATACCTCGTGAATGTGTTGGGTCAACGTCTGCAATCTGTAATAAATGTATGTCAGAGTTTGAATTATATGTACCTGCTGATTTCACTGAGGGAAAATGATCACCAATTACTCTTAATCTTACCGTTTCTGTGTTGGTGAATCTGCTTATGTGCTGTAACGAGAAACATATGTAGACCGTATAATAACAACTTACGATTGGTTTACAATGTTGTATTCATGGCAATTTTCCATGAAGGTAAATGAGCATACCTGTGATAATGCGTCGTTTCTTTGAACCTGGACGATAAAACGAATATACGGGGTCACTCATGGATTCATATAAATCTCCATGTTATGTGGCATAAGGTATTTACATGTTTCACATACCTGTGATCGAACCTAGTTTGATGTATCTGAAAAGAGATACAAAAAATATATGTTCAGATAATGCCCGCCTTTCTGTGTGTAATGACCGCAAATGCGCGGTGTACACGATATTTAAAGTCCTTAATGTTCGTGTATAAAACGGACCCGTACTGGTTAAACATCAAGCGAGGTTGTCTCCGCTTACCTCAAAAATACTGCCGTTTCGCGTTGTATAATGATGTCTCAGCTCGTTTGTTAGAGCCTCGATAGCGGTATATGTTGTAATGAAAACGCGGTTTCCTGGATAGTAACTAACGACGGACTATTTAATTGAGTCTACGTTGGCGTTCCATGTGTTACATCGCCATCTTGAAATAGTATTTCTTATAATCGGATAGAACGACTCGTAATGTTTAATCTCACCTACTGGACTTATTAAATGCCAGTTTTCATAGATATACTCAGACCCAGATTAACCAACACAGAAACGGTAAGATTAAGAGTAATTGATGATCATTTTCCCTCAGTGAAATCAGCAGGTACATATAATTCAAACTCTGACATACATTTATTACAGATTGCAGACGTTGACCCAACACATTCACGAGGTATGAGCAAACATGATTACAATCCAATAACTTAAGCTTCCAAGTGCAGACATGATAAACATTTGGTTTTTATTTTTTATTTCTTTTAGAGACAGCCCCTGAGGAAGGCACTGAAGGTGCCGAAATGCATTGGGCATGTGATTAGGATGTGTTGAGGACTGAAAATGTGGTTGTGATTAATTTATAGTAAATGTGATCATCATAGAGAATATATGTAATGAATTGAATGACAAATGTTTTTGAAACATCATGTGATATATAACATGAATTTGATTGCAAAATAGAATGATAAATAAATCAATGAAAAGTATCTGATTAATTTGAGTTTACATTGATAAAAATACAAGGTGTGGTTAACACTATATGAACAGTGCGAGACTGGACCAATACTCAAGTTGGTCTAAAACTCATACAATTCCAAGGAGTGATGCCCCTTATCAGTCTCAGCACCAATAGAATAGAAGGATCAATCTAAGGATAACAGGAGTGCTCCCCGCGAACCCCCTGTTTTTTGCTTAACAGATTTAGTCAAAACAGTGGAGAGGCACCCAAACAGAAAAATGCAATTTGAGCAAATAACCAGCCTAACTGATAACAGAGCCACAACATTGGCTTACACATCCGATCAAGCAGATGAAATATATGCATTAATACAAGAAGTAAGGACCAAAGATGCACACGGAAGCTCAATAAGTCAACAACTCAAACAACTAGAGTATCTGACTCGACGCCAACTCAATCAGAGAATGCACGCTTCTAAACTGGTGCAATACCATAGAGCTAAGAAAATTCCAAGAGGTTTAAGACTGGCCATTAAACCAATGTTATTTCGATTTAATCTAAACGCAAAGTTCATGGACAAATGGTACAGCATCTTGAACAAGTGTTCATTGGATTTAATATTACTGATAGTGGAAGAATTGTCAAAAACAATCTGTGAATTAGAGGAAGAGATTCTTATCTTGAAAAGCGAATTGGAGAACAGAATGGAAACAAACACTTGGCAAATAAGTTTGGAAGCGATCAACCAGAAATTGGACAAATACAGTAAAGAGCTCCAGGAAGGCAAACTCCGCAAATACAAGCGAGACACGATAGATTATAAACTTAATGAAGTGTACACGTGGGCTGATATTTACACCAGGAGAAGATTTGACCCTAAAAAAACAACAACAGCACCACATTCCTCGGAGGAAAGTTCGGTAACAGATAAGGAAATCACGTTGAACAGAGGACCAGTTGATTTGACCGCACAAGCTATGGCAACAAGTACAGAAACAACAAGGGGAGAAACATCAAACAGCAGTGTGGCTTTTTTGTCCAGGGTTCAAAACAAAGGGTTACAACCAACGGAAGTACCAGGAACAACAAACGAAGCCGCCCGACAAGGAGAGGAAGCGGCAGGAAAATCGCTCAGGAGCGGAAGGACAGTGGTTTGATAATAAATATATCATCTATCGATCTATCAAAATATGAACTCAACGTATTGAACAAAGGGTTAACACTTGTTCCAACCACTAAGGCAAATGAAATAGAGACAGAGGCTGCGTTTTATCGCTTCATGAGATCTTTACGCCTACGACATTTTTTCACAAATGTAGTAGAAACTACACCACAGCCCACACAAGAAATATCAGGACCATTCAAACCAAAAAGCACGTTTCAACCACCAGTCTCACACAAGATGCTGGACACATATGAAATTATGGTGAAAAAGGATATAGAGGCACTGGATTTCAAGAAAATAAAACAACAAAACATGACGAAATCAGAAAGAAACACGTTACAGAACTTATCCAATAACCTAGAATTGACAATTCACTCAGCAGACAAAGGGGGAGCAATAGTGGTTATGGATACTTGTTATTACAACATGAAGGTCAATCAGCATGTTGATAACAGAGAGACATATCTGATTTTGGAACAGGAACCAACAGCACAAATACAAAGTTTACTCAAACAACTATTACAGGAAGCGATTCACCAAGGATGGATAAATGAAAACACCAAGGCATATCTCACCACCAATTACCCAAGATGTCCAAAACTATATATGATCCCGAAAATCCATAAAAACCCTAAGGATCCACCATTCAGACCAATTGTTTCGGGGTGTGGGTCAATTTTTGATCCCCTCGGACGATACCTGGATTACTATTTACAACAATTCGTGCAAGGCTGGCAATCATATATTCGTGACACTACTGACTTTTTAAACAAATTGACAGATTCAACCAGGGATTTTCAAGAAAACTGGATTCTTTGCACCATTGACGTGGTAGCATTATACACGTCTATTCCTCATATTGCTGGTATAGAGGCAGTAGAATGGGCCCTTTTACAAATGGAAGAACTACAGGCTGACAAAGTGTTCCTATTAAAATTGTTGAAATTCTGTTTACAAAACAGTTATTTTGAATGGGACAAGAGACACTACGGACAATTATCAGGAACTTCTATGGGTTTTTCAGGGGCACCAGCATATGCCAATATCTTTATGGCCCAATTTGAAGCTGAAAACCTGATAAGCACTGAGAAATGGAAGAATATCAAGATGTATTGTCGATTTATCGATGATATATTTTTGATATGGCAAGCTACACTAGGAGAACTAGAACAACTGATCAAAGACCTAAATATGGTAAATCCAAGGATACAACTAACCTACAAAATCAATCTGTCAACGATGGACTTTCTGGATGTAAGGATATCAAAAACCCCAACAGGATTTCAAACAAGATTATACACTAAACCTACAGACAGAAATAATGCCATAGCTTCCACCCAAAAAAGCTTACTCAAAAATGTACCATACTCACAAATGATAAGAATAAAACAAATATGTTCAGACACACAGATTGGAGAAACCACAATGGAGGAACACCTTGTTAAATATAAAGAAAAAGGATACCCACCAGAGGTGTTGGACCAGAGCAAACAGAGAGCTTTATCACTCAACAGACTAGAGTTACTACAACCTAAAATCAAAACCAATGACAAAAAAATGGTTTTTGTATCCAAATATACATCACAATCCATAGCTATCAAAAGGATCATCAACAACAGGTGGGAACTATTATCCAATGAACCAGATTTCAAAGGTTTGTTTGAAGAGAAACCACTTCATGCATACACGAGAGGGAGGAAACTAAAAGAATTATTGAAAACACCAAGGATTGCCAGAGAAGATATTAACAATAAAGGCACTACACAGTGTCTAAATTGTATACACTGCAACAATGTGATCACTGGAAATATATTTACCCACCCGACAACTGGTCAACCTATCAAACTCAAGCATAAGAGTGATTGTAACTCACAGAATGTAATCTATGGGATCAAATGTCCATGCGGAAAAATGTATGTGGGCAAGACAGAACGCAAAATTAAAATCAGAATTACAGAACATAAAAGTAAAATCAGAAACCAATCTCTAACATCACCCTTGGCCACTCACTGGAAGGAACAGAATCATTCCATTTCACAACTTAGGTTTATGATCATTGAAAAGATGACAGTGAAAAAAGGCATAGATATGAGACAGAAACTATTACAGCGAGAGTTGTACTTGATCAAAACTTTAAAAACCATGAAGCCAGTAGGACTTAATGACAGATATGATCTAACATGTTATTTATGAATTACACACGACAATGTTGGCTCAACCTATGTAGAAAAAGAGGTCATGATACCTATTAAAAGAGGGATTGTAGACAATATCAAATATTAACAGTAGACGTTTAACCATTCTGGATATTGCCTAAAATTACTATAACTATCAGAAAGGATGGGTTATGTACAATGTTTATAGTGCACAACGAAGGAGGTATAAACAGCGACGGAATCCACACAAATCACGTAAAGGACCGTAAAAATCCCCAAACACAAGAGCACAAGACATGTATAAATTATGAATAATTTGGCAAATATTTTGAAACAGTGTCCATGACATACATGAATCATGAAGAATTGCTCTATATCATGGGATACCATGTTATTCATTACATAAAGATGTGAACCAGGGATGATACATACAGGCAATGTAGAACATATGGTTAGTAATGTCCACAAATGTTTGAGGAATATGTTTATGTTGATAGAGATATATGGAAAGCATTGCGAAGCATTGTGAGGAAATGTAAATTTATTTGTAACGGTGAGAATAAGTTTAACTTGTTAGTTCATGTAAGAAACCAGAACATTCAATGGAAGGAACTGCTAATAAGGGTAATGTTATAATTGGATATAAACACAACAAGCAAGAGAGGTGGTACATAATCATCCAATGGAGTTCATTTCATCAGCATACCAACAAGCACACGCACATTTTTTGATCTCGCCTTCGCAAGGATTAAGCACCACAATTATAGACTACACGCCGTTATTTTACTAATAGTACAAAAGATTCTTTTTCGCTATAAAACATTTAGCACATAATATCTCGGTTTTACATTCCTCGCGGGTCTGAGTATATCTATGAAAACTGGCATTTAATAAGTCCAGTAGGTGAGATTAAACATTACGAGTCGTTCTATCCGATTATAAGAAATACTATTTCAAGATGGCGATGTAACACATGGAACGCCAACGTAGACTCAATTAAATAGTCCGTCGTTAGTTACTATCCAGGAAACCGCGTTTTCATCACAACATATACCGCTATCGAGGCTCTAACAAACGAGCTGAGACATCATTATACAACGCGAAACGGCAGTATTTTTGAGGTAAGCGGAGACAACCTCGCTTGATGTTTAACCAGTACGGGTCCGTTTTATACACGAACATTAAGGACTTTAAATATCGTGTACACCGCGCATTTGCGGTCATTACACACAGAAAGGCGGGCATTATCTGAACATATATTTTTTGTATCTCTTTTCAGATACATCAAACTAGGTTCGATCACAGGTATGTGAAACATGTAAATACCTTATGCCACATAACATGGAGATTTATATGAATCCATGAGTGACCCCGTATATTCGTATTATCGTCCAGGTTCAAAGAAACGACGCATTATCACAGGTATGCTCATTTACCTTCATGGAAAATTGCCATGAATACAACATTGTAAACCCATCGTAAGTTGTTATTATACGGTCTACATATGTTTCTCGTTACAGCACATAAGCAGATTCACCAACACAGAAACGGTAAGATTAAGAGTAATTGGTTATCATTTTCCCTCAGTGAAATCAGCAGGTACATATAATTCAAACTCTGACATACATTTATTACAGATTGCAGACGTTGACCCAACACATTCACGAGGTATGATTACAATCCAATAACTTAAGCTTCCAAGTGCAGACATGATAAACATTTGGTTTTTATTTTTTATTTCTTTTAGAGACAGCCCCTGAGGAAGGCACTGAAGGTGCCGAAATGCATTGGGCATGTGATTAGGATGTGTTGAGGACTGAAAATGTGGTTGTGATTCATTTATAGTAAATCTGATCATCATAGAGAATATATGTAATGAATTGAATGAGAAATGTTTTTGAAACATCATGTGATATAGAACATGAATTTGATTGCAAAATAGAATGATAAATAAGTCAATGAAAAGTATCTGATTAATTTGAGTTTACATTGATAAAAATACAAGGTGTGGTTAACACTATATGAACAGTGCGAGACTGGACCAATACTCAAGTTGGTCTAAAACTCATACAATTCCAAGGAGTGACGCCCCTTATCAGTCTCAGCACCAATAGAATAGAAGGATCAATCTAAGGATAACAGGAGTGCTCCCCGCGAACCCCCCGATTTTTTTCTCTTTGTATATACGTCATAAACATGTATAACCATAGAAGGACACACCTCTCTTTGTGTATATATCATAGATGTGTATAACCATAGAAGAACACACCTTGCTTTGTGTATATATCATAAACATGTATAACCATAGAAGGACATGCCTCGCTTTGTGTATATATCATTCACATGTATAACCAAAGAGGACACTCTTCACTTTGTGTATATATCATAAACAAGTATAACCATAGAAGGACACGACTCGCTTTGTGTGTATAACATAAACATGTATAACGATAGAAGGACACGCCTCGCTTTGTGTGTGTATATATATATATATATCTATATATCATAAACATGTATAACCATAGAAGCACACGCCTCACTTTGTGTATATGTCATAAACATGTATAACCATAGAAGGACACGCCTCGCTTTGTGTATACGTCAAAAACATGTATAACCATAGAAGGACACCTCTCTGTTTGTGTATATATCATAGACGTGTATAACCATAGAAGGACATACCTCACTCTGTGTATATATCATAAACATGTATAACCAAAGAAGGACATGCCTCGCTTTGTGTATATATCATTCACATGTATAACCAAAGAAGGACACTCTTCACTTTGTGTATATATTATAAACATATATAACCATTGAATGACATGCCTCACATTGTATATATATCATAAATATGTATAATCATGGAGGACACGCCTTGCTTGGTGTATATATCATAAACATGTTTAACCATAGATTGGCAGGCCTCGCTTTGTGTATGTATCATAAACATGTATAACCAAAGAAGGACATGCCTCGCTTTGTGTATATATCATTCACATGTATAACCAAAGAAGGACACTCATCACTTTGTGTATATATTATAAACATATATAACCATTGAATGACATGCCTCACATTGTATATATATCATAAATATGTATAATCGTGGAGGACACGCCTTGCTTGGTGTATATATCATAAACATGTTTAACCATAGATTGGCAGGCCTCGCTTTGTGCATGTATCATAAACATGTATAACCATAGAAGGACACCTCTCTGTTTGTGTGTATATATCATAGACGTGTATAACCATAGAAGGACATACCTCACTCTGTGTATATATCATAAACATGTATAACCAAAGAAGGACATGCCTCGCTTTGTGTATATATCATTCACATGTATTACCAAAGAAGGACACTCTTCACTTTGTGTATATATTATAAACATATATAACCATTGAATGACATGCCTCACATTGTATATATATCATAAATATGTATAATCATGGAGGACACGCCTTGCTTGGTGTATATATCATAAACATGTTTAACCATAGATTGGCAGGCCTCGCTTTGTGTATGTATCATAAACATGTATAACCATAGAAGGACACGACTCGCTTTGTGTATATAATATAAACATGTATACCCATAGAAGCACACGCCTCTCTTTGTGTATATATCATACACATGTATACCATAGAAGGACATGCCTGCCTTTGTGTATATATCATAAACATGTATAACCATAGAAGACATGCCTCGTTTTGTGTATATATATTCTAAACATATATAACCATAGAAGCACACGCCTCGCTTTGTGTATATATCATAAACATGAATAACCATCGAAGGACACGCCTCGCTTTGTGTATATATCATAAACATGTATAACCATAGAAGGACACGCCTCTCTTTGTGTATACTACATAAACATGTATAACCATAGAAGGACACGCCTCCCTTTGTGTATATATCATAAACATCTATAAACATAGAGGAAATCCCTTGCTTTGTATTCATATATCATAAACATGTATAAGCATAGAAGGACACTCCTCACTTTGGGTATATATCATAAACATCTATAAACATAGAGGAAATCCCTTGCTTTGTATTCATATATCATAAACATGTATAACCATAGAAGGACACGCCTCCCTTTGTGTATATATCATAAACATCTATAAACATAGAGGAAATCCCTTGCTTTGTATTCATATATCATAAACATGTATAACCATAGAAGGACACGGCTCGCTTTCTTTATATATCATAAGCAAGTATAACCATAGAAGGACACGCCTCTTTTTGTATATACATCATAAACATGTATAACCATAGAAGGACACACTTCTCTTTGTGTATATATCATAGACGTGTATAACCATAGAAGGACACGTCTCTCGTTGTGTATATATCATAAACATGTAGAACCATAGGTCACACCTCGCTTTGTGTATATATCATAAACATGTATAACCATAGAAGGACACGCCTCGCTTTGTGTATATATCATAAACATCTATAAACATAGAGGAAATCCCTTGCTTTGTATTCATATATCATAAACATGTATAAGCATAGAAGGACACTCCTCGCTTTGGGTATGTATCATAAACATGTATAACCATAGAAGGACACGACTCGCTTTCTTTATATATCATAAACAAGTATAACCATAGAAGGACACGCCTCTTTTTGTATATACATCATAAACATGTATAACCGTAGGAGGACATGCATCGCTTTGTGTATATATCATAAACATGTATAACCATAGAAGGACACGCCTCGCTTTGGGTATGTATCATAAACATGTATAACCATAGAAGGACACGGCTCGCTTTCTTTATATATCATAAACAAGTATAACCATAGAAGGACACGCCTCTTTTTGTATATACATCATAAACATGTATAACCATAGAAGGACACACTTCTCTTTGTGTATATATCATAGACGTGTATAACCATAGAAGGACACGTCTCTCGTTGTGTATATATCATAAACATGTAGAACCATAGGTCACACCTCGCTTTGTGTATATATCATAAACCTGTATAACCATAGAAGGACACGCCTCGCTTTGTGTATATATTATAAACACGTATAACCATAGAAGAACACACCTTGCTTCCTGTATATAGAACCCCATTAATTTGTTGGATTTGGCTTGACAGTGCAGCTATCTGCCTGATCTATTGTTACCAATCCTTTAAAGTATGCCTGAAGTGGGCTTTAGCTCATCCCAAAGGAGTATGTCTCTCCCACGTCTTGGCTGTATCATTCCTCCTTCAGTGCAGGACTTGCTTGTAGATCACAAGAGACTAGTTTACATCTTAGAAGCACACTGATCCATCACACCTCTCATTATTTAGCTCATAGACAACAATCGATTTTTGATTTGTTTTTCCCTGCAACAAGATTTTTCTTTTGATGTTAATCAGGACTAAAAATTCAAGTCTGGCCTATTGGCTTTACCAGTGCTTGTTTTTGTGTATCATGGTTGTGGGCCCTACCATAATTAAAACCTTCTCATTGTATACATAGATGGTGCATTTGCACCTCACCATTTAACTTTTTTTATTGTATTTTTTTCAGTTTTATATAGGGCGAACTTGACCCAAAGGCATTGGAGCGCCTTACTTGAGCACCAGTTATGTTACAGAAGGACGCATTCATATTTTTTTCAAAGGCACAGGGATATGAAGTAATTTGCTCAGAATCACAGGACTTTGAGCTGACGCCGAGACTCGAACCTGGTGTCCCAGTTCTATAGTCAGCAGCTCTGACCTTATGCCACATCCTTTTCCCTTCCATTGCTTGCCTACATCTACACTTCTTCTCTCTACATTCTGCATTATGTCAATTGTTTTTGGCCGTGGGCACTTTTTATTTTAACCCCAGAATTAATTCTGACCTCCATGCACCATTGCCTTCTAATTCATGACCGGCCTCTGGTACCTTTATTTTTTAACAGCTAGAGTTTTCTTTTATTCCTCCTGTTTTAGAATGTCTTGGCCGTGACTAGTGATACTACTCAGTTATAGTACATTCTATTTCTGTCTTTGGTTCTTTGTTTGTGATCGTTCTAAATTGACAGACAAGGCTGGTGGTCTCTTCCAGAGAAGTTAGCTACGGATCTCCAAGAGGCATGCCTGGAAGTCTGGATGTGTTACCTGCTGCCCAGGAAACCTTAGCTCAGTCCCACTCTGCTTCTGAAGAAGGCCAAACCATATCCATGGACTTTTCTTGGAGTCTGCTTCGGTGTGTCCCTTTACACATGTTATTTATTGTCCGTGCGCTGTTGGGTGCTTTCGGTATGTATACATGGATTATTGACTCTTGGAGAAGGTGGGATGCTCTGGTATAGAGGCTCGCTCTACGTCCTCGGGGTGGCTTCTTCATTACTGAAGGATGTAATTGCAAGGTGTTGGAGAGAGACCCCTGTTGGGTCTAGCTGATAGACCTGTGTTCCACATCATGTGGGCTCTAGAGATTGGAGGCTGGCCAGAGTTAGAGGCAAAAGGATGCCCAGGCAGGCTGTTGATGGGACAGTGCATCGTAGGCTTTTGAGGATCTACACCGTTTGCTTGTCTGATTTCGGATACCAAGGCGGCAGCATCGAAGAGAGGTAAAGTGGACATAGAGTCAGAGAGAGGAGGATATTACGACAGACGCATGATGAATGATGATGAAGAACCATGCATACCTAAGAGACATGCAAGGTCTCTTAGACATGCATGGTTCTGCCAAAGCTGATCCTGATTGCGTTCAGCTTTGGCGGTCTTCGATGGATGCTTCAGAGAGCTCCGTTGATCAGTTCACTCTACGCGAATTAAGCTCTGATCTTACCTCCCCATAACAGTTATTATAATCCTGCGTTCTTGTATTTCCAGTTGAGTTCCTAAGTGAGCGCTACCTCTTATGCCTCCTTTTCCCCTTTTTCGAAGTAAATCCGAGATCTCGTTGTTGTTCAGTTATCCATGGCAACACCACCCTGCGGCATGGTGAGATTACCCTTCCCACCTGGCTTCCGGGTCTGGCACTGCGCCCTATCCTCTTGCTTGTCGCACTTGACTTCTGCATTGATGTGACGCCGCGGGATGTCACACCCTGTACTTGCCCACATCACAACTTCTCCTTGTTTGAGTCTGGCATGTGTTGATGGTCCCTAGGCTATGTCGTAGTTTGAATGTGCTCTGGAGACAAGACACAACCTTTCAATCTTCACCAGTGTGATGGCCTTTGACGCTCTCCTTCACATGGTGTGCCTTCCACAACCAGTGGAAGACCGGCTACCCTAGACTGTCTTGCCTACCACTTACCAACATACCACATTCTTAATTTCCGAGAATTTGTGTTTTACCCCCCTAATTGCACCAGAAATACATGAATTTTAAAGAGCCAAGAATGTGAATTCATGTAAATGAATGTATGTACAAATGTTTTTTTTCCCTCTTTCTTTTAGTGTATTCAGAGTCACTTTCCCTACAGTATCTTTGGCTATTAGTTTCACAGATTAAAATTCAGTACTTTGTGTTTCCGTAAAAGCGGCAATGGCAAAGTTGCTAATAACGGCACTAGAAGAAAATATGCTACATCTGTTATGGATAGCAGTACAAAATTAGCTACTCACACCTCTGACACCCAAGATGTCTTAACTTAAAATACACGTTTGACTTACTTTACATAATTCGCTGATTATTTCTAAAAGAAATACAATTTTGCAATTACTGTTCTTTCTGGTGTGATATCTATGCATCATTTTCCTTTTATGTTTATATATCTCCCCTTCATTAGTGCTGTCTGAAGGGTGATTAGATCCTTCAAACATTTTACAGAGGTTAAACGTTGATTAAGATTTAATTATTACTGTAAATAGCTTAGAATGACATATGGTGCAAAAACCTGACATATGTGCATTTGAATAAATGAAGTGCTATTTCCCATGATGCCTCAGTAGTTGTTTAACAGCTTTGCTGAAGGGTTATGTTGCACCTCATGTTAACATTGCTTTCATGTTATACTTTGTTGGGTTTTTCAGCTGAATGCTAGGAACAGTTTCTGCAGTGTTTTTTTTATTTAAACATTGAATATTTTAAATGCCTAAATTGTTTGGCACAATTTTTTGCTAATTTGTCTAACTAGGTTAAACATTTTCGAAAGCCCTTTGCGATTCGGGGAGGCGGTTCTTTTCCTAGCATTGCTTTGTGTGCTCACGCGCCTACCCCGCCACCCCCCTCCTGTCAAGATGTCACTTTTGTAAAGAAGGTGAGGCTTGAGATGTGGCGCAGGGGGGCGGTGGTTAGGGTTTTTTTCTCAGTAGGATTTTAAGCCCCTGTTATACTTCAGAGGCGATATGAGGGACAGCTGACACATTAAAACCTGTTTTCCGACCTAGTTTTTTTGTATTCCAAAAAAAGAGAGAAACATGACATATTTTGTATTTTTCTAGTGCTCAAACCTTGCTGGTGCTATTTTACTGAGTGTGGGGGTGGGGACGGTGGCAATGGAGACGCGGGTCTCTGATTAAATCCTGCCTGCCTGAGTTCCAGGCTGATATGGAAGAAATAGGGCAGATGTGGGTGAATTGTTTTTTGCAAGATTCTGTTTACCACAAAGGTGAGGGAACATTGAGTTTGAAGAGTAGCGTAGTTTTGACTGGTGTAGCAGTAACTGGGCTCAGAGACGCTAGGGACAAACTGTACCCCACGTTTTGCTGTTACTACCCAACCAATTGGTTTGGGGGAGATGTTCCTTACTGTCACCAAGGTCTGTGACATCTTTGCGGTGCCACTGAGGTTCATGGTGATGGTTGGTTCTGATAGAAAGTGGTTCAGGTGGGTCACTTCCTGCAGCACTGAGAAGGTAAGGTTCCACCTTCACCATGAAGGCCTGCCAAGCCAGCGAGAAGACAGATTTTAAGCTTTTGGAAAATAATTTTAATTTAACCTCAGTTTTGGTAGCTGCTGTTGGTGATACCCCACAGGGAACCTACAGCATGTTAGATCTTTCAGTTCACCTTGTTGTTTCTGGGGTTCATATTCTCAGCTCCAATGATTCAGTCAAAGGAAAACTAAATGACGTAGATGAATGGGATCGCGGACCCCGGGCCCGCTCGGCCACTACTATTCAGTGCAGTCGAGAAACACGAACAAGCGCCCCTTGGATGTACAAAGATTTTAGTGCAACCTGAACAAGTGTGAGGGGGAGAATTTAATTGAAAAGAGGACTGTGAGGGTCACCCACAAGAATGCAGTCCAGTCAGAGGGTGATAGAAAAGAAGAAAGACTGAGGTCCAAGAAGTTAGAAGATTGTGTAACGTCAATTCTGGTGAGATCGGATTGTTACAACATCTAGCGCCAGATGTAGGTAGGCGAATACCGGTCGGTAACGGCCCAAAATCAGTAAAATCGGCCGTTACCGACCGGTATTTAGAAAACGAGATGTAGGTGTCAAAAATGTACCGAATCGGAAAATATGAATCTGTAAAATACCGAATCTGTATTTACCGATTACATATTTTTCGAATCGGCATTTGCCAATACCTTATTTACCGAGTGCTTATTCACCGAATTGGTAAATAAGGAATCGGAAAAAATGCCCATCGAGATGTAGGAAAGGACAAAAATACCGAATTCAATGAAATTCGGTATTTAAGAGTCGGTATTTACCATGGACTGAAAGCAGGTGGTAACCAGGTGCAGGCTATAAAAATGGGCCCAAAATGCAACAGTGTTGCAAGAATGGCTGCATTCTATGTGATTGCGAGGAGGCAAAGGCTACAGGCTGCAGGTCAGAGGGTATGGAGAAGGGAGGAGCAGGTGTACAGGCAGAGGATCACCCTGTTCCAATTGACTGAGCCTGAGATACTTCAGAGGTACAGGCTGCACCCCAGAACCATCATGGACTTAATAAGGGACCTCCACCCATACCTGGATCACCCAACACCCAGGGCCACGCCATCCCACCCCACGTGCAGGTGCTATGTAGCTTACACCTGCTTGCCTCTGGGAGCCACCAGAGTGTGATAGCTGCAGTAGGTGGTGTATCCCAGAGCTGTCTGTCCCGTTTTTTCAGGAAGTTTCTGGATGCCATGACGCAGAGAATGGAACATTACATCGGTTCCCTGACACACCTGCGGAACTTGCAAAAACAAAAACTGACTTCTTATAAGCCTTCTTTTTTCCAAATAATGCAAAAATAAAAAACTATTAAGTAGTTACTCCCGTCCTTGATTCTTTCAAGTTCTGTTTTGGTCATTTGTTGCACGAATACCATTAATATCAGCACTGGCACCTTCCTTTGTTCATTGTTACTTTGGCTCAGCCTTGCTGATTAGAGCCATCCCGTAGTTGTTTCTCACGACTTCTATGGACTGGCACATTTCCCGCATGTGATAGGCTGCATAGATGGCACCCACATTCCCCTATGCCCACCTGCAGCTACTGAACACATCTACAGAAACCGTAAGTCAACGCACTCCATCAATGTGCAGGTGTTATGCAATGCCGGACACATCATCACAGACATAGTGGCCAAATTTCCTGGGAGCACGCACGACTCCTACATCTTCCAGAACAGCAGAATATACACAAGGCTTGTTGCTGGAGATTTTGGTGATGGATATCTGCTAGGTAAATAAGTGTAACACACCCTAAAATGAATGGCAGATGAATGTGACATGCAATTGTAACTCATGTACCTCTCATTCCCTCCTAGGCGATAGTGCATATGCCCTGCGTTACTTTGTGCTCACACCGTACCTCAACCCAAGTAACAGAGGCGAAAGGCGATACAATGTGGCATACAGGTCAACTCGCAACGTAGTGGAGCGAACATTTGGACTCCTCAAGAGCAGGTTTCGCTGCCTCCACAAGAGTGGAGGTGCTCGACAGTACACCCCCATCCTGTGTTGCAAGATAATAGTGACCTGTGCCATTTTGAACAATCTTGCCACCAAAGAAGGTACAGAGGTGGAGGTGACACATCACAAAGACATTGATGATGACCAAGAACATGCAGACCCCGAAGCAACAGGACCAGCAGCAACATATGGGAGATTGAGACGGACAGAAATTACACGTTGATATTTCTAGGTAATATATGACTCATAGACAGGTATAGTGTTTGACAAGTGTAGTTTAATATTCACTACATCATCATCACATAGGAAAAGCCATTGTCCATCAAAGCATATGTCCATGACTGCTTGTGCTCAGTTGCAGTCACTGTGTGCAGTGGTGTGGAACTGCGGCATTGGTCAGTGTTTACGTCCACGGACCACATTGCGCGATTCATGTGGCTGGCTATCAATATCTCGGCTGGGGCCAGACTCAGCATGGCTACGCCTGCCGCTCCTCCGCACCTCTGGTACATGTGTGCTAGAGCCACTCCTGCTGGTTGAACCCTCTGTCTCCTCCACACCCGTGTCACCAGCATTGCCTGTGTTAGTGGTTAGCATTTGCTCCATCGCAGAGGTCACCCTTCCCATGCCCCGTGTCAAGTCTGTGCAGCAGTGCACAATTGCATCCTGCATGGATATTGAGCGTCGGCAAAGTAGTGACCTAGCTGTAGCAAATCTGTTCATTGCCTTTGTCTGCTGCCGCATGTACTGCCGCTCCCTGCCACGCTGTAGTTGATCCCTGTCCAACTTATCCGACAGTACACCCATGTATGTGGAGATGTCTGTTATCCCCTTTGATATTGCCTCCAAACTACATGCTAAGTGGCCTATTCCTTTGTCCATGTTGGTCATTTTGTTATTCATGTAGCGAACCTGCCTATGCACGGCTAACAGTGCTTTGGCCTGCACGCGATGCACTTTGACCATTGTGGCCTCCAGGCCACAGAAGACGCTCTCACCTTCCTGCCCCTCGCCACCCTCACGTGCCCTCCTGGCAAGGACACTGGTGCGCGCAGCGCCTGCTGTAAACTGTGGTCTGGCCTTGTCGGGCACAGGTGCATTTGTTTGAGGTATAACTTCCTCATCCTCCGAATCAGAGGTTTGCGGGATCCTCTGAGGGGGCTCATCAGACCTACTTGCCCTTCCCTGCATGGCCAACCTGGACGTTGCTATGGTTGTAGGCGGTGTGCTTAACAAATCAGGAGATCCAAAAAACAACGGTGATTGTGGGACTGGTGTTGTGGCTCACTCTGGTGATGAGGCTTCCTGGGTGGTGGTGTTGCCTCCCTCTACAGCGCTGTGACCTGTTTTTTTCTTCTCTTTCTCCCTTCTCTTAGCTGCTGGTGCCCTCTCCTCCCTTGCTGGTGCCGGAGTGCGTGGGGACTCTCCTGCGGAATCAAATTGACATATGGTCAATGTTTTTGTTCACCTGTGTGTATTTCTTGAATAAATCATTTCCTCACCTTTGCACAGTGTACATTGTGTGTTTGGTGATGTGTGTGGCATGCCTTGCAGAGTCTTGTAGTGTATGCATTGCATCTATGTACTCATGACTACGTCTACCATGATGCATTGCTGGCACCAAGTATGAGCTGTGCAGCAGTGTAATGTTTCTACACCGTGAGGTACGGGTTCAGGTTGATGGATGTGGATTAGGGTACATGCCTCTTACCTTGTTTCTTTGTTGCTTTTGCTGTGCTGTCCAGGTGTCCAATCCCATGGATGCATTCTGGCTCCATGGAGGTTTCAACAAGCTCCTCCAAGTCATTCAGCTTTGGTGCTTTGCGCCTGCCCCCTCCTGTCAGTCCAGCATCCTCTTTTAGTGCAGCGATCTTCCTCTTGGTTCTGTTGCGCAGGTCATACCATCGCTTTTTGATGTCCTCGATGTCCCGGTGGGTCACACCAATGGCATTCACTTTGCCCTGTATGCCAAGCCATATGTTCCTCTTCACAGTCTCTGCAACATGCAGAGACTGTCTCCCGAAAATTTGGTTGTAGTGGCTTACAATTTCCTCCACTGCCACCTGAAGTTCTTCTTGGCTGAACTTAATCTTTCTCTTGCGCTCCCCACCATCCTTTGGGCTTTCATGTGACTCCATTCTGTAGCACTGCTTGGCTGTGGATGCTGTGCTCCTCTCACCTCAGCTCAATTGTTTGTTCAGTTGGTGTGCACTTGCATGGGTGTGGCCACTCCCAGGTACTGGGGAGGGGTGCTTCATTCTGATTGGTTGGATTCTCTGGGCCTTGGTTGTGGGGTGTGTAGGGTGTCCCTGATTGGTTGGCAGGCTCACATGTCGTTTTTTGAAGTTTCCGAATCGGTATTTACCGAATCGGTAAATTCCGATTCGGAAAAACCCATTAATTCCTATGGGCCAGGAGGCCCATTGGAATGCATGGGTTTCACCGAATCGGAATTTACCGATTCAGAATTTACCGATTCGGTATATACCGAAATGAAATACCGAGTCATTCCGAATCGGTAAGTGTTACCGAATTTTTTGCTACATACCATTTTCCGATTCAGAAATACCGATTCGGTATGAGTCGGTATTTAAGAATCGGTAAATGGAAATTACCTACATCTGGCCCCTAGTGACTAAGACAAATTAGAACTACATGGAAATGAGCTGGATGTTTTACTTGCATGTGGCTTTAATACTATTATGTAAAGGAGAGTTTTATAGAAACATTGTGTACATGTTGGTAATGTTGTAATTTTATTTGTTGTCTTGATGTATTTAAAGTCCTGCATTTTGGGAACTAGGGATGTGTTGCAATTACGTGGCGTGCTAATGGTGTAAGATGTTTGTAGTTTTTCGAAAGAGAACCTCACGCAGATGGTAGAGAGGCCGCTTACTGACGTGGTCCAGCCTGTGAGGGTTGATTTCTTTGTATACATCTTATAACCTATCTAATCAACATCTGGAAGTACGGCCATTCAAGGTGCATCCTGTGGCTGATCCAAACCCGTAGGTGAGAGTACTGCACACAGCCTTGTAGGGCGTCCATAGGATGTCCACTCAAGCTGCCCAGAGGCTGGCTTGATGGTCTGGGCGGGAGCACCTTCATGCCATTGAGTCACCGGTGAGAGCTTGATAGCATGTGCCATACGCTCCAGGAGAGCTTCCTGTCGGTCGTGGATCCCTTCAGAGGACATGTCTTGGGCAGGAACCCAATAGTCCAACAGGTCAGCATACGTCCCAGCCTGAGCTGCTGCCATGTGATCCCTAGGAATGGTCTGAGGCCATTTCCCTTTCCTGAGGATGGCGTGCTGCCTGACATGGAAGGCAAAATGGCAGCAAGTACCTTGGGAAGAGAGCAAGAAGTATCTAGACCTGTAGGTCATCTGTACAGCTGTTGATGGTGATATAGTTCCAGGTCCTGGGAGCAGGCATGCGTACTCTTTCTTCTGTCCTGTTTCTTCTGTCCAGGTTCAGGTAGCTCGACAACATAGTCAACGTTTTATTTGCATTTCAATAGGCAACAATCCCTATATGCAGGGTTACTGGAACTATGTGGCAAGGTTAAACCAAATTATGTGGCAGGGCTAACCAAATTATGTGGCAAGGAAAGGCAAATTATGCAGCGTATTGTAACAAATTTTCTGATAGTGTTACTTTATTATTTTGCCATTTGTACACATGTTAACACTATCTTGGTAAAGACTTCACCTCATTAGTACCAGATTAACACCCAAATATAGCAATAAGCAACTGACAGGTGATTAATTAACCTTTGCAAGGGGCTTTTCACAACTCTGTAACCTGTGTCACAGCATTTTTCTTTGCTAAATTCTGCAGATTATGCAGTAAATTATGAATTATTTGGCAAACATGACACATTCATAATTATGCTGGGAGTACTGCACTAGCAGAATCGCATAATTGTGCTTGTACATTTACCAATTCCTACTGCCAGAAGCTCAAGGGACTACCATGTTCTTCATAGGGGTCAATGATTGGCATCTGCATGTGTAAGGCCACTTCTTTAGCACTGCGACCTCAAGACTGCGGCGGAACCCAAAACAAGGTGTGCCATTTGGGACAGGAGCAAAGAAACACCCACAGAACCGTCACCCTAAATATTTGTGTTGTGGGAGACAAGCTTATATCCTCTGCCTCTGCCCCTGGCTCCGGCTCTCGCACCTGTCACACAGGCAAATACCTTTTATTTCAGATCTATCTTTATAACAAGCAGAAGTGTAGTATCCTCAGGTTATGTCTTTATGTTCCCTTTCACCTTGTAACTAGCTGCTCAGCCAGTGTGAGTGTTCCGTGTAGAATGTTAGTGTGATTGACATATGTAGAATGCTTGGGTGTCTGGTGTGAGTGTTGTCAGTTGGAAGATGGGCTGGGCATTAGCAGGCTGCTCCTGGTGGGGCTTGCTGTAAATACTTCCTAGGGACTTAATAAACTACATGAACTGCATCTCGGCTACTATGTCACTTGAACACGGGGGGCCAGCCCACTACAAGAAGTTTGCAGCATAGTCCTCTCATCCTTCTCCTTTCAGGATAAGCTTAACATTGTCCTAGTGATTGCTCTGTCTAGGCCAGGGTTCCACAAAGTTGGTCCCGGAGGGCCGGATCCATGACAGATTTTTATGATAACTACATTTATCTAAATGGGGCATGCTAAAAATCTGGCATGGATCGGCCTCTCCAGGACCGACCCTGGAGAGCCCTGGTCACATCCAAACTACTACAACTCTGAAATGGATACCCGTAAAAAAAAGTTTTAGAACCTTCAGTTGTTGCACTGCCATTCTAACTGGCTGAGATTACTACCCCAAACCTTACACTGACTGTTGTTTCAGCAGAGAGGACATGAAAGGAACCACCTTCACGCACAGAGCCTGGTCTCTAGGTGATGGGCAGTCAAATATTCAGTGTTCATTAATGAGCGCCACATTGCTCTAGCCAAGGACAGTTTTGACCCTCTAACTGTCGTTTAGAGATATGCACGGTTCGACGTACCAGGGGTAGTAGACCAGGTGGCTACTGTGTGTTTCCACTTTATGTTTATTCAGCCACTCTGTTTTGCTGTTGCTTGTTCTTTTACTGAAGTCTAATGCACAAAGGGTTCCCTGTCGGATCATTTCCCAAAGCTGTAGCATGAATGGCGAGATTTGAGACTTCACTTCTGCCGTCCGCATTATTCAGTGGTCCCCTTTCCACTTTGGCCCCACCAAGACGATTGAACAGTACATACAGGATATACATTTCAAGAGTCCTCATGGCTGCCATCACTCCTTCACAGAACTTCTGCTCAGATCATTGGAGTCATGAATGAATCCCTTTGAGTGCTCTAGGTCACTGTATTGTCTGATGTAGACTGACCTCCTACCCAGAAATAAAGTGTTTCCCTAATTCTGTTGGGAAAAGTCTGAGGGCCTTATTTAGATCACGGCGGATGGAATACTTCATCACAAACGTGAAAGATATTCTGTCCGCCGAATTATGATCTCCGTAGGATATAATGGGATCGTAATATAGCGGACGAGATCTCCGCCGAGATCTAAATTATGCAGTTAGTGTCCTGATGATCTTATCTCAAAGAAACACGCTAGTTATAGATTCCTTACCTTAGAATTATACTGTAAACCCAGCTACTAAATAGTGATTTACTCTGCAGAATGTGAGTTTTACAGGAAGCATTCAGACGAAGAGGAGAAGCTCTTTCCTGTGGAGTGGGGATTGGTGAGGGTGCACGAGGGGCTCCAGTGGATTCTGCTCTAGGGTATACCAGTTTTCGGGTGGTCATTCAGTGAAAAGGTGTTGACTCTCTCCAGTCATTGATGATAGCCTCGGATGAGTATATCTACAACTCTGAAAAAGTTAGTGAATTGGTCCAAACATTCTCGTAGGAAAGTTCAGACTCTGTGTGAAAGCAAGTGTGATCAAATGAGTGAACGAATGAGCGAAGCCATCATGGTCTGAACCTGACTACATAGGTCTAGCCGGTGATGTCCTAATTCTGCCTTAATGCAGTTTAAATTGAAGCAAGTGCCTGACATCTGAGATTGGAAGTGGCCGAGCAGGACCTGAGACAACAGTTTTTGAGGTAGATGTTCAGGTGTCACTGACGCGTTGCTATGCCCATTGCTGTTGCTTAATGCATGTGATGGTACCTGCTCAGTCTGCCCGTTGGCCTTCAGGGAGCAAATGGCTGACAACTATCTAAGTCTTAGGCCTACATTTCATTTCGGAGACATTGGCCGCATTAATTTAAATTTATTGTAGGTATTGTACAGTTTTCTACACTGCAGCTGCACAAATTCTGCATAGATCACAGGTAAAAAATACAATTTATGAACAATGTTCATCAGCGTTCCATTCGTTGGTTGCAACAGCTGTGAAGTTTTAACTGTTGATAGTGCCTAAGAGAAGGAACTCTTAACCAGATACTTTGCTGCCCATCCGAGGTGTTGAGGATTTGTGCCAGATGTGGTTTATTCACATATCTTCTTTGTATACGAGGCAATCTATTTTAAATCTGGTCCTTGCTTCAATAGATACCATGTTTAGACCTCTACTTAAAGGAGTGCTCGGAGGGCGGTTCTTCTAGTCACACAATGATGAGATGTCCTCACCCTAAATGTGCAGCATCTTTTGACAAGTAGAGCTCATTCAAGATGAAGATAATATCCATAAGCAACAGAGCCCAGAGTTCAGACTGAGAGATGTCAGTCTTTGCTAACTCCCCGTAGATCCTAAAATCTCCACTCGAAACTCCCTTTGGGTTTAGCAAATATTTCCTTCGCCCCGCAGCCGGTACTGTGGTAGATTGGGTATTTGAACGGTTCTGGTGAACCTTTGTTGCTCCAAAAGTGAGATGTAGTCAGATGAACTAAACTAAACTAAAATAAATGCCCCACTAGCAAAAATATAGCAGCTGGCACCATGTGCCGTGCTTTCTTGCATGCACGAATTGACTGGTTTGTTATAGGCCTGTCCTGGTGGGTTTGTGCATTCTTTTTATCTATGCCTTTTCCCTGGTGAGGATTTGTGGTGATGGTCGTTTAGTGTGTCACATTATATGCTTTACCCCCCAGGCTCTGTTCTGGTGGACTTGTGGATAAGTTGTACCCATGCCTTGTCCATGGAGTAGAAGGTGTGTAGGTGAAAGTGGTTTTAGTCTTGTCTTTGTATATATTTTTCTGTCTGTGCTTTGTTCTGGTAGGCTTTGGGGATACATTTTACCCATGTCTGGTCCTTGGGGTAGAGGGTGCATAGGTAAAAGTGGTGATTTTTGGTCATGTCTGTATATAAATATTTCTATCCATGCTCTGTTCTGATGTGTATGTGGATAGGTTTTACACATGCCTGGTCTTGGGGTAGAAGGTGTGTAGGCAGAAGTGGTGGCTTTGGTCATATCTGTGTAACTATTTTATTATCCGTGCTCTGTTCTGGTGTGTTTGTGGATACGTTTTACCGATGCCTAGTTCTTCGGGTAGAGGGTGTTGAGGGGGAAGTGGTCCCAAAAGGCCATCGCAAAATATAGAATTGCAAAATTTTCAATTCTCTTTTTTGCGAATGCAATTAAGGAACTGCAAATTACGAGTCCTTAAATGCAATTCTGGAAGCACCAGAAATTTGCTATTTGGCCTTAAGGAATTGCAAATTACCACCAACTTCAAGTTGGTGGTAATTTGCGATTTTCTTTAAAAAAGCGCTTATTTGATTTTTCAAAGTGCCATATGTCGCACATACATGCCTTTCGGGCATGTATGTGAGCAAAATGCGCACACATGCATATTTCAGGGGTGCAACAGGGTGTCCTTTTGGCACCTTTGCAAACTTGAAATTGCATTCTCAAATTGCGATTCCCTAATTGGTGATCGCAAATTGAGAATGTCTTCCCATTCATTCCTATGGGCCTCCTAGCCCATAGGAATGAATGGGAAGATATTCCTTAATTGTGAATCTCAATTTGCGATTCGCAAATTAGGAATATGTAGGATTCGCAACATTTTTAGCATATCCTACATACATTGCATTTTGCAATTCTCTAATTGCGATTCTCTAAAAATCGTAATTTGCGAATCGCAAAACTCTTTTTCGCTACATATTCGCTATTTCTTGGGGAAGTGGAGAGTGTGGTGATTTTGGTGGTGTCAGTATATTGATTTTTCACTGCATGCTCTGTTCTGGTTTGGGTTTGTGAATAGTTTTTTTCCTGTCCCGGGCTCTGGGGACAGGGGAAGTGTGTGGTGGATATGTTGGTTGTGGGACATGTGTGTATTCTTTTAACTCTGTGCTCTTTTTTAGTGGGTTTGTGTGTACTTTATACCCATGCTTGGTCTGTGGGTGAAGGGCACGGTGTGTTGGTGGTGATCTTGGTGGTCACTATATGTGTATATTTTTTTACCCCATGCTCATAGACTGTCATTGGTGATGCCCAGAGGCATCCACGTTTCACAAGTGTTGAGCAACTACCTCTTGACGCAACCAACCCATAGACACTTGAAATGTCAGGATTAGCAGCCAGCGATCAGCAATTTGTCATACCTAATCTTGAAGCCTGATTGACAGTCTTGTGAACGCCATCTTGTAAGAACTGATCACACCAGCCAGCCCAACGATTCTGAGCATGTTTAATTATTGTGTGTTCTTCTACGCAGATTGAGACTTCGCGACTGGAACCAGAGATCGCGGCGGCTACCACCAGCATGACTGTCATCTACAACAAAGGATTATAAGAAGCCAGTTCTTTGACTGCGCTGACGACGACCGACGGAGGCTTCTCACCCAGTGTACCACTGGGTGGGGCTGGTTTTGAAGGTTGAATACAAATCGCGAGGGGTGTCATGTTAGCATTGCCTTACCAGTACTGACAGCTGGAGAGATGCGTTAACACGTTCCCAGAATTGCCACCTCACTGAAGTAGAGAGCGGAGAATGCATTAACATGTTTCATTGCTAAAACAAAACAGCACAGTGGGGTTGGAGCAGTTTCTAGAGAATAGAATGAAAACATAACACCCTGAGTGGGAACATTGCATGGAAAAGGGGGGAGGGCGAATAATTAAGTCACCAGGAAAGCCTGATATGGCTGTCTGCTGGTTTACTGAATGCAGAAGGGCTTAGTTGGGGGTGTGATTTTGATTCACTAAAAAGAAGACCTTGGTAGACTTTAATTCTAAAAATGGATGTTTTCATGTTTTACAAGGTGTTTTTAGAACACACAAGGAAAGAGGTAGGGACAGGGGTTTAGTTAGAGCACTATACTAATGATGTTTATCTTGCACTAGTAATTAGAGCTAATTTTCAGACCAGAGCGTGATTCATGCACATTAACATAAATAGTCCATGAGGACTGATGACTCTTGGCTGGTCCTGGCCCTTTAAAGTTTTGTTACTAGCCTGGGGCCTTCCAGCTGGTGTTGCGGACCACATGCCTTTAGCCAGATGATCTCATGGAGTCTCCCAAAGTATCAAAAGATTAGGACAGGAAAGCCTGGGTGATCATAGGGGAAATTATAAGATCTCACAGGGGCAGTTGACAATAACGACTGCGGCCACACCCACCTTGTGTTTATATTCACTCCTAGAAGATCCTTTCCCCTGCGTATTGACTATGTTCACTGAAAAGCAACATTTTAACTTGGATGTGTAACCACATGCAAAGCCATGTTTCTTGGCAAAGCAAATGATCTAATGGACACATTTTGCATATTTTAAGGAGTCTTTGTGCGGTGGATAATAAAGGAAACGCCTCTGATTCTTGGGGGAACTGCTAAATGCAGAGGAGACGTTGGAATTTCCTCCACCACAAGTATTGTATGGACTATTCTCCAACAAATTTATGATTTCTGCTAGAAATATGAGGATTTTTCATTGTCCTCTGTGAGCCTTGGTCTGGTTTCTTAACTCTTCCCGCACGTGAAAAAGGAGAGTGTAATGACTGCACTGTATATTGTCATTTAATTAGGGTTTGAATCTTGGTGGCAGCAGGGAGGTCTACAAGAGCTGCATCCTTCTAGTTCTCTTGCACGTGTAGTATTGTCCAGGGTTGTTCCAATGCTCACTAAGGGTCCTCATCGGAATAGATCTCTTGGAAAGATTAGATCATTTTTGGTCCGGGCTACTAGCCCTATTCATGTTTGAGCCTTACTAGGTCTTGCTTTGCACCGGTTTCCCTCCCTGCAGCATCCTCTTCTAGGCACCAACTTGCTTTACTTGAAAAAGTAATAGAAGAAACATAGTCCAAGGTCAGCTGTGTCATCTTAGCAGGATTTTGACTTCCGGCATTAAGAGGCATCTGCTACCTTATCCATTCTCTACCCTTACCTTAAAGGTAAACATCTAAACTTAAGGCGTGGAGCTCCTCCTGCATGGACATAAGTAAAGCTTCGACTGCTACGCGCCAAGAGTCTCAAACTTTATCCCAGATCAGCTTTTCAGGGTCCTTTTCTATTTCTGGAAACAGTTGAAGACTGAAGAGTTATCACTTCAAGCACAACCGTGTAGCAGTGTACCACCCTGCTGCCGGACCACCAAGAGATGTACCCCTCTCCCTGCAGTCCTGCCGCAGCCTAGCCCCCTTTTATCCTCTCCTCTATCCCTCCTATAGCCTCATGCCTCATTCTGCTTCCTATTCTGCAGCCCCACCGCGTGTCTCCAACTGGTAGTCCTGACTGCCCCCCTTCTCAGCATTCATTCGGGATCCCTTTTCCTCCCTTTGCATTTACCTCTCTTCTTTCGCCATATTGTAACTCTGAACTCCTTCCCTTCCTCCGCACACTCATTGTAAGGCTAGCTCTTGTAGAGCACCCCTTTGTTTGCAGCTAGGTTCAGCATACATGCCAACATTTTAGGTGAGACAAGTGGGAGACTTTAAAAAAGTAATCAGGAGAATGTATTTTCCCTACTGACTTATATTGAATCAGAGGCAATGTGACTAAATCGGGTCTATTGGTAAGTATGATGACAGACATTTAGCATTTAATTTGTGACTGTTTAATAACATAGCACAGGCAAAAGCAGAGTTCTAAACTCAGGCAAACAAAAACAGAGTTTTACACTCTGTTTTTGTTTGCGTTATGCAAAACTGCCAAAAATAGAATGTCTGGGCCTGTCACATGCTCAAATCTCCCTTTCCAAGAATTAAGGGCAAAGTGTTAACCTTTGATGTCAGAGGTAATTCTTGTAGGTGTGAGATTGGAGCGTGCAAGCATCAACATTTTATTTTTGGCAGTTTTACAAAACCGGGAATCGGATTTCTACATGCAGGATTGAGGAGGCGGGAGACCAGCCTTGAAATCGGTAGTCTACCGTCTGATTCGGGAGGGTTAGCATTTATGGTTCAGGGTTTATAAATAATATAGATACACACGGTATAAAACCATATGATAAACAAGGTCACAAACTACGCAGTGTTTCAGGATTACCACCAAATGCAAATTAATCTCATGAGGATTTATTGTACATCTGTCCTTGAAGCCCAAAGTTAGATTCGCCTGGTGCATTACTAGCTGAGAGCTGAAAGATCAGGTTCTGTTGTGGATGTGATGAGAACTTTTTTTAAGTTCATAAATCAGTTGTTCACAGGTAATAACAGAACTTCTTACATTAAATTAAAAGCTTTCATAAATTGGAAATCAGGCATTGTTATGTATAGAGGGACAAAATCGAATCGGGATCTGGAAAGGGTGTGTGTATAAATCAGGTCAGGAGACTTTTGTATTCATTTACCTAGGCCTCACATATGCAAAGATGCCACAGGACTCTGGAAACACCATTGAAAAGCCAATGAGAAATTTCAGTTGTGGATATACATCACAGCTCATAAATGGGTAGGACAACAACTGGCTTCTTGTTGTTTGCAACAGAACCAAATGTCAAGCAAATTACCTTTGAGGCACATCTCACTGTGGCCAAAAGAAGGGAGATAGAAGGCGGCTTGGGCTTCATATAGCAAGAAATCCGGCTTCAGAAGCGGACTTTGAATATTGATACAGAGGGCAGAGACAAAACGCAGGCTGGAGATGGAAATGTGGAATAGTACCAATATCTGAATGAAACAATGTACAAGATTAAAGAAAGATTGAGGGCACGCAAGTGAGAGCCCGCCACATCTGACTCTCCCACCCGCTGCAGACTTTAGGTGTCTTCTTACTACTAAAGAACAACAGAATCAAGATAGCCCTTTTCAGCAAACAAATCTTTGGTCAAGATGACAATGTTGAGTAATCTCCTCTGATCCTAAAGAAGCGATCTCTGACACTCTATGGTTCCGTCGCCCACGTCCCAGGATGTTCCCCATAAAAAGACACAAGAAGGCACGACCAAAGGAAGTGCGCACACACACACACACACAGCAGCTGTAGCATCAGGACTGTGGGCACAGATGCTTGGTTTCCATTCCTCTCCAACTGAACCAAGAAGCTACATTCTCTATCCTTAGATTTCATTTAAGCGATTCTCTTGAACATAAGGGTGTTTTAAAATCCTGTAGTGGTCACTGTCATCTTACTCCAGGGCCCATGGTTTAACGAATGTCTTCACACACTTGTGTAGAAGTTTGTCATGGCCTGCTGACAGCAATTCCAGTCTAGCCTGGGACGAGTTATTAAGTTAGTCTTCAATTTTTCGGAAAAGTAGATGCCCAATGTGAAGTCTCATTAGCGCAATCTCATTAGCATGAAGCAGGATCCCACAGGAAGTGTGGTTTGTACGCATCTTTCTTTTCTTAAACTTGATGAACCACTCTAGTGGAGCACCCCGAATCAATCTCCAGACGTCAGATATCTCCGCTCAGACCTTTCTTCCCGCTACTTCTGTTTCAGTAGCAAAATTCTGTAAGGAGGAATTTTAATGTTGCCTCATGTTTTGGAATACAAAACCTCTCAAACAGCCCTATATTCTGTAATACTGTAGCAGCTCTGGATCTAAAATTAAATGTATGCCCTATAAATGGTGTCACATCAAGACTGGTGTCAAAAGATCCTTACACTTCTAAAGCACTTTTATAGAAATAACTGCAATGAGTACTGTAAAAACCTCACCTACAGTAGAGCCACATATTAATAAAAATTAAGAAGAGTTACATAACATCTGTGACCTTGAAGCTGGTCCATCCTATGTACGTTCTCTAAAGGCAAAACAACAGTAAAACTGTTCTTGGCTTTTGATCTGGATTTATCTGTATCGTAGACACTTTCTCCTGATCGACCAACTTCTTCGCTGAGCTGCTCTTATCAGCGGGTAGGGCCCTGCATCATTTTCAGATACTGCCTGCTTCCAAAGATGGGAGATGTACACCATGGCCTACTTTAGACTTCTGCTTTCTTGAAAAGGAGAATTTTAACAGGTCATTCGGGTATAGTTTCGGTGAAATCTGGAACTTTATTGCAAGTATTTCTATAATTCTGTCCTCACCTAAGGAAATTGCTAGGATGCATAATAGGATGGTAGCATGTTCAGTTTATACTTCTACCCTTCAGCATCATTGTCTGTGCCAAAGGCTTTTACAAAACCGATGGCAGAAGCGGCAGTACAGCTCAACAGATTAACTAGGCCTCGTGTTCTCTCATCTAAATCATTGGCTCCTAAAGTCAGTAACACTCAAAAATGCAGGCGAGAATCTACAAAGTACTTGCAGTCTTCCAGGAAGTCGACTTTTTTCTGAAAGCAGAAACATCTTCACTACCTTCTTTCCAGCACGCTCGTTCCATAGTAGCAGCTTTGGACACGCAGAAGAGAAGGCACCACCACTCCTCAAAGAAATAGATCATATTTGAGAAATTATGCTGCCAATTTGCCCCGTTTCATATTATAGCGCCATTTCCTTTCTGAGATTTAAGGACTGAACAGTTAAAGGCAATGAATGAAGTCCTTGCAGTGCAGCATTATAACCAGGGAGAACAGTCCCCAGACAGATTGTTTGACCCTGTAGAATTTGTACCTAACTTTGCAAGACCCTCCTATGGTGAGAATAATCCCAGAATCTCCTATGTGAGGAGCCCTTTTACACATGGTGATCCCAGCTTATTGTTTGATCAACACTTTGTTTCCCTGTTGAAGTGTTCATTTTAGCATCATCTGTGTTGTTTGGAGCCTGAAGCAGTTGATACTGTTTATAATCTACTGGCGGTGACAACTATAAGTGTTGCTATGGATGCCATTTCTTCCTCCGGCAGGCCATGTTGCAGCCAAGCACAGTGTGGAAAATTGGGGCGGCCTTGATAGCAATGTCTTTCTTCCATTTAGTGAATACTTTGTAACAAAAAAAGGCATTGGTGTTTTTTTTTTACTATTCACACCTTTTTAGCCCATTGTGCGATCCCTTCATGCAGAGGAATGTCCACTAATATAATTTCTACAATGGGCCTGGAATTTTCAGTTTCCATGGGAATGGAATTATGAGTTGGACTCCTAATCTGGCAATATGGGAATTTAAACGAACCGGTATGACTAAATTTTAGAACTAACGTTTTCACCTGTAATTAAATTCCCATTAATTAATTAATCCCCATTTATCCTCCAGACCAAGGTTTGCCATCTGTTCATGTCATTGGGGAATAAACTGGTACAGACTGTGCTTAAGAAAGTCTCAGCATGCATGAATGGAATATGTAGTTGTCTACATAGCTGCGATTGACGAGTTTGATAGCAAACTAATTTAGGATTGCGTAATATTTGTTGTTTCTCGGATAGATGGGTATTTTTATCTCCTATAAATCAGATCAAAAAGAAATTGTCAAAAAGATTTAGAGACTACTCATTGTTACATTTGTTGTTCCTTAATAAGCGAGGAGCTAGATTGTAAGCGCTAAAGACCGGAAGGGTCGTACTACCTTTTTACTTTTTTTCAAACCTATTCTTGGCTGAAATCTTCTCCATATAAAACCAACAACTAATGCTTCTATCTTCTTGAAACAAAGTCATATAGAATGCAGAGTAAAGGAGAAAGAAAAAAGAGGGAGGATTCTTGTTTTTATGAGTGAGATTCTATCAGTAATAGCAAGAGGCTGCAATGCCCATCTCTTTACAAAGATTTCATCTTTCTCAGTAAGGGGAGTATCAGCAATACCCATCTTTTTAACAAAGATTTAATCTTTCTCCGTAATGGAGCATATCCAAAATCATACGATTCGGCATATTGGATTGGTATTGAATAGTAAGACCTCGGTTTTGTTGTTATTCACTTGTATGCACCTGGAGCAGTGGATTGGGCAATAACAACCAAAATGCAGTTTCAGTACTGGATTTTTCTGCATATAGAAGTAGCACTAAATCATTAGCATTATAATTTTAATCCAAGGTTCCAGGTAGAGCAGGTGTGATAGAAGTCTTAGTTCTTTGATTAATTACCAATGGTTCTATAGAAGGAGGAAACAGGATTGGGGAACTTGGTCAACCTCGTTTGGTGCCACCAGTAAGTCTTAAACCCTTACAATGCTCTACAATTCACGCTAAAGATGCCGTGGCCATCTCATACAGTGAGGGGATTGTCTTTGTAAACTGATATGTAACGCCCATTGCTTGTAAAACCTTAAATAGACATTCCTATCTCAGGAGATCAAAAGTCTTTTGTGCATCACAGAAAATGATGGATCCATTGGATCCAGTTACTCCTTAAAGTGTGCTTGGATAAAATATCAGCTTCAAGAATCGTTGCAACTCGCCCCCACCCCAGTATTACTTTAAGAGTAAACTGGCTTTATTATCTCACTGCAGCTATACTCAAACACACACTTTGTAGACAAAGCTTTGAATTTCTTCTCCTCATGGGACTATCCTGAAACCTCTGAGTTTCAATGTAGAAGGATTGAAGAACTAGAAGGATGATCAGTTCTTAATATCTTCTGATGATAGCTAGTGTAAAACAACAAAGAAGCTAAAGATTTCAAGGTGGGGTTCGTTGTGTATTACAATGTATGACCGGTCAGCTCACACAATACCCAACGTTCTGCACTCTTGAGAGCAGAGTTCATGTCTGATGTTTGTCAGGTGGTAGAAAGTTGATCTTCACTTAACCCATCACACAAACACTGCTCTCTCGATTTTGATCTGAGTAGAGAGGTTGGGTGTGACGGCATAATTCTACAAAATGTTCTGGTCTGAATTAATGGACATGTCATTCTTTGAACTTTTTCTTTTTGTGAATAATTGTGAATAATGCAATAGGAGTCTTAACATGAACACAATGTGAAAAGGCATATCACTAAAAGACCAAGATAACATTTAGTTAAAAACACTCAAGTTTGGGGAAACGAATGGGTTAGAAATTAGAAGATGCCAGAGTTCTTGCTGTGAACATTATATTTTGGATACATGAGCTCAGTCAGCACTAGCTCTGTTGTCCAAGATTAGAAGAGGTTTACCATTCGGCAGAGCTGCTTGTTTTTATTTTTTGCTCTGCTAATCAGATAATGCTTTTTATTCTCTCTGTGACATATCAGTATTAAGAGTCTTCCAGGATACCCCTTTTTTTATATTCCAAATACTTTCAAATTGTACATTCTATAATTTTACGAAGTTGAAAGAGGGAAGTAAGCAGCCAGTGGACAATATGATTGCCAATTCATATTAAGCACTAAGGCAATAGACAAAATGTTATTTGAATTTGGTTCTTAATTTATCAGGGTTTCATTATTGACCCACAAATTCCAGATCTAGGCCTAATTTTCTGGAAAACCAGAGACTAGGTAAATGATAACCACATTCAGTTAACTTGAGTGAATTCAGTGTGAGTTTATTGCATGTGGCCATGTGGATAACTTGAGGATCTTATGTTCGGCTTCCAGGTGGCAATGAGCAGGCGTGAAGAATGGCTATCAAACAATTCATAGAGTAGACACCTACACCTTTGCCAGTTATATCCTCCTAATATGGTACTATCGTTTTGTTTGCACTGTGGTAGTGAACATCAAATCATAGAATAAAGAATAAAAGGAAATCTACTGTCCTCCTTCAATTGCACTTGTCTTCCAGCAGTTTTAAATTGCAACTTTACAAGCACATATACCTCTAACGAATGGCAGGTCTGATATGCACACCGTCTTTTTACCTGATGTAAAGGCTTATCTAGCCTGTTGTAATTCTTTATGCACAAACAATAAATAACAAATGTAATAAAAATTAATTTCACTTACCAGGTTTGTCCATTTTCTTTCTTTAAAAAAATGGTACATGATGATCATACTTCAGCTGCGCTGCTTACAATCTGAAGTATCTGGTTGAAAAAGATGGGGGGCTTTCAATGTATTTTGACTCTAAGTTCTTAGCATTTATAATGGTTTGTTGCATCCCTTTAGGAATTAGGCTTTTAACCTCACAGGTGGATAATTAACTCCTACATTCAGGAAGGGAGTCGCTCTCCAGATCTGGCCAAATAGATTTACCGTGTTGGTTGCAAGTTTTAATCTATGAAGGGACTGTTGCAAACAGATGTCTGATAGAGCTCTACTAGGTGTGTCTTTAATGTTTGAGTTTGGGCAAGTCGTGTGCTTAGTGTGCCCTTATGCACTGGAAGGCAATTCGGGATCGTAAGGAAAAGCTCTAAATTCACTGAACACCACAGAAAGAAGCAACATTCTCACTCCCCCTCAAAGTCGAGAGTGCAGACCAATTCCTGTTCTCGAGGTCGCGCCCGTGACATGTATTCATCATAATCTTTATTTCGGTTGTAAAACAATAAAAGATACACACATATTCTTCCTTAGCAGTTGAGCCCGTGATACAGTGAACACAAGTAAAAGTAGATATTTAGTACACCAGGTTCAAATGGTCAAGTATCACGTAATGAGAATTGTAAACACTGAGGAAATCACTAAGATGCAGCATTTCTATGTGTGTACTCAATTAAAAATCAAGTAAAAAGGCTAAAACTGGAATAAAGTGCGAGCGCAATAATGACTAACAATATCCACAATTTAAAAAGATTTTGATAAAAACTTTGAGAAGGAAGTTAAAAATGTATTCATCTCAGCCAAGTGTTCCTGTAAGTCATGTCCATAAAGAAATATAAGAAGTTCAAGCAGACCTTGGTCCAGCCTTACCACTCTCCTTCTGAGAAGTCACGAGGACATCGGGATGCTTCTCGGTCCCTCTCCTGATCCCCTGCATGGGAACGGATCCCAATGCACATTGAATTAATGAGGCGGTCAACGGTGCTGCAACAGAGGGAGCAGTTCAAGGAAGCCATGTTGCAAATCTGTGGCACTCTACTGACTCCCTCTGGGGCTCCTTTCAGTACCATGCTCCTGTGAAGTCATGATGCCAACAGTGGGTATGCCCTTCATGCTCTGTGTCCCTTAAACCCTTTTTTGGTTCAGCTCTGACACCAAAGCCAACTCCATATCTAGCACTCCATGTGTAGCCCTACTATTCATGGAAAAGAAAAGAAGCGGGTTGTGCACACATGAGCAAGCAAGTCAAAACTAAAGATCAATTGTGCTTTTTATTTATTTTTGCAGAGGTGAAATGTGGTGCAACTGCTCATGTGCCAGAGCAGTTATGCCAGGAGGAGGGCATGGTTGCTTTCTGTAGCACTAATACAGTCCACCCATGGGCATTGGTAGCAGTGGCCCAGGGCGGAGTTAGCAAGCCTCAATAGTTTCTAATGAAAAGGGCCAGGCAGGCCAGTGGAGTCAAGGTGGGAGAGGGTGGCTCTATGCTGGGTGGAGAGATTGACCACCAGTCACCTTTTAACTGTTGTTGATTCGTTTTTGGACTTTGCTAGGTGCTGTGGAGGAGTGCACGTGCTTTATAAATGCAGACATTTGCCTGCATTTTCATATTACTTTCATTTTATACATTGCCATTGTCCTTGAACTTCTAATCTTGGCCAACTTTCTAGAGCTCAGTCTTTAACATTACTGAAATGTGTATGCTTTAAAGTGAGTGCCTCCCTCCACGCTGCTGTTTAGCTTTGCTCTTGGGGCGGTGTGGTAAATTGTAGTTCTCGGCTCTAGACAGCAAATGCTCTGTCTTGAAAGACACATGTTGTATATACTTTGTAGGCTTCAGCTCGCCCAAAGGTTTCCCATTTGCTGGCTCCATCATTACTCGCCCAATCTTTCTCCCCATTTGTCTATGGCATGCATGCGTCATGCCTCTTCCTGTGTTTAGCCCTCCGTAAGACCATGGATCAGTTGCTATTATCCCTTCACCTCTCCCAATTAGCAATCAAAATTGACCATTTTAGGAACCTCTTTTTTGTTTAAGAGATCACCTCAGGAGCGGTCCTATTTTCACTTGCTACGACTATTGTGCTGTTTTTGTAAACAGGCCTGTAAATCGTGTTCTAATCTTGTTTCTTGTCCTGTTCCCGAGTCACCCTCCATCCGCTGTCGCTTTTCCTTCCCGTGCCCCTTTGTCTGTTTGCTCTGTGCTTCTCCGATTGTCATGAAATTGCACTCTCTTACTCCACATTTTTCCTTATCGTGTACCCCAATCACCATCCTCCTGCCATCGCTTGCTCCCTCACGCTCCCCTGTGGCTGCTTGCCCTGTGCTTCTCCGACGGTAATGGAACTGGCCTTTAAAGCATGTTCTTATCTTGTTTTTTAAGCCACAGCATGTTTTTCAATTACCAGGAGAGCGTTCGCTGGGAGAGAGAAAGTTAGCAATCCCCTCCATGGTCTCCATTGCCTTGCAAGGTCATGTGACCACTCCATTTCAGCTGCCCTTCACTCACTTATTCTCAGCACCTCCCCACCCCTGAGATAGTTACAAAAAACAGGAAAAATGTCTTAACAGGTTCGTTAGTTACTAATAAAACAGGCTGCAGAAGGGCTTGTTTCAAATCTCTGGATGATCATTGTGAAGCGCCACATGCCACCTGTTGAATTTCTAGGTGTTGGAGTGCATCTGTATAGTAAGCGCTTTGGCGTTTAGAATACAGCACACAGTGCATTAGCAATCCTGTCCGTGGTCTGCATTGCCTTGCAAGGTCACATGACAGCTTTGTTTCAGCTGCCCTACACTCTCTCTTTCTCACCCTCCTCCCTACCCCTCATATAGTTACATTAAACAGAAGCACGTCATAATAGGCTCGATGGTTGCTAATAAAACAGGCTGCAGGAAGGGCTTGTTTCAATTTACTGGTTGGTCATTGTAAAGCGCCACATGCCTCCAACTGCACTCCTGGGTGTATTGTATTTTAGAAAACAGTGCACAGTACAAAAGTACATAAGCAAGCACATGGGATGTTATGTTGCAGAATAACAGGTCAACAGCATATGATCAGTAAAAGGCTTATTGCAAGATAAAATAAACAAAGTTATTTTCAATAGACGCCACCCCGCCTTTGAGATGTAGGTTGAGTAAGTGTTGATCTCAGCACCCAAGTAAATTCCCATTACTCAGAGTTTGAAACTGCAAACTTCCAGAGGCACCAAAGAGGCACTTTGCATCAATCAATCAATCAAGGTTTTGTAAAGCGCATTACTCACCCGTGAGGGTTTCAAGGCGCTAGGGAAGGGGGCAGATCCGGATCAATCGCCGCCTCAGATCATTCGAAGAGCCAGGTCTTGCGGTCCTTCCTGTAGGATCGCAGGGTTGGGGAGCGTCTGATGTGCACGGGGAGCTTGTTCTAGGTCTTGGCTGCGATGTAGGAGAAGGCTCTCTCGCCTGTTCTAGTTCTGCGGATGCGGGGAATTCTGCCAGGGCGAGGTCATCAGAGTGGAGGTTCCTTTTGGGTACATGGAAGGAGACTCTCTTGTTGAGGTAATTGGGTCCGATGTTGAGGAATTTGTAGGCGTGGGTAAGGATTTTGAAGGTAAACCTCTTCTCGAGGGGGGGGCGCTAGAGGGCGCACGAGCTGAATGGCAGCACCTCCGTGAGGCTCCAGCAGCCTGGCATTAATATCCGTCATTGATCCTGTTGATCCTGCTCCCACCCGCCCGAAAATCCCCACGAAGGAGCAGCAAGCGCCGCTGCACACTCGGTGCAAGTTTGGAGGCTCTACCTCCTTTGGTCTCGGAGTTAGCACCAGTTGAGTAGGCGGCCGGGGTGCGTCCTGCCACAGTGGAGCCCAGCGGCGGCACCGGGGACTACGCGAATCCGAGGCTCACCACAAGGCAGGCGGGCCTACGGAGCTGAGGCGGGCAGCGCTACTCGTCCTGGTTGCGGAGGCAGACATTGACTGACACCGGGGAAGATACCGGTGAGAGACACTGGGCATGAACTGATTGCAGCGCCTGGGGTGGCTATTGGGTGCCGATGACGCTGCTTCGCCCCTGCGGCCTCGAGATTAGTGTTGCGACAGGCACGATCCCATAGCGCCATATCAGCCTGCATACAGTGTGTCCCGAGCCCTGGACTGCATGATATTCATCTTAATGCGCAACGGCCAAGAAATCTGTTACGGCCATAGCTCCAGGCCAAATCTGTGAATGCGAGCGCTACCCCATGGCCAGTGATCCTGTGGTGGGCCTCGGGGCACTACCTGTTGCCCTGTGCTGGGGCGCCTGAGGCGGCGCGGTTGACTCGAGCGCCCGGAGCCCTGTTAAAGACACTAACCCAAGCCCACGCTTTATTTAACTGTGAATCTCCACTGCGGACGCCAACCAAACTTTCCCTTCCACCTTGGGGCACGGGCGGAGCGACGCACCTACTGAATAGCGCCACACCAACAGTGGGTGGCCTTCTTCGCCTCACACTGCACCAGCCGAGGTGAGAATAGCGCTGGGAGGAAACGATTCTTTCTCCTTGCCGCCATGGGGAAGCCGGATAACAGGCAGCCCAAGCTGCAGTTTGAGCCTGCAACGCAAAAGAAGGTGACTAGGCACATGGGCGACAGCGTGCAACCCCGAAGTCCAGCCGCGGAGGTGTCCACGTCGGCCCCCACAGTTCCGGATATTGCCACGATGCTGCAGGAGATGCGCCAGGGCTTTGCCACTGTGGTCGACAAGGTGGATAGACTATCCGCTAGAATGGACGGCATAGTCCAGAAGATGGATATCCATGAAGAGCGCATTACAGAGGTGGAGCGCCGAATATCCGAGAATGACGACACCACGGCGGCGCATACCTCGCGACTTTCAAGAATGGACAATGTGTTGCGGGTGATTGCCGCCAAAAATGAGGAGTTGGAAGCGAGGAGTCGGCGAAACAACATCCGCGTCACGGGCATTCCAGAGTCGACCAACACGGGGAAGATGGAGCTATACATTGAGAAGCTACTTACAGCAGCAGTAGGGGCGGAAGCTCTCTCAAACCAGTTCATTGTGGAGCGCGCTCATCGTTCGCTTGGTCCCCAGCCCAAGCCTGGATCCCCGCCAAGACCCATAATTGCACGCCTGCTCAACTATCGAGACCGCGATGCGGCACTACGAGCGGCCCGGGCGAACCAAAACCTTACATATGATGGCGTGTCCTTCTCTATATATCCTGACTTTACCCCGGTGGTTCAAGAGCAGCGGCGGAAGTTCCTTGCTGTTAAGAGAAAGCTTCGAGACCTGAACATTGATTATGCCCTCTTGTACCCGGCCAAATTGCGAGTGACCCACCAAGGCACGCAACATTTCTTTCTCAACCCCCAGCAAGTCGAAGACTATATTAAAGCTTTGCCTAAACGGGGTAGGCGACCTGCGGATGCTGAGGGCCTACATGACTCAGGTTCTGAATAGATGACCAATGGCCCTGTGTTGTTATAATTTCGCACTCTACTGGATTGTCATCGCTGTCTCACTGCATGGCGGAGGCTATTACTGTGTGCAGTGGTTACGACTGGCTCCTGGGGTGCCATGGACGGGTGCCGGACTGCAGGCGGTAATGTATGCCAGGCCCCCACCCCCCTACTCCCTCTCCCCTCTGGAAAGAGACGCTAAGGGTGGACTTGCACGGAGCGGTAGGACTGGGGGTGGTCGGACGTGCACCTCTGATGACCCCTACTGGGTGTACCCCAAGGACCTTGACTCTATCCCTTTTGATGTTCAGTTGTTTTGGTTACTATTTGGGTGGGGGGTGGGCCTGGGATGCTGGCGAGTTGGGGAAGCTTCAGTGGGAGGGGGGTGGCGGGCGAGAGACTTTGCATGGTAGGAATGCAGCTGGCAGAATGTGGCTCACTCTAGTGGAGCCGGGTAGATTAAGCGAACATGGTTGGTTGTTAGATGCTACTGTTATTTCTGCACGCCTTGTCTTTTTGTTGGGATTCATTGGGGGGAGGTGGGAAGGGGGCCGATTTGGGAGAACTGTTTGGTTTAGGTTCATGACATGTGCATTAGGTATCAAAGAATTGCTTCTCTATCTCTGTGGGGGACAGCTTTATTGTGTCCGGAAGGTGGGTGGGCCGGTTTTGCGATGTGTGCAGTGTCCGTGGCTGTGACATGTTGCTGGTGACGAGGGTGATGCCCCTAAGCTGAGACTCCTGTTCCCTCTGGGTACTACCAGGCGGGCGAGACTTAAAAAGGGCCTGCTACTTGCTGATGGTGAATACGCCGTGCTGGATATATTGATCTCTAATTTATATATACAGGAGCATGCATGGGGGACACACGCCTGAATGTGATCACTTGGAACGTGAGAGGGCTGGGTGATCATCGAAAAAGGAGACAAATACTGGGTTACCTTGATCGCCATAAAGTTCATATTGCTTTCCTACAGGAAACGCACTTCGCACCTCATATTTCAAACTCCTTTGGACAGAGATGGGCCTCGCATACTGTCTTCTCCTCGTACTCCTCATATGCATGGGGTACGGCTATTCTGATCAAAAGGAATACACCTTTCCATCTAGCAGGCTCCAAGACAGACCCACAGGGGAGATATTGCTTAATGTGGGACAGGTTGGGGCATATGGCTGTGACGCTCGCCTGCTGTTATGGACCTAACGTGGACGATCCGCAGTACTTTACTGATTTGTGGGCAGCGATAGTGGGGACGGGACCACAACACCTCATATGGGGGGGTGATTTCAATACAACCCTGAATCCCGTCTTGGATAGGTCACACCCCGCCCCCCACCATTATACTAGTGGGAGGGAGGTCCTCCGGGCGACTATTGTTGGTAATAATCTCATTGATGCCTGGCGTTCTCAGTGCGGGGCAAGGGGGGAAGGTACGCATTTCACCGCACAAGCTAGATCGTGGGCCAGACTTGATTACATACTCCTGACTTCACACCTCTACACGTCACTGGTTCACGCGACACACCTCCCCAGGACATATTCCGACCACTCCCCTGTCCTTATCACATTGAATGGCTCTGAACTGGGCCCCCCGGCCACGGCATGGCGTATGCAACCCTTGATGCTGCTGGACACGGAGTTCCAGGAAGAGCTTCGGGAAGAATGTTTAGAATTCTTTAAACGCAATAAAGACTCATTCCAGGATGTTGAAACCATATGGGATGCATTTAAGGCCACAAAGGCCACACTCAGGGGTCTCTGCATTTCAAAGGGCTCGGGGGTACTCAGGAGCATACTAAATAGATTGAAGTCTCTGGAATCTGACCTCGGAAACGCAGAAGAGACCCTCCGAGTGAACCCTGGGAGCACTACCCTAGCTGAGATACGGGAGAAACTGTCGGAGTATTCTGATGAAGCTTCTCGGGAGGTGAAATTCAGGAACAAACACTGGGTGGCCAGAAGATATGGGGAGGGTGAGAGACCTGGGAAAGCCTTGGCGGCGACGGTTAAACTCATGCGTTCGCCAACTGTTGTACTCGAGTTGGAAACTGCTGAAGGGCTGGTACTCAGAGACACTACACAAATACTGAATGAATTTGTGCGGCACTATAGTACGCTATACTCCTCCACCAGGACAGGTGAACTGACGCTGGATGACTACCTGGCAGATGTGTCATTGGGGTGACTGAGTGATTCACAAAGGGCCTTTCTGAATGCCCCGTTCGAACTAGATGAGGTCAGGGAGGCTATCATGCACATGAAATCGGGTAAAGCCACCGGGCTGGATGGTATCCCTATTGAATTTTACAAGACATTCATAGACTTCATGGCGCCGGTACTGCGCGAAGTATATGAAGATGCGCTGGAGGTTTGCCACCTTCCTGCCTCCATGAGAATCGCGCTCATCACGTCTCTACTCAAGCCGGGGAAGCCCGCTACTAACTGCGATTCATATAGACCCCCTATCCTTGTTGAATTGCGACGTGAAGATTCTCGCCAAATTAATTGCGGCGCGCATTAGCCTACTACTGCCCGATCTAGTACTCCCTGACCAGGCCGGATTTGTCCCAGGTAGGGCGACATCGCACAACCTCCGCACCTTTTTCTCTGTCTATGATTCCGTTTCCGAGGACTTGCCAATGGCAGCCATTTTTTTTAGACGCCACCAAGGCGCTTGACTCGCTCGAGTGGGATTATGTGTTCAAGGTGCTCGAGCGGATGGGCTTCCCATTTATTTTTATCTCCTGGATCAGATTATTATATACGCGCCCAGTGGCCAGAGTACTCATCAACGGGAGATTGTCTTCGGAATTCCCTGTCTCCAGGGGAACTAGGCAGGGCTGCCCCCTTTCCCCGCTCCTGTTTGCCATAGCCACAGAACCTCTTGCAGCTAAACTACGTCAACATCATCGAGATAGTGCATTGCGATGTTTTCAGAGGCAGATACTCATTTCAATGTACGCCGATGATATTACACTCTATGTTCGCCACTCAGGTGAGAACCTGCATCCCATACTTAGAGAATTCATACGGTTTGGAGCTCTCTCTGGTGTCCAGATTAACTGGAACAAGTCATGCATTTTCCCACTCACTGCCTCGACACATCAGTTTCCACTGGAATACCCGCTTGCTTGGTGTGAGGGAGATTTTAAATACCTGGGTATACATATAGAAAAGGATAGGGAGGCACTGATTCGTGCTAACTATGGCACAGTGATGGATAAGATCAGTGACAATATTTCCAGATGGATAACCCTTCCCCTGTCCATGGCTGGGAGGGCTTTGCTAGTCAAGATGGTGATACTCCCTCAGCTTCTGTATCTCTTTCTGAACATACCATTTCATCCCGGGGCCTATTTTTTTCGGCTGCTGCGCTCGGAGCTGCTCAAGCTGGTATGGGGTGGGAAAGCACCTAGACTCAAATGGGAGGTCCTTATCAGACCCTACTCGCAAGGTGGATTTGGGATTCCAGATTTCGAACTTTATTACCGGGCTGCCCAGGCTCACTTTGCCTACTTCTGGATTCGACAACCGAGATACATGCCCCAACTGGTGGCTGAACATTGGTTGGCACACCCAACACCGATTGAAGGTGCGCTGTACTACCCGGTAGAAGGTAGGGATAAGACCCCAAACACAGTACTTAGCACTGTGACTGCGTGGAACAATATAAGTTCGAGACTCGATTTGCAACTACTATACGCCCCACTATTGCCCTTGACTTATCACCCGCAGCTGCCGCTTTTACAGGAAGCTGGCTTTCAAAAATTGTTGACGAAAATACACGTTCGTACATGGGGGGACTTGTACCGTGATGGCACCTTTCGTACCAAAGACCAGCTTTATGAAGGAATACAGCCGACACCACTAGAAGTATTTTACTATATCGGGCTCCGGCACGGGTTACAAGCAGTTACACCGGACTTCCCACACGAACCTCCTGTACTTCTCCCACTACAGAACCTACTTCTACACGATAATCCCAACAAACTAGTGTCTACGCTATATAAATCGGTCCGTGTAAACATGAACTATACAGATTTGCCTGCCAGGAAAAAGTGGGAACAGGAATTGGCCATGACCCTTACTGACAGGCAGTGGGAATTCTGTTTACAACAAACTGAGCGCATATCCTCTAGCAGTAGATATAGGATCATTCATTATAAATTCTTACACAGATTGTATCACACACCGGCACGTCTGCATAGATTCCAGCTGAGGTCTACTGACACTTGTGACAGGTGTGGGGCTCCAGGGGCTGATTTCCTACACCTTGCATGGGGATGTGCTCAGGTATGCCGCTATTGGGATCAGGTTTTTCAGGCAATCTCCAAAATGATACACATGACGGTGGATCCATCCCCGATGGTGGCACTGCTGGGATATGTTGAACCACTCCAAGCGGCCCACCGCAAATATGTGGCACTGGCCGTGCTATTGGCCAAGCGCAGGGTGGCCTGTAGGTGGGGGAGGGGAAGAGCACCCAAATTCAAGGAGTGGATGCGGGACATGGTGTACTGCCAAGAACAATTGCATACTTACTCCGAATTATTGCCGTCCACTTCCAGGCCTACTGACATATGGGCCCCGCTGCACTGTTACTTACTAGCGGAATCTCCAGAAGATACCAGCAATTGAGGTTGGGATGCTGGGATGTTGCTGTGTTGCTCCTTGGTCCGGGGGGGATGAAATCGAGCTAGACTAGTGTGGTCTCAGAAGCTGCTATCATTGGTCCCCCCCCCTCATCATTACCGGTGACCCACTCCTGCTCACAAAATGCAGCCCCGCCTCCTCGGGGGGCGCTATAGTGCTCGCTGCCCTATGCCTCAGGAGCGGTAATTCATCTGGTCGTCTCATGTGACGTGATACATTACTCCAGCTTTGGTGTGATTCCCGCTGTATGTCCTGCACGAATTATGCCGCCCATTGATGTAGGTCCGCCGCCAGGCTGGCGCACGAGCCCCTCCCACTGGTGATTGGGATACCGCACATGTTACAATTAACAAAAGTGAAATAAAGCGAGACGAACTGATCCGGTCATGTTGAGTATGTACTTGTCACTATGTTGATATGATGTCTGTACAGCGATATGTGCACTAGCTTTATTATGTCTTTGATCATCCTGTTGATTTGCACCGATAGCGGCCAGCCTCCGGGTTGTTGGCTTGACGCTGTGTATCCTCGACAGTACTCAATAAACATCTTGCACCAAAAAAAAAAACCTCTTCTCGACGGGGAAGCCAGTGGGGCTCTTGCAGGTGTTGGGTCATGTGTTCGTGGCGCGGAGTCCCAAGGATGAGTCTGGCTGCGGCGTTCTGGGTCGTCTGGAGTCTGTGTAGTAGACCTCTGTTGATTCCGGCGTATAAGGCGTTGCCGTAGTCCAATCTGCTGGTTATGAGTGCGTGGGTGATGGTCTTTCTGCAGTCTGGGGGGGGGGGATCCATTTGAGGGTCTTGTGGTGGATGCGCAGGCAGTTGAAGCTAGTGGAAACAACGGCGTTGATCTGACGGTTCATGGAGAGAGAGGAGTCGAGGATGATGCCGAGGTTTTGTGTGTGGTCCGTAGGGATGGGAGGGTTCCCGAGGTCTGAGGGCCACCAAGTGGCATCCCAGGGGGACGTGCAGTGTTCGAGGATGAGGACCTCGGTCTTCTCAGAGATGAGCTTCTGACAACTGTCCTTCATCCAGGCTGCCACATTCTTCATTACTTCCTGGAAGCGGAGTCTGGTGTCTTCGGGTTTCTTCGTGAGTGAGAGGATGAGTTGGGTGTCATTGGCATAGAATACAATGCTGAGCCCATGCTTTCTTAAGATGGCAGCGAGAGGGGCCAAGTAGATGTTAAAGAGCATGGGACTGAGTGAAGAACCCTGGGGTACTCCGCAGTCGATATCGGTGGGTTTGGAGATGAAGGGAGGGAGTCTGGTCCTCTGAATTCTGCCGCAGAGAAAGGAATGGATCCAGTCAAGGGCGGCTCCTTGTTTCTCCGCGTCGTGAAGTCTGGCTGCCAGTGTGCGGTGGGAGACGGTGTTGAACGCTGCGGAGTGGGCTAGAAGGATGAGGGCCGGGGTGTGACCCTGGTCTAGTAGCATGCGGATTTGGTTGGTGGCGGCGAGAAGGGCAGTCTCGGTGCTGTGGTTGCTGCGGAATCCAGACTGGGAGGCGTCATGGATGGAGTGCTCTTCAATGAAGGTCGTCAGCTGGGCGTTCACGAGTCTCTCGGTGACCTTGGCTGCCAAAGGGAGGAGTGAGATGGACCAGTAGTTTGTCAGGTCAGTTGGGTCGGCCGTGGGTTTCTTCAGGAGCGGTTTAACCTCTGCCAGTTTCCAGTTTTCTGGGAAGATGCCGGACATGAAGGATGCGTTGATGGTCTGTGAGTTTGGGTGCGATGGCGGTGGCTGGCCTGTGGAATTTGTGCAGTGGGCACGAGTCCGTTGGGGCACCTGAGTGGGTTTTCTTCATGGTTGCGGAGATGTGTTCGACGGTGGCGGGATTCCAGGTCATGATTGTTGGTTTAAGGCGGAGAGGTGGTGTCCTGCGTCTGTTCTCTGAAGTTGTCATAGAGGACCTTGATCTTCAGATGGAAGTATGAGCTGAGTTTGTCGCAGAGTTCCTGGGACGGTATGATGTCGGTGGCTTCACTCTGGGTTTAGTGAGCTGCCGAATGACGTTGAACAGTTCCTTGGTGTTGTTTGCGTTGGTACGGACTTTGTCTCTAATGAATGTCCGTTTGGTGTCTCTTATGCGCTGGTGGTATTCCTTTCAGGGCACTCCTGTGGTTGATCTGCGCTTCTGTGGTTTTCAGGTTTCGCCAGGTTTTCTCTAGGCGTCTGTAGGAGCGTCTGGCTTCATGTAGTTCAGTGATGAACCAGGCAGCCTTCAGAGGGTGATGTCTGGTGGGGTGGCGGAGGGTTGCAAATTTGGCAGCGCAGTGGGAGATCAAGCAGTGAAGTTCCGTGGCTGCGGAGTTGGTGTCGGTCGTGGCGCTGGGGGAGACTTGGAGGACGGTGGTGATGAGGAGTTCCTCTGTGACCTTGCTCCAGTTCCTACGTGCTGGTCGTGGAGCAGGCTTGGGTGTGGTGGTGGTGTTGAAAGTGAAGTGGACGCAGTGGTGGTCCGTCCAGGAGGGCTGGGTGGTGTGGCTGACCCGGATGTTTGTTCCTACTGCGAAGATTGGGTTGAGGGCTTGTTGACAAGCTGCTTGAGTCTGAGGTTGGTGAGGTTGTCGAGTAGAGTGATGGAGTCTGGGTCGTTGAGGTTGTCGAGGTGGGATTTCAGGTCCCCGAATAGAATGTAGTCCGTGGAGGTGATGGTGTGGGGTGCGGCGATGTCGGCGATGGTGGTAGCGGGCTGTGTGCAAGGTCCTGGTGGTCTGTAGATGAGGGTGCCACGTAACGTGGTCCTGGGGCTGGTCTGGATCTGGAAGTTGAGGTGTTCAGTGTTGGAGTGGTGGTCGTTTGTGCTGGATGTGGAGAGGCGGAGGGGGGTCTTGTTTTCGATGGCGAGTCCCCCTCCAGGGCGGTGGGGGTGGTCCTTTCTTTGGATCTTGTATCCGTCGGGGATGGCCGTGGCTTTGGTCCAGGTTTCCGTGAAAAAGGTGACGTCGGCCGAGAGGGTGTCGAGCAGGTCCCAGATCTCTACGGCACGTAGGTGAAGGGAGAGTACATTGAGGAGGATGCAAGTCAGGGTTTTGTTGGTGCGTGCATCGGGCGGGCGTTTGGTGTTCGTACGTTGTCGATGGTGGTGAAGGATCTGCGGCAGGCTCTGCATGAGAACTGACTATGGGTGGTGTTTGGCGAGGATCTTGCAAAGCCGGTGTGTCTTCCGGGGTTGAGTGCGTGGAGGGAGGTAGAGTCGTAGCGGTGGGACCTGGGAAAGCGAGGGTTCCTGGCGCTGGTCGTGGTCGGGTCGCAGACGGGTGCTGACAGACTAACCTTAGGCTTTCGGCGCACCTGTGGCACGACCGTGCAGCGGGCGTCATTAAATAGGGGAGGAGGCAGGACTGGAGGATGGGAGGCGTTGTTGCTGTGTCGGTGGGCGGGGTTTTGCGGTGGAAAACAGCATGCAGGTATGGGGGAAACACCTGAAAAAGGAAGGAAACTGGAACAGGACCCTAATGTGCACAGTCTCCAAGTCCTGTGTGAACCATAAAAACAACAGTGGTATAAATAATACAATACTATTACATAGCACTTTAAGTTTAACATATCTAAGTACTGCAAGAATTCATTACTGTTACACAAATGAACAGGATTAATTTGATCAACCTCAGAACGTGCAATGGCTGAGTTAGGCCTGCCAGGATCCGCCATGTGACCCACAGTGGCCTAATGAGCTGGCTTACCACTTTCTTGAAATGGCCATGACATCTAGGTGGTCGCTGTAAATCACTAACTGGAAGGTAGGTATGGTCAGACATTACCATGTTTATGTCAAACCAGATAGATAGTTAATGAATGGCGTGCGCACAGCTGATTGTTTGTGTTAGATTACTCAGTGACTTTTAGAGAAATTGGTTTTGTTCGAGTTTCGGGTGCTCCAACAAGTGACTTGACCGTCCATGCACGTCGCAATTGGTTACTGGTTGAGTGCGTTACAAGGGAAGTAAACGCATCCTTGAGATTGGGCACACGCTTTAGGTTCATCGTATAAAGACAGACTCCTTTGAAGTTTGACAATCGATTTATTGTTCAAAGATTTATCATATTCATTAGCTTCAGGAAGTTTCTAGATTCATGTATTTCAAAGTTTATAGTTTGACCACAAGGAAATCATTTTCGAAAATTTCAAAACAATGCTCCGATGCATTTCGGGAAGGGGATGCCCTTTGTCTAGGAGCTCTGTAAACACAATGAAACGCTTTTACCATCCAGAAATGAACATAAATGAAATAACATAAACATTGATTACATTTGCTAGGGTGAAAACAAACATGCGTGACGTGAAGGTTGTATACCTTATAGACCAATGCAAGTGCATGGATTGTAAGAGAGGAGGAGGTGGTGGGTCGGATTTAGAGGTTGCGAGGTTCGGGAGAAAAACACTTACGTGTCAGGGTTAAGAAGTGTGATCAGGCACTGCGGATAAAAAAGTTGGGCAGCCTGTTAGAAAACGGTACAGATCCGACGTTAAACAAAGGTAACGCGGGTCTCTATCGGAGCTCCGACTTACTTGAAAGTGGGGTAGATCGGCTCGCAGGTCCATGGCAGGACCGTCGGTGGCTTGCGGAGTGATGGCGAAGTTCGAGGGGTGTTATGGGAAATTAAGCGGAGTGGTGATCACGGGGTTGGGTTATGGACATAATGGAAGGACTGACTGTTAAGTGATGGGTGTCACGGCCATCTTGGGGAAGGTGAATTATGGTGGATGCATAATGTCGGAGTGTAAACAATGTTCAATGTTTATTCTCAAGCTCAATGAACAAAAGATACAAGGTGAAAACATGAGTACCATAGGAAGCAACTAAGTTCGATTCGGTCATTGAGGCCGTATGGCTTCATTGCCTGCAGTCTGTAAATCCAAGCTGTTTCGCGCTGGAGAAGTGTTTTATTATTGTCTTTCCCTTCTTTTTTACAGATAGTTTCAAGCACCAAGAATTTAAGTTGAGCCACATTGTGTTTGAATTCGGTGAAATGCATTGCAATGCTCGATTTTTGATTGTTGGTGCGAATGTTTGATTTGTGTTCGTGTAGGCGAACTTTTATTTTCCTGGTGGTTTTCCCCACGTCTATCATACCACATGGGCATTTCAATAGATATATCAAATTGGTTGAGTCGCATGTCGCATTCACGTGCAATTTAATTTTGAATCCTCTCATGGGGTGGTTTATGCTGTTTCCCTTAATGATATTGTTGCAGCTATTGCAGTTGTGGCAAGGGCGTGTGCCAGTGTAAGAAATTTGTTGTGTGGGTTCTCTTGACAAAATTTCTTTCAAATTTTCAGACCTGGTGTATGCAAAGATCGGAGGGTTGTCAAATAGGCTGCCAAAATCAGGTTCAGACAATAGTATGCGCCAATGTTTAAGGATAATACTTTTGTATGTTTTGCTTGAAGTAGAATATTTGGAGACTAATACTGTCCTTTTCTCCTCTTTTTTTGTTGAGCCTTTTAGGGCTTCTTGATTATGGATGCTTTACTGATGGCTTCTGTGAGAAGTTGGCCTGATATTCAGTGTTCACTATTCTAGTGATCACTATGTATCAGTCCAAACAACCCTTATGGTGATTGGTTGTAAGTCAACCGATAGACCAGCTGTCCTAGTAGCATGGACAAGAGCAGTCTTCGGGCTAAACTCTAGAGGGCGTGTTAAGCCAGCTGTTATACCATCACATATACCCCTTGAACACCAAGTGAAAGGACACCACACAAGTGTTATGAAAATAAACAGTGTATTTATTTAGATCACAACAGCCCTGTACTCTTTATGAGGACAGGGTACTAAGCACACAACAAAACTCTTACGAAAATACTTTAAGTTGCACAATTTACACAAATGCCCGAGGAGCACGGAAAACCATATACTATGGAAGTGGAATGCAAAATTACTAGCAGGTAAGTACTGGACTGATAGGCTTTGGAATCGCTAGGACTATGTTACTGAACCTTCAGATTACTAGTAGGAGGCCTAGGGGACTCGGGTGCAGAGTGTGCACTCTCACGCGGGATGCGGGACAAAGTCTATGGGAGCTAGTAAAAGCAAAGTTAGTGTTCTCGGGCGAACCCGATAAGGTAGGTCGAAAACGACAGTGGATCTGGACCCTTGGATAGTGAGGCTATGCTGGGGCACCGAAATGCCGAAGTTACCTAGCCCAGGGGCTGCGGCTGCATAGGTCTGAAAAGATGTCGGGAATCCTCGTTGACGAACCATTAGCCTGAAGAAAGAGTTGCTGGCAGGCGACCAGTGAAGATTGTTCGAAGTGATCCAAGCCTGGATCGAAGATGGATGACACCTAAAAGCAGAGGGGACCAAGTTCTTAATCACTAGCCAGTGATCAGATGGGCACCAGGATGGCACCGGATGGTAGTCACCTCGACCAGGTGAGTGGGCGACGCTGGGCTCTGCAGTCTCACGGACCAGGAGGCGTTGTCGGCGACCAGGATGGAGGTGCGAGCTGTCCCACGATGGTTGATGCTGTTGACGTCGCTGGACCCAGGATTGGGGCAACTAGTCTTGGCAAATTCAAGCCCACGCGGTGGACCTAAAATGGCGTCTGGAGTGGACCAGGAGGGTCCGGGGTGCTCCTCTTTTGGAAGGGAGCAAGGGCCAGTCTGGAGCAACCAGACTAGCAGTGGTGATGTCGTCGGTCGTCGTTGGGAAGGCCACAAGCCAGCGGGCTAGTAGCCAGACAACGCGGTGAGCAGCAAAAAGCAGAAGGGCCCCATGCAGATCTCGTGGATGCTGGGGGGCTGGACTTCGGTGCTGGAGCTGCTCAGGGTCGGGGCTTCTCGGACCCCAAAGCACTCACCAGAGGATCCCTCGGCGGTCGTGCTGGATAGAAGTCGTGCAGTTCTGATGATGGCCGGTCCCTCGAGGTCTCGTCGCACCTACGGTTCTCAGCTTAGCTGTAGAGGTAGGTAGAGGTCAGAGGTGCCAGGGAAGCCAGGTCTCGTCGAGCTGGTCAGTCGGATTCCGGAGGAAGGACGTGCAGCAAACCGCAGAGTTCTTAGATGGTGCCTGCGGGTGCAGGGTGACTACTCCTTAGCCACAAGGGAGAAATCTTGAGAAGAAGTCGAGAGTTCCTTTCGTAGAAAGTAGTTTCTTGATTCAAAGATGATCTAATTTGGAAGGGTCCCCACTCCTGCCTTTATCCTAAAGAAAGGGGTGGGTAAGCGACTAGGTCCTGCCCTAGGGGTGGGACCAGGAAGGGGGGTGGTTACACCCCTCTCCCATGCCGGACTTTCCCCAGGCCAGGGGCTGGTGTGCCCCTGGAACTGGTTCTAGCCGGCAGATGCGTAGTGAGCACCGGGGTGCCACTTGCAGTCACCTTCCTGAAAAGCCCTGCCTACCCAGGATACACAAAACCCTGTCTGGGATGGTGCTAGCACCGCCCCTGACAGGAAACCCTTTGTCCAAGCTCCCCTCGCTGGAAGGACTCCCAGCTGCAGGGGGTCAGACTTGTGTCTGTGGTGGCAGCATCCATTTTGTGATGCTGAGGCTCGAGTTAACTTTAACCGGGGTTCACAGTTACATACATGTCGTGTCCCTCTAGAAGGGTGGAATGCTAACCCCGTCGCCAGAATTGGCGAGGGGTTAGTATTCCAATTCGTATGACACCTTACTCTACATGTTTTGATAAAGCGATACCAAAGATAGCATTTAACCGCGAGGATTATAATGCACTTAAGAGTATATGGTACGCGTTATCATGGAACAGCTATTAGGACTTGGTTCCGCAAGCTGCAAATGGGCTCAGCTCATGCCAGAGCACCATCTCACACGATTCCAAGCCCTCTGCCTTCAGGATTGTCAAGGCCTGCCATAGGAGTGACTGATAGGAATCTGTGTGTCCATTTTTAGGGTTAGATATAGGTATACTATATCTAAAGCAAAGGGTGATTACACCACCTTGCCCCAGCTGTCGTGCAGCCAGTTGTGTCAGATTTAGATGGCCATCCAGGGGTGGCATAATACATGCTTCAGCCCCTGGTAGGCCCTGGGTACACCTATGCCCTGAGTTACAGGGTCTGATAAGGTGGTCCAGTACCAATTGGAAATGTACCTAAGGTACATGGAATCCATTTTAGAGAGAGAGCAGTAGGCCTGGGGTCCTGATTGGCAGGGCCCTAGGTCAACTAAGTCGGAAAACCACCAAAACACCAGGCAAAAAGTTGGGGGCAACCATAGTCAGGTATCCACCTTCCTACAGCTTCCGTTATGGGTTCTTGTGGATACCCTCTGTTAATGAACCTTGTAGCCGTTTCCCTCATCTTAGTTATGCTTGTTTCAGGATCTGATACGATCCGTTTGATTCTTAACATCTGACTGAATGGTAGGTTTCTTTTGAGTGATTGTTGGTGAAAACTAGTGTAGTGTACTGTGTTCTTTCGGTCTGTTGCTTTACGGAAAAGGTCTGTTTCCAATCCTGTTTCTGTAATTCTGACCAAGACATCAAGAAAAGTAATTTCATGTTCATTAATGTTCCATGTGAGGATGATGCGATTGTCTTTAGTGTTCAAGTCAGTCAATGCTGATTCTAATTTTTCTCGGGTGTTTTTCCAAATGAAAAATAGGTCGTCAATGTAACGGACATATAGCATGAGATTGTTTGACCAGTTGGGGTTGGAGTAGCTGTGGGTTGACTCAAATTCTGCCATATAGATATTAGCGTAGGTCGGTGCCGCGCAATTGCCCATGGACATTCCGAACATCTGAAGATACCACTGTTGTTCATGTGTGAAGTAGCTGTGATATAGTGTAAATATCAACAATTCCATGAGGAAAGTTTGTAGGGAATCTGTTATGTTGCTGTTCAGTAAGGCTTTTTCTATGGCCTCAATACCGCCACCATGGGGGATGGATGTATGGAGGCTTTTTACATCAGCAGTACATAAGATGAGATGTTCATCTGTGGTTATGTTGAGATCTGAAAGTTTTTTTAAAAATTCCGTAGTGTCTTTGATGTAACTCTTGAGGTTCCTTACAGTTGGCTGTAAGTGTCGGTCTAAGAATTTCCCTGTTGGCTCATGGAGGGACCCTCTCGTGGACACAATGGGTCGAACCGGGGGGTCCGTCAGATTCTTGTGAATTTTTGGGAGCATAGTTATGGATGGGCTTTTTGGGTATTCTACAATGAGGTATTTTTTGGTGCGGTCATCGATGGTGCCATCCTCATGTGCTTTGGTGACCAGATCTGTTAATTCAGATTTGTATTGTTCGGTTGGGTTGCCATGAAGTTGAGTGTAAATTTCAGGATCATTGATATGTTCTTTGATTTTTGCGTCGTACATGCTGGTATTGAGGACGACTAGGGCGCCGCCTTTGTCTGCTTCGAGACATTTGATGGCTTTGTTGCTTGCAATTCTTTTTAAGGTGTCTTTGTCCTTCATGGTGATGTTTTGTTTGATTTTTTGGGAAAAGTTGATTTTGGATATATCTTGTTTCACGAGTGTTTCGAAGGTATCAATGCTTTTATGACTACATGGTGGCATGTATGTGCTGGTTGTTTTTAAGCCAAGTAATTGATCAGTTTTCTTGTCAGTAGTTGGTGGAAGTACGTTTTCGAAAAAATGCCTCTGGCGTAATTTCCGAGTGAGTTTGAAAGTACTCAATTCTAATTCAAGAAGGTTCGTGGAAGTCGTGGGAATGAATGATGTCCCTTTCTGAAGTAGTTTAGTTTCATGTGCAGTCAGTGTGGTATCAGAGATGTTGATTACTAGCGATTCCTTCTCCCCTTGGGTTTCTTTGTCACTTGTGGTTGGGCTTCTTCCAGTTCTTTTTCCTGGTCTTTTTCCCCGCCGGGGTCGTCCTGAAACAAGCATAACAGAGGGTATCCACAAGAACCCATAACGGAAGCCATCAGTAAAGCATCCATAATCAAGAAGCCCTAAAAGGCTCAACAAAAAAAGAGGAGAAAAGGACAGTATTAGTCTCCAAATATTCTACTTCAAGCAAAACATACAAAAGTATTATCCTTAAACATTGGCGCATACTATTGTCTGAACCTGATTTTGGCAGCCTATTTGAAAACCCTCCGATCTTTGCATACACCAGGTCTGAAAATTTGAAAGAAATTTTGTCAAGAGAACCCACACAACAAATTTCTTACACTGGCACACGCCCTTGCCACAACTGCAATAGCTGCAACAATATCATTAAGGGAAACAGCATAAACCACCCCATGAGAGGATTCAAAATTAAATTGCACGTGAATGCGACATGCGACTCAACCAATTTGATATATCTATTGAAATGCCCATGTGGTATGATATACGTGGGGAAAACCACCAGGAAAATAAAAGTTCGCCTAAACGAACACAAATCAAACATTCGCACCAACAATCAAAAATCGAGCATTGCAATGCATTTCACCGAATTCAAACACAATGTGGCTCAACTCAAATTCTTGGTGCTTGAAACTATCTGTAAAAAAGAAGGGAAAGACAATAATAAAACACTTCTCCAGCGCGAAACTGCCTGGATTTACAGACTGCAGGCAATGAACCCATACGGCCTCAATGACTGAATCGAACTTAGTTGCTTCCTATAGTACCATCCTATGGTACTCATGTTTTCACCTTGTATCTTTTGTTCATTGAGCTTGAGAATAAACATTGAACATTGTTTACACTCCGACATTATGCATCCACCATAATTTACCTTCCCCAAGATGGCCGTGACACCCATCACTTAACAGTCAGTCCTTCCATTATGTCCATAACCCAACCCCGTGATCACCACTCCGCTTAGTTTCCCATAACACCCCTCGAACTTCGCCATCACTCCGCAAGCCACCGACGGTCCTGCCGTGGACCTGCGAGCCGATCTACCCCACTTTCAAGTAAGTCGGAGATCCGATAGAGACCCGCGTTACCTTTGTTTAACGTCGGATCTGTACCGTTTTTTAACAGGCTGCCCAACTTTTTTATCCGCAGTGCCTGATCACACTTCTTAACCCTGACACGTAAGTGTTTTTCTCCCGAACCTCGCAACCTCTAAATCCGACCCACCACCTCCCCCTCCCTTAAAATCCATGCACTCGCATTGGTCTATAAGGTATACAACCTTCACGTCACGCATGTTTGTTTTCACCCTAGCAAATGTAATCAATGTTTATGTTATTTCATTTATGTTCTGTTCTGGATGGTAAAAGCGTTTCATTGTGTTTACAGAGCTCCTAGACAAAGGGCATCCCCTGCCCGAAATGCATCGGAGCATTGTTTTGAAATTTTCAAAAATGATTTCCTTGTGAACAAACTATAAACTTTGAAATACATGAATCTAGAAACTTCCTGAAGCTAATGAATATGATAAATCTTTGAACAATAAATCGATTGTCATAACTCCAATGGAGTCTGTCTTTATACGACGAACCTAAAGCGTGTGCCCAATCTCAAGGATGCGTTTACTTCCCTTGTAACGCACTCAACCAGAAACCAGATAGATAGAACAGTGACCCTCAAAACACCAAGCAGTACCAAGAGGGAATAGATTTAGTAAAGGATTCCTGAATTTGAATCTATGCATGCAATGATCTCTGCATGTTGATGGTTGTTGGCAATTCTAGCCTGTCGGATAGCTCAATGGGTTGAGTGCCTGCAACAGGCATGTGTGTGCAACATGTAAGTCACAAATATAAATTGAACTAAGGCATAAGGCACTTTCGGTTCTTGTGAAGTGAACAAAATAAGTATAATGATTTTACTAGGTAATTTAGTCACAACTTTGTGCATAGCTACTTCTGTTTAAGCCTCATTACTAAAATGCATTTTTTCTATCCCCCTTACCTGGCAATCCACATTTCTTTTGGCCTAGCAAACATGACTTGAGAGTATTTAGAATCACCCAAAAACAATCTAATTTCTGTTTTTATACACATTTAAAAATAAATACAGACGGGAAAATAAATAGTATTCTGTCTGTATTTATCCGTAGAAGTCAGTAAAACTGGAAATAAGGGAGCCTTGATCAAGATCTGCTACACATGTTGGCCAACAAGCAGCCTCCGGAAGGACTGAGGCCCATTCCACCAGGGCCAAAGATGCTGCCACCACGCGGGCACATGGAGTGCCTGTCCTGGTTATTTGTCAAGCCGTAAGATGAGCATCGGTGCCTTTATTTACTAAGCATTAGAAAGCAAACATTTTCTAGCCAGGTTTGACAGGAAGGACATTTTGCCATTCGGTACTTCAGGAACTTTTGATGTGTGTCATTCTACAGAACCACCGCATCGGGAGGTACTACTTTGGTATCTATTCTAAAGGGGAGGAACAGGGGGTTATGTGTAGCCATGTTATTTACCTTGAGTAATGCTCTACTTGTAGATTTGTACACTGGCATGTCAAATTGGTTTTGGGTTCCATGTCCCAGACCTTGGACGGTGTCAAGAAAGAAACCAACATCAGTGTGTTTGGGTGGTGTTTGGGTGGGGCCTAATGGCACTCCAGCCATCATTTCTGTGGCGAATGGGGTCAACGTGAAGCTGCACAATCAATCAATCAATCAATCAAAGACATTTATAGAGCGCACTACTTACCCGTAGGGTCTCAAGGCGCTGGGGGGAGGGGGGTGCCGCTACTGCTCGAACAGCCAGGTCTTCAGCTTCTTCCTGAAGGAGAGGTGGTCTTGGGTCAGGCGCAGGTCGGTCAGGAGGGAGTTCCAGGTCTTGGCGGCCAGGTAGGAGAAGGACCTTCCTCCTGTAGTCGCTCTTCGGATGCGGGGGACGGCGGCGAGGGCGTGGTTGGCTGATCGGAGGTGGCGTTTGGGAGCGTAGAAGTTGATTCGGTTGTTGAGGTAGCTCGGGCCTTGGTCGTGTAGGGCTTTGTGTGCTTGGGTGAGGAGGCAGAAGGTGATTCTTTTGTTGACGGGGAGCCAATGCAGGTCTATCAGATGTCCGGAGATGTGGCTGGTTCGTGGGATGTCGAGGATGAGTCTGGCTGAGGCGTTCTGGATCCGCTGGAGTCTCTTCTGGAGCTTGGCAGTGGTATCGGCGTAGAGGGCGTTGCCGTAGTCCAGTCGACTGGTGACGAGGGCCTGGGTGACGGTCTTCCTGGTCTCGGTGGGGATCCACCAGAAGATCTTTCGTAGCATGCGTAGGATGTTGAAGCACGCCGAGGAGACGTTGTTGACTTGCCTGGTCATGGAGAGGGAGGAGTCCAGGATGAAGCCCAGGTTGCGCGCGTGGTCTGTCGGTTTGGGTGCGGTGCCCAGGGCGGGAGGCCACCAGGAGTCGTCCCAGGCGGAGGGAGAAGAGCCCAGGATGAGGACCTCCGTCTTGCCACCTACTGGCATTCAGGAGCTATGCCAAAAATATTCTGGATCCATTCTGGTGGCTTAGGATATACTAAAGGTGCGTATTGTGGGGTTATATAGAGTATCCACAAAAAAAAAAACATTACCACAGGGAAGTAACTTGTTCTTCAAGCTTTTCCATGGTTCCGCTCATTGTTTTTAAATCAATGGTTGCGTTGAGTTACAAATGTGCAACATATATGGGGGCTTGGTGCAAATGGATTTAGATTCGAGTGCTACTCAGAAAGAAGTATATGGTTGACGCAAAGGCAAGAGATGTTTCCATTCTATGTATCTCCTTTTATTCAAGATATGTTTTTGGTTTTAACATTACAGTACAAGAGTCTTTCATTAATTTATATGCACTGGTGTTATGTGTCTCCATTTGGCATATGCAGTTGCAGGTGGTGAACCTGCAGACTTCTTAGGGAAGAATCCCTACATCATGCCCTCCTTGTTGGTCTTCCTCACCCCAGTCCATATTTATTCAGACTCACTGCCTCAAGACAGGTACTTATGTAAGTTTTCTTTTTAAACAAGACGGAATAGAATTTGCTGATAGTTTTTGCTCTGTTATCATTGCCTTTATCCTGTTGTCTGCCTTTTTAGCATCCTATTTTTTGCTGTCACCGGCAAGGTACTATAGAAGTCTAAGGTATGGTGATTTATTTATTTTTCTATTATAATTCAGAATTTTCTTGCATACTGTTATTAAATAAACAAGAGGCATAACTGGAGGTTTTGCGAAACATCTAAACGAAAAGCAGACACGTGTGAAGATAATGGAGCAATTCCCATGTTTGCTACATGGTCGACATTCCCATGTTCGCTACATGGATGCTGTCCAACCTATATATGCGGAAACCCAGCAATATTGGATGGATTTCACTAAATAAAGGAGAAAGTAACACAAAGTCTTCACAAAGAGGTAGCATGTGGAATCTGAAATGGCTCAGGAAGCTGGGATTGCCAGATTTCATGATAATTACTATATCTAAAAAAGATCTTCCACTAATGATTGATGGAGCTGAAGCCAATGCTTTACACGTGGTGCTGCCTTATCCTGAGCTACCTAGATTGGAGGATTTAAACAAAGATGACACTCTGGATTCTTTACCAAACAATCAGATGTGCAAGGACAACAATTATGGAACTCTTATCCACTATTAACAATGCGCTGGTGCCTGAAGTTGATAATGCGGGCTTATTCGGTCAATACCAGGCGGACACGGTGTAGATTATTTGCGTTTATAGAAAGCCATACAATATTTGATCTTAAAAAAGAATGGAAGGATTTAGATCGCTCCGGATTTCTGTGGTTTGTGGCAACCAAATTTGATTGTGAATTTCCTTTGATTCCAAAGTGATCACCTTGCTGGCAGGTATGACTGGTGGTTCTACCATTGTTTTCAGAGGAAGCTACTCCCCGAGATCCGGCTGATTTGAAGGTAGAAGTAAATCTTTAAAAGCTCCTACGCTGCAATCAGTTTCTCTCTACTCGAGCGATTCTATTTGCCCTATGCTGCACAAACTCTCTTAATCAATACAAATAATAATGCCTCGGGATAAATAACCACAATATACAATAGGATGAAAAGATACTTCAATTATCCCTTCCTAAAAGTATTAATCTCTCGAAAAATCTATACTTTGTTTCAAACAGAAGTCAATAATCAAAGGCAATTCCATACAGTTTCAAATGCTCATTTTTTTAAACAAACTTATTAATGTTTATTTAGTAGTTTTTTCAAACTCTCTTAAACAAAATCAAGAGCTTTATTAAATAATGTAGAAAAGAAAGTACTCAATTATTTACATATATGACATTCGAATTGAGATTTTTAACCAATGCTAGGTTTGATGGATTATTGCTTCCAGAAGACATTTGTGGGTTGGAGGTTGCCCAGTTTTTGTCAAAATCATGGCTATGCTGTGGTGTGTCTATTAGTGAGTGGCAGGCATAGGAATAGCTTTGAACCATATCCCAAATTGTAGTAACAGAGACGAGAAATTGAACAAAGCAAGCAATCCTCGCCTTCGCTTTTGGAGTTCGTCTTTTGCTTCTGCCTTACTTCTTTCTCTCTCATGCTCACTCTCATTTGCTCCCTCATTTCTTCTTTCCATCGTTCTTTCTTTTTTCTTTGTTTTCCACTTTTCTTGCACTATTTAGTTCTATATTTCTTTCCTTTTTTCTTTATTTCAGACTTATTTCATTGTTGCCATTTTCATTACATGTTCCCTTTCATCTTTCTTGATTTTTTTTCTTTCCTTTAGCTCCACCCAGGTTTCCTCCTTACTTCTATCTTGCTTTACTTTGTGCTTATTTCTTTCTTTGCAACATTGTTTTTTTTGCTTGTTCCTTTCTTCTTTCCTGTTCATTTACATTGTTTTTCTCTCCTTCGTTCAGTCTTTCTTTCATTTTCTTCATCTTTCATTTTCTCTATTTCATAGATCTATTTTCTTATATTCCTTCCAAATTTACATTTTCCAATCTTTTCTGTTCTTCTGTCTTTCCTTCTCTTCGTTCTTCATTTCTGAAACACTTTCTCTTCATTTGCCCATCTCACTTCTGCAGTTTTTCTTTCCAATTGTTTTTTTTTCTCTTTCACTCTCTCTATTGGTCACTGTTTCAAATGTTTGACGTTACAACTCATACATGCACCACACATGGCTTTACAACGCGGTCGTTACAACAACCGCATTGTTACCACGCGTGTCATTGCATCGCAAGTCGTAACAACATCTGCTGTAGGGGGGCGCTGGAGTTAGTAATAGTATTCATTACTATTCCTACTCCAGTATGTGCAACAGCAGGGAATTTGTTGGATTTAACTTCCAACACATTCCCTGGTGTTGCACACCCCCTACAGAAAGTCGTTGTTACGACTTGCGTTGTAATGGCACGTAGGGTAACAAGGCGGTCGTTGTAATGACTGCGTTGTAAGGCCATGCGTTGTGGAAACAGATTTGTAAACGCTGTATCCCCACTGTTTCTAGCTCTTTGGGGTGCCAGGCCCATACCTCTCAGCCTTCCCGTACCCTCGGAATGCAGGTTACCTATGAGCCTTTCTACAGATATTGGAGTGTGTGATCAATGGAGTGGAGGCCATAAACAGCAGTTAATTCATTTTCTTTTTGTAAACATATTTTATTGATTTTCATTTCGGCAATCAAAAACATATAATTACATTTACTCAATATTCTTCCCCCCAATAATCAGTTATCAGTTGTTTCCATTACAAATCCACCAGACCGCTGATTAATTTCCATGTCCAATGTTCCCCCCTCATTACACTATGAAATTGTGACATATCGCTAATCCACCAGCATTGATGTCCGTTAACCGACATTGTTTACCTCGTATATCTAATCAAATGATAACTACCCCCCCTCCCACCGGTGTGTTCCAATTATCCACCACAATTCAATAGTTAAGGTTCGTGTTGACGTAAAGCCAGGATGCCCCTACTGGGTGGTACAGTTTCCCCATGCGCCCCATCAGACTATCACTTGTCTTCCTCGGCTGGTTGGCTTATCAGTTTCTGAACCAACTCCTCCCATGCTCTTGCCATGTCCAGCGCTTTTTCATTATTCTGACGTCGTGCCTGCTGGAGGCGAACAGCACCCTCACTACTAGCCCACTTAAGCAACTCAGCTTGCCATCTCTTACTGCTGGGACCCTCTTTCGATTTCCAGCGCATCGTTATTTCCCTTTTCGCCAGCACAAGACCCATATCTACAAACTTACTTGTTACTTTTGTCTTGGAGGTGTGAGGGAACCAGTGTAATATGCATGTAGCCATATCAAAGTCTAATTGGCGCTCCGTAATTAAATTTAATAGTTTTCCCACTTCTCCCCAGTACCCCTCCAAGTTCAGGCATCCCCAAAACATATGCTCCAGTTCTACTCCCACTCTAGTGCATCTGGGACACATCACATTGCTAGCATTATAGTATTCCATTATCTTACCAGGTGTCAAATACGCTCTATGTAATATAAAGAAATGCACCAGTTGGAATCCTGCATTCCTTGTGCCCTTCCACGCCCTACGCAGGATGTGCCCCCATGTGGCCTCCGGTATGGGTTTCCCAATGCTCTCCTCCCATTTTAGGCACAGCGTATCCAACGGGACTAAACCCTCCATCAGTATCCTCGAGTACAAGCATGTAACTGCGTTAAACGTACCTGTGGCCATCACCACATATTGACAAGCCATCGTTAGTTTAGGCTCTATCAACCCCCCCTGCCATTGCTTCTGTATTGCACGCACCAAGGCTGCATGTATCAGGAAACCTCCCCTCTGGAGGTCGAACCTCTCCTGCAACACTTGATAAGGCAGCAGCACTCCATCCTCGTATAAGTCCCCCAGCACTTGGTTCCCTGCCTGCTCCCATTCCCACAATGACGCCCAATCTCCTCCATGGGGCAATGCAGTCAGCATCCCTAGTGGTAGTGTGCTGCTGCTCCCCTCTAAAAGCTAGGCCCTCATACCACTGTCCCAACCGAGCCCGCTCTGCCAGAGGTTCTATTGGTTATGTAAATAACAGCAGGGAAAGTGGGCAACCCAGCCGCGTCCCTCGGGCTACCGCATAGCGGGGGGAAATCAACTGCCCTACTTTAACTCGTGCTACTACCGAAGTATACAGCACCGTCGTCCACCCCAAAAACGCCTCCCCCAGCCCAAACTGCCCCATCGTTTTATATAGATACAGCCACTCTTGGCTACCAAAGGCCTTTTCTATGTCCACTGAGAGGATTGCAGCCATGGGCGACCCTTCGTAGGCTTCTCCTAGGATCCTCATCAGTCTCCGCACATTGGTAGTAGTATTCCTGGTAGGGATGAACCCAGCCTGATCCTCATGGATCAAGCCAGTCATATGATGCAGCAGGCGCGACGCCAAGATCCGACTGAGTATTTTATAGTCTGTGGACAGCATTGACAATGGGAGGTATGCCGCCGTGTCCGTACTATCCCGTCCCGGCTTTAATAGTGGAACAATGAGGGCCTCCCGCATAGTCATCGGGAGCTGCCCCAAATCCTGCACCTCACTATAGACCTCTAGTAGCCAAGGTGCCAATATGTCTATACATTGCATATAAAATTCCACAGGCAACCCATCTACTCCCGGGGTATTATTCCGCGCCATCTGCTTAATGGCGCTCCTAATCTCTTCAAGCGTAATGTTCCGACCCAGAATTTCGCCTGTTCCTCATCAAGCTGTGGAAGCGTTACACTCTCCAAGAAGGACTCAATATCAGTCTCGCCTGCTGTTAACGCTCTCTCATAAAGCTTCTCATAGTTCTCCCGGAATCCCTGCAGGATCCCACTTTTAGTATAGACCGCAGTACCCTCTTTTGCCCCTAGCACCAGGATCGGGGAGCCCCGCGGTATCAGATTCGCCAGCCAAGCTAATAAAGTTCCTGCCTTATCGCCTTCCGCATGAGCCTTCTCAATGTACTTCCTATAATCAAAACAGCGCAGCCTCTACCTCCGCAGCCAGCTCCTCCTTAGCCTCAATTACGACTTTCTGGCATTCTGGGTGCTCCGATCTTGCCTGTTCCGCTAACCTCAATCGTTGGTCTGCTTTCTCAACGTCCTGCAGCAGGGATTTCCTTACCCCAGCATACTTGCTTATGCATATCTCTCTTACTACTACATTAAAAGCATCCCATTTCAACGCCCTAGTGGTAGCAGTTCCTGCATTCTCATTAAAGTAATGCGTTATCCCCTCTTCCACTTCCCTACGGAACACTGGGTCATCTAATGTCTCGGGCGCAATCGCCACGTGGGAATTTCAGCTTTTTCCTTCGTCCAATGCAAGGTGATCAGCAATGGGTTGTGGTCGGGGACGGTCCTAGTGAGATATTCAGAGTTTGTTACAGAAGGCACTACCGATGGGGAGCACAGTATGGCATCCAGCTTAACGTGAAGCTTGTGTAGTGATGAGAAATAGGAATAATTCCTAACCCGCGGATGATGCGACCTCCATACATCAACCAAATGCCACCTAGCTTGCCAAACAAGCCTATACTTGGACAGTCTATGAACCGGTGAATTCGCCAAGGAAGGGTGAGACCTGGCTTTAGCCGTGTCCACTATCGAGTTAAAATCTCCTCCCAAAATTGTCGGGCCCGCCACGAAATGTGCCAGTGTGCTGGACATTCGGTCAAGAAATCTCGCTGATCCACATATGGGGCATAAATACTACATAAGGTTACCTCCCTGCCATACAATCGCCCTTCAACCGCAACAAATCTGCCCTTGCCATCAATTGTTTGTTTAAGCATCTGAAAGGTGACCCTTGCTCTAATCCAAATCAAGGCCCCCCTCGCAAATGCCGAATAAGATGTGCTAAAAACCTGTCCCCTCCATCTTCGCTGTAATGCTAGGCACTCTGATTTAGTTAAATGCGTTTCTTGAGCAATGCTATATGCACCCCCCTCCTGACCAGATATGCATTAACCTTGTGGCGCCTTGTCATTGTATGTAGTCCCCGTACATTCCAAGTAATACATCGCAAATCAGGTACTGCCCCCATCATCACAGTTCCACCACTTCTCCTCTCCAATAACACCATTAAACACACCGGTGAACCCCAGAACCCAACTGTGCCCCCAACTCCCCCACCCCCCCACCCTACCAAGAACAGGTCCTAAAACAAAACTGTTAGTCCCCATCCAAACCATTCCAACTAAGCATGGGCGGAAAATCCGTTTCGCTCGCGGATTTTGCGGATTTTCGGTAAATTCGCAATCCGCGAGATTCGCGAATCTCCCGCAAAATCCGCAAATCCACGAGCAGCGGATTTTATGGCTTGCTCGCACTGTTCGCGTGAGTTCGCGGCTTCCCAGTACAACTTCGCGCCCCGCGAATAAGCGCTAAATTGCAGAAATACGATCTTAGCAAAACTGAAACTACTTACCAGGTTCAAAAGTTCAGGCTCATCATTAGTAGCCATTTCCTGTAGTGCTTCCTGAGGGGCCCCTCCAGAGTTCAGTTGCCAGTTGCAACTATTATGTGACCCTGCTCTGAACCTCAGAATAGTTACACATATGCCACAAAGGTCCTGAATTACAGCTAAGGGAGACAAGCAGGAGCCAGGCTGGAAGTTCAAATCCATTAATCAGCCCCTAATTCATTATTGTCAGTTGGGGCAGGGCAGGTGTTGTAACTAATTTTGCAACAATGAAAGCACTTAGCAAGTGCAAAAGATCACTAATCAGGAAGCACTAAGGAAGCAGGTGCCAGCTAAAAAAATATTCTGTGACACATTAATCAGCCCCAAATTAATTCAGGTCACTTGAGGCAGGGAAGGTGTGCTTTGCTTTGCCACAATAATGTACACTGACTGGACAACCAGAGGGTGCTGTGATGAAACAGAGGGTGGCATGGGTGGGCCAGAGGGTGGCATGAGTAGTCAGAGAGTGGCAGTGGTGACAGAGAGTGGCAGTGATGAAGAAGAGTGTCCCAAACAGGCTGGACACGTAGAAACAACAAGTTCGCAAAACTTGCGACCCGACAGGTAAGTTCGCGTTTGCGAAATTGTACAAAACCCTCGCGAACTGGCAGAAACCCGCGCGAACACAAAAAAAAAATCCGCAAATTCGCGAGAATTCGCGGATTTTGCGGATTGCGAGTTCGCAAATCCGCAAAATTCGCGAACGCGAGATTCGCAAAATTCGCCCATGCTTAATTCCAACACACACCTTGTACCTAAGCCCAGCAGTAGCCACTGCAGGCACACCTTAAGGGCAATGGGGGGGCCTAGTTCCAACGGGTGACTGCTCTCGCTCACTAAGGACCCCGCCATAATCCCCGAATAAAACACAGTTAAAGCTCCCAAAGAACTCCGCAGACTCTCCCCGACAACCTCCCGTACCAGATTCAGGGTCCATGAGCAAGCTTCTTCCAACCGACCCACATTTCCCCCACCATTAACTTTAATGTAGACCATCACTCATCTAAAAGTCCATCCGCTGTGGCTGGGCCATTAAAAGTCCAGAGCACTCCATTGTCTTCAATGGAGCGCTCAACATTCCAATGATGTAATACAAGTTTTGTTCGCTTGGTTTTGTCGAGGGAGAATGGGAAGTAGGTGTTTTATTCTTCCCCTGGCCCCGGGAAGGATATAACACCTACCTCCTGCTCCGGGTGCTGCAGAAGATACAGGGGGAGAAGGTATCCATAATCCTCATAAGACCCTATTGGCCTATGTATCCATTGTTTCCTCTGATTTTGAAATTGTAACTAGGACCTTCAATAGTTTTTCTCTGAACCTTTCTCTATTATTGAGTCCTCTTGTCTGACCATCGTCTTTATCAAATATGGACCCAATGCCTTGGAGACTGAGAGGGAGAGCTTTGAAAAGTTAGGTTATTCAGACGCAGTAGCTTCAGTCATCCAGAAAAGTGTTCACTTGACTTAGTTATTGTATTCAAGACATCAGACATGTTTTAATGATGTTTTACCCTTGAGAACTGCTCCCCTCTTTCACATGAACCCTTTCATTTTCTTGATTTTCTGATTTTAAAGATGTTTGTCCATTAAATTCTAATGCTCAAAGGCCAACGATGAAACAACGTAGAGCTCTATGGAATCTCTGCATTTTTAGTGCCTTTATTGATTAGCCTTCTAAATCCCTCTTTATCCTCCTCCCTTACCACTTTAGAATCTTCCTTTAGTCTTGGAAGCTCTACAGTCCATTCTTTTTACACTTTTGGATTTAGTCCTTTACCTATATTGTCAGTGAAAGGTTATATTTTTAGTTGCATTAACTTCCACTAGGAGATTAGGAGCATTGATCCTTTCCCCTCCTTACTTGAAATGTATTTCTTCCTTGTAAGGTTATTTTGTAAGGTCATGCCTAAGGTTCAGACCCCTTTTTGGGTCTCACCTAGACAGAGCATGCGCTGTCTGTTTGACACTATTGTGTACAACAAGGGGCTTGTAGTCCAACCATTACATACAATTCATTTACTTTATTTCCACTCATCTTTGCTGCTTCGTGGTTGACCATCTGCTCCAGTCGTCATTTCCTTTCTTTGTGTGGTGCATAGACCAAGCACAGATTAATTAATTTGAATTAGAGTGCCTCCGCCGTTCAAGCTATTATTCAGGTACTATTTCTTCTCCTCCCTACCATCCACCACTTATCCATGTTGCTGCTCCCTGTACCACCACCTCACCCCTCCCCATCTTTACTTTAAACCATAGCATGCACACTTTCAACTGTTTGATGTGACTTATTTCCCCAACTGCTACCTGATTGTAAGAAACGTACTTGCACGGCTGCTTTGACTTAAAATGCAACCTATTACCCTATTTTAAAAACCCTCTACTTTACTAGCTATTTACAATGCACATATTTTGATAGAATAAACATATCTGAAAGAGACAGTTAGTTATAGATTCCTTACCTTAGAATAACCCCAGGCGTCAGACTGGATCCATGAAAAAAATTCTTAGCAGTACCCCTGTGCTTTGGTAGGTGGCATTGGTCGACTCCGCGTCCACAACCGTGCTCGCCCGGATGACGTCGCGGGGACAATTTTATAAAAACACTTTATTTATCATGTTTTGTCAAACATCAAGATAAACCATGGTTTCAGCATTAATCAGACTTTGCACGGTACACAAGAATATCAGAAAGAAGTTACATGCATGTAAAACCCCATATTCGAACCTGCGTGGTGCAGTCACATCTGAGTAGCTCCATGAATTATCACGCTCTTACACCACGGCACACAACCTTTCCGGGGCTCACAAATAGCTCGTCGATAAAAAAATTTAAATATTGTCCAGTGTCCCACTTGGTTTACAGGCAATCCAGCTATATACAATGTCCACATTATAGAGTTTCCATGCGGCAAGTTGCTATACTATACTTCAGAGGCGACCCCCCCGGGTTACCACCGGAGGAGGTTCCCTGTCTCTCTCACTGTGTACCCGTAGGTATGATATCAGCGGTTCCCAGATATCCCTAGGGCGGGAAGTGGTCGGCAACAGTTCTGCATAGGTTGTTAGTTGGTCTTTACCATCTATAAAATCATGAAGCCTGTCTTTAAATTTTGGAGCTCTCCCCCTACCCCATCTGCAGGCCAGCTTCCACTTGGCCAGGAGCCGGCCCATGGCGGTGAATTTTCTGTGTGTCTAAGGGACATCTGCTGTGTAACCCATCAGCCTAAGTAGGGTAGAAAATGGGCAGGGGTTGCAATCATCTCAGATAATGATTCTAATACCTCCCGCCAGTAACCCTGGACCTGTGTGCAAGTCCATGCCACGTGTAAAAAATCAGCCCCCTCCTGATGACATCTCATACATCGGTCATCCTCTTGTATCTTGTATTTGCGTAGCAGTGTAGGTGTATAGTAAGTTCTATGAAGAAAATTATAGTGTACGATACTCAGCCTGCTGCTAGCTGTAATTTCAGCAGTCTGCATATAGCAGACGTTCCACTGCTCATCTGTCACTGGAGATTTCAGGTCCCGTTCCCAGGCGACTCTGGCACCTGGTGGAGCATGAGGTCTCTCTAGCAGCGCCGCTCGGTAGATGCAAGACACAGCATGTGAGGGGCCAAACATTTTTAGCGTGGTGTGCAAAACCTCCAGTGGGACAGGTTCCAGAAGAAAAAACAGTGTGTTGGCCCGCATTTCATGCCTTATATAAAGGAACATCTCCAGGGGGTCACTCCCTCCCGGGTCTGTCAAGTCATAGTGACTCACTCTTCTCCTCGAGCCGAGTGGTCGCTCCCAGCAGCCCCTGCCGGTCCTCGGTATCGTAGCGCTGGTTTATTTGTTACTTTACCGACACCATTTGCCTGCTGCCTGCCTCTCTACTGCTAAACTTATTTTAGAGTGTTTGCTGTTTGTTGATAGCATTTTTACTGTAGCGCTGGTTTATTTGTTACCTTACCGACACCATTTGCCTGCTGCCTGCCTCTCTACTGTTAGACCTGCTTTAAAGTGCTTGCTGTGTGTTTAGCGCGTTTCACTGTAGCGCTCCGCTGTGCTCCCCCCTCCGCCTCCATCTTGATTGTTGTTGTTGTTGTCCTCGTGTGCCCGCCCCGCCTCCCAGCTGAGACGCCCTCCCACGAGCCTTATAGAGCGCCTCTCCCCCTCAGCGCGCTGTGACTCACTCTTCTCCTCGAGCCGAGTGGTCGCTCCCAGCAGCCCCTGCCGGTCCCCGGTATCGTAGCGCTGGTTTATTTGTTACCTTACCGACACCATTTGCCTGCTGCCTGCCTCTCTACTGTTAGACCTGCTTTAAAGTGCTTGCTGTGTGTTTAGCGCGTTTCACTGTAGCGCTCCGCTGTGCTCCCCCCTCCGCCTCCATCTTGATTGTTGTTGTTGTTGTCCTCGTGTGCCCGCCCCGCCTCCCAGCTGAGACGCCCTCCCACGAGCCTTATAGAGCGCCTCTCCCCCTCAGCGCGCTGTGACTCACTCTTCTCCTCGAGCCGAGTGGTCGCTCCCAGCAGCCCCTGCCGGTCCCCGGTATCGTAGCGCTGGTTTATTTGTTACTTTACCGACACCATTTGCCTGCTGCCTGCCTCTCTACTGCTAAACTTATTTTAGAGTGTTTGCTGTTTGTTGATAGCATTTTTACTGTAGCGCATCGTAGCGCTGGTTTATTTGTTGCCTTACCGACACCATTTGCCTGCTGCCTGCCTCTCTACTGTTAGACCTGCTTTAAAGTGCTTGCTGTGTGTTTAGCGCGTTTCACTGTAGCGCTCCGCTGTGCTCCCCCCTCCGCCTCCATCTTGATTGTTGTTGTTGTTGTCCTCGTGTGCCCGCCCCGCCTCCCAGCTGAGACGCCCTCCCACGAGCCTTATAGAGCGCCTCTCCCCCTCAGCGCGCTGTGACTCACTCTTCTCCTCGAGCTGAGTGGTCGCTCCCAGCAGCCCCTGCCGGTCCCCGGTATCGTAGCGCTGGTTTATTTGTTACCTTACCGACACCATTTGCCTGCTGCCTGCCTCTCTACTGTTAGACCTGCTTTAAAGTGCTTGCTGTGTGTTTAGCGCGTTTCACTGTAGCGCTCCGCTGTGCTCCCCCCTCCGCCTCCATCTTGATTGTTGTTGTTGTTGTCCTCGTGTGCCCGCCCCGCCTCCCAGCTGAGACGCCCTCCCACGAGCCTTATAGAGCGCCTCTCCCCCTCAGCGCGCTGTGACTCACTCTTCTCCTCGAGCCGAGTGGTCGCTCCCAGCAGCCCCTGCCGGTCCCCGGTATCGTAGCGCTGGTTTATTTGTTACTTTACCGACACCATTTGCCTGCTGCCTGCCTCTCTACTGCTAAACTTATTTTAGAGTGTTTGCTGTTTGTTGATAGCATTTTTACTGTAGCGCATCGTAGCGCTGGTTTATTTGTTACCTTACTGACACCATTTGCCTGCTGCCTGCCTCTCTACTGTTAGACCTGCTTTAAAGTGCTTGCTGTGTGTTTAGCGCGTTTCACTGTAGCGCTCCGCTGTGCTCCCCCCTCCGCCTCCATCTTGATTGTTGTTGTTGTTGTCCTCGTGTGCCCGCCCCGCCTCCCAGCTGAGACGCCCTCCCACGAGCCTTATAGAGCGCCTCTCCCCCTCAGCGCGCTGTGACTCACTCTTCTCCTCGAGCCGAGTGGTCGCTCCCAGCAGCCCCTGCCGGTCCCCGGTATCGTAGCGCTGGTTTATTTGTTACCTTACCGACACCATTTGCCTGCTGCCTGCCTCTCTACTGTTAGACCTGCTTTAAAGTGCTTGCTGTGTGTTTAGCGCGTTTCACTGTAGCGCTCCGCTGTGCTCCCCCCTCCGCCTCCATCTTGATTGTTGTTGTTGTTGTCCTCGTGTGCCCGCCCCGCCTCCCAGCTGAGACGCCCTCGCCCCTCCCCCCCACCATCCATTTATGGCCAATGCCCCCACGCGCAGCGTCCACGCGCTACGTACACGCCGAAGGTGCGCCAAAGGTAAGCCCGTCTACGCCCGTCCGCGCCTGGACCGCGCCCAGCGCCATACCCCCTGCCCTTCGCGCTGCCCATCCCCCCTGCGTTACCTACGATGCCGCCACCCTCCTAGCCCTTAACCCCGGTCGCGCCCCCAACTGCGTCCAAGCCGCTCCCGGACACACCCATGGACCGTTCACCTGCTTCTCCTGCAAATTTAGCGGCACCGACAACATCTCCGCTACGACCACACCACAGATTCCCGACCCCAACCACCTACAATGCATCCTTCTCAACACCCGCTCGGTCCACAGACACGCCATTGACCTATGGAATCTACTAGACACAGTCTCTCCAGACGTCGCCTTCCTAACGGAAACATGGATGAACGCTTCCTCCGCCCCTGACATCGCCATCGCTATCCCTGATGACTATAAGATCACACGCAAGGACCGCACCGACCATACAGGAGGAGGAATCGCTATCGTCCATAAGAAATCCATCCGCATCTCCACCAGCTCCGACGCCAACCTCGCCAACTCTGAACACCTTCACTTCCAGATCCACATCGACCCCAAGACCACACTCAGAGGCACCCTCCTCTACAGACCACCAGGACCCCGCGCAAAATTCAGTGAAGACATCACGGACTTCATCACCCCACACGCGCTCCCCTCCAAAGACTACATCCTTCTGGGAGACCTCAACTTTCACCTTGAAAAGTTCAACGACCGCAACACCGCCACCATCTTAGACAACCTCGCCAACCTCGGACTTAAAAAACTGATCACTTCCCCCACCCACATCGCAGGTCACACACTCGACCCCATCTTCACCTCCAGCAACCATGTCTCCTTCAGCCACACTACGGATCTCCTCTGGACTGACCACAGCTGCGTTCACTTCACCTACAACAAGCCGAAACCCACCAACCACCTCCAACCTACTCTGCAAAGAAACTGGAACAAAATCACCATCGACCAGATCTCCTCATCGCTTCTTCTAAACACCCCAACCCACTCTTCTAACGCCAACGAAGCCGCCTCCAACCTCACCCTGTGGTTATCCAACACCGCCGACACCTTAGCACCACTGAAAAAACGTCAACACAAACCTGGCAACAAGAAGGCCTCATGGTTCAACGAGGATCTCAAGAAGTCCAAGAAACTGTGCCGCTCCCTTGAAAAGGCCTGGAAAAAAGACCCATCCACCAGCAACAAGGACGCCTTCAAAAGCGCCACCCGTACTCACCACCAACTAATCCGAAAAGCCAAGAAAACAGCATTCAAGGATCGACTTGACAACAACGCCCACAACAGCAAGGAACTTTTCAACATCGTCAAGGAATTTTCCAACCCCTCGGCCAATTCCAACGACATCACCCCCTCTCAAACCCTCTGCGACTCCCTAGCATCTTTTTTCCACAGCAAGATTGCTGACATCCACAACAGCTTTGACAACCAATCCGGAAGCCAACCCACCCTACCATCTGCTGACCATCTTCCCCCAGTAAACACCCTTAACGCCTGGAACCCAATCTCCACTGAGGACACCATCCGCCTGATGAATTCCATCCACTCTGGATCCCCCACTGACCCATGCCCTCACCACATCTTCAACAAAGCAGACTTCGTCATAGCTCCGCACCTCCGAGACGTCATCAACTGCTCCCTCAACTCCGCTACCTTCCCAGAAGACTGGAAACACGCTGAACTCACCGCCCTTCTGAAAAAACCTACAGCAGACCCCACCGAACTCAAAAATTACCGCCCCATCTCGCTTCTTCCATTCCCGGCCAAAGTCATCGAGAAAGCCGTCAACAACCAGCTCGCCGCCTTCCTCGAAGCCAACAAATCACTCGACCCCTCACAATCTGGCTTCCGAGCCAAACACAGCACTGAGACCGCCCTCATCGCAGCAACAGACGACATTCGAACTCTACTGGACAATGGAGACACAGTCGCCCTCATCCTCCTCGACCTCTCTGCAGCCTTCGACACAGTCTGCCACAGCACCCTTTTACAACGCCTCAGAAACATCGGAATACAAGGTAAAGCACTGGAATGGATCACCTCGTTCCTCACCGGAAGAACCCAGAGAGTCCGCCTCCCACCATTCAAGTCAGAGGCCACTGAAGTCATCTGCGGCGTACCTCAAGGATCCTCACTCAGTCCCACCCTCTTCAACGTATACATGAGCCCCCTCGCGGCCATCGCCCGCCAACACAACCTCAACATCATCTCTTACGCGGATGACACTCAACTGATCCTCTCTCTCACCAAGGACCCCAGCACCGCCAAAACTAACTTACACGAAGGAATGAAAGAAGTCGCCGAATGGATGAAACAAAGCCGTCTGAAACTGAACTCAGACAAAACAGAAGTCCTCATCTTAGGTACATCCCCCTCTGCATGGGACGACTCCTGGTGGCCGGAAGCCCTCGGAAAAGCACCCATCCCGACAGACCACGCACGGAACCTTGGCGTCATCCTGGATTCTTCACTCTCAATGAACAGACAAGTCAGCGCCGTATCCTCTTCCTGCTTTAACATTCTTCGCATGCTCAGAAAAACATTTCGCTGGATCCCCTCCGAAACAAGGAAAACAGTCACCCACGCTCTAGTCACGAGCCGACTGGACTACGGAAACACCCTCTACGCAGGTACCACCGCAAAACTCCAGAAGAAACTACAACGAATCCAAAACGCCTCAGCCAGGCTCATATTAGACATCCCACGCAACGAACACATCTCTGGTCACCTTAAAGACCTCCACTGGCTACCCGTCAATAAGAGGATCACTTTCCGACTGCTCACCCACGCACACAAATCACTCTACGACATCGGACCAGATTGCCTCAACTCCGGACTATCCTTCTACACCCCCTCCCGCCAACTTCGCTCTTCCAGCCAAGCCTTCGCCACTGTACCTCGCATCAACAAGACCACCATGGGAGGCAGATCCTTTTCATACCTGGCTGCCAAAACATGGAACTCACTCCCCGCTTACCTTCGCCTCACCCAGAATCACCTAGCGTTCAGAAAGCAGCTTAAAACGTGGATATTTGACAAATAATCCTCCTCCCCTTCCTAAGCGCCTTGAAACCCTCTGGGTATGTAGTGCGCTATACAAATCTTATGACTTGACTTGACTTGACTCTCTGATGTTGCCTAATTTTGGCTGCCAGGTGCTCAATGGCTAAGGCACAAAGTAATGGGGATAACGGGCATCCCTGGCAGGTGCCTCGTTTAATGGGGAGTGGGTCCAAGTATAGCCCGTTGATCTGGACCACCGCCTCTGGCTTAGAATATAGCAGATGAATCCAGGCTAAGAAAGGACGAGGAAGGCCCATTCAACCCAGGATGGCGTGCATATAATCCCACTCCCGGGATTCAAATGCCTTTGTGGCGTCTAAAAAAATCCCTACAGCTGAGCTATCAGGGTCAATGTCGTGGAGGAGTGCAAAGGTGGTGCGCAGGTTATGGGAGGTGGCCCTGCCCGGGACAAAGCCTGCCTGGTCCGGCGGCAGGACCAACCCCTCCTTGAGTAGGGACAGTCGGTTGGTTATAACCATGGCAAGTATCTTCGTATCACAATTAACTAAAGATAGGGGCCTGTAGGCCTCGCACTTATCGGCTGCCTTTCCCGGCTTGAGCAGGGAAATGATTAGAGCTTGTCGCATGGAAAGGGGGAGATACCCACAGTCACGTCTCTTCAAATGTATTTTATTTTTTATTTTTATTTATTTATTTTGCGTGTTTGTACCGCGCTAGGATCACCTCCCGAAGGAGTATCTCCGCGCCTTTGGCGACCAAAAAAGAAGAGCAAATAGCGGACCCTAACCATAAGCATAGATCAATTTTGAAAAAGGAATGTCTTTAATTGCTTCCTAAAAGGAAGGTGGTCCTTGCACTGTCTCAGAAACAGTGGGAGGCTGTTCCACAAGGTTGGACCAGCAACCGTAAGAGATCTTCCCCCTTGTCTTACTTTTCTAAATTTTGGAATCTGTAACAATGCCTGCTCACTAGATCTCAAAGAGCGTGTCGGTGTGTACCAGGAGAATTTGTTAATCAAATATGCTGGACCATTTCCCTGTAGACACTTATGCATTGTACAGCAGATCTTAAACTTCACCCTCTGTTTGATGGATAACCAATGTAACTTCTCCAGAAGGGGTTTAGAGGGGGTGCGAGAGGGCTGGTTCAGGACCAGACGGGCAGCAGTATTCTGGACCACCTGGAGTCTAGAGATTACCGCTTCATTTGTTGACAGCAGCAACCCATTGCAGTAGTCCAAGCGACTCAATACTAGGGCCTGCACCAAAGTTCTCCTAGTAGAGTCTGGTAGTAGAGGAAATACCTTTCGTAGCATCCCGATGATATGGAAGCAGGAGCCCACCACTTGATTGCTATGATGTTTTAATGAAAGCTCCTGATCAAGTCGGACGCCAAGGTTTTTCACTACCTGCTTGGGCTCTGGAGCCGGGCCAAGATCTTGAGGCCACCAGTCTGGGGTCCACAGAAGTTTGGCCTCACCGAACAGCATCACCTCCGTTTTTGCAACATTACACTGCAGGAGGTTAGATGCCATCCAGTGTGCCACCGCCTTCATCCCCTGAGCAAAGGAGTTCCTGACCTCCACCGTAAGGGTTTCAAAAGGAAAGAGGAGTTGGGTGTCATCTGCATATGACACAGGAATAAATCCATACGATCTCATGATGTTAGCTAGGGGGGCCACATATATAATAAAAAGAGTAGGGCTCAGACAGGAGCCCTGTGGCACCCCCTTAGAGATCTCCAACTCCTCTGACCGATAATCCCCCAGGGTGACCCTTTGGGTACGACCTGTCAGGAAACTCCTCAGCCATGACAGCGCCTTGCCTTCCAGGCCGATGTTAACTAGCCTGGTTGTCATGATGTCGTATGACACGGTGTCAAACGCCGCAGACAGATCCAGCAGAACCAGGATAACAGAATGACCTTTATCCTGGAACATGCGTAGATCGTCTGCGACTGATAGCAAGGCGGTCTCAGTACTGTGTCTTGGTCTAAAGCCCGACTGGGATGGATCCAGACCGCCTACTAGCTCAATATAGCTGGATAGGTGTCGATTTACATATTTCTCTATAATTTTCCCCAAAAAGGGGAGAAGAGAGATGGGCCTTAAATTCGCCAACTCCGTCCAGGGAATGGCAGTATTTTTCCTCAGTGGCCTTACTAACGCCCTCTTCCAGTCCATAGGGACCTGCCCTGTACAAAGGGAAAGATTAATCAAGTTCTGGATTTCTGGTCCAAGAACTTCTACCAGCTTAGGCAAGATACGGGCAGGAATGCTATCATAAGGACTTCCACTCTTGATCTGTGCAACCAAAGAGATTACCTCCTCCAAAGAGATAGGAGGAAAGCTAGAGAGACATTGAGTAGGTGGTCCTGATTGTACACTCGACTGTGATCTGTTGTTATTGTTCATTCCCTCAGCCGTCTTTGAGGCCATTATCTTCTCATAGATAGCCTCTATCTTCTTCATAAAGAAGGTAGAGATCTCATTGCACAGCTCTTGGGTGGCTACCTCAGCAGTCTCACAGGCTGCTGGTCTGGTAAAGGTTTGTAAGATGTTATACAAAACTCTAGAATCTTTCCCTGCCTCTATAAGTTGTGCTGCAATATGGTTTTTCCGAGCAGTCCTGATGGCTTTATGGTACAACTTAAGAGAGGATTTGTAGAGTGTTTTATCCTCCAGCCTTCTAGACCGTCTCCATAATTTTTCCAGTTTTCTAGTATTTTGTTTCAAAGATCTTAGGTCTTCCGAGAACCAGATTTCTTGCTTTTTAGCTGGGCGGGGTTTGTAGATTTTCTGGGGGATAGTAGTATTTATTGCATCCCTAACTGCCTCCTCAAACCTGTACAACTCTGTTGTTATATCTCCTGTAGTGAGTCCATACAGGGGAGCTTTGTACTGATCTCTAAAGGCTTCCACCGTGAGTTTATGCCAGGGTCTCCTTTTAGTGGCCAGAATACTCCGCTTTTGAGGCTTATTATTAGTGGCAGTATGGAACTTTAAGATAAAATGATCTGTCCATTCTACTTGTTCAGGAGGCATACATTTAATTAAAGGAGAGTTGGACATTACCAAATCCAAAGTATGGCCTGCCTCATGAGTGGGGCCGTCATTGATCTTTTTCAATCCTAGGGAGTCTAGGTCCATTAGGAGAGTTCTTGCCTCCTTACAGTTCTCTAGCTCACTATGGACATTAAAATCCCCTACCAAGAGGAAATCCTGATTATCTTGTACAAATGGTGCTAAAGCCTCTATTAGCACGACTGGGAAGGTCCCAGTCGAACCTGGTGGTCTATACAATAATGCACCCTTCCTTTGATCTCTGGGATTAGGACTAAGTTTAAAAATGAGTAATTCCATTTGAGGATTACTAATTTCCTCCAGGATAGTTAAGTTCAATTCCTCTTTGTAAACAATTGCAACCCCCCCTCCGGTTTTCTTTAAGCGGTCAACCCTGGCAATCTTGTATCCTAATGGGACACTAAGTGTGATCGCTGGAACCAAATGGGGCTTAAGCCAGGTTTCTGTAAAAAAACAGAGGTCTGGCTCCTCAGTCAATATAAGATCCCATACCTGTGTGGAATGCTTCACTAAAGATCGAATATTACAGAGTAGATTTTTACTCCACGTAATGGAGTTATCTGCCGGTATAGTAATAGGAGCAAACTCTTGTCTTCTGGCTGGTATGACCTCAGCTACCTGTAAATGCCTGTTCAGCTTCATATCAAGATCAAACTGCATATGGCATCTATAACAGGAAAAAGGACCTTCAGCTGGAGTGTCAATACCAATAGTACAGGCATGGGGCATATCAGCGCGAATCGCCAGCAATACCTGCGACGTGTATGATCTTCGTGTGGTAAATGATGTTTCCGGGACATGTAATGGTCGCGCCATAATCTCCAGCCCCTTAGCCCCGTCCTGGCGCGGACGGGCGCAGACGGGCTGGTCTTCGGCTCGTCTTAGGCGCTGGAGTAGGCGCCCCCCTGCGCGCCAACGCTGCGCGCTAGGGCCGACGAGGGGCTAAATAGCCCAGGAAGTGCCAGAGTCTAGAGCGCTAACCGCTCGCTTTCCAGTATGTCCTGCCTCAGCCCCGCCCTCCACACACCGGGATTGGCTGCCGAGCGTGCAGGCTTAGGTAGGATTTTAAACTATCGTAGCTTTGGTGTTTGCGGGTATGCAAGATAGTTGCAGTGTGCCTCTGAGTGATTTACAACCTAATTCCTTCAATTCAGTTTAAAACACAGTCAACACTATTCTAAAATCATCAATTTAAAAACAAATTCGGTCGTTTTTCAAATCAGTTTCCTTTACAATTTTAGCGCCGCTATTTGGTTTTGTAGCGCCAAGCGGGGTCAGGAGAAGCTGCCACCACCTCCCTACCGCAAAAAGCAATGCCTCCTCGCCGCCTAAATAGCCCAGGAAGTGCCAGAGTCTAGAGCGCTAACCGCTCGCTTTCCAGTATGTCCTGCCTCAGCCCCGCCCTCCACACACCGGGATTGGCTGCCGAGCGTGCAGGCTTAGGTAGGATTTTAAACTATCGTAGCTTTGGTGTTTGCGGGTATGCAAGATAGTTGCAGTGTGCCTCTGAGTGATTTACAACCTAATTCCTTCAATTCAGTTTAAAACACAGTCAACACTATTCTAAAATCATCAATTTAAAAACAAATTCGGTCGTTTTTCAAATCAGTTTCCTTTACAATTTTAGCGCCGCTATTTGGTTTTGTAGCGCCAAGCGGGGTCAGGAGAAGCTGCCACCACCTCCCTACCGCAAAAAGCGATGCCTCCTCGCCGCCTAAATAGCCCAGGAAGTGCCAGAGTCTAGAGCGCTAACCGCTCGCTTTCCAGTATGTCCTGCCTCAGCCCCGCCCTCCACACACCGGGATTGGCTGCCGAGCGTGCAGGCTTAGGTAGGATTTTAAACTATCGTAGCTTTGGTGTTTGCGGGTATGCAAGATAGTTGCAGTGTGCCTCTGAGTGATTTACAACCTAATTCCTTCAATTCAGTTTAAAACACAGTCAACACTATTCTAAAATCATCAATTTAAAAACAAATTCGGTTGTTTTTCAAATCAGTTTCCTTTACAATTTTAGCGCCGCTATTTGGTTTTGTAGCGCCAAGCGGGGTCAGGAGAAGCTGCCACCACCTCCCTACCGCAAAAAGCGATGCCTCCTCGCCGCCTAAATAGCCCAGGAAGTGCCAGAGTCTAGAGCGCTAACCGCTCGCTTTCCAGTATGTCCTGCCTCAGCCCCGCCCTCCACACACCGGGATTGGCTGCCGAGCGTGCAGGCTTAGGTAGGATTTTAAACTATCGTAGCTTTGGTGTTTGCGGGTATGCAAGATAGTTGCAGTGTGCCTCTGAGTGATTTACAACCTAATTCCTTCAATTCAGTTTAAAACACAGTCAACACTATTCTAAAATCATCAATTTAAAAACAAATTCGGTCGTTTTTCAAATCAGTTTCCTTTACAATTTTAGCGCCGCTATTTGGTTTTGTAGCGCCAAGCGGGGTCAGGAGAAGCTGCCACCACCTCCCTACCGTCAATACTTGTTTGAGGATGGGGGTCAATTGTTCAATGTAGCATTTATAAAACTCGGCTGGCAGGCCTTCTGGCCCTGACGCCCTACCCCAATTTTGCAGCTCGAATCTCATCCTCCTCAATGTCAGTGGATAAGAACTCCCTACGGGAGTTGCTGATCCAGCCCAGGGCCTCAAAATACATAGCTATGTCCGGGGGAGCCCGGCTGTCAGTATGGTAGAGTGTGGCATAATATTTACTGAAGGTGTTGAGTATTTCCTGTGTATCTCTATGTCTCTGCTCCTCTTCGTCAGTGATTTCCAGGATTTGATTAGCAAATCTAGGGACTCTTACTTAATTCCACCAGGGTCCCGCCAGGTCGTTTGCCCTCACCATAGTATATGGCAGTGTGATACTTCGTCGGAATTTGGCCTCATGTTCTGCTTTCACCGAGTATTTCACTAAGAGCTCTTTGAGCCGAGCTCATGGTAGTGCATCAATCGAAGATACCATTTGCGACTCAACTCGTTTGATGTCTAATTCTAACCTGTGCAATGTGCCCCTAATGGATCTCAAAACCCCTCCGCTTTAATGTATGCATAGGCCTCTAACTTTGACCTTAAAACTCTCCCAGACACAAGCAAGGGTGAGGACACTGTCAGTATTACGTGGGAAGAAGTCTACTATCTCCTGGCGTAATTCCTCCTGCAAGGCGCTGTCTAGTAGGGCTGTAGGTAGGAGTCTCCAGGATCGGTATGGAGGTTCCTCGCCTGGCGGCTCCAGCTTCAGAAGGATCGGGGAGTGATCCGAGAGGCTCCGAGCTAATTGCGTTACCTCCCTAAGCCATGTTTTCAGGCCGGCCGACAATAGCCAAAAGTCTAGGCGAGAACAGCTATTATGCATGGTCGAGAAACATGTGCCCTCTTTTTGTGTTGGGTGTAGAGAGCATCATGCATCGAAGAGCCGATGATCAGCCATTATGGTCGATAGTTGTTTGGTAGCCTGTGGGTGGGAGGGCAGGTGCATATGTGAACGACCTACCTCCGGCTCTATCGCCAGGTTGAAATCCCCTCCCCATATAATAAATGTGGAGCCTACTTCCAATATGTACCCCCATACCTGGTTGAAGTAGTGTGCGTCAATGTTGGGTGCATAGCAGCTTACCAGGTTAATCGAGTGCTCCACCAATCTACCCCACATTATGCTGAATCTACCCTGAGGCTCTTGTAAAGAGCTCAGTGTGCAGTAGCCCAAACCTTTCTTAACCAAAATTGCGGTGCTTCTAGCAGTGCTTCTAGCATATGTGGTAAATGAAGAGAAGCAGCTGTGTGCAGCCCATTTCTTGCCGAACTTTGCCAATACCCCGGAAGCCAAGTGAGTCTCTTGTAGCATTGCACCCTGGACATGATGCCTATCTAAATAGTGTAGGACCTGTCTACACTTGCGGGGATCTCAAAGGCCACGCACATTCCACCTTAACCAATTAATGGTGGGTTTATGAGTCTGTGGTTCACTAGCCATACAATGTTAGGTAACTGCGGAAGTGACATTTTCAGGACAGCATTTTCAAGAGATGAATGTTCCAGGCACAGTGCATGCAGCTGAAGCGTGTACAACTATGAATGGTACCGTGAAAAAATAATTTATGCAGTTGAACAGGGACCCCTGAATAGAATAAATTTCCTGGGTCAGGGCAAAGCAGTTTATGGCAATGGTAGATACCCAGGCAAAAACAACATAAATATCTGGCAAAAAAGCGTAATGTCATACAATAAAGCATACACAAGAAGAAATTAGAGCAACCACATACTATGATAACATAGAAAATTTAATTATAATGATAAAAATTGATATGGACATGTTCAATCATACAAAGAATTACGTTTAAAATGAGATAAAAGTGAAACAATTATTCGATCATGGCAGTATATGATGTCAGGGGAGAAAAAGAGTTTTATCAAAACTTTGATGATTCAAGGAACTTGTTGAGGGGGCTGTTGTCTGTCGACGCGTTTCGACACATACACTGTGTCTTCATCAGGACAATTTCAGCATGATTCTAAAATTCAAGAATATATTCTATAAGGTTACTCATTCTTGTGTTATAATGATACTTGTGTTTCAATCATAAACATTTGTAGTAGATTGTAATCATTCTACATGGCTTCTTACCAGATAAATAATACAACAGTATGATATACCGCTGAATAAGGACATCTAACAAAGATTTACAAACCACGACAATATTGACAATAATTTTTGCAAAAGGAAACATATTAGATGCAGTAGAAAAATATATTAAGGATAATACAAATCAGATAAGGGATATGAAATAAGGAAACCCATACCTAACTAGAACATTTTATCACGAACAAAGATAATAGAGACAGGTAAATCCTGGTGCCAATACCCTAATACATTTTAGAATTAAAAGGGTTGGGGGGGTTTGGGAGGGGAGACAGGTGTAATTTATATGTCTCTACAACCATTAATTAAGATTCAATATAAGGATTTTTGAGTTTGAATCTTATTCTGAAAACGTAGTTAACCTAAACCTTTTCATAAAAAAGACCTATTTATATACTAAGATTCAACTACGATTGCACCTATTGCATTCAGCAAACATTTACTCATTTTTGCAGAATTATGCTAAACAAAGGGGAAGTCTTCGGGGAAGTCTTAGATTTAAAAGCTTCTATTTCCTATGGAACTCCTTAATTGAAACAAATCCCTATAGGATCTTTAACATGGATGTATATTAACTCTCACCTTTAGAGTGCTTCACATATCATTCGTTTTTCAGACTGTAAAAAGGTCAAACACGGTGTTCTTAAATATGGGCAGGTTTCCTGTTTTGACACCTGTTATGAGGGTAGTAGTAGTAATTGAATTACTGATTCACCATTTCATTTTATTCCTACCGAGAGTAACAAATTTGAAAAATACCTTTAATTTTTTGTCGCAGTGTGTCTAAATTTTGGGTACACGGAGCTTTATGAGTGGCGGACATCCATATTGTTAAAACCAATCTAGGAAAAGATATATATAGAGGGATATTGTGTGTAGGTATCATAAAAGTAAATGATGATTCAAACGTAACCACCCTTGGACTCAGCGATCTTACCTTTAAAAGAAATAAACTCATCAAAGGACGATATGACCCAGTTACGGTTGGAACAATTTCGGTTAAACCAATCACGTGGGCGCAGAGCAGGCGGTAGTGTTCATTGATTTGCGATTCCGCTGACAATAGTAAAAACTATTATTTAGTAACGTGGTATTATATTACGATATTCTAGTTTTTGACACATATCCCTGTGATCTTTTACCTGGTAATCAAGGCATAAATATCTGGACGCGTTTTCAAATTGTGTGTAGCTGTTCAATTGGATCACAGCGGCACAGACATTCCACTTGAATTAGCTAATGTTTGTTCCCGGTGAGCGGAGGCTGCCAAAAAATAGTGCACGGATATTACTAATTATTTCCTGATGGAATTGTTTAAATAAACTGTTCTGCCTTTATATTGCCATGGATAGACATTAGTCTTTTTCTAGTATGTGCACCTAATAGAAGATTTAACCAAAGAAAACGGCTTTACAATGTAGCGGCTTTCTCAAAGACAAAGTCTTACGAAGTAGCGATGTCTTACGGACTCCCGGAACATTACGCACACATTTGTTTTCATACATCCCAAAAGGGAATAAAGAAGGGCTAAGTCTAGTATTGTTACGGAAAAAAGGGGGGGTTTTAAAGGGTATTAGCGTAGTTCGCATATCTTTATTCGCAGCTCTAAATGGGTGTTGTGAATGGTTAGGTATGGGTTTCCTTATTTCATATCCCTTATCTGATTTGTATTATCCTTAATATATTTTTCTACTGCATCTAATATGTTTCCTTTTGCAAAAATTATTGTCAATATTGTCGTGGTTTGTAAATCTTTGTTAGATGTCCTTATTCAGCAGTATATCATACTGTTGTATTATTTATCTGGTAAGAAGCCATGTAGAATGATTACAATCTACTACAAATGTTTATGATTGAAACACAAGTATCATTATAACACAAGAATGAGTAACCTTATAGAATATATTCTTGAATTTTAGAATCATGCTGAAATTGTCCTGATGAAGACACAGTGTATGTGTCGAAATGCGTCGACAGACAACAGCCCCCTAAATAAGTTCTGGGAATAATCAATGTTTTGATAAAACTCTTTTTCTCCCTGGACATCATATACTGTCATGATCGAATAATTGTTTCACTTTTATCTCATTTTAAACGTAATTCTTTGTTTGATTGAACATGTCCATATCAATTTTTATCATTATAATTAAATTTTCTATGTTATCATAGTATGTGGTTGCCCTAATTTCTTCTTGTGTATGCTTTATTGTATGATATTACGCTTTTTTGCCAGATATTTATGTTGTTTTTGCCTGGGTATCTACCTTTGCCATAAACTACTGTGCAAAACAAAGCAATATAACATTCTGATTAAGCAACCCCCCTCCTCCACCCACACCTGCGGCCCAATACCGCTAGGAATAGACTCTCATCCCACCTCAAAAACCAACAGCGCAGGCATTGTGAACAGCATTCTGTAGGAATATCGCCCCAGAACCCGGTTCCAATCTGAAGGAGAGAAGAAGGCCTAAAGGGGTCCCAGGCTTCTAAGCTCTGCATTAGCCATGTCAAAATAACAATTAGTAACATCCTGTATAACTTGTACAACATTTGTATTGTATTGTATTGTATTGTATATGGATTTGTATAGCGCGATTGCTGCCCAAGGGCGTCCAAGCGCTGAGTAAGTATACAGAGATGGGCGGTGCAGAAGAGATTAGAACTCGGTGGATTTAGCAAACAGTAGGGTTTTCAGCTGTTTGCGGAATGAGAGCAGGTTCGAGTTGGACCGGAGTTGTAGAGGAAGTGTGTTCCACAACTTCGAGGTGTTCAGGGAGAACATCCTGCCTCCGGCCCTAGCTCTCCTTACTCTGGGTACCACCGCCAGGAAAGCCTCCGTGGAGCGAAGGTTTCTACTTGGGTGGTAAGGAATGACTAGGTTGTCATTGATTGCTGGGCCTGTCTTCCAGAAGGCCCGATGGGCAATATATAGTGCCTTAAATGCCACTCTTTGCCTTACTGGTAACCAATGTAGACTTTTTAGTCCGGATCTGGCTGACTGAGTGCGTGGGATCTGTAGCAGGGTACGGGCTGCACAGTTCTGTACCACCTGCAACTTCCGAAGAGTCATCTCAGGGGCCCCCACATATAGGGCGTTGTTCGAATCTAGACGGGACTGAATCAGGCCTTGTACTGCCACTTGTTTGGCTTCCAATGGTAGAAGGGGTAAAACCTTCCTCAGTGTTCTGAGTAGGCCAAAACATGTGGCGGACAACTTAGTGGCCTGGGTGGAGAAAGAGAGACTTTTGTCCAGCCATACTCCTAGGCTCTTTACACTTTCCTTAGGGGTGGGAGGGGTACCCAGACAGGGGGGCCATAAGGAAATGAAAGGCACTGGTGAAGCTGGGCCCAGGAGCATGAGCTCAGTTTTATCTCCATTTAGTTTTAGAGAGGAGGTAGTCATCCACTCCTTGACATCCTCTAAACATTTCAGCAGGCCTTCCGGAGTTTGCCTGTTGCTCTCTTGTGCCAGCGAAACCACTAGCTGGGTGTCGTCGGCATACGATATGATTTTGATACCGTGCGGTTCGACGACCCCAGCCAGTGGTTTCATGTATACGTTGAACAACGCAGGGCTCAAGGAGGAGCCCTGCGGCACTCCACAGCTTAGTGATTTGCTGGATGACACTGTTTCCCCGTCAAAGATCTGAAAAGATCTATTGGTCAGGAAGGAGTCGAACCACCTCAATGCGTCGCCTGATACTCCAATGTTATATAGACGGTTCAGCAGGGTGGCATAGCTGACCGTATCGAAGGCTGCGCTTAAATCAAGGAGGATCACTGCCACTGATCCTCCTTGATCTAGTATCCTTCGTGATTCTTCGGTAACCGCTAACAAGGCGGTTTCAGTACCGTGCTTCGGTCTGAAACCTGTCTGGGACGTATCCAGTAGTGAGTTGTTCTCAAGGAATTGGACTAACTGGGCGTTTATGTACTTCTCCAGGACCTTGCTTGCCTAGGGGAGCAGTGAGATGGGGCGGTAACTGGAGTGGTCGTCTGGATCCAGGTTGGGTTTTTTAGCAGCGCCCGCACCATGGCTCGCTTCCAAGCAGTGGGCACTGTACAGGAGGAGATGGAAGAGTTTAGTAGCTCCAAGATTACAGGCAAGATGGCTTGGCTTGCTTGTATCAGAATCTCCGGTGGGGCTGGATCACGAGGGGAGCCAGATTTGACTTGGCGTGCCAATTTGCCAAGGGTATCAAGGTCTAGAGGGGGGAAGTGCTCAAGACTTGGCTGGTCTGGGGAAGGAGGGTGTCTCGAAGAAGGTAGGTCGGTTGCATCTGGATTTGTGGCTGCTATTGGGAAGGCGGAGTAGATTTGAGAGACTTTGTTGTGGAAGAATTCCGCAAGCTCATTACATTGTTCCTGGGTTTTAGTCAAAGGGGGAGCTATGTTCACTTTAGTGCATTGTTTTACTACGTGAAAGATTTCCTTGGGCTTGGATTTGGCTTCCATGATTTTGTCCGAAAAATAGGTAGCCTGGGCCGCCCTGACCCCTTCTCTGTAGGCCTTGATTGCCTCTTTATATTGTACCTTTTTTTCACTACCAGCTCGGTGCAGTTGCTAAAGATCGGCTCAAGTAAGTTACCCTTCTCATGGGTAGGGGCTGCGACCAGCTGGGATAATTGTAGGGCTCCTAGGTCATCAATTAGTTCCATAGCGATGTGGTCTAAAGGGGAGTTGAAATGGAAATTAAGGTTCCCCAAGACTGTGTAGTTAGCGGAGGTCATGAGTCGTTGGGCTATGATTTCTGGAAGAGACCTATGGAACAGCTTGGCGGGCTCCGGGGGGCGGTATATCAGAGTGCCGGAGAAGGTACTGTTCGCATTAAAATCTATGCTGAATTCTAGACTCTCGCACTCAGGGATGGTTTCAGCTGTAGTCCGACAGCGATACTGGTCTTTTAGTATTATAGCCAGGCCTCCTCCTCTCCCCTCTGGCCGGTCTAATCTATAGATTTGAAAACCAGCGGGTAAGGCTGAGACTATGTCTGGCTCAGATTGGGATGTAAGCCATGTCTCTGTCAAAAAGATGGCATCTGGCTTGTGCTCCTCAAGCAGCAGGGCAATTTGTGTGCTGTGCCTCGGCAAGGATCGACAGTTTAGTACATACATACAGTATTTCTGTGAAGCTGCCAGCCGAGTGGTGCTGCGAAAGGGGTGTTTGCAGCCAGGGCAGCGAGGGGGGAGCTCAGATGGTGAGTAGATGTGAGTACAGTGAGCAGCAGCTGTGCTTCCTATGTTGTGGATGGCTGCCGAGCTGTACGTCCTGCCCTGGGTTGTGTGGGAGCCAGGGATTGTGGCCCCTGGTCCCGTTTGGTCGCGGACGGGCGCAGACGGGCTTGCCTTTGGCGCGTCTTCGGCGCACCGCCGGCGCGCCCGCTGCACCCGTCCGCTGCGCCTCCGGAACCAACACATTCTTATATGTCAGAAGAGGGGGGCGTGGCCTGTGTCAGTGGGCGTAGCCCGGGGGTCACGGCGATTCTCCTGCGACCCGCTGCAGCCCCTGACTCGGCTGCGCGGGGAGGGAATCACGAAGGGAGCAAGAGGTAAATATCGTTTTAAAAATACAAGTTATGGGGGGGCGTGGCTTGACGGGCGAGGATGGCGGTCGCAGCTTAGCAGAGCTCCCGCCGGCCCGAACTCACCTTCATCATTTATCCTGGCCCCCGAGCCCGCAGGAGATTCATTGCTCTTGCCATCGTTCCAGGAGTGTGCACTGCTTTCTCCGGTGCCGTGGTCCTGCAGCTTAGTCTCCACAGGGACCCTGAGGCGCTGACAGCAGTTTGCGGCCCGGCGCCTGGCCGTGAGCCGCGGACCTCGATTTTGGGGACGCCGAGTGACATCTGCCGGAGTGCCGCCGGGGGTGACGTCAGCGGTGCGGACCCCGGACGGCCCTGAAACACTTGGACCCCGGGCCCGTGGGTGAAGCCTGGTGTACACCGTCGGTCCGGAGGTGTGCCCTGTCTTCTCCGGTGCCTGGATCTGGTGGCTCCGTCCCCTCTGGGACCCTGGGGCGCCGGCGGCGATCTGCGGCCTAGCGGCTGGTTGGAGGCCGGGGACCTTGATTTTGGGACCACTGAGGGGCGGCTGTGGGCCCGCGGCTGTGTGGCATCGGCGGCACGGACCCTGGCCGAGCCTGGCAACACTGGACTACTGGGGGAGTACGGAGGTGCCCCCCCCCCTGCCCCCTCTGGTTCTGAGCACTTTGGTGGGTGACACGGCGTAGTGGGGGCCTGTCCGGTCCTGTGGAGCCGAGACCTCGAGCTTTGTCACGCCGGTACCTGCGAGGGACACAGTGCTGTGGGGGCCCGTCCAGGCGTGTGCAGCCGGGGGCCTTGAGTGTCGTGGCACCGGAATCACATTGGACTTTCTATACGGACACTGAACCCGACGCCCGGACGTGGGACCGGGAGCTCCCTGTGCCTGTTGGTGTGGACACGCTGCCCAGGACCTCCCGACCCTGCCTGCCCCGTCCGGTGTGACGCTCCGCTGGGTCAGTGAGCGGCCATGACCAGGGGTGGTGGCGGGGGCCCGCCTAAGCAGGGCCCCATGGACAAATTTGCCGGGCCCAGTGGTGGCGCCGGGGCGTCCGGCGGCGGTGGCGGTTCAGGGCCGGACAACGCTGCAATCCTGGCGGCCATTACACAATCCCGGGACATGCTTGATGCAAAAATTGGGGCTGTGGGAGCGGACGTTACGCTGCTTCGCCAGGACCTCCGAAATGCAGTGGCGCGGATTACCGAGACTGAATCACGAATCTCGGTGACTGAAACGGACATCGGCGCCCTTAAGAAAAGAATGGCAGAGGTGGAGTGTGTCCAGAAGACGCTTGCGGCCCGGGTGGAGGATGCCGAAGGGCGTGCGCGGAGAAATAACCTCCGCTTTATTGGCTTTCCGGAGAGGTGCGAGAAAGATGGCATGGAGCGGTTCCTGACCCACTGGCTGGAGGGCTGGGTCCCTGAGGGGACGCTGTCGGCATGCTTTGTGATTGAACGGGCACACAGGGCCCTGACTCAACGGCCGCCTGAGGGGGAGCGTCCGCGGCCGGTCATTGCTCGGCTGCTGAACTATCATGACCGCGATGCCATACTGCGGGAGGCGAGGAACAAGGGCTCGCTTACTTATGAAAATCACGCCATAATGATCTTCCCAGACTACACGAAAATGGTTCAGCAGCAGCGACAATCCTTTGTGGCCGCTAAGGCTAAATTGCGAGGCCTGAAGCTCCAATACTCTCTCCTGTACCCGGCCCGATTGCGGGTGGTACATCAGTCCCGAACGCACTTCTTCGATACACCTGAGGAGGTATTTCGTTGGACCGACGAGACGGTGCGACTTCGGCCACATGCCCAGCCGGGGCTGGACCCTGGCGGGTCCCAGAGATCATCGCCGGAGCGGACGGACCGTACTAGCCGGAGGGGACGACATCGGAGGTCCAGATCCAAGAAACGCTCAGCCTCCGCTAGTGCGACGCAGACTAACGGCGCTCCTGACTCTGAACACTCGGATGCTGGCAGCTGAATCCCGGCGGGGTCTGGACGTTGGTGTTGCCCTATGCCGGACCGGATCGGCTGGTGAGACTGTTCCATGTGACATTATTTGTGCACGTTTATATGCTCCTGAGACACTCTGAGGCTCTGGGATGAGCCACTGCGGGGCTTGGGTGGCGGCTTCTATGGGCCTTAGACCCTCACGAGTAGTGGGTGTTGGTGGGGGGTGGGTGAGTGTGTGCTGATGGGGGTGTTGGGATCCATTGGTATGGTGGGCCCTGGGTTCTCTGTTCTGGACCCGGGTCTCTCCATGCCGCGACAGATACTTCACTGTTTTCTGAGGTATTGGGGTGGGGGGTGTGGGGTGCTGGGGGGGGTTGCCTGGTTGTTGGAGTTTGGGGAGGTTTGGGTTAGGGGGGGCCTGGGAGGTGTTGGGGTACTGAGTGTTTGGGTTGGGAGGGTGGGACCACACGTGTCTATAGATCTTGATTTTGTTACTTCAGGGGGTGCGCCAGGGTGGGACGGAGGGCTGGATAATGGACACTGTCTTGATCATGGCTGATACTGCGAATATGCCTCCTCAACAGACCCTGCGTGTTGTGACGTGGAATGTGAGGGGTATCCTGGACAAAATCAAGCGTGGGGCGGTGCTGCGTTGGGGGAAAAGAGAGATGGTGGATGTGCTGCTGCTTCAGGAGACCCATATGCTGGGCTCCAAGGCCCTTAGCCTCCAGAGGTTCGGATTTCAGCAGGTGTACCATGCGGGCTTCACGAGGGGCTCGCGGGGGGTGGCCATCTTGGTTCACCGCAGGGTGGCCTATGTGCATGGAAAGCAATGGATTGATCCCCAGGGCCGGTACATTTTCATTAGAGGTCAGTTGGGCACCGAACAGGTGGTTTTTGGTAGCGTGTACGCCCCCCCCCCTTTACAGTGGGCCTTGTCTGAGCGGCTGTTCGCGCTTTGGGATGAGATTCCGGAGGCCCTGACCATAGTGGGAGGCGATTGGAACGAGGTTATGGATGTGGGCCTGGATCGTCTGAGGCGGGTGCCTGTTGTGTTGGATCCCCCCCCTGCTGCTGCTCCCACCAAATTATGTGCGACTGCGAGTGGCCTGGGCTGGGTCGATGTGTGGCGACACTTTCATCCTGCTGTGCGTGAATTCACGTATGTGTCGGCGGTGCATGGGTCCTTTTCGAGACTAGACTATTTGTTTGTGCCGGGTGCCTGTCTGAGCCGAGTCAGAGATGCGGTGATCCTCCCCAGAGGCCTATCGGATCATTCCCCTGTTCTGGCCACCGTGACCCTCCCCGCCGCGAGACAGCCGTTTCGGTGGCGGATGTCATCTTGGCAGCTGCAGCGGCCTGAGTATGTGCATCACCTGCGTGAGGCGATTGATCATTTCTGGCGCGAGAATTTAGTTGGGGATGTGGATGCAATGGTGGTGTGGGAGGCGCTGAAACCCACGATACGGGGCATTGACATTGCTTGGTGCGTGGCTGCTCGGCGGAAACATCGAGAGGCCATTGCGACCGCCGCGGCCCGTGTGGAGGGGCTGGAGCAGCGGGGCCGGCTCGGGGGTGATGAAGGCATAGTGAGGCAGCTCTTGCAGGCCCAACAGTTGTACGCCTCCGTCCTTTACGAGGAAGCCCGACAGGCGTGGCTCGCCACGCGTAGCAGGGTCTATCAATGGGGCGACAAGTCCTGTACTATGTTGCATAGGCTGTGCCAGGCGACCTTCCAGCCCCTGGTGTTGCCGGGTCTGACGGCAGATGACGGCTCGGTTGTAACCGACCCGGATGTGCTGGCGACTAGCTTTGCCCGTTATTACGAGGCACTGTACGCTCCCCGGGATCACTTGGAGGCGGGCGGGATATCAGCATATCTTGACGACCTGCTGCCACAGGCCGTCCCTGATGAGACCAGGACCGCATTGGACGCCCCACTTACGGCTGAGGAGCTCGGAGAAGCCCTAGGTCAACTAAATACCGGTAAGGCGCCAGGCCCGAGTGGCTACCCAAGCGAGTTCTACAAAAAGTTTCACGTCCAGTTGGGGGCCCACTACCGCCGCGCCCTGGAGGCGGCACGGGCCCAGGGGGAGCTGCCACCAGATTGGCGTCATGCTGAAATAGTGGTATTTCTGAAGCCGGGCAGGGCGCCGGACAGGCATGACTCTTACAGGCCGATTTCCCTTCTTAACATAGAGGCAAAGGTCCTGGCTAAGGCGTTGGCAAACCGTCTCTTACCTCACATTGCTGGCCTGGTCCACCCCGACCAGGCTGGTTTCATGCCTCGCAGGGCCACCCGGCACAATATTCGACGAGCGCAGGCAGCGGTGGATGCCATGGGCGCTAGAAGTGAACAAGCGGCACTCCTCCTGGCGGACATGGACCGAGCCTTTGATTCGGTGAGCTGGGCATATCTGTTCGCACTGTTGGCCCGCCTCAACCTGGGGCCGGTCTTCTTGTCGTACATTCGTCTCCTTTACACTAACGTGACGGCCTCGGTCCGAGTGGCCGGTGCTACCTCTGGGCGCTTCCGTATAGGTCGCGGTACTCGGCAGGGTTGCCCGCTGTCCCCATACCTGTTCGCCCTCGCCATGGAGCCCCTGGCGTCGCGGATACGAGCAGATGCCCGGTTGCGCGGTTTCGTCTGGAGTGAGGATCTTGTAGATAGAATTGCACTGTACGCGGATGACGTCCTCCTCTTCCTCACGGATCTGCGGCAATCGGGTCCCCGGGTCCTGGAGATCATGCGGGAGTTTGGCGGGGTCTCGGGTCTTCATCTCAACCTGAATAAATCAACCCTGTGGGTGCTGGGTGGTGGGGTGGTTGCCGACCCCTGGGCTGCGGAGTTGCGAGTGGCATCGGATGGCCTCAAATATCTGGGCGTCTTCCTTTCAGAGTCGAGGGCCGTGGCCTGGGCGCGTGGAGTCTTGCCGGTGTGGGAACGGGTCCAGGCCGATGTTAAGACATGGTCCAGAATGCCACTCACTATTTTTGGTAGATCGGCCATCTTCAAGATGGTGGCGCTTCCGCGGCTCCTGTACCAACTCCAGAATTTCCCGCACCCCATTGGCCTGGAGTGGTTCCGGCAGGTCAATTCGGTGTTGGGCCGCTTCCTGTGGAGTGGCGGTGCGGCCAGGGTGGCTTTGAGGACGTGCTTTCTGTCCACATATTGTGGTGGCTTGGCCACCCCGGACCTCCTTTCCTACTACCAAGCTTCCCAACTGCTTGTCCTTAATGAATGGTGGTATGGTGATAGGAGGGATCCGGCTTATGCCCTGGAACGGTTGCTCATGGGTGACCGCACGCTCCACACCATTCTTTATTCCGCTCGCCTACGCCGTGGGTTGCCATCGGTCACCGGAGTGGTCTTTGCGGTGTGGAGGCAGTCACTGCGTCGCATGGGATGGTGGGGCAAACTGACAGCTGAGACGCCGCTTTGGCATAATGGTCTGCTCCCGGAGCTGGCGGCCCTGACCGGGTTTGAGGGTTGGGAGGCCATCGGGATTGCACAACTGGGCCAGGTCGTATCCGGCACCACCCTCAAATCCTTCGAGGAGCTTCGTACAGAGTTCCAAATGCCTCAGTCCCAGTTCTTCCGCTACCTCCAATTGCGGCATGCCCTCGCCCCGAGCGTCGCGGGTCTCGACTCCCTGCCGGAATTTAGCCCAGTCGAGGCCAAAGTGTTTATGGGGGACCTGGGGGACAAGAAAGTCTCTAGGATCTACCAGACGCTTGTTATTCACTGCTCCTCCACCCTACACTCCCTTCGGGAGGCATGGGAGGTAGACGTGGGCCCCCTGGATGAGGACGATTGGAGGGAGGCGCTGGAATCCCCACGTGGAACCGCCATTGCAGTCCGGCTCCGGCTAATCCAATTCAAATATTTGCATCGTGCTTATTACACGCGTGAACGATTGTGGAAGGCTGGGTTGATTGCATCCTCGGAATGTCTGCGCTGTGGGGCGGTGCCCGGCTCCCTGGTACACACGGTGTGGTCGTGTGGCCGACTGACTGGGTTCTGGAGGGGTGTGTGGAGTTGCCTGGCAGAGGTTCTGGGCTGGGACCTTCCCCGTACTCACCGGCTGGGCCTTTTACATATTATGGAAGGGATTGGAGGCAATGTTTATAAGCGCCATTTGTTGCTCTTGGGGTTGGTGGTGGCTAAGCGGGACCTGGCTCGGGCGTGGAGGTCAGTGAGGGCTCCCCCCCTGTCTGCATGGAAGGCTGGGCTGGATTATTTTATGGGTCTGGAGAGGCCGATCTTTGAAGCGAGGGGATGCCCGCGCAAACACTACAAAATCTGGAAGCGTTGGGCCGACTACCGTGGTCTGTCCTTGGACCCCCCGGCGGAGCTGGAGGAAGACATTTAATCGCAGAGACAATCTTGGCCTGAAGACGCAAAGCCCTGGTGGCATTACACCCGCCTGTTTTTATTTTCTTCTTTTTTGTTCTCTATGTTGCTTTCTATACACGTGTGGTAGGGGGGGTTGGGGGGGGGTGTTTGGAGCGGGAGGGGGGTAGTGTTGCGGGTTAGGGTAGGGTGCGGGGGAATTTCTATACTGAGCCTATTCTGAGTCTGCTCTATCACTTGCTGCCTATGTAATTACTATATTGATATTGTGGTGGTGTTTTTGGTGTATGGAGATGCCACATTCGTGATGCTCATTTGCTCAATAAAATTGGTTGTGAAAAAAAAAAAAAATACAAGTTATCACAATATACACATTTTAAAAATTGGTCTTTTAAAATTGTTCCTTGCTCTCGGCTTCCGCCTCAAGAGCTCTGACTTACAACATTTGTAGGGGAAATTCCCATCTGGGGGAGCATGCCAGAGAGAGACCATCAGTGCACCTCGCAGATGCAAGAGAGCCCGGGAGGAAAGTGTCACAATGAACGCCACAGGGCTGAGTCATTTGAACTAGGGGCTGAGCAGCACAGTTAACACTTCAGAGTTCCTGGGGCAACACCTATCTCGCTCCAGTCTTTGGTGCAGCAAGAGGGAACAGTCTTACCAGCTCGCAGCAGCATCATTGGTCTTCCAAAGAACTGCTCTACAGATCCTCATGATCAGGCAAGGAACGGCCAGATCCAGGATCATCAGCCAGTGAAGTGGGTGATCGCCTCGTGCAGGTCTTCAAGAAATCCTGGATATGTTGAGGTCTACTGAAAATGTGCGTCTTCCCATGGTGCTGAATTCGCAATCTCGCTGGAATTAGCATGGCATAGAGGATGCCAGCCTGCTGATGCTTCTTTTTAACTGGGAGGAATTTCTTCCGCGCCTCCTGTACTGCCATGGTGAAGTCGGTTAGAGCGCAATTTTCACTCCTTCATAGACCAAGTGCCTCAGTGCAGTGTCCCGATCTTTGTAGTTTAGGATGCGAGCCAGGATAGGGTGCGGTGGCGCACCAGGCAGCCATCTCGCAATGAGTGATCTGTGGGCCAGTTTGATTATCAATACTTTGGAGAAGGCTTCAGCTCCAAAGAGATCCAAGAGCATGCGCTCCACGTAGTCCTCCATGTGGCCAGTGGCCGCAGACTCCGGGACTCCCACGATGCACAAATTGTTTCTGCACGAGCGCACCTCCAGGTCTTTATTATTTGCTACTATGACTTGGAGAAGTTTCTCCATACCTTGTAGTTTGGCGCTTCTGACACCAGTGGTGTCCTCGAGGATGGATATGCATAGTTCAGTCTCAGATATTCGGCCACCATGTTTTTCCAGTTTTTGCGCCAGGAAGTCCATGCGTAAGTTCATAGAGTCCATCTTGGACTTAATGGAGGTTAGACTTTAACGTATCATGAGGAGGATAGCTTTGAAGTCCTCATCCTGTGTTGGAGCAGGGGGGCTGATCATCTTCTCTCTGCGACTCTGCATACTCACTAGGGACTTGTTTCAGCGCAGGGAATTGTAAGTTCGCTTGTTTACCCTCAGTAGGACCCTTTATGTCCCTCTCCCCTGTGGGGCTCTCTCAGTATCTCACTCAGTGCTCAGATACAGTCCCCAGCAGTAGCAGGCTAAAGGCAGTGGGGATTCACCGGATATTTTAAAGGGGCCGTTCCCGCTCTAGGCACAAGAGTCTTTGTGGTTCCACACTGTTTCTCTCTTCGCGCAGGTTTGAGCTTCTTCTTAGGCCTGGAGATGTGCCACATTCACCACAGCCCGTGCACGTCACAAGGCACTTCAATATAATATTTTGGATCCCAGTGTAGCCTGTCAATAGTATAGGCCTACGCCACTAACTCAGGGCAGCAATGTGGCAAAGGTAGATTCTCCCTTCCAGGCAAGATGGGCAACTCAGGTTCTCGTCACAACACACCACTGTAGCCTCCGGTGCGTGCCAGTCGATGCAGCCTGTGTTCAGACTGCCCATAGTATGTATTAGCAGATGCGCCCTCCAGACACAACTGCTAGCTTAAATTTGTTATTCCAAATCATCAGACCGGCATCACACCATGTGGTACTGTCACAGACTGATCCTCGTGTGCCTCCGGTGCCTTGAGCGTGACCACGATCCAAAGTCGTGCTCTGACTGCCGGGCCATGAATCCAAAGTCTTTGCGGGAGCGGTCCCGAAAGCGCTTGGAGGCCCGGCAGTTGGCTCTGCTTCATTTCCTGTCTCGCTTTAGAGTAAGTTCTCGAGACCGGTTGCGTAACCCCCACACCTCATCACACTCCAAGTCTTCCGGTAAGTTGAATCACAAGAAGAAGGCGAAGAAGCACTGGCGCTCTTCGCCTTCTCCCCATGGATCGGCTGACCCTGAAGATGGTGCTCAAAGGCTCCATCTTCAGCGTCCTCTGGGATGACTCGATGTCTCCTTCCTTCTCAGGGAGCGTTGAGCATCTCCTGTACAGCTTCGTGACGTTTACTAAGCCCTCTACTCCATATTTGGGTAGCCCGACTCCGCCGGTACGCCTTCGGGCCCCATGGAGCCAGATGGGAGTCCTGGGCCTCCGATGCCAGCAGATCCGGCCCTGGCACCGGAGGACTCCCGAGGATCCAGGCCTGGATCCGAATTGATGCCGGTGGACCTTACTCGACCTTCCCCGGTGCCGATCCCAGCAATGACGCCCACGGCGTCGGTCGTCCCCCCGCCTGACGCTATCCCTAACCTCATCCCCATGATGGAACTGGATTGACGTCAGCGGACATCGCATCTGCCACTGCAGGGTACTTTTGTTCCCCTTTTCATCCTTGGTATTCCCTATGGGCCAGAAGGTGGTGATGAGGATTGAGGGGGGTCACCTGATCCTGTAACAGACCAGCTTGAAGAGCCAGACTTTGGAGAGGACCTGGGTGGCGCCAGTGGTCTGGACACTTGCCCAGACATTGGCATGCTTTCTCCCCCTACCGTAGCTACAGAGGAGGGAGAGTCTTATGCTGTGGTGGTGCGAAGGGCAGCTGAGGCCCTGGGCCTGGAGCTCCCTTCAGTGGTGGTCAGGACTAACCTCCTGACAGAGGTGCTTCAACCGGCAGCAACCTCCTCCAAACCCCTTTTGCCATTCAACAAAGCCCTCAATGACATCCTTCTGGGCACCTGGTCCAAGCCCAGCACAAAGGCTCCTGTGGAACGGATGATTACCCGCCGCCACCGCCTGGCTCCAGGTGACCCTTTTTCCTCATCCAACACCCTTCCCCCGAGAGCTTGGTAGTCCAAGCCTCATCCTCCAAGGAGTCATTCCCTTCTGCTCCCCTAGACATGGAATCCAAGAAGGTGGATGATCTTGGGAAGCTCATGTTCTCTTCCTCCAGCTTGGCACTGCGATCCGTGAATACCGTGTGCCTCTTGGGCCGATACTCCCATACCATCTGGGATACGGTTGCGCAGGTGCTGCCTCAGTGCCCGGAGGAGGCCCGGGCAGTGGAGGATGGGAGAGATGCAGCCAAATTAACAATAAGATGTGGACCCACCGACTCACTAGGCAGAACGAATGCCAGGTCCGTAGCCCTTTGGCACTACGCCTGGTTGAGAGCATCTGGATTTTCTGGGGATGTTCAGTCAACTTTGCTGGATATGCCTTTTTGATGGTGGTCTCCTTTTTGGTGACAAAGCAGACTCGGCACTGGAGCGCTTTAAGGATTCTCGAGCTATGGCCAGACCCTTGGGCCTGGCAGCAGCATCCTGTCTACCTCAGTCTGCTGTTTGTCCCTTTCGTGGATACAGAAGGGGCCCCCACCATGTCCAGCCCAGTACAGCCATCGGTTCACACAAGCTGCCCAGCCTCTGCATGGCTACAGACTTGGGACCCAGCAACACGGGTCTGGGAGCCACTGTGTGGCCTAGACCACCATTCTCCTCCTGCAGCGGCCTCCAAACCTTCCTAGTCTGACCTTTCAGGGCCACCAAAGGCCAGTGGGTGCCAGGATTCACCATCAACCCCCCCCCCCTGCACCACTGGCAAAGCATCACGTTGAAAAGGTGGGTTTTGCAGATAGTACAAAGGGGCTACTCCCTTCCCTACGAGACTATCCCTACCTTCATGCTGCCATCTTTGGATCGCATGTTGGAGGATCATTTGGCTCTTCTTGGCCAGGAAGTTTCTGCTCTCTTGGCCAAGGGAGCTATCGGGAGGGTTCCTATGCCAGAAGTAGGTCATGGTTGCTACTCCTGCTACTTTCTGGTGCCCAAGAAAGACAAAGGTCTGCGTCCTATCCTAGATCTCAGGGCCCTCAATGGCTTCATCCGGAAGGAGAAGTTCAAAATGCTAACTTTGACTCAGGTCCTGTCTGACCTCAACCCTGGAGACTGGATGATGGTGCTGGACTTGCAGGAAGACTATTTTCACATCCCCATCTTGCCAGCCCACAGGCACTACCTGCGGTTCACTGTAGGCCACAAGCATTTTGAGTTCACCACACTCCCCTTTGGCCTTACCAGTGCCCCTCAGGTGTTCACAAATGTGATGGCGGCGGGTGCAGCTCATGTACGCAGATTAGGGGGTTCCAGTCTTCCCCTATCTCGATGACTGGCTATTGAAGGCCGGCTCACCCCAGGCTGTTATCTCCCACCTCCAGACTATGGCGGACGTTCTACATTCGCTGGGGTTCACTATCAATGTGCCAAAATCACACCTGACTCCCTCTCAGACCCTTCCTTTCATCAGAGCTGTTCTGGACACAGTACATCCAGATCTCAGAGGGAATTGAGCAACAACTGCAGTGGTGCCTAACGACTAAGCATGGGCGGAAAATCCGTTACGCTCGCGGATTTTGCGGATTTTCGGTAAATTCGCAATCCGCGAGATTCGCGAATTTCCCGCAAAATCCGCAAATTCGCAACCAGCGGATTTTTTTTCTTTGCGGTGTAAGTTCGCAATTGCGAACATGTAGGTGCAGCGGGCAGCAACAATCTCGCACTCACGAAATTACAAAAATTGCAATTCTGCACAAGAAATCTACTAGCAAGCAGCATAGACCTTCTGAAAATGATTATTTTTATCAGAATAACTCCTCAGGTTGACATTTGCCTGCACTTTTTTAGATTTGAGGCCTTTTGATTTTCTTTGGATAACTTTTGGATTAGAAATCAACTTTCTCATATAAGCTTGGTGGGGCATTAAAGTTGCTGTAATGCTGCTCTGCAGAAAAACGAGTTTTGCAAAAGTGAAAGCAGGTTCAAAAGTTCAAATTCATCATTAGTAACCGTTCCCTGTAGTGCTTCCTGACAAGGGCCCCTCCAGAGTTCAGTTGCTAGTTGCAACAATTGTATGACCCTGCTCTGACCCTCACAGCAGGCTCATAGAATAGCTACAAGTAGGCCACAAAGGTCCTGGAAAAAAAATTGCACTGCAACAGAAAGCAAATTACAGATAAGGATGCAGGTGCCAGACTGGAATTTTAAAACAGTGACACATTAATAAATCAACCCCAAATTAATTCATGTCAGTTGAAGCAGGCAGGTGTGCTTGCTTTTTCCCCCCATAATCTACAGTGATGATGAACCAGAGGGTGGCATAAGGCATTGATGTACCAGAGGGTGGCATGGGTAAAACAGAGGGTGGCAGGGGTGAAACAGAGGGTGCTGGGAACCTATGATGATGAACCAGACGTAGAAACAACATAATCGTGACCGTTGCGAGCCGACATGTAAGTTCGCGATTGCGAACTGTTACAAAACCCTCGCGAACTGTCAGAAATCCTTGCGAACTGGCAGAAATCCTTGCGAACACAAAAAAAATCCGCAAATTCGCGAGAATTCGCGGATTTTGCGGATTGCGAGTTCGCAAATTCACAAAATTCGCGAACGCCAGATTCGCAAAATTCGCCCATGCTTACTAACGACCCAAGCTTGGGTCAGAGGCAGATTCCTCTCCCTTCCCCAACCAGATGTCACAGTGGTGACAGATGCGTCACTCCTGGGATGGGACGGCTATCTGGGAGAGGCGGAGATCAGATGTGCCTGGTCTCTGGCGGAGTCCAGGCGCCATATCAACCTTCTGGAGTTCCAGGCAATCTGCCTTGCACTGAAGGCATTCCTTTCCTCTCTAAAGGGGAAGGTGGTGCAGATGTTCATGGACAACACCACCGCCATGTGGTACTGCAAAAAACAGGGCAGGGTAGAGTCATGACCCTATGTCAAGAGGCTCTTCGTCTCTGGACATGGCTGGAACATCAGGGCATGACCCTGGTGGTTCAACACCTGGCAGCTTCTCTGAACGCCAGGACGGATGAAGTCCGCTGCCGGTGCATGGCAGATCACGAATGGTGTCTCTTTCAGCGGTGGTAAGAGCCTTGGTTAAATCTGTTCACCACCGAAGAGAATGCACAATGTCAGCAATTCAGCGCATTGGATTTTCCAAGGTGGCACTCGCTTGGCGACATTTTTCGTCACAAGTGGACCTGCACCCTCCTATAATCCGTCCGCCTGTACCACTTCTGCCCAGAGTGCTGAAGATGATCAAGCGCAACCGGGCCCAAGTTATTTTTGTGGCTCCAGGCTGGGCACAAGGAGTCTGGTACCCTGAGCACCTGAGCATGGCCATCGATCCCCCACTCAGACTGCCTTTTCGGGAGTATCTTCTGTTGCAGCAGCAAGGGGGGTTCTTCACCCGAACCTGTCCAGCCGCCACCTACTTGCATGAAGATTGAGCGGCGACAGTTGATAGCTTTTGACCTTCTGTAATGTGTTGACAGTTCGGTGTCCCTCCACTAAAATTGTATATGCCTGTAGATGGAATACATTTGTGGCCTGGTGCACAGCAAAGGCTGTGGACCCCTTTTCTTCCCCTCTTTCAGCGGTCTTTTGTATATACTTTCTTGGGGCCAGCAGGGCTCTGCCTGGGCACTCTTAAAGGCTATCTTGCGGCCATCTCTTCTTTCCTTCAGCTACCAGATCAGCCATCTTTGTTGAAGTCCCCTATTGTAAATAGATTCTTTAAGGGCATTACTCATCTCTTTCCTCCATCTCCTTTCATAATGCCCCAGTGGGACTTGAACCTTGTCTTACCTTATGTGCACTCCCTTTGAGCCTCTTCACAACTGTCCTCTCAGGCTCCTCACTCTGAAGACAGCTTTACTTGTTGCCTTCATCTCTGCTTGCAGGGTGAGTGAGCTTCAAGCTCTTTCTTCTAAACCCCCCTTTCTTGTCTCTGCATCTGAAAACAGTGGTGCTTAGGACACAATGGTACCTTCCCGAAGTGGTTACAACTTTTCACATTGGACAAACCATTATGTTGCTCACCTTTTTCCCAACTCCGCACCCTTCCAAGGAGGAGGAGAGACTCCAACGTCTGAACCCTAAACGTGCGGTGTCTTTCTACCTTGACTGCAGGAAAGATTTCTGGGTGGATGATCAACTCTTTGTTGGCTATGTAGTTGCCAAGAAAGGACGGGCTGTTCAAAAGCGTACCATCTCTAGAAGGGTTGTCCTTTGTATTAAAAACTGTTACGCTTTGGCGAAAAGGTCACTCCAGTGGGGCTTGTAGCTCAGTCCACCAGAGCTACAGCTGCCACCACTGCTCATGCACGTGGAGTTCCACTCCTTGACATCTGTCAGGCAGCCACGTGGGCATCCTTGCACACGTTCACCAGACATTACTGACTGGAGGGCCAAGTCCGGAGGGACGGCTATTTTGCCTGTTCTGTCCTCCAGGACTTTCTGGTTTGCAATTGGTTCACAGACCCTCCTCCGGGGTTGGTATTGCTGGGGTATCTATTCTAAGGTAAGGAATCTATAACTAACTGTCGCTTTCAGATGAAGAAGTTACTTACCTTCAGTAATGATGTACCTGTAAGAAACATAGGTTAGTTATAGATTTCCTTACCGCCCCACCCATCCTCCCCGCTCTGCAATCTAGGGACAGGGACTCCATTGCAGGGCCCTGGTTTTAGTGCACCAGTGGTCAGTGTCTTGCATGGCTCTGCACTTCTGAGGTAGAAAGTCGTATCAGAACTGACGTCATTGCGCAGGGGAAGCGGCTACATAGGCACCGCAACGCCATCCCGACGAACACGATGCTGATGACGTACGGGGGGGGGGGGGTCGACCGGCGCCACCTACCGACGTGCAGGGGTACTGCTAAGAAACTATTCTCCGGATCCAGTCTGACGCCTGGGGGTAATTCTAAGGTAACAAATCTATAACTAACCTAGCAACTAACTAAGCAACGCACCCAAACCAACGGACCATGCTCGCAACTTGGGATTCATCCTTGACTCCTCCCTCTCAATGACCAGACAAATCAACGCCGTCTCATCATCATGTTTTAACATTCTACGCATGCTCCGAAAGATCTTCTGATGGATCCCCACCGACACAAGGAAGACGGTCACCCAAGCACTCGTCACCAGCCGTCTGAACTACAGAAACACCCTTTATGCCGGGACAACAACCAAACTACAGAAAAGACTTCAACGCATTCAAAACGCCTCCGCTCGACTCATCCTAGACTTACCTCGCCACAACCACATATCTGGTCACCTAAGAGACCTAAGCTGGCTCCCCGTCAACAAGAGAATCACGTTCCGTCTCCTCACCCACGCACACAAAGCCCTCCACGACCTAGGACCCAAATACCTCAACACTCGCCTGACCTTTTACACTCCCTCCCGCCAATTGCGATCGTCCGACCAAGCCCTCGCTGCGATTCCAAGCATCCGAACAGCCACCTTGTGAGGAAGATCCTTCTCCTACTTGCCAGCCAAGACCTGTAACTTTTTCCCCACCCACCTCCTTCTTACGCAGAACCACCTCTCCTTCAGAAAACAACTCAAAACCTGGCTGTTCGATCAGTAACAAACCCATCTCCCTTAAGCGCCTTGAGACCCTCTGGGTGAGTAGCGCGCTATATAAATTCCTAACTTGACTTGACTTGACTATGTCTCTTACGGATACATCATTACCGAAGGTAAGTAACTTGTTCTTTTATGTTCCTCTCTTCACATTATTTAAACCCATGCCTTTTTTTTTACTTAACACGCTCGGGCAAATTCAAACAACTTGTGCCACTGCTTATGTTTCCAGGAAATCGAAGCCACACTCCATCATAGACACATTAACTTCAAATCATTCCTCCAGCACTTTTCCAAACTTCCGATGTCCTTTGTCCATGTCATAAGTCTGCACAAGTTTCCACAAACGAATTTTCTTTATGAACAAACACTCTTTTTTAACCATGTGCTATTTAATATGACTACTTATATTTATTGTCTTAATCCTCTCATCCGCTTGCTACCCCAGTGTTTCCAAAATCATCCATGTGTTCTTTGTTTTCTGTTGTTCAGTCTGCACACAATTCCATTCCACTCCATGCCACACAATTATACGCCAAGCAATTCCATGCCTCCCGCCACACAATTCCACGTCACACAATTTCACTCCACACAATTCCACTACATGCTACACAACTCAATTACATGCCGCCTAAATCCACATCTCACAATTCCACTCCATGCCACATAATACCACTCCATGCCACACAATTCATCGCCCCACAAAAATTCACTTCACACAATTACACACCACACAAGTCACTCCATGCCACACAATTCCATGCCACGCAATTTCTCTCCAGGACAAATAATTCAACTCCATGCACATAATTTCACTCAACTCCATGCACATAATTTCACTCAACTCCATGCCACATAATTTCACGCCACAGATTTCTTCTCCACGCCACATAACTCCATTTCATCCCATAACATATAATTCCACTTTACATAACTCAGACCACACCACATGATTCCACACCACGTCACATAATTTCACTCCACTTTACATAATCCCACACCACGTCACATAACTCCGTCTACTTTACATAATTCCACTACACACAATGACACACTACGTCACACAATTGCACGCAATGTCACAATTGCACTTTATGCTGCACAATTCCACACTGTTCCATGGAATTCCATATCTCACAATTTCACTACAAAACACACAATTCCATGCTTCACAATTCCACACCACTCCAAATAATTCCATGCCAAATAATTCCATGCCACATAATTTCATGCCACAGATGTAATTCCACACTACATAATTCCACTCCACAACACATAAATCCACTCCACATATTTCTACTCTGCGCCACATAATTCCACTCCCCGCCACACAATACCACTCCCCGCCACACAGTTCCACTCCCCACCACATAATTCCACCCTAAGCCAAATAATTCCACTCAACACAAGAATTCCACACCATTGCACATAAATCCATTCCACGCCACACCAGAGAATTAGATCACACACCGTTGCACTCCATGCCACACAATTGCACTGCACGCAACTAAATTTCATGTCTCACTATTCCACTCCCAGCCAGACAATGTAGATTTTCCTTAGCTCTGATGGACACAAAATCAAGGTTTTATTAAAGACACAGAGGCTAATGTTATTGCAATCTTCTTTATTGACACCACTTTCAGCAGCCCCTCTAAAGAACATGAAACACTAACAAAAAGTTCATTCTCAATAAAAGGCCAGAAACCCCAGCCATCTTCCTTCTTTTTAGCTTACTGGAACAATCAAATAACATGCATAAATTAAAAACATTCTCTATTCTCATGAACATAAACAGAGTTAAGAACAACTAACCCCCAGATGCATCAAGAACCCATTTTGCTATTCCTTAATAGCGAAAAATAACGATTCGCTATTAAGGAATAGCAAAATGCAATGCATGAAGAAATCACAAAAAAAATAGCGATTTCTTAAAATTCCTTAATTGCTACTCGCAAATTGCGAGTCACAATTAAGGAAAATCTCCGCATTCATTCCTATGGGCCTAGAGGCCCATAGGAATGAATGGGAAGACATTCTCAATTTGCGAATCGCAATTAGCGAATATCAAATTGAGAATGCGATTTCAAGGGTGCAGGGGTGTCCAAAGGACACCATGTTGCACCCCTGAAATTGATCTGTGCACATATGTTGCGCACACACATGCCCTCAGGGCATGTGTGTGCGCAACAGGAAACTTTGATAAATGCACTTTAGTGCATTTTTCAACGTTTTTGCAAATTACCATGAAGTTCAACTTCATGGTAATTTGCGAGCCCTACTAGCGAAATCGCTATTTTTTAAACTTGAATGCATTGCATTTAAGGAATCTCAATTTGAGATTCCTTAAATGCAAGTAATCGCAATTTTGCAATTTCGTAATTTGCGATTTTTGGATTTGGGATGATGCATCCAAATGCAAAAATACCGGTCGCAAAGGGGCAGATTCTGAGAATCTGCCCCTTTGCGGGCGGATTTTACCTTGATGCATCTATGCCTAAGTCCTTAATCTAGATCTAAGGGAAACTTTTCTCCTAATATTCCAAATACATCCCACGTCTTCTGTGGAATCCTATATTTTCATCTGCTTCCTTTATTGTTGTGCACAAGCTGCAAGATAAATAATCATAATAAACACAGGACAGGAACATGGGTGGGATAATATTAGCCTCTGTGTCATTAATCAAATCCAGATTTTTTTATCCTTCGGGGCTGGGGAAAATCCACATTTTCTGGCAAGACCAGAGGTTAACATTATTGTAAGTTTAAAGTTTTTCCAACAAACTACAAGCTACACTTTCAGATGGCTTAAAATAAAACCAATGAAAATCCCATCATTTGACCAATTTCCACACCTCAATGCACCCCCGCAGCATAATCTTTTGAATCAGACGCACACCTGACAGAGTGAGCTCCAAACACGCTAACATCCACACCAGAATGTTTCAGCACTACTTTCACCCAACGAGCTATGGTAGGAGATGATACAGCTTTATGGGGTTGCCTAAAAGAAATAAGCAACTGATTCTGAGTTACAAATCGTATCTGTAACTTTCTCCTCTCATACTCTTTGACACAATGTACCACACACAAAGTCTGATAATTAAAATATGAATTCAATATTGACAATGAGTTAGTTTTTGTTCTTTTGTTTAAATAAAAGCACACTCCCTCAGGTGAAAAAATCCCGCTTGAAACGTCCAAGGCCCAAACATTGGAAATCAGCCTAAATTAAATTAGACACAATTAAATTGTTAACTTCTGAGATAACCCTTTCAAGCTCAAAACTTCATTAGCACATAAAACCTCCAGATAATGTAATACTTTAGTTACATCCCAAACGGAATTATACCTAGAAACTGGCAGCTTCTAAATCTTTACATTCCTCATTAATCTCCTCATCAAACTGTCCTACAGTAATGTCATTAATCAAAACATGCCCTGTAGCAATTGCTGATCTATGTACATTAATCAACCTATAAGACAAACTCTTCTGAAACAGGTCTTACAAATAATTCACCACTTCTGTGGCATCCACCGAAATGGGGTCAAAATCCCTCTCTACACACCAACAAATCTGTGTTTGCCATGCCAATCTATAATTCTTCCTACTACCTGGGGCCAGAGACTCCTTAATAAGATTCGTATCTTCTTGTGAAAGTCTGGCACCTCCCAGACACGCCTGATATTTTCCATTCCACCAGCCTCAGCTGTCCTGACATTACCGTATCATGCATCTCTCCTGCTGGGCCCACTAGAATTTCTTGCAATATTGGCAACAACATTGGAAAATCAACAGAAATCTCTAGGAGCATTGGATGCCAAACATGTGACTTGCAAAGAGGTGTTGCTATCGCCACTGTCGCCTACCACTTGCGTACCATCAAAGTTACACGAGTAACCATTGAGAAAGGTGGGAAAGGACTGAGGCCCCTCCAATCCTGCAGGAATGCATGTATCCCTGCTGACTCTGGGTCTGAACGCCAGCTGAAAATCTAAGTAAGTGGGCATTCAGCCTGTTTGCAAACAGATCCATCTGACATGTTATGTTAAATGAACTTGTTGAGCTCATGAATACCCATGGGTGTCTTGGCGCTAGCTACTCTGAATGTTAATGAGACTAGGCATGACTTGAGTGGCTATTCAGAGTTGAATAACCCTGTTTTCAGAGCCTTTCGAAAAGATAGAAGATTCATGGATGATTGAATGTGATGGGGGAGCCTATTACAGTTGATGGAGGTGCCCAGCATGAAGCTGCAGCCTCCCCACGATGCACATTTGTATTTTGGCACAATTACTGATTTTGTTAAAGATCTGAAAAGCCTGTTATGGATGTACCAAATAAAGTTATTCTTCAGAAAAGCAGGTCCTTAATTATGTAGTGCTTTGTAGGTGATACATAGTGTCTAGAAAATAATTCGGCAACCAGTGAAGGTTCCTCAAATGTTTTGAGACCAAATGGTGTTTTGGGATGCTAGGGAGAAGTCGGCAGCAGTGCTCTTTAACTTTTGCAGCTTATTGATCACTTAATGATGAGCATTAAGATTCAATGCATTGCAATGGACCAGCCTAGAAATTGCCAAAGAGGTTACTAAAGATTTCTGTGGGTGTAACGGAATGAAAGAGAGGAGTTTTTTCATCATCTTCAAAGTGTAACAAACTGTGGAAAAGACTGCATTAGCTTGACCATTAAGGAAAAGTTTGTCATTAAACAAAACACCCAAATTGCGGGCTTTATTGACTGCCATAGGCAGAGGACCAAGCTCTTTGGGCCACCAGTCCTGAGTCCATAATGAGGACTTTTCAATGTAGAGCAGGGCCTCAGTTTTATCTGAATTTAACTGACATCCAGTTACTAGCAACCTTCATGCATCCAGCGAAGCAGGCGGCTTGGTTGGACCCTTCCTTGCCAAGGCAAACAACAATTTGTGTGTCCGTGTAGGAGGTAATGGCAAAGCTGTAGGATTTAACTTACTCAGCCCGAGGGTTTACCCAACTATTGAACAACATAGGGCTAAGCGCTGACCCCTGCGGGGCACCACATGGAAAAGAGAACAATGGAGTAACAGAATTGTCCAATCAGACTGATTGTTCTTTTGATGATAGGAACGAGCGGAGTAGGTTACATGCAGAACTAGTTATATCGATATCATTCAGACAAGACAGCTAATTTGTTATGGTGGATGGTCTCAAATGCCACCGACAGATCTAATAGAATCAAGGCCGCTTTACCTCCGGCATCTGAAGTCATTCTGATATCTTCACTAACCTTGATTAGAGCAGATTCCGTACTATGATGAGAGCGGAAGCCGAATTGGCTGTCATCTAGCATGTCTCAAGCATTATACCATGAATTTATAATCTATCAAAATTGTCTTAACAAGTTCATAAAACAAACTACATTGAAAGTATATACTTATCTGCATGAGCAGCAGCAAAAAAGAAGGAAGATGGCTGGGGTTTCTGGTCTTTTATTGTGATCAAAAGTATATTAGTATGGGATATATTTATAGTGTTCTATATTCTTTAAAGGGGCTGCTGAGATTGGTAGCAATAAAGGAGATTGCAATAATGTTAGCCTCTGGTCTTGCCAGACATTTTACGCCATGCAACTTTATTCCATGCCACATAATTCCATTACCACTTAAAAGGACCTTAAATCAGGACAGGTGGACAGGAGTAATATCGCAAGCAGTCCTGACAAAGTGAATAATAATAGGACATTAGAACTCTGTAGAAACACGAATGATGCTTTTTCAACACTGAAGTTATTTGAAGGTGTCAAAAAGGTTTCTCTTCTTTGTGCGAAAATATCTAAATGTCAAATTGGAGAAAAATTTTGCATAAAACATTTGTAAAAATGTAAGTGTATTGCCATATATGTACAGTAAGAGTTTTTTTGTATATATTTCTATGTTTTGTGTATAAATGTAAAGGTCTTTTCCCTCCCCCCCCCTTTTTAAAAAATTACCTGTGTTGTGTACTCGGTAAAGGAATACTTAATTGAAAAAAAACTACACAAAGATACAAAAAATAAAACAAGTGCAGGGTCAATAAAAGCGACTACTGCTCATAAAAACTTAGCATGATTTATGTTGTCAGAGGTACTTTGTTTTGTTGATATTCAGTCTATTGATTCCAGCCTCTGACCTCCTCAAATGAATCATTCCCCTTTCGTTTCTTAAACACACTTTTAGAAAAAGGACATTTCTCTGTATTTACTGTCCTTTGTGCCTGACAACCTGTCTCCAACACATGTTTGAGTTGGGTGACAGCTACACTTTGTGCATTCCTTCTATCCAACCACAAACATTGGAAGGTGAGGCTCATCTGCATTCTGAGCACTCTTCTACATTCATCTGCATCCTGATGGGTCTTTCTGGGCAGGGTGGAATGGGAGGGTCTGCCACTTACACTTCAATAGGTAGTGTCCTGTTCACACACAAAGCCCTGATTTACCCGCCACAGGTAGCCTGGCAGGCAGGGCTGGTTTGAAAGGGATCCTTGTGCACTTCAAAGAGTTGCTTTAAAGTCACCCCCGATACAAAGGCACTTTTGTTGGGTCTCTGACCCCATCTAATCAGACACTACTGTACTTGTAACCATGAACTGTCAGAGGAACTGCTATGCTGTCCAAAGGACTCATCTGGACTGCTTTTCTGTGAAGGCTACTTTTCTGCTTGTTGCTCTGCTGTCTGCTGTTCTCTGAATGTGTTGAAGGAGAACTGGACTCTGCCTTCTGCCAAGTGATTTCCAATCCAACGGCTTGCTGGCTTGCCTCCTGTTCACAAAGTTCCAGGATCATCAAAGACTTTATCGCTCTTCAATTACAATGGGACTCTGCCGTCCGTGAGTCCGGCATCGAGGAGAGCATGCCTGATCATCAGCTTGCATGCCTACAGATCGAGCACGTTGCTTGCTCAGGATCAGCGATGCACATTTGAACCTGTGACTGGGAGTGGAGAGTGTTGGATCACCAGCTGTATTGTTGATCGACTAGTGCTTATGCTCCGTTCAAAGATCAGATTCGACCCTCCAAGGCTGTCTGTGCTGATCACTGCTGAAGCCTCTGCAGCGCCTCCCAGCACGGCTCTTCAGTGTTGCCCGGGAAACCAAGTGCATGCCCGAGATGCGAGGCTCATCAGAACTTCAGGTGCATGCCTAAGACGCAAGGCTCATCAGAATTTCTCCGCCCGCGGACCAATGCTGTGTGTTCTACTCTAGTGATTTGCCATCTGGAACCACACAACAATGCGGGACCCACTCACGCCACCCACTGGCATCCCCGCAAAGGCACTGTGACTGAGACACTGGGCAATCAACATCTCGGGAGGACCCCAGATTGGATCTTGGTCGCTATCAACCAGTCCATCACAACCATCCTTATTCATTGCAGTATGAAGACTGTATTGAGCACTATTTTTACATGCAATCTCTGAAAGTCATAACTTGAAAAGTATTACCTGTATTTTTATTGTTTTGGTCTTGTTTGGCTTATAATATAATAACCTAATTTTATACTGGCAAGTCTTTTCATTGTGTTACTGTGTGCGTGTATGTGTGTGTTGCACAAATACATTACACATTGCTGATGTGTGCCAAGGTACCAGAGGGTGAGCACATGCTTCCTCTTAGTGTGCACCAGCTTACCCTGGCTAGAGTGGTGGTTCCTGCCTGGCCTGGGTGCATGCCTCTGACAACCTGAAACCGCATTTCTAACATTGGCGATCAGCGGTGAGGATAGGACTTGTGTTTGTGCAATATAATACTGTAATTCATTGTTCACTACAACTCTATACTAAGATCACTTCGAGTTTTTAATTTCCCTGATTGGCCTTTTTTTCTTGCTATATTATGTCTCAATCTGGAAATGCTGCACCTGCAACTCCACCTTCATCTGAAGTTTTGGAGTTTGATCTGGCCAAGTTAGAGTCTATACTGTGGCTCAAAGGAAAGGTTTTCCCAATGTTTTTCAGGTCTCCACAAGAGGCTTCACCCAGAAGTTGGAGCTGCAGAAAATCTTGAGGGTCTGGGCAGAGTCCCAGGTTGTAGGGATGATAATCCTCATAAGGAGCAGGAACGTCCTGAAGAGGAGGAGGAGCTGATTCTGGAGTCTCTTGAGGCTCTGGACCTGACTGTAGAATGGGCCGGCCAACAACTTGCCAGGAGCAGTAGTGGGTCCCAGAGCAGGTAGTAGCATTTCCTACATGAATCTGTCACCAGAGGAGCTGGGAGACAGGTGGGAGGAGAGAAAGTTTAAGCTGGAGCTTTCCAACCTAAAGCTTGAGAAGGTGCAGGGTGTACAGGAGAGGGGAATGGCTCTGGAGGAAAGTAAACCTACGCATGAGCTCAGCCTCAGAGAGCTGGATATCAGAGCCCTACAAGTGGGGTCCAGCAACAACAATATTGGTGGCAGCAAACCTGCTGTGTCCAGTGGTAAGCTTCAAGGCGGGGGCTGACCTACACCAGTTGTTTCAGGCAAAAGAGGAAGCTCTAGAGGAGCGCAGGGTCACCGAGGAGGATTGGTGAGCAGGCATATGGAGTCATGTTCCTGGTGATTGGAGAGACCCCCTACTGGCCCTAGAAGAGGGGGACAGGGCGAGGTATACCCCCTTGAAGGGGGCCCTGGTTAAGAATTATGAAATCCCCCCCAGGGAGTTTAGGTCAAAATTCAGGGGCAGTCAGAAACTGTCTCAGCTGTTCTCGGAGGACTTTCTAGGGTAGCTTTGCAGAGCACTGGATGGTTGGGTGAAGGGTAGCATAGTAAACACTTTTGAATAACTGTGCATTTTGGTTGCCAGTAAAGGATTCCATGTCCCTTCTCAGAGTAGAAGGAGAGATGGAGGGTGGGCAGAGACCCTAGCTACTCTATTCCCAGCCCCAAAGCTTGGATAGTTCCCTAAGGGAGCACCAGCAGGGGCACCTAGTCTGTACCGGGAGACCATCCACTAAGGACCCCACAGTGTCAAGAGAATTTGGGGAGGCGGCTGCCCCAAACATCTAACCAGTTCTGGTTTCTGGCAGTCCCACTCCACCGAGGAGGGTACAGAAGCCCAAATGGAGTGGTAAGAGGGGGGAGACAGTCCACAGTGGGAGAAGCAGTGGATCAGGGGTTGCCAGCTCTGAGGTCTGTGATCCCCAGGACTGACCCTGGTGACCCCACTTCTGGATTGGAAGGGCTCCATGTACTGTCACATGGACAGAGCTGGAGACCTACACCAAACAGACTCTTGTACAACACCTGTAGAATGTGTTCCCTTTGGGGGGAGGGGTGTTGTACCCTCCTGGAAGTCCTGGCCTGGCCAGGCACATGTTCAGCCTATGGGTACAGACCCTGGGTAGAAGGATCAGATTCTGCAATGTCTGAGGTATCGTACTGAATGGCCATCTGTGGGTAGGGGTGTATCAAAAGGTGTCTAAAGCATCGCAAGTGCTTCCACACATACGACCAGTAGCCAGTTGGTGCTGAGCAAGACCAAAGCATGTGGTAAATGTTACAGTTGCCATCATTACACCTCCAATAGAGGTCATAGAGTAGCAGCTTAGCTGCCTTGAGCTTCTAGGGGGACCAGTACTTGTTGTTTGAAGTAGAGAAATGTAAGTCTCAATTTTCTAAGCACTCCGTCATAATCAAAGAACGTCATCCAGTCCTCTTGTGAGTAATTCATGTTGAGGAGTGTTTGCCACGCCGGTCTGGTGTCACGTTGAGGGAGGGTCCTAAGTGTAGGATTTTGAGAAGCACCCATACAGCCCTTATACCACTCCTTGTAGCTGACCCAGCAGTCGGAGGTAGTGGAAAATCCGGAAGGGGACAAGTATCACCAAGGGTTGCCTTGTTGTAAGCTCGTAGACAATGAACAAGTTAGTGGAATCTCTATTGGTCCACCTTCTGGACTCCGAATTAGAATTGCAAGTCTGGAAATTATTTGAGTATCCCACTGCTGTACATCTGATCCACTCTTTTCAGTCTGTTCCTAGACTAGGACGTCCAGTAGCAAGGCTTCTCACCGATATATATGGCTGTGTTGCGCCAAAGCAGTGCTTTGTGGTGCAAGAATGTGGGTACACCTATGAGTTTATGAGCCTCCCTTCAGACTGTGATGTGGTATGGTAGATTGGGTTCGCAGCCACTGCTTGGTCAGAGGGAGCTATATACACTAAGAGTAACAAGTCCGAACGGCCCAGGAGGTGTTGCTCTAATCATACCCACTATGGTGCCTCATGTGGTCTGCATAGATAGGAGACCAGTTGCAACAGATGGAAGGCTAAGCTGTGGAGTCTTATGTGGGGCAGCATCAGGCCTCGGCCATTAGATCCAACCAAAGGCAGGGTGCTTGCATTGCACCCGCTGCGTGTTATAGGATTTAGTATCGCTATTGAAGACAAAGGTCCTTAGCTTTTCAAAATCAAACAAAAGAATAAAATATAGGCCATAATAGTCAATCAATCAATCAAAGACATTTATAGAACGCACTACCTACCCGTAGGGTCTCAAGGCGCTTGGGGGGGGGGGGGGTGCCGCTACTGCTCGAACAGCCAGGTCTTGAGCTTCTTCCTGAAGGAGAGGTGGTCTTGGGTCAGGCGCAGGTCGGCCGGGAGGGAGTTCCAGGTCTTGGCGGCCATGTAGGAGAAGGACCTTCCTCCTGTAGTGGCTCTGCGGATGCGTGGGACGGCGGCGAGGGCGTGGCTGGCAGATCGGAGGTGGCGTTTGGGAGCGTAGAAGTTGATGCGGTTGTTGAGGTAGCTCGGGCCTTGATCGTGGAGAGCTTTGTGTGTGTGGGTAAGGAGGCGGAAGGTGATTATCTTGTTGACCGGGAGCCAGTGCAGGTCTCTTAGGTGTCCGGAGATGTGGCTGTGTCGTGGGATGTCGAGGATGAGTCTGGCTGAGGCGTTCTGGATGCGCTGGAGTCTCTTCGGGATCTTGGCGGTGGTTCCGGCGTAGAGTGCATTGCCGTAGTCCAGTCGGCTGGTGACGAGGGCCTGGGTGACGGTCTTCCTGGTCTCTGTGGGGATCCACCAGAAGATCTTCCGAAGCATGCGCAGGATGTTGAAGCACGACGAGGAGACGGCGTTGACTTGCCTGGTCATGGAGAGGGAGGAGTCCAGGATGAAACCCAGGTTGCGTGCGTGGTCCGTCGGTTTGGGTGCGGTGCCCAGGGCGGGGGGCCACCAGGAGTCGTCCCAGGCGGAGGGCGAGGAGCCCAGGATGAGGACCTCCGTCTTCTCTGAGTTCAGTTTCAGACGGCTCGTCGTCATCCACTCGGCAACCTCTTTCATCCCTTCGTGCAGGTTGGCTCTGGCGGCGGCGGGGTCGTTGGTCAGGCAGAGGATCAGCTGGGTGGCGGCGGCGTAGGAGATTATGTTGAGGTTGTGTTGGCGTGCGATGGCCGCGAGGGGGCTCATGTAGAAGTTGAAGAGAGTAGGGCTCAGCGAGGATCCTTGAGGGACGCCGCAGATGACTTTGGTGGCCTCTGACTTGTACGGTGGTAGGCGGACTCTTTGTGTTCTTCCGTCAAGGAAGGAGACGATCCATTCCAGTGCCTTCTCCTGGATTCCTACGTTGCTGAGGCGCTGCACTAGGGTGCGGTGGCAGACCGTGTCGAAAGCCGCGGAGAGGTCTAGGAGGATGAGGGCCGCTGTTTCTCCGTTGTCCATCAGGGCTCGGATGTCGTCAGTGGCGGCGATGAGGGCGGTCTCGGTGCTGTGGTTGGCACGGAATCCGGACTGCGATGGGTCGAGGGATCCATTCGTCTCGAGGAAGGCGGCCAGCTGTTTGTTGACGGTCTTTTCGATGACTTTGGCTGGAAACGGGAGTAGAGAGATGGGGCAGTAATTCTTGAGTTCGGTGGGGTCTGCTGTAGGTTTCTTGAGTAGAGCGCTGAGTTCGGCGTGCTTCCAGCTCTCGGGGAAGGTGGCGGTGTCGAATGAGGTGTTGATGATGTCCCGCAGGTGAGGTGCGATGACAGCGTCGGCTTTGTTGAAGACGTGGTGAGGGCAGGGGTCGGTCGGGGATCCGGAGTGGACGGAGTTCATCATGTGGACGGTGTCTTCGGTGTTGACCGGGGTCCAGGCGCGGAGGGTGGTGGTGGGAGGCGTTGCTGCGGTCGTGGCGTGCGTCGGTTGAGTGCTGAAGCTGTTGTGTATGTCCGCGATCTTGTTGTGGAAGTAGGAGGCGAGGGAGTTGCAGAGGTCTTGCGATGGGGTGATGTCGTTGTTTCCGGCGTTGGGGTTGGAGAGCTCTTTCACGATGTTGAAGAGTTCCTTGCAGTTGTGTGCGTTGTTGTCCAGTCGGTTCTTGAAAGCAGTTTTCTTGGCGGTGCGGATCAATTGGTGGTGTTTCCGGGTGGCGAGCTTGAGGGTGGTCCTGTTGTCCGGCGGGGATTCCTTTCTCCAGGCTTTCTCGAGGGCTCGGCAGTTCTTCTTGGAGCTCTTGAGTACGTCGGTGAACCATGGGGCTCTCTTATTGCCGGGTCTGCTGGGCGGGATCCTCAGAGGGGCGAGTTCGTCTGCGCATTTGCTGATCCACTTCGAGAGGTTGTCGACGGCCTGGCTGGGGTTCGCTGAGCTGGCCGGAGGGTGCTGGCTCATGGAAGCGGCGAGCTGGTCGGCTGTGATCTTGTTCCAGCTTCTTCGGGCAACCTGTTGCTGGTGGTGGTGGATCGTCGTTCTTCTGAAGGTGAAGTGGATGCATCTGTGGTCCGTCCAGTGGTGTTCTGTGGCCTGGCTGAAGGCGATGTCTTTGCTGGATGAGAAGATGGCGTCGAGTGTGTGTCCGGCGAGGTGGGTGGGGGTGGACACCAGCTGCTTGAGTCCAAGGTTGGCGAGGTTGTCGAGCAGGGTGCTGGTGTTGCAGTCGTTGTTGTTCTCCAGGTGGAAGTTGAAGTCCCCCAGGAGGATGTAGTCAGCGGAGGGGAGGGCGTGCGGGCTGACGAAGTCGGCGATGTCCTCGCTGAATTGAGTGCGTGGTCCCGGAGGTCGGTAGATCAGGGTGCCTCTGAGGGTGGTCTTCGGGTCGGGGTGGATCTGGAAATGCAGGTGTTAGGCGGAGGGTGGGGTGTTGTCGGTGCTGGTCGTGATGCGGATGGTGTTCTTGTGGATGATGGCGATGCCTCCTCCCACCTGGTTGGCGTTGCGGTCCCTCCGCGGGTCGGTCGGGGTCCTCGAGGGCCAGGGGTCCTGGCACTGGGCGCGGTCCAGGCACGGACGGGCGCAGACGGGCTTACCTTTGGCGCGCCTTCGGCGCACAATCGGCGCGCCCGCTGCGCGTGACCGCTGCGCGTGACCGCTGCGCGTGACCGCTGCGCGTTCGCACGGTCGCCATATATGGCGAAGTGCGCGGGTGGGCGGAGCAGCTGGGAGGCGGGAGCGGGGAGGGAACAGAAGGAAAAAAGGGGCGGGGTCAGCGGTGGTGGCGGGAAGCGGGGAGCGGGGAGGGAAGACGGAGGGCGGTAACAGGCGGGAAAAAAACAGGCAATACGGCGGAAAAAGCAACAATTAACACAAATACAATTCTACAGGCAGTACGGCGGAAAAACAACAATTAACACAAATACAATTCTGCACAGTGAACCAGGGGCACAGGGAGAGGAGCGCTGAACACGGACCACGCCGCTCGAAGGAGGGGGCGTGGTCACGAGCCGGCAGTCGGGCAGCGAGGCACAAAGGAAGGGGAGGCACACGCAGCAGCTGGTGGCCGTGCGGCGCGGGGGTGTCCTAAAACTAGGTCACACTCACCTGCGTCGCACGGTCGCCATATATGGCCAAGTGCGCGGGTGGGCGGAGCAGCTGGGAGGCGGGAGCGGGGAGGGAACAGAAGGAAAAAAGGGGCAGGGTCAGCGGTGGTGGCGGGAAGCGGGGAGCGGTGAGGGAAGACGGAGGGCGGTAACAGGCGGGGAAAAAACAGGCAATACGGCAATAATAGGAGACTATATTAATCACTGCCCAGCCGGACAGGATATTTATTTTCAACAGTGTAAAGAAAATGGATAAGTGATAATAAGGCACAATCCTGTACCATATTGGGGAATATGCAAATACAACAGGTGGTCTTTTAGGTTTTTGCTTTTGCGGAATGCAAATAGCGGTCTCTCAATTTTGATATTGCCAGCGTTCACTGTGGGCCAGTGTTTTAAGATTGATTTTCTGATCTTATTGGATATCGGAGAAAAAGTAGCTACACAGGCAATTCTCTCTCCTAGGTTCTTGTCTTTGGGGGATAACAAGACTTCACGTGGACAGTACCATGCACGTTTGGAAGCTTGTTTCACTATTCTTTTGGGATAGCCTCGTTCCTTGAGCTTGTTAGAGTGTATAGCTGCCTCCCTAAAATAGTCACTTCTACAAGAGCAATTGCGTCTGATCCTAAGAAACTGAGAGTATGGTAACGAATCTCTGAGGGCCCTGGGGTGATTACTTTTGTAGCTCAGGAGCGTGTTGCGCTCTGTGGGTTTGCTGAACAATTTTGCGAGGAGCTCACCCTCTGCGTGATTAATGGTGAGATCTAGGAATGCTATTGAGGATTTGTCATGGGTTAAGGTAAAAGTAAGACCACAGCAGTTATTGTTTAACCAATGTAGGAACTGGTGTAGTGTTTCATTGGTCTGATTCCAAATGAGGAAAATATTGTCTATACCGCCGCCATACTTTGAAGCCAGAGAAGAAGGGATTTGAGGGCATCAAAATTGAACCTGTTTCCAATTGGGCCATGAATAATATGGCTAGTTTGGGGGCAGAAATAGCCCCCATCGAAGTACCCTTGATCTATTGATAGTAGGTGTTCTCAAAACAGAAAAAATTCCTTGTCAAACAGAGTTCGAGTAGTTGGAGAATGAACAACGTGGGCACCCTGTGTGGTCATGGTCGTGTATCCAGAATCTTTTGGATAACTAGCAGAGCTGTCGTTTGTTCGATATTCGTGTATAACGATTCCACATCCATTGTGCAGACTGTTTCATGTAGAGGGTCAAATTCTTGATGTTCCACCAGATTGATCATTAACATACTGTCCCTAACATAGCATGTCGTCGAAGGGACAAAGTCTACGTAGGCCCCTAATGGTTCAAGGATTGAACCACAGGCCGATACAATCGGTCGTCCAGGTGGGTTGGTTAGGTTTTTGTGTATCTTGGGCAATGTATATATTACAGGTACACGTGGGGATTTTGTGTTAAGAAAATTATATTCTTTTTTGCTTAGGTATCCATCCTTACAACTCACTTCATTCTCCAACTACTCGAACTCTGTTTGACAAGGAATTGTGAAACAAGCTTCCACAAGTGCATGGTACTGTCCACGTGAAGTCTTGTTATCCCCCAAAGACAAGAACCAAGGAGAGAGAATTGCCTGTGTAACTACTTTTTCTCCGATATCCAATAAGATCAGAAAATCAATCTTAAAACACTGGCCCACAGTGAACGCTGGCAATATCAAAATTGAGAGACCGCTATTTGCATTCTGCAAAAGCAAAAACCTAAAAGACCACCTGGTAAGGGCAGCCTTGCCAGTCACAACACAAGGAAGCCCACTTGAGACTGCCTGGGGCTTACCCCCTATCACAGGCCATGTTAAATGTGGATGTTGCAATGTATGTGAATTCACGGTGGAGGGAAAGAAATTCACTCACCAGAACACCACGGTTGAAAGACGCTCATTTTCAAATTGTAATTTATCTAATGTAATTTATGTCATTGAATGCCCCTGTCCAAAACTATACGTTGGGCAAACTACACAGAAAGCCAAGACCAGAATCTGCCAGCACAGGAGCCGCATTAGGTGTAAAACTACAAATGCCCCTTTGGTGGACCACTACGCCGAGGCTGGACACAATGAAGACGACATGAAATGGACTATCCTGAAAGTTGTAAAACTACCGGCCAGAGGTGGCAATATTGGCCAATTGCTCAACAGGGAGGAATTAAAGACAATGATACAATTTGACACCATCCAGAACGGTCTCAACCGCGCAGAGGATTGGACTAGTCTATTATAATCACACAAAAGCAATTGCCGGGACTACATATGCTCCAAATAGATATGGCAATTTTGGTTAGGACAAACAAGTCCTATGTTTAATTAACTATTCGCTGCCTCTGCATAAAGAAATGTTTCATATGATTTACCCACTGAAGCGCCGCCAGCACATTTTAACACGCACAAATCACGTCAATTGCACTTCACGAAATGTATATATTGCACTATTGTCACTTGTATCCCGTATTCCCTGAACAGAAAGCGAAGCGTCCAATGCACCTTATAATTGCAACAAACCTTCCCAAAATGGAGGACATTCATGTCCGACCAGTCCCCAACCAAGATGGCGGCCGCAATTGGTCCCTCTTTCCTTTTCACTATTAGCGTGCACGCTTTAATAAGCGTTCTGATACCGAGGAGAGTTGGCAGCACACAGATGGAAATCGTTCCCCTGGCTCCCGTATTGCAGATTGATGCACCGTGAAGCAACCCCGCCCAAAGGTAAGCGCCTACCAAGCAGACAACTTCATCGGTACCTGTAATTGTATGAATCAACTGACAGGTTCTTATACTAATAATACCCTACCCTTCCCAACAGTGAAGACTAACCGGTATTCCAAAGTGGTCCCCTAATATCTACTGTGATGTGCAGGCCCTATCATTAGGCAACAAAAGAAGTCTTCACAGGTAATTCAGTGAGCTGCGGTCAAGTCGCTCACGCTTTGCCCTTGTTTAACCCATCTCATCCAGGTTCCCTTCCTTATAGGCGGGCGCCAACTACTCGACCACCCTCAACCCTAAGGGTTCCTTGAATCGCCGATCAGGGTAAGTCGTTGACCCTAAAGCCAAACCCCTCCCCCCCCCCTTTTTAATTCCTAAACATGGGATGACTGCAACACGGATGCATGCACTACTGAATGATCGCGCGTCGCCTTGCTATAATCTAATCAACTAGGTGTCCGGAATTCGAGCATGAACGCATTGATCCTTACAAATGTATGCAACTTGTTCTAGCTTAACTGATATTACGCTGGATACTATTCTAAACACATGCAATTACCCAGAGTGGTTTCAATGCTTATTCCACCAGTCACAGATACACCTTGTGTTGATTGCCCATTCCCTACACGAGTGCAGCATATTGTTTAGAGCACTTTTTAAGTCGAATCTGAATACATGCCATGTACACTCAAAGCGTATTAGGACTCTCAGGTTTTTAATTCAGCTATCTGCTTTTTTCCCCTCTTTTCCTTCTTCCACCCCAACAGGCAGTTGTTAAATTGTTTTAATTAATCTGGCAGGCAAATGCTGTTAATCTGTCAGGCCTGATGATGGTCCCATATAATTGAGCATAAGGGATCGAAACGTCGACTATGTACAGTGCTTTCACGACGTAACTATTATGTTGAATCTTGTTGTGTCTGGCACTTATTTGGCATAACTTTAATTTGATACTGATTGAAAAGTGGCCAATATATGCTCATTTTTTGCCTATAAAACTCTTCTTAATTGTTGTTTGTTTTCCCCAATACGGTACAGGATTTTCCCTTATTATCACTTATCCATTTTCTTTACACTGTTGAAAATAAATATCCTGTCCGGCTGGGCAGTGATTTATATAGTCTCCTATTATGGCCTATATTTTATTCTTTTGTTTGATTTTGAAAAGCTAAGGACCTTTGTCTTCAATAGCATTACTCGCCCACGGTCCTCAGCAAACTGTTTGGGTTCCCTTGTTGTATAAAAAAATAGGATTTAGTATCAGCATCAATATCAGTCAGAATACATTGAGGTATCAGAATACGTTGCGGTACCGAGGGGCCACAACCATCTTCACAGTCTGTACCTTCCCCCAGAGGGATGGGTTCAACTGTGACTATTTCAGAAAGTCTTGCTTCATGATGTCTATCGGAGGGAGGAGGTTATCCTTTACTATACGGGGAAGTCCTCTATTGATCCTGACCCCAAAGTTTCGAGTCCCAGTAAGACCCACCTCATATTACAACCACGTATTGCCTGTGCACTCCCAGGCAGGCAGCAGTGAATATGCTGTGTTGTATGGCGCCCGCCGCTGTGATTCTCCTTCGGTCTTCAGCTCAGCTCTTGCCCCTTAAGAGGACCACTGCCATCCATACCTCCTTGCATGGCATTTTATCCCCTGGCCTAAAAACTAGGGTTCAGGTGCCCATCCTTGGCGTTCATAGCACCAAGACACCTCTAGGTATTCGCGCATTCAATAAATCTCATTAACATTAATATCCGGTGTTGGGTAAGAAAGTTAATGCCTCTCCTAGAAGGGGGGGTTGGGAACCCACAATGCCTCCTGCAGGACTCTTGGGCAAACCCTTGGGGCAGCAGGGATGAGCAAGTGCCAATGCAGAGCTGTAGCAGTAGGCAGCCACTGTGTTTGGCTCATGGCCCCTCCTCCCTTTTATTAACAATATTAATAATATACATTGCAATGTATTTATTAATGTCTTGATCCTTTTATAATGCAAATAGGCTAGCTATAGATGTTGATGGGGTGACCTCTTAACAAAGCCAATAGGCTTGCCTTGTATTTTTATGTGATGACCGCTTGTCAAATCCAGAAAGCCTGCTTTATCCAGTATTAGGGTACCTTTCATAGATTCACATGCCTGAATCATTCCCCGTCGTCCGGACGGGAGTCCCCGGTACATAAATAAAGTAATGTCTCATTAGACATATAGAGTAACAGGCCAAGGGCCTCACATTAGTAACATATCCATGTCCTTTTGTAAAAAGGACCAAACTTTGGAGTAGATCAATCAGCTATCACCACCCTCTGGAACCTTCCTGGAAGGAGCTCTAGTCCCTCAGATTTTCTACCGCACATCGTGCTAAGGGAGTCTCCTCTGAGCTCTGCTCAGTTTTCCTGATTTCTGGATTTCCAGTGTTTTCTTACTTCAAATTTCCATCTTGAGAGTGAGGTTCTTCAGCTCCTAAAGGTAGATACTCTTAAAAAGGCCTTTTTAGGTCTTGTGCTTCCTATGAAAAAAAGAGACTTCATGTGGATGACCAACACAAGGATTGTCTCTACTGCCTTTACCCGGATCACTCCTCAAGGGTCTGTAAGGTATGTCGTACCTTTTCCTCTAAGATACACAAAGATTGTGAGGGACGCCTCCTAATCTGGCTGCAGGCGCTTGAAGACAATAACCAAGCATTGTCTTCTGAGGATAGTGAGGGCTCTTCCATATCTTCACAGTCCTCTCAGAAAAGACCAAGGGTGGCTTCTCCAGGCCCTTCGTCGCAGCCACCTCAAAAGAAGACTGCCAAGGCTCATTCAGCGAAGGTTTATCATCAGGAGGTTCTTCACACCTTCAAAAAGCCTTCTTCCACTCCGTCGATGACGGCCTCGTCGACGGTGGCCTTCACTACAAGGAGATCGCCATCTACAGCCTTGTGTGTGACTTCGTCGGCGAAGACTGTTTCATCCTTATCCACGTCGACGACTCCATCTTCATCGGCCAGTAAGCCTGTCTCATCGACGCTTAAGATAAAGAAATCATCATCTACGGCCAAACAACCGTTGACCCTACATTCGCTGACGACTGTGTGGACGACGACATCGTCGACGAAGACTATCCCGTCGACATCCACTTCATCGTTGACGAGGGCTCCGTCGACAACGGCACCGTCGCCGAAAACTCCATCGACGACGACAACGCCGTCGATGAAGGCTCTCTCAACAGGAACTCCATCTACCATGGTGCCCGTTGACGACTGCACCGTCGATGGGCTCATCGGCGACAACGGATTCTGATATAAAGAGTACGTACGTCCACCTGAAGATCACAAAACGTACGTTGACGACGGCTCTGGCTTCCCCTAGTATGGTCCAGCCGTTACCTCCAGTTCACCTGTTGGAGGAAGGAGATTCTGATGAGAGCAGTATGTTTAGAACAGCGACAAGCCCATCTGAACTTAACGTAAAGTATCAAGACAGTTCGGACTATGAGAAACAAGGTCAGGAGGATCAGGCAGATTATCCTGAGGAATACCATCCGCCTCCACCTCCCATGGTTTGTCTACCTGCATCCTTGGTTTCAGATCTGCAAGTCCTCATTACGGACTATAAGCAGAGAATACCAACTTCGGCAACGTCTCTGCCTCCAGCTGTGTCTTCACTGCCAAGACCGCTACCTCCACCTTTAAATTTGCAGTCTGGGTCTGTCACTTTACCACCTCCACTTTCCACTGACGATGAGGAGGAGGACCCACATGAGGAAGGGGAACTTCATGATTCTCAATCTACTCATGATGAGTGGAACGATTATGTAATCCCCTGTCCAGCATCTCCTGTGCCCGCTCCAGCTGATTCACCTCCTGAAGACATTGGGGGATTTCACAACATAGTGGAAATAGCGGTGCAACGTTTCCAAATACCTATGCCTTCGCACCAGCAGGATTGCTTCCGCTACAATTTTAAAGAACCTTTTAAAACATAGGTCGGATCTATACCTATTCTAGATTATATATGGGATCAGGGTGTTAAAATAATGCAACATCCTTCTTCGGAACCCCCAGTTTTGCCTCGCTTGGATAAAAAATACAGAGCTCCAGATATTGCTCCAGCTTGCCTAACCGGACATCCCAAACCAGATTCAGTCATCACGCAAGCTGCTCAGCGGAAATCAAAAAATCCTTCCACTCCACTGGCCGCTCCTCCGGACAAAGACGGCAGACGGCTTGACAACATTGAAAAACGTTTCTCATCAATGTCAGCATTAACAGTGCGTGCATCCAATTCCTTGGCACTGTTAGGATGCTATAACCATCAAATGTGGGCAGATATTGCTCCATATCTTGCAGCCTTGCTAGATAACTCAAAGGAAGAAGCAAAAAAGATCTTGCTGGAGGGCGAACGTTCTGCATCAGAGATAATAGATTGCGCGATGGATATTGCCTATATGGGATTTCGTCACCTGGCTGGAGCAGCTGTACTGCGATGCCAGGGTTGGCTGAAGGCATCTTCATTCCTACCAGAAGTGCAAACAAAAGTTTTGGACATGCCCTATGATGGTCAGCTTCTTTCGGAATGCACATTGACGAAGCTCTTCAGGGTATAAAAAAGGATACTGACACGGCTAGAGCTTTGGGTACCCTTCAATTCAAGAACCCTCCTTTTCGTGGCTCAAGAGGAAGAGGACAGACCTCTACAAGAGGTGATTACCAACACCGATCTTCCTATTCTTCCAGCCAGTAGTATCGGCCACAATACCAGCAGCAGCAACAGTCAACTAATACTAAGTCCTCCTTTCGTGGCAAAGGAGGCCGACAGAAAGGCGCTGCTCGGCAACAATGACGTTCCACTACCGCTGATCTCTATTTCCTCTCCACCCTCAAGAGTTGGAGGAAGAATTTCTCATTTCCTGCACAATTGGAAACAAATAACAACGTACCGTTGGGTTCTGCAACTAGTTCAATTCGGACATTCACCAGAGTTCATTCAAATTCCTCCCCAAACCCCTCAATGACCTATGATTCACAAAAATCTACATGCTCTACTATTGGAACTTTCACTTATGCTCCAGAAGGGAGCTATAGAAAGGGTTCCTCTTCATCAATGGAGGAAGGGTTTTTACTCCCATTTTTTCCTGGTACACAAAAAAGAGAAGAAATGGAGACCAATTTTAGACTTGAGAAGTCTCAACAAATTCCTGAAAAAGCATTTGTTTCGTATGGTTACCATCCAGGAAGTACAACAACTTCTCAATGCGGACGACTACATGGTGTCCTTAGACCTTCAGGATGCCTATTTGCACATCCCTATCCACCGAAATTCACAAGAAATTCCTGAGATTCGCAGTAGCGGGCAGACATTACCAATTAAGTGTCCTACCGTTCGGACTCAAATCGGCACCACACATTTTTACAAAATGCCTCTCTCCGGTTGCTGCATATCTCAGACAACAACACCATCAGGTCTTCCCATATTTGGACGACTGGCTTGTCAAAGCACCCTCTCTAGAAGGCGCGTCCAGGTCTTCTGGCGCATGTCGACAGCTTTTCGATCGCTTGGGGCTTACTCTCAATCAGGACAAGTCCGTCCTCCAGCCTTCCCAGCGTATAACTTTACTGGGTGCTACTCTCGACACGACTCAGAAGAAAGCGTTTCCCTCACAAGAAAGAAGAGACAAGCTTCCCTGGCAAGTCGCATACGATCCAAGAAGTCTCTTACAGTCCGCCTTTTCAAATTCCTGCTTGGGATGAAGTCTTCCTGCATTCTACTAGTTCCACACTGTCGCCTTCACATGCGCCCTCTTCAAGAGGCGCTATTGGCTCAAGGGGTCCAGTGTACGGGATCTTTCGACGATGTCATCCGGATAACCCCTCAGATGGTCAAGGCTCTACAGTGGTGGATTTGCCCTCAGAACCTTTCTCAAGGATTGCCTTTCTTGCTTCCAGCTTGGCCATGGCAACATACCATCACAACAGATGGATCCATGGAAGGTTGGGGAGCTTTTCTCCAAGAACTCCAGATCAGCTGGAAATGGTCCCTTTCCGAAAGACAATTGCACATAAATCTCCCCGAGCTGCGAGCTGTCTATCTCACTCTTCTGGCTTTCCTACCACGAATCAGAAACTCTCTAGTGCTTGTGCGGACGGACAATACCACAACAATGCACTATTTAAACAAGCAGGGAGAGACTCGCTCTCTAACACTCTCACGAGTCGCAGAAAATCTAGAACTGGTTGCTCCATCACAACATTTCTCTTCGGGCAGAGTATGTCCCAGGAACAGACAACGTTCTGGCCGACTCTTTGAGCAGACAGCACACAGAATGTCACGAATGGGAATTGAACCAGCGACTCCCAACCGCATATTCTTCCAATGGGTCACTCCTCTCCTGGACCTATTTGCTACCAAAGAGAACGCCAAATGCCAACACTTCGCAAGCTGGCATCCCCAGAAAGGATCTCTAGGGAATGCATTTTCGATCGCATGGTGGAACGTCTTTGCATACACTTTTCCACTGATTCCCCTGATTCCCAGGGTACTCAGAAAATTGAAAGCAGAACCTTGCACGCTTAACCTGATAGCTCCAGCTTGGCCATGGCAACATTGGTTCACCTGGAGCCGCCGATCCAATTGAAACCGTTTCCCTCTCTCCTCACAATGAACTACCAACAAGTCCAACATCGGATCCAGCATCTCTCAGATTATCAGCCTGGCTCATGAGTTTGGAGAATTCCAGAGCTTAGACATACCTCCGGACTGTAAAGCAGTTCTGGCTCAGGCTCGAGCATACAGTACTAACAAGACATATTCCTTACAATGGTAGAGGTTCTGCATCTGGAGCAAGTCAAAGAAAATACACCCTCTTTCATCCTCTCCAGAGCAAATACTGCCTTACTTTCTTCATCTGGTGAACTCTGGTCTTGCCCATGCCTCCATTAAAGTCCATCTGGCAGAAATATCCCGTTTCCAGAGATCCTTTGAAGCCTCTTCTCAGTGGTCTAATAGGTTATTTAAACAATTTCTTAAAGGCCTATTTAGGACATTCACTCCTTTAAAGACTTTACCTCCTTCATGGCAACTAAACACAGTTCTGACTCAGCTTATGAAACACCCCTTTGAGCCAATACACATACCTGATCTTAAGTATCTCTCCTGGAAAACAGCGCTCCTTCTAGCCCGTGGCAAGGGTATTTTTAGGATTTAGGGTGGGTAAGAGTATTTGCATGGCAAGGGTATTTTAAGGTTCGGGATGGGTTTGGGTATTTGGGTGGCAAGACTAGTTTTAGGGTTTACCTTGGGTACGGGTATTTTGGTGGAAAGGGTATTCTAAGGGTTTAGGGTAGGTAGAGGTTGTGGGTGGCAAGGGTATTTTCAAGGTTTAGGGTGAGTAAGGGTATTTGAGTGGCAAGGGGATATTTAGGGTTTAGAGTGGGTAAGGGTATTTGGGTGAAAAGGGTATTTTTAAGGTATAGAGGTGGTTGAGTTTAGGGGTAGATAAGGTAATATATATATATCTCTATATAATATATATATATATATATCTATATTATATATATATATATATATATACACATATATGTATATATATATATACACATATATATATATATATATATATATATATATATATATATATATATATATATATATGTATATATATATATATATATATATGTATATATATATATACTAATATAATAAAGAGAGAGCCCAAACCTTTGAGGCGGGTAATCTCAGGAACCACAGCACCAATCACAACACCCAATACAGCGTTGAAAAGGGCAGTTGCAGCAGAAGGACATAGGCTATGCAGACGCCCACCATATACATTTAAAAGGTAAAAGAACCATGCCAGCAAAGTAGTCCCTTGTGGGCATGTCTGCATTGTGCTGTGGGCGTGTGCTGGGGGCGTGGCAAACGCTGGGGGCATGTGGTACGTTCCGCCCTTCATGCCATGTCTCATATCGTGTGCTGTGGGCGTGAGCGTGTGCGGGCGTGGGATTACGGGGAAAAAAAGCAAGCGTTGTGCCCAATATTTCTTTGTTTTTTCTTCCCAGGATCTGTACATTCCAGCTCCGGGTGTGCTTGCCCCGCGCTCCCAGTGACGTGCACCTGCTTTACTGTATGGAGGTCAGGCATGGCGCTATTTCCAAGGGCCGGAAGGAGCGCAAACAGGGGCCATTGTGCAGGAAATGTAATCTCGCCTTAACTTCCGGTGACGCCTGAAGCGCACATTGGAGATTTTCCACTTCTGTTGCGCATAGGCCTTGCGCCACGCACATCCGGACACAAGGCCCGCCTCCACGGAAATAGCAAGAAGGGGACTATCCCTCCCCCGGGAATATGTGATGATATCCCACAAACCAACATTCGCATACCATCACTCTGCAATTTTTATAACGCTGGACTATTACTCCGCAAAGACATAATTTCTAAAACTTTTACAACGCATATGACTTTATCACGCAGCCATTATAACGCAAATGCATGTGTGGTAAAGTCATATACATTGTAAAAGTACATTATTAAAACATCAAATATATGTTTGTATATATGTGTATTTATATATAAAAATTTAATTTAATTAAAACATTTATTCTTTTAAATTGCATTATTTATATTATTTTATTTTATTACCCTTTACACCCTAAAAACGAATCCCACGCTGCTCCCTTTAAATACCCCTGCACCCCATAATCATAACCCACCCTTACTCCTTAAAATACCTGAACACCCTTAAACACTAACCCATCTTAACCCTATAAATATACCCTGTACCCCAAAACCCAAACCTATCCCTAAACCCTAAAAATACCCCTGTACCCCAAAACCCAAACCTAGCCCTGAACCCTATAAATACCCTGTACCTCAAAACCCAAACCTACCCCTGAACACTAAAAAATACCCCTGTACCCTAAAACCCAAACCTACCCCTAAACCCAAAAAATACCCCTGTACCCCAAAACCCAAACCTAGCTCTGAACCCTAAAAATAACCCTGTACCCCAAAACCCAAACCTACCCCTGAACCCTAAAATACCCCTGTACCCCAAAACCCAAACCTACCCCTGAACTCTAATAAATACCCCTGTACCCCAAAACCCAAACCTAGCCCTGAACCCTCAAAATACCCCTGTACCCCAAAACCCAAACCTAGCCCTGAACCCTCAAAATACCCCTGTACCCCAAAACCCAAACCTACCCCTGAACCCTAAAAATACCCCTATACCCCAAAACTCAAACCTAGCCCTGAACCCTAAAAATACCCCTGTACCCCAAAACCCATACCTATCCCTAAACCCTAAAACTACCCCTGTACCCCATAACCCAAAACTATATCTGAACCCTTAAAATACCCAAACACCCCAAAACATATACCTCAGTACCCCAAAACATATACCCCTATACCCATACTTACCTTATCCAAACATTAAAAAAAACCATGCTTTTAACATTCATGCATTTACAACGAATTTCGTTGTAAATGTATGCGTGGTAAAAGGATATAAAATGTAATGCCATGCGTTATAATGGGATTGCGGACTCATGGTACTTTCGTAATGAAAGTATGCGGAGTGATGGTTTGCGAAAAGAAAGTTGCGGAATAATGGGTGTTTACCCTCCCCTGGTAAGTACATTGGTGGCACGGCGGCCCAAATCTCCAGCAACATACTCATATTTTTTTACCACCCATTTGAAAATGCCCAGGGCTCTCTCATTGATGGCCAGCATTGACATACACTTTTAGACACACCTCCCGCCACAAGTTCTAGAATTGCGAACTTTAGAGCTGGGGATATACGTTCGAATCTCGGCATCAGCTCAACATCCTGTGATTCCAGGCAAATCGGTTTGTCTCCCCGTGCCTACCACAAATGAATGTGTTCTTCTGTAATGTAAATTGTGCTCATGCCATGTTGTCGAGTTCGCGCTATATAATATTGCAAGGAAAAATAAAGTAGGGAAACTCGAGTTCACACACTACTGAATGCGCACTCTTAAGTGCGTCAGCAGTGCACTGTGAATCGGAGCGTTTCACAGGCCTGTCACAGATAAGAAATGCTATCAAAACGAAATCCTACAAAACAATATACTACTGTCCGGCAGCAATTCATACCCGGACAACGCCGGGACGGGCTGCTAGTATAGTATATAGATATAGTCGCTTTGTAAAGGCATGCGTGGTCCTGACATAGACCCGTCCATTCTACGGAGCCTGGGAGTTCTTGACTAGTGTCACGTACAACATAATGGCCTAGATTTCCTGCCCTGGGATCACTTATTTTAAATGGTTTTTTTTCAGTACATGCGCTCTTCTTTTTCTATACTCCGAGTAGCATTGATGTAGAGTTGTCAAATTGGAGCATGTAGGCGGAGGCTCCATGTTTCCATTCTTCACTTTTTACAAATCACGTGACTGCCAGCCCAGTGTAGTAAGCCCGGAACGCAAATAGAGCTGGGCTTGCCAACAAAGTGATAGCGCAAGGCAAGCCAGAGCTGAACTAAGGGCCTGCCTCGGCTTTAGGACTCCATGCATGAGCCAAGCCGTGAAAACATTTGGCGTATATATTGTGAAACAAACATGTAAAAATAGGATACAGTCCCTTCAAAATTTAAAAAGTATATTTCTTTAACATGCAGAACCACTCACCTTAGTACATCAGATTATATCACCGCATAGACAGACATTTATTAAAAGTGATAGTTTTTAAACATAAACTTAGAAAGATTAAGGGTCACCCCCCTGCCCACCAACGACAATGGCATTAGTGAATTAAGAGGCAAGTCAGCAGTGTTGCAAACCTTAAACATGGGTTTTATTCTTATTATAGTAAGAGCAATATTACAGTCTATTAAATCTAATTTAAGAGATGCTTGTATAGTGTATATCCTGAACTGAAGTATTTAAAGTTGATCACATATGTGATATTAAAGAAAAGGAGGCTCTGTGAAACAAAATGTTGGACCTAGAACAATTTCAAAACATAGGGAAGCCCTATTGAATCCAGCTTATCTGGTTTCAAATTTGAAATTCATCCACCAGGTTATTATCTCTGTCACTCTCTCTCCTGTTTTACACCAAAGGTCACTATTTTGGTTTTTATTTTTGGACCATGATGAAAAGGTGACACGGACATATCAGACCCGACTCAAAACCCCAGACCCAACTACCAAACCAAGAATGCATTTATTTTGGCGATGTCACACTGCAAACACACCTACCAACGCTATGCTCATGCTCTTTAGGACATATGGAGCTTGGCAGGATACATCACAGTGTAGCTGATGTCTGATGCTTGAAAAAGCTTTTTTACACCTGCGAATGTGCGTTGACTCCTGCATGGCAGTAGGGAAGGCTGGGTATAGTGAGAGGTCAGGTTCTTGAAATCTAGGCACGCCTTCTCTATAGGAGGTTTCAAGGCTATGTCTCCATCCCTGTTATTCATAAGTCATGCAACAGGTGGACATGGAGGAGCTCCACAAATAGCCCAAAGAAATTGTGTCTGCCAAATATATCAGCACAGAGCTTTTCTACAAACGTTACAATTTTTCCTAGTCTCTGTGATCTTCGCAAGATCAGTAATGTTGTCGTTTGTTGTACCGCAAGCATGATCCTCATTTTTTACGCATATTTTGGCAATGTCAGTGGTGATGTGCGCTACTGTTTTCATAAGTCAAAACCAAAATGTAGAGAGCTAGGACAATAGGACGGATTTCCTTGTTCCTAGAAGTATTTTATAATCAAAGAAGACGGCCAAGATAAATGACTGTCTGACACTAGAGTGTCTGGCACCTCAAATGTTTGCCAAGAAAACCCTCACACACCAGCCTGGTTGGTGTCATGCTTCATCATCCGGTCCCAGCCTGCTCCTGAGGATCCGATTTAGGTGAACCGGCGGACGAGACCTCCACACAAATATGTGACTTAAAATAGGCGCGCTCGCCCAAGGACCGGATATGAAAGCCTACAAATCGATTAATGTACTCCAAAAGCCCCAATATTTTTTCAAGAGGGCTGAAACATGTCGACCAACATAGGGTAATAATAGGCTACACATAGTATTTGTAGTCAATTATCCACTCTCCTGTTTTTAAACATACCCCAGATCACCAGGAATAAATCAACGGGTAGAATTCTGGAGGTATTTTTACACTGATACTCACTTCATCACATTCACCTACACATCAACCTGCTCCACTGTAAAGAGGTGTCCCAGCACAGCTGGGTAGCATTCGGCTACCCGGCTGGGACCCGATGATGAAGCATGGCAACAACCAGGTTGGTGTGTGAGGGTTTTCTTAGCAAACCTTTAAGGTGCCAGACACTCTAGTGTCAGACAGTCATTTATCTTGGCCGTCTTCTTTGGTTATAAAAAACTATTTTCATAAGATCATCTTCCATTGTAGAGCGCTACCTTTGGCCTCAATGTGCAACCAGTCTCAATGTTTGTCTGGTTTCTCTTTCATTTGGTTGAGGCGGTTGTAAGGTGATCAATTTTTCCATGTATGCTTTGGAGGCTACTTTGCTTATCCATCAGGCTTCCCCTCAAGTCCTGGTCCTGATTGGTCCTGGGCAGCAGCCATTATAGTGATAATATTATCAGCAGGGTCTTTAGCCGAACGCCTTTTGTCAAAAATGAGTTTGGTCTGTTTGGGATCAGCGGGGCACATGCTGAACTCCAGGGACTACGGAACCCGGAGGGTAAATGAGGCCCCAGTGGCACGCCACACCACACAGGGCTCAAGAAGCCAATAATATGGGCTTCTCAGCAGGGCAGTCTTAACAGCATTTCAGGCCCCTGGGCAAAGCAGTGCACTGGGCCCTGCCTACACAAACACTCACAGGAATAAAACATTTTAACAGATAATTTGTGTTAAATTCTGATCTGCATGGGGACCCTATGCTTGTGGACCCACGGCAACTGCCCAGCGTGCCCTTGCGTTAAGACGGCACTGCTGTTCATCAAATATACGTATGCATGGGGCGTATAGATGCCCTCTCTAGCAGATCACAGTCTTGGACGTTTATGCCCCCTGCTGCAGAAAGCTTGAGTATGCGCCTCACAATCACACCAGGTAGATCGCCCCTTAGCCATCTCACAGCATAATGTTATGCAGTGCTCACCTTATGGTGGAGGAACAGGGCCTACATGGTGGGATCCTGTGGCGGCTAGGAACATGCGCCCAATCACAGGGTAATGACCCGCAGGGCTGTCCCAGCACCTGTTCACACCTGCCAGTAGAAGCCAAGGAAGCTCCGCACCATATGTGGTGTCACAGGACCCGTGCCGCCCCCAAGCTCCGGCTTATAGGTAGCAAGGCCACCCCATTAGGGACACCAGAGGTCCCACATTTCCCTGGAAAGTCCCAGTGTTCAGAGGACTATCCTGCCATCCCTAGGTTTTTCGATTTTTTTTATTATGTGGCCCGGTTTTTGGTACATAAGTCAAGTCATTCTGCAAAGCACAATTGAATCCTGCTCTCCTTTCCACAGGTGCCCCCAAAGTTTGAAATAATTTAAGTAATTTAGCATGCTCCCACCTGAGGGGAGAAGGGCAGGGGCGCTCAGGGTGTGGAAGAGCTGCGATAGCTAATGTTATGTAAACGTAGAGGTGTAAATGTGTGCCTATATGGCTTTAGTCCTACTTTTATATCTGGCCTGTCTCTGTTTTTGCTTCTCAATATTTTACCCTACACCCCAGGTGGAAAGACACAGCAGGAGCTGGCAGTGGCGCAGCATGGGGAAGGCCAGAGGGGCGGTTGCCCAAGACGCAACATTTTTAGGGGTGCAAAATAAAAGTGGAAGGATACTTGCCTGCCCCGGGCCCCGGCAACCCACGCTACGCTGCTGGTCTCTGGGCAATCCACACGCATTCTACAATTTCACAGGATACATACGCCTCAATGGGGACAGTGACAACCCAGCGGCCCTGCATCAGGCGCAAGCCAAGATCTTGTTCTAGCCCACCGCCCGCTCCATACATAGAGCTGTGGTTTGTCCCCTGAGCCATTGTCGCAGACAAATCGCACAGTTATGGCAGTATGTATCGAGTCAGTCGCTCATAGCAAATATGTTCCCGTCCGCTTTATCTACAGATGCTTTTCTTCAATTAATTTCTAGGATATTTGGTTGCAAAGGGCTGGTGTTCCCAAATCAGGCATCCATCTTGGTTTGTGGTCGGCCACGCCTCCTAAAAAACAACTCTGATTGAAGCTCTCTATTGTATGTTCACCTCAACAACACCCTTTTATTTCACTTATATGAGCGTTTCTTCACTTATGCTCCCTTTCTGTGTCTAGATGCATATTTTGTATTTTCATATGTCTTGTTTTGGGGCCGCCATTTTCTGTTCATTCATCTCCAGGTGTAACTTACCCCTATGGCTGCTTGTAAGCGCCGGAGGGGCAAGGCTGCTTGTTTTAGCTGCTCCCACAATCTGTCTCCCCATCTCCCTGCCCTTTCCCCGGTGTTATCAGAGTCCCGGGGTGTTGGGGCTGCACTTGTTTGTTTGTTTAGAGGTGATGGGCCTTGTTGGCAACACGCCTCGTCATGAGAGCCTGCTGTGGGAAGGCACCTGCTCCAACCCGGGGCAGATAACACCGCGACTCCCAGAGCTGCGCCCTCGGGGCAGAGAGAGGGGGGGGGGGGGGCGACCAGGGCAGTGGGGGGAGAAAATGGTGTGAACACTCAGAGGAAGGAAGGTACTTAGTAACCCGAGCTGCCCACGCTCGAACCAAAACAAAGTAAGCAGAGACGACTTCCGCTGTCTGAGGCCTACACCGGATAATCCCCCCCAAGGTTGGGACATGCAAAGCTTTAGGACGTGTAAAACTTTACCCTATCCTGGCGTCGACATGCCAGCCGCCCCCACAAGGTCACCTAGGCTCTATTCAGCCCTGGGCTTTCAAACACAGCTTTTCTATCTCTAGTGTTGGCTTCGAAAATGTTAAAAGATGCGCTCTCATTCATACCCTCTTCCTAAAACCTGCATCCCATCAGTTTCTCACAGATTGCTTTGTAATTGGATTTTTGTCAAACTGAACACGGTGTCACACAGGTTTGGAAATGACCCATAATTCCCATGTTGTGCTCAGTGTTCCAGGGTTTAAGGTTCAAGCGGACACTGGCCCAATGGGCAAAGCAGGGCACAAGTCCTAAAAAAAGAAGTGGGGGGGGGATGCTGTCACCGGAAGTGACGTCACGAAAGGTGGCTTGCCCAATCAGATTCATTGCCTCTCCTTGCTCACCCCTTAGATGCGATTGCATCAGAGACGCCAGCACGTGAGCAGCGTGGTGAATAAGCTCCGATCTCGCCCCAGAGAGACCTAAGTGTGAAGTTCAGCTTTTGGGCAGGGGAGACGGCGTCCACCCGGCAAAAACGAGGTAAAATAAGTGGGGGGACGCCGTCCACCCGCGTTGTCCCCCGACTCGAGACCTGGGGCAAAGCATAGCAAAAAAATGTGAATAGTGCATGAAGGTGAGAATGTGTAAAGGCTGGTCGTGCACGTCCTGCACAGACATCTAAAAGCACTCTGCTGTGTTGTCTTTGAGCCTAAACTCTGCCAGTATTGCAAATGTAATTGTCGCCAAAGGATTAATGGTGGATTAGTGTAAGGAAGTATAAATTGTGAATTTGAGCAGTGGACATGTGAGTCTGTCAGTCTGAATAGGATTAAGGAGGAATGGAGTAGGGAAGAGTCTAGAAAGGGTTGTTAGAGAGAGATCATAATAGTTAAATGAGGTTTGGGATGAGTTAGAGGAGGGATAAAGGAGTGAAGAGTTTAGGAAGGGTTATTAGGAAGGTCAGACTAATAAAATGAAGTTTGGGGTGGGTCAAGGAGGGATGGATGAGGGAGGAGTCCAAAAAGGATCTTAGGGAGATCGTGGTAGTAAATGAAGTTTGGGGTGAGGAGGTAGAGGATATATTGAGAGAGGTACAGGATGAGGCATAGAGTAGTGAATTGGGGGAAGGTGAAGGTTTTTTTCTTTCTCTCTTTTTACAGTAGGAGTAAAGGAATAAATATATAGGTACATGTATATGGAAAAAATAAAGAGATATGAAATTGTATTGCATACATTTCTGTATGTGGAAGTATTGATAGATAGTTAGAAAGTCAGACTTTGTATGTAATGTAAATGTATAGGCATTTATATAGGGCACTACTTACCCGTAGGGTCCCAAGGCGCTTCGACCGCTGCGAAACCCTTCCTGGCTTCCCTGAGAGATGGTCCCTTAATGGGTATCTCCAGGGTGAGACCAGGCATCCCCGGCGGTCTGGTGGGGCCGTTAGTGAAGATGAGGCAAGCTAATGCCCAGAGTTGGCGAGTGTGATCGCTGATCAAAGTGGGCACCGAGGCGAGAGAATTATTGAGTCCGCTGACCCTGGTCCAGAAACCTGCCGCGCCGGGAATCGAACCCTGGTCCCAGGCCGTCCTCTGCTCTCGGGTCTGCCGCCTCTAACCAGTGAGCCACACTACTTCACTACTTTCAGGTGTTGCTTTACAAAAAAGATAATTTATATGTGTATTTTTATGTTTTTTTGTTGTTTTAAAAAAAATATTTTATGGGTATTTCTTTAATTGCATTACATAAACATTGTTCATTAGAAAAACTCGTTACCATATTCCATTGGACATCTACTTCAAGTCGCATAGCAGTGGTGAACAATCAAATAACAGTATCTTACCCCAGCACATCATTGTGGGCCTCCTCTTTCCCCCCTCCATACACCCATCTTAGACAATCATTGTGAATCAGAGAGCGAGAGTCCATAGTGTGTGAGCCAAGGTATTTTTATGCTTTTTTATTTTATTTTTATGTTTTCCTTTTTATTAGTGAAGCACTTATAGATATAATTGTTTTCAACATATTTACTTATAGTGGTACATAAATAAAATAACAGAGACCCATAAGCATCTAGTCAAATAACTTCTATAAAAACTATGCAGTGACCTATATACAAGTTAAGCATAAAAGTGTATATATATATATATATATATATATATATATATATATATATATCACAGAGAAGTTTCCTCAAAAGAAGAACTCGGAGGCCAAGGGGAGTTCAGGGCAAACAGCTCGCTTTAATCATGGGTTCCCAGTGGCGGCGAATGCATTTCGGCTCAAAAGGCCTTCCTCAGCGCCCAATCACTGTGGCATGTCCTTCCCCAAATGACTCCTTCCTGTGTAAAATACCTCCCAGCACCTGGATCTCCTCCCCTGATGTAGTTGGCACACCCTTTGTAGTTCGTGTGACATGAAGAACCACAAGTCCCAGAATGCACTGTAGCGGCTCAGTCCGGGTGGGTGGCGTGGGGGAGTGAGTCAAAAGGTAGGTTCGTGCTGGAAACAGGTAGGTGGTGGTAGGCGTGCAATCATGGAACCGGAGACTGTCCAAGGCTGTTTCCCTTGGTCCCCTCGCACTGCCACAGCCCGCAATAACACACAGTCAATCCGCTGGGCAGGGGCAGTCAATGCGGACTGGGCTCCCAAAGAGGTAAATTACCAAAGTCTCCCCAATGGTGCTGTGCGAATCCAGGCGGTCACCGGAGCTATCGATCCCTCGATACAAAAGAAGTGTTGCAAGCAGCGTGGTGCCAGGCTTGCTCCGGGACACTTTGGTGTGGCAGGGCCATCCGTACTGCGTCGCAGGCAGGCGCAGAATACATCACAGAGAAGTTTCCTCAAAAGAAGAACTTGGAGGCCAAGGGGAGTTCAGGGCAAACAGCTCGCTTTAATCATGGGTTCCCAGTGGCGGCGAATGCATTTCGGCTCAAAAGGCCTTCCTCAGCGCCCAATCACTGTGGCATGTCCTCCCCCAATTTACTCCTTCCTGCGTAAAATACCTCCCAGCACCTGGATCTCCTCTCCCTGATGTAGTTGACACACCCTTTGTAGTTTGTGTGACATGAAGAACCACAAGTCCCAGAATGCACTGTAGCGGCTAAGTCCGGGTGGGTGGCGTGGGGGAGTGAGTCAAACGGTAGGTTCGTGCTGGAAACAGGTAGGTGGTGGTATGCGCGCAGTCATGGAACCGGAGACTGTCCACGGCCGTTTCCCTTGGTCCCCTCGCACTGCCACAGCCCGCAATAACACAAGTCAATCCGCTGGGCAGGGGCAGTCAATGCGGACTGGGATCCCAAAGAGGTAAATTACCAAAGTCTCCCCAATGGTGCTGTGCGAATCCAGGCGGTCACCGGAGCTATCGATCCCTCGATACAAAAGAAGTGCTGCAAGCAGCGTGGTGCCAGGCTTTCTCCGGGACACTTTGGTGTGGCAGGGCCATCCGTACTGCGTCGCAGGCAGGCGCAGAATACATCACAGAGAAGTTTCCTCAAAAGAAGAACTCGGAGGCCAAGGGGAGTTCAGGGCAAACAGCTCGCTTTAATCATGGGTTCCCAGTGGCGGCGAATGCATTTCGGCTCAAAAGGCCTTCCTCAGCGCCCAATCACTGTGGCATGTCCTCCCCCAAATGACTCGTTCCTGCGTAAAATACCTCCCAGCACCTGGATCTCCTCCCCCTGATGTAGTTGACACACCCTTTGTAGTTCGTGTGACATATATATATATATATGTATATATATATATATCTATATACATACATATATATTTTTTTTAATTGTAACCATAAGTAATATATACATATGTTAAGCACACCTAAAGACTATCTATATATTTTTAAATCATAAGTAGTATACATTTTTGTACAAAGAAACACACATTTCTAAATAGTGGAGAAGTGTGGCTCACTGGTTAGAGCAGGCAGACCCTGAAGCAGAGGTCAGACCCGGGACCAGGGTTCAATTCCCGACGTGGCAGGGTCTTGAGCTCAAATGTCCATGGACTTGATAATTCTCGCTTCGGTGCCTGACCTAATCATGGGTTCACACTCTGCAACTCTGGGCATTAAGCTTGCTTAATCTCCACAACGGCCCCCCTCCCCCGCGGCGGGATGCCTGGCTTTCACCTTGGGGATGCCCTGTAGGGGCTATCTCACAGGGAAAAGCCAGGACGGGTTCCCAAGGCAAGCGCGGAGATACCCCTTCAGGGGTCGATTCAGGCGCTATATAAGAAACATAATAATAATAATAATAAAATACATACATATAATCCAACTATGCCTATTCACATGCACAGGCATATGCTGTATATTTGTGTTTGAGTGTGATGGTCCTTTAGGAAAGAGCCAACTCTTGAGTAGTCTTCTCAAGATAAGATAATTATCCATGGCTCCTATGTTTGGGGGTAATGAATTTCAAAATGTGTCTGACTGAACAGAGAAAGATGTACCACCCATGTTTTTTTCTTGTATGCTCAGCTTTTGAGGTTAGATGCCAGTCTTGAGCAGAGGTTCCCTTGTTGTATGTATTTGGTGGTTGTATTCCTGATAAAAAATGCTCCTCTTCCATTTATTGCTTTGTGGGTGCTACAAAGCCGCTCGAAGGGGGTCTGCTGGCGACTGGTAACCAAAATAGGGCCCTCAATGCAGGAGAGATGTGGGCTTGTGGCTTAACAAGAAGGAGTAATCTGGCAGCAGAGTTCTGCATCCGCTGTAGTCTTTTCATAGTTGAAAAAGATGATCCATGGTAGAGGCCATTGGCATAATCAAGTTTAGACAGTACAAGAAAGAAAGTAGCTCAGGACTTGTGTGGAAATCCCAGGTGGGGGAAGATGCGTCGCAGAGTTTTCATAGTAATGAAGCTTGCTCTTGCTAACTTGTCTACTTTGGGCATTCAGTGATAATTTGAAGTTCATGGTCATTCCAAGGTTTCTTATTTCCTTGGATACTTTAGGAGGTGGTCCCAGATCGTCAGACCATGGACAGAGTGGGTCATAATTCTTCCAATTCTTTTTTTTTAAGTATGAGCCCAACATATCAGCTTTGGTTGTGTAATGATTTGCCAGTTTGTTAATAAATTCTTCAGTCATGGGATGAGTTCCTTCTGTGCATTTAGGTTTATGAAATTCTGTGAGAATTTTATAAAATTCTTCATTTGTACATTTAGCATATTGAATTCTCTCTGAATAGTACCTTTTTTGATTGTTGACTTGTATATTCTATTAAGTTTGTGTAGGAAAAGTTGGTCTTGATTACTGTTTGTTTTGATCCAGGTGCTTTGTAATTTGTTGTTTTATCTTTTTCAGTTCTGCATTCCTCCAAGGTACTTGTTTTCTTGTATCCTGTTTTGTTGTTCTTAGGAGAATTAGGATATCAATCGCTTCCTGGAGCCAATCCTAAAGTTTTTGAATGGAATTTATTGTCTAGATGTAGGAGGCTGGCTTAGTATATTGTGCTCCCTTATGTAAGTGCGGGGCCCTGCACTAATCCAAACAACCCTTATGGTGATGTTAGTGGTCTTAGACCGCTAAGTGGTAGCTGTGAAGAGCAGCCTTCAGGCTTAGTCCAGAAGGAGTGTAAAATAGCTTGTTTTACCAGAGCGTAATTTGTTTGGTATAGTTTAAGTGAAAAAGAACCACACAATGTATTTATAAAAATAAGTATTTATTATAAGACACTTACTAACACATACTAATATCTCCTACATGGAGATATACACAATACACACAATATACAAATAGAACAGGTAACTAGCCCAGATACACAGTGGTCGCCAGGGTACACTAAACCATAGACCAAACCATATACTAAAATAGTGGAATGCAAACCATGAGTCAAGTCAAGACTGTACTCAGAAGACGTAGAAGTGCTGGGGACCCAAGCAGCCAGCCGAGGTACCCCACGGAGTCCGTGTGCAGAATGGAAACCCAACTGCGTGCTCAATTCAAGTCAATGGGTACATTGCGGTTGCAATTTTAAAGAAGGACCCTTCCCAGTGGACCCAGAAGAAACCCTGTGGAAGACAGAAGGTTGGAGAGCCACCCCACCCATTGATACCCTAGGGACCAGCTTACCTACACCAGGGAAGCCAGGTGCATAGGTGTGAATTGGCATCGGAAACCGCTGTCCAACTCAATGGAGGACTTCAGGAAGATGCAGCTGCCGAAGAAGGTGAAAGTGTCTGGTGGAACCCAAAGGTGGATTAAAGTTGAGAAGTACCTGCAAGCAGATGGGACAGAGTTTATGCCACTCAGGAGGGACCAAGAGACACGGAAGACGAATGGCCACCAATGTCGGGTGATGCAGGAGGGTTGACTATGACCTTGAAGCTGCAGCTGTGTGGACTGCTCAATGCTGTGGAAGAGCAGGAGCCGTTCATGAGCTGTCCCACGCCGGATGTCGAGACTTGAGGGGTTGGTGTCTGTTAGGAGCAACAGCAAGCCTTGGCCACTGCAAACAAAGTGGCAAGCAAAAAAGATGCAGTGTCGGGACCAGCAAGGTCCAAGTGACTCACCACAAGCAGGGGAGTCAGAGTAGGCCCTGAGCAATCAGGGGAGCCACTGGAGTCAAAGAAGACCCTGAAGAGGACCCATAGGCCGGAGGCACAGGAGTCGCAAGAGGACCTCGAGCAGCTCACTAAAGATGCAGGCCCATGGTGCAAAGGATGTGATGAGGACAACGATCTTGGCTACTTGAGGTTAGGGCTTCTTGGAGCCCGAAGATCTCTGAGGAAGAGAGTCAACAAGCCTTTGCAACGGCAAGTCGACGTGGTGCACAGGGGTACTGTTCCGGTGGTTCAGACGAGGGATTCTGACCTCAAACTTGGTGAGAAGACAGTGCAGGCCTTGAGGGAGTTTCAGAACCACCACCTGTGTTGCTGAGCCTTTCGGAGTCTGTGGGAGCCCAGGATCAGCAACCCAGTCAGCTGTGTTGCGGTGCCTGCAGATGCAGGAAAGTGACTCCTTCACTTCAAGGGAGATTCTTTCAGGTGTCTTGGATGTCCACAGGCCTTGTGTGGATCCTATATGGAGCATGGGCACAGACTTTGCAGCATGCTTGCAGGACGACGAGACCAGGAGCAGCAGGAGTCTTCCCTGTTGCAGTCTTGGTGTTCATAGCGAAGTCCAGAGTGGCCAGATGGTCGAAGACGAAGTGGTGTCTGATCTGAATCTTGTCCAACAAACGAATCTAGGGACCCACCCACAGGTAAGCCCTTAAGTATCCTAAGGAAAGGGTTGGGCCAATTCAGGGAATCCTCCCAGAGGAGGGGCTGGACAGAGACTGGAGGATACTCCCATGTCCTTTATCCAGTTTCGTGCCAGAGCAGGAGCCAACGGCTCCCTGAACTGGAGTATGCAAGGAGGGTACCAAGTGTGCCCTTCTAGCATTCTCAGTGGCACTGGCCAGTGCCCCCATCCTGCCCCAATACACTAAACCCTAACTGGGAGGTGGTCACACCTCCCTGTGACAGGATACCTATTGTTCTGCCTTTCCCTGCTCGAGCTTGGCTCAGCAGCAGGAGGGCAGAATCGTGTCTCTGGACGGCAGTGTTAAAAAGGGTTCCAAAGACAACCGGTAACCAAAGACCCTTTTATGTTGCCCGGCGGTATCGCCTCTATGACCCACCAATATTAATCAATGAAGAAGCAGGCGCTGGAGACTGGAAGGCGGGAAACGAGGATTTTATTCTCTCCGGAGGAGAACACATCAATTCAGACAGCAAGTATCGTCACGAGGTGCTCTAACCACATCTCTGAGGCCGGGCCTCTTATACTAGAGTTTACGACCTTTATTGCACATAACACATTCTCGCAATATTTTAATACTTGAAAGAACATCCTCGGAATCTCCCCTCCAGACCCGTTCCCACATACATTTACAGTTGGATTCCCCACCCCGGTCACAACAGGTGATGGTGGTTGCACAGCAGGGCATTCCGCCGATTCACGGAATGCATGGGGTTGATCGGATCTCATGGGGTGGGGGCTTTGATCGGTTCGGGGGTCTTTTGATGGGGAGGGGAAGCTTCCTACTGTACGGGGTAATAAACAGTATCCGCAGGGTCAGGTGGCGGCCTGGGAACGAGGAAGACAAACGGGGACACAGGAAAAGGGGGGTTTGCATCAAATGGGTTTGAGGCCATGAAAGGAATGAAGGGAGGTGTCGTGCTGGGAACAGGATGGGATTCCGTGGTGAAGTTGCGCTGGAGAGGGGTTTATGACCCGAGGCATGAGAGAGCGGGGGTTGTCAGCGTGCGGGGGAATGCTTGCGAGGTTAAGAGAGAGAGAGAGACGCGCTGGCTATTAGTGAGGGGCAGGGAGGCCATGGTGCTCAAAATGGCTGCCGCTTACGCGCACGAATGGGCCTGGAAAGGGGCAAGATGGCGCCGATAATGTTCACCAAGTTTGTATTTATTTTTCACAGTCCTCCCTTTAACATTTCCAAGACATCTTGCTGGCCTATTTCCTATCTACCCCTATATGCAGTGATCATAAGTAAGGGAGAGGGGACTTGGGTGAAAGAACTGTACGTAAACATCACATTATAAACATCATATTGAAAAATCTCATCAGTCAGTAGGCGGGTTCATTGTTAAGTTGGTTGCAGGAAAAAGTCATCGTAATGCAATATCAGACTAGAATTACGTAGCGAGGGCGTTGGGTACAGATCATAGAATAAGAACTGGTAAATTATCATATAAATAAGTCCTTTTTGTATACGGTGGGTGCATAGTCAGTCCAATGGTGATTGGGAGAGAAAGGAGATACAGTAAAAAATATCAGAGTTCTCGTTGTCCTTTTGTCGTCTTCTGTCGGCACTGTTGAACACCTGGATTACCTATCAACAGAAATGTTCATGTGGATCGAGTCGTTGGGGGTAATTGTGAGATCAGTTCGTTTCTTGAGTCTCTGTGGTGGGCATTTCCTGTTGCTTCCATCATCTCCAAGGTGCTTGGTAGCGGGCAGAACCACAGACTTTGTTTATCTTTTCTTCGGGGGCGACCCTTGGTGGAGTTCTAGGTCACCGTTCTGGGATTTAACACAGTTCGTGGTCTACTTAGTCGGAGCTCCCTCCCTTCTGACGCAGGGAGTACTCTTCTCTGGGTAGCTCAGTAGGATTTGGAGGAACTTGGGAGTTCGGGTGGAAAGGTGCGGGTGTGAACAGTCCTTATGGTAGGTCGGAGGAAGAGGGGATGGAGCAAGGCCAAGTCGGGAACAGATCAGGGGGAGGCGGAGAGTTTTGCGTCAGGCGAGTCCGTGACCAGGTTCAGAGAGCGGGGGCTTTTTGGCATACGTTGATCATAGAGCAGGGGCTTCAGGTCAGCCCTTTCCTTAGCTTTGTTTGAAACAGTGCCCCGTCCTGCGACTCCTTACTGCCGTGGTCTCGCCTTGGCCTCCGTTGCTGACGTTCCACAATCCGCAGTCAGGCCGCGTGCTCCCACATCCGGTCTCTTTCTCCTCCGACAGTGATATCCTTAAATGAGTGTTGAAAAGACAGTCTTTAGAGATTTTGCAGAAAAAGGTAATTACATGAATCTATTTTCTTTCCCAACACCAAGCGACTAGCGTAAGCACTCGCTACATTTGAGATTTTTGCGGCTTACGTATAAACAATTGATGATGGGTTTGCTGGATTCCTTGCAACTTCCTTTTGTTGGCTAATTCTTTGACGCTCTGATGATTATTACGTTTATTTGTCATATGTCTATTATAGTAGATGTCAGTTCTTCTGGCAGAGACCCATTTCCCTAGTACAAGTCTTGAAAGGCTAGGCTGGTCTTCAGGGCCTTGTATTTTACAAAAAGTGCAACGTGCTATTCACCATAGTCTGATAAGCATCCTTCTGAGGGAGGAACATAGGCTAAACAAGTCTGCATTACATAAAAACATCTTATTTTCAACCATGCTTACTGCAACAAGTTCTTTCGTTTTTCAATCTAATTTTCAACTTTGCACACATCCTTCTAACTTTCTATATAAATCCTCGCAACCTGGTTACTACAAAAACTCGGGAGGGGTGGTTTGCAATAATTATTAAACTTATCCTCGGGGAAGGGGGGATCTGATGGATACCAAACTGGGGGCATTTTGGGTAGATGGGGGTGTCTCGATCATTTCTTACAGCTTGGGGTACGGAGACAATTTTCAATGGGGATGGTCGCATTACCACAGACACATTTTTTTTCATAGGAGCCACTGACAAATAGTTCCCTGAGAGTGGGTCAAGTTTAGGGAACCTTAGTCATCTTACCTGTCCTTTTCCTATCGGCCAATTTAAATTTCATCCATATTTTAGTAGAAAAGGAGAGGTAGTAACGTGGTACCAATACAATTTTATTTAGGACAGATTTGCGCAAATACTTGTGGTATTTGGGGCCAATCAGGGGGTGCACCAGGTTCGCCAATTAGGTGCCAGTTGCTAGGAAGAGGGAAAGTGTGGAGGGGTGGAAGAGTGAGTGAGAGAAAGAGAGAGAGAGAGAGAGAGAGAGAGAGAGAGAGAGGGAGAGAGAGAGAGAGAGAGAGAGAGAGAGAGTGAGAGAGAGAGAGAGAGAGAGAGACAATAGGCCGAACAGTACACGTGTGACATAGAGAATGACCGTGTATTGTTTGGGCTATTCAGTGCGTTACCCAACGTTAGACGTTTCGGGTCTGTGTTAGGAGGTGGGAAGCATGCAGTTTTGGGACAGAAAAGCGTTAGATTTGGTAAAAAGGTCGTGAGAGCGTCCTTGTTGTGCCATTTTGTAGCGCTAGTCCGTCTTCATGCATCGGGCGTGACGTGGTTCCAGATCCCTTATGATATTCTAATCGGGATTCTAATGTAACCTGCAGAGGAAAAAGGGGAGAAAAAAGGGGGGGGGGGGGTAGGGGGACAACATTCGAACACATCAAATGTAAGGGCACGAAAATCCTTTACTTACCACATACTCGTACTTGTCTCTTCGGGATATAATCCCTTAGGGTTCTGGTTTCTTAAAGTCATGGGGGCAGGCAATGTGATAGGTGGTTCATGGGGAGGTTCGAGGATGGCGTTAAGGATCGTGTGTAGTGAAAAACGCTAAAAAGAGGAATCAGAGGTGCCTAGCGCGAGGTACCCGGTTTCGTAGATGTATCCGGTCATCGGGGTCCCTAAATCATTCCCAAAGCTGTGATGTTCTTAAGGCATACCAGTTCTTCGTTCAACCCTGTACCTTAGTACCTTCGACCACCATATCCTTATAGCAATTTATCAATCACACCATTTTACTTTACCCATTCTCTGAAGTCGAGGTCCTTCTTCATAAGCAGCGTATCATACCTTCGTTTTGACCATCAACCCAGGGCCGAACAACCATTTCTCGGATAACCTTAAAAAGAGAGCAGAACAGTTGCGCACAGAAAAACCCTCCCACCGATACCCGTATTTACAAAAGTACGCGGAGCCTATCCATAGCTTTTAAGACTTTTATTTGTAGAATTATTCAGTACGTAAAATGTGAGAGCGCAATTCATATTTTGGCCTGACATGTCGTCGATGGAAGCACATACAGTAGGGGGTTATTTTGTAGTACAAGAACATGTAAAAAGGTCTAATTAATTATTTGTAAGTAACCAAAAACATTTCATTGCGTGACGAAGGAATCAGGGGCATTTCAGTTCATAGATGGAAACACAGTCAAGCTCATCGTAATCACATTTCCTAAATGCAAACCGCGGGCGTGCATCATGAGCGACGTTATGTATCAGTTACAACAAATATCAAAAATAAATTGTTCATTGAAATCAACATTTTTACAGAACCCTTCTTAAATGTTTGCCAAGTGAACCCTCCTCCCTTTAACATCGAGTGCGCAATGGTTCATATATATACATATATATCTTAGTACATCAAGTTTCATTAGCTAAGGAACACCACGAGGCACCCGTAAGTTCCATTGATACCAGCGCCATTTTGGGCGAGGCCGGTTTAGTCCGGAAGTAGCATCAGGGGCAAAATATCCCCGACAATTGGCGGTTGGACCAGAGTCCCTTTCGGTAGTCCAAAAGAAAACTGTGCTAACAAAGGGGCTGGTGGTGTGGACCGTCAATCAAGAGAGGGAGGGGGTAAAGTCTCTCTTACCGGGTCATGTTGATGTTCAGCCGGAACTTGCTCGAGTTCGTTAGCCCATAATGTTCCTGGGTGGTTCAGACGGAAGCTGATGCAGACACGAGAGCACCGCCATCTTGTTGCTGTGCCGTGGTTATTTCATTTGAGATCAATGCAGCTGTTCCTCACCGGAAGCCTGAAGGGGCCGAGGGCTCTTGGGACTTTGGTAGAATCTTCAAAGTCGAGGGGATGTTTTGTCGATGGTGGGGGCTTGCGCCCAGGTGGGCAAGCGCCCGAGTTGCAATTTCGGACAAAGTTACTCCAGCGGCCTAGACCCGCCTTTCAAGGGCCCAGACGCCATTTTGAGGCCCTGCGGCAACCTTTGCCGTATCCATCAGGAGCGGAGGAAAACTTCTTGTGATGGCGAAAAACAGAGCATCATGCGGTTGGAGCAGGACATTTTGGTTCGGGGCGCCAGGGTGCAGCAGTGGAGCCTTCATCTGGGGAGGTGAGGGAGGCTCACCGTGCCGTCTTCCTCTCCCGGTGCATCCTACGCCGTCTCTTGGAATCAGGGGCGCACATGATGACCACCCTACACCCCTGATTCCGACTCTTGGGGGACCACTGTACATCCGGTGCTCCGTAAATATGCCCGTCGGACATTGTATGTCCTGTACTACGCAAGTATACCAGCCGGGTCTTGTATGTCCTGTACTGAGAAAATATACGAGTCGGGCATTGTATGTCCTGTGTTGCGGAAATATACCAGCCGGACATTATATTTCCTGTGCAGCGTAGGTATATGGCCGTCGCCCGGCTGGAGGACATCGGCGTCGGGCCAGGGCAGGGAAGCCTCCTACCTGTGGAGGTGGAAGAGGCTCGTCCGCGTCGCCTCTTCCTCCCTGCCCACCCTGCATCCGTTCGATGGAGGAATTCGTGATGGCCGGACCAGGAGATATGAGGGAGGGGGTCATTTTCATCCGCCCCCTCCCTACTCGCGGCCCGGGGGACGCCATCCCTGGAAGGGCAGTATGGGAAGACCATTTCATTGCCTGCTTGGTGGAGTCTCCAGTACCTTCTCGCCAGCGATCTCTTTTTGGCCCATGGTTGCTGGCAGGCCCCGCCCCACACGTGCTATGTGTTTCGGATGGGCGGGACCATCGAACTGTTACGTTTCGAGGACTTCCGGAGTGAGCATAACATGTTTTGTATTTTTCCTATTAGTCAAGTTTGCTTTTTAGAGAGTTCTACTAGTTATTCTATTTACTGTTGGTTGTGTGTTTTACCGTAATTAAATCCTAAGTTATATAATAGACGCTTGGCTTTCTTGAATCTTTTCTCTAACGGGGGGGTTGTTTACACTGACCTGCAGTTGTGTTTGTTTTTCAGAGTGGGGGAGCAACAGAGAGCAATCAATCCCAGAACTCTAACATGTCGTTAAAATTTGTCTGACGAAATCTGTGCCACCGAGCATAATCGAACGGGGTGGTCCTGTCTGTTCTGTCTGCACTAGTCTGATTGGTTTTTATCTCACGTCTTTTTCCTTTCTGTCGGTCCGTCCTGTCTGTCACCCCTTCATTCTTACCTATGCTTTGCAGAGTCGGGCATTGGGCTTTCCAGTGTCCAAGACATTTACAGAAAGCACATTGGTTTTGTTTTAAATCTGTCCGTCCTGTGCGTAATGTCGGGGGATTACCTTCAGGTCGTTGTGTTCCGGGGTTGGCTTGTCGGCACATCCCCTTACACCATTCGCTTTTCATGTCTACTCCTCGGGGCTGTGCCATCGCTGGCCCTTCCCTTTGCCTACTAGACGTTTGGAGGTTTGTCCGTCGTGTCCCTTCACCTTTTCTAAATTCGTCGCTTTCCCTTCGTTGCGTGGCTTCTTTGCGCCACATACCGAGACTATCGAGCATAATAGGTGTTGTTTCATTCCTACGGAGGGCTATTTCTACTGTTTCTATTTTGTCGAGATCAAAGGATCCTCTCAGTGGCCACTGTCTTTCTCGATCCTTTTTCGTATATTTATGCCACAGCTCACTATAGGCTATAGCAATTAATCCATGCTTCATGAACATGTCCTTATTAGGGGTGCCTTCCAGCGGAGCCGGATGGTTCATCTCTAATAAGCGGTCCGGGTAAAACAGGCTATTGACCAGTGGGGAGAAGACAGGCATGACGGATCACAATGGGATAATAGTCAGCACTACCTATCTTATCACTGCGCGCAAAGACTAGACAGAATATTTCTATTCTACGTTGTTTGCACGTAGTGAATACCTCATGAACCAATTCTGAGCAATCAATCGATGTTAGGTCAAAAATAAAAAATCAATATGGTCAATGGGGAGAATAAGTAGGCTCGCAAAGGTTCGCGTCACCTACCCTTTCACTATCTGCAAAGAGGGGACCTAATCTTCCCTGTTTGTAGACAGAGAATCTCCAGAAAACAATCTATAACAGTTAATCAATGGGGGGAAGGGGCAATTGTTCAGTGGGGGAGAAAGATAGGTCCGACGGGTGCGTACCTATCCTTCGCTGTTTATAAAGGGAGAGCCTGTTGTTTCTCCGTTTGTAGACAGTGAATCTCCAATAAATTAACACAAAGTAATACTAGTATTTTCTCAACAATTATCAATCACTTTCGATTATCTATCACTTTCGCTATTCGTCGTGTTTACACGACCTTACCCGGACCGTATGGACAGTTTCTCGTCTTCCGAATCCAGCGCCCGATCGTCCTCTTCTCTTCGTACTTCTCGTGGCACTCCTGATGGTTCCCAGTCAGGACCGCAGATCACTCGAGAGAGGTCTGTTCGGAACCAGTGAAGTTCGGATGATCGGCTGTCAGACAAGGGTCTATCGGACAGGGTACCTTCCGATCGTTGCAGTCGTTCACTCTGTCGTCGGGACCTCTCCCACTGGATCCACGAGTCGCTGATGGGCCCCACGTTTGGGACGCCAATTGTTAAAAAGGGTTCCAAAGACAACCGGTAACCAAAGACCCTTTTATGTTGCCCGGCGGTATCGCCTCTATGACCCACCAATATTAATCAATGAAGAAGCAGGCGCTGGAGACTGGAAGGCGGGAAACGAGGATTTTATTCTCTCCGGAGGAGAACACATCAATTCAGACAGCAAGTATCGTCACGAGGTGCTCTAACCACATCTCTGAGGCCGGGCCTCTTATACTAGAGTTTACGACCTTTATTGCACATAACACATTCTCGCAATATTTTAATACTTGAAAGAACATCCTCGGAATCTCCCCTCCAGACCCGTTCCCACATACATTTACAGTTGGATTCCCCACCCCGGTCACAACAGGTGATGGTGGTTGCACAGCAGGGCATTCCGCCGATTCACGGAATGCATGGGGTTGATCGGATCTCATGGGGTGGGGGCTTTGATCGGTTCGGGGGTCTTTTGATGGGGAGGGGAAGCTTCCTACTGTACGGGGTAATAAACAGTATCCGCAGGGTCAGGTGGCGGCCTGGGAACGAGGAAGACAAACGGGGACACAGGAAAAGGGGGGTTTGCATCAAATGGGTTTGAGGCCATGAAAGGAATGAAGGGAGGTGTCGCGCTGGGAACAGGATGGGATTCCGTGGTGAAGTTGCGCTGGAGAGGGGTTTATGACCCGAGGCATGAGAGAGCGGGGGTTGTCAGCGTGCGGGGGAATGCTTGCGAGGTTAAGAGAGAGAGAGAGACGCGCTGGCTATTAGTGAGGGGCAGGGAGGCCATGGTGCTCAAAATGGCTGCCGCTTACGCGCACGAATGGGCCTGGAAAGGGGCAAGATGGCGCCGATAATGTTCACCAAGTTTGTATTTATTTTTCACAGCAGCAGCCATGTTGGGCTGTCCGGGTCTAGAAGACTGGTACTGGGAGCACTGAGGGCCTCCCAGAGGAGCTTTACAGTGAACATTTTTTTTATACCAAAGACAATAGGGTTCGTTACAGCCAGTTTAGAGTTGGTCATCGCGTAATGACGCATGGCCACCCTATATATCATAATGGCTGATGCATTTGCAACCCGGGAGAATGGACTCCAAAGGTTTTAGGGGTGTCCCGCTCATGCAGGGGCACACTCACACTTTTACCCTAGCACCCTTCCTTAGGCCTGCCTAAGGGGTGACATTGTTTTTAAGTGCAGTGACCTCAGATATAAGGAAACTTATATCTGCTGTAAGCGGTGCTAACACCAGCGTACACAGGATGCAATGGCAGGCCTTTAGTCACAATTTGAGTGGTCTCACTTGGGTGGCACAATACATGCTTTGGTCCATGTAAGCCCCCTGGGTACCTTGGTACCATATACTAGGGACTTATAAGGGTACACCAGTAGCCAAGCTGGGGTGTACCTAAGTACTCACTATATCCAATTTAGGGAAGAATGCACAAGGACTGGGGTCCTGGTTAGCAGGATCCGAGTCAGACTAGTCTGAAACAGCATAGCACCTGGAAAAAAGCGGGGGTAACCATAAAAGCAGATCCGACTTTCCTACACTAGAGCTGTGTTGAAAGTTAGTTGTGTTTCTAAGTATTCAAAATTGAGTGTGCTCCACGGTTGATAGGTGGATGCATGTATGGTGGCATTCTGTATGTTATTTGTGGTGTTTTGAGTTGGAAAGCTACCAGACAGTGATATGGCTACATGACTGGAATAATCCTTTGAAAGATAACTAGTTCTGGATTTGCAAAAATGACATCTATGCTGTGTTCAGCAATGTGTGTGGGTTTGTGGACGATCTGATGTAGGTACAGTGTATCTAGGCCAGTGAAGATAATTCTTGGATGGGGCATATTGGGTTTGTCAAACCATATGTTTAGGTCTCCAAGGATACACAGGTTGGAGTGTTGTGTGATAAGGTTTGTAACTGTGTCTAGAAACATATATGGGGATGTTTTATTGCGAGGTGGCGATCTATAAAGAAGAAGGAAGTTACAGCTAGAATTTGGTATAGGATTGCATCTGGTCATGAGGGCTGTGAGAAGTTGGCCCGATATGCAGTGTTCACTATTCTAGCGACCACTATGCATCGGTCCAAACGACCCTTATGGTGATTGGTTGTAAGTCAACCTTAGACCAGCTATCCTAGTAGCGTGGATACGAGCAGTCTTCGGGCTAAACTCTAGAGGGCGTGTTAAGCCAGCTGTTATACCATCACATACCCCTTGAACACCAAGTGAAAGGACACCACACAAGTGTTATGAAAATAAACGGTATATTTATTGGAATCACAACAGCCCTGTACTCTTTATGAGGACAGGGTACTAAGCACAGAACAAAACTCTTAGGAAAATACTTCAAGTGCACAATCAATACAAGTGCCCGAGGGCACGGAAAGTTTAGAGGTCTCGGGCGGACCCGATAAGGCAAGTCGGAAGCGAGGGACTCGGGACCCTTAAGTAAGGAGGCTATGCGGGCACCGAAATGCCGAAGTTACCTAGCCACAAGGGCTGCGGCTGCACAAGTCTTACAGGCGTCGGGGGTCTTCGCTGACGAGCCAGGAGCCGGAAGGAAGGAGTTGCTGGCCGGCGACCAGGGAAGATTAGTTTGTGGAGATCCAAGCCTGGATCAGTGATGGATGATACCTGAAAGCAGAGGGGACCAAGTTCGTACTACTAGCCAGTAGTCAGAGGGCACCAGGAGGGCACCGGATGGTAGTCACCTCGACTAGGTGAGTGGGCGACGCTGGGCTCTGCAGTCTCACGGACCAGGAGGCATTGTCGGCGACCAGGATGGAGGTGCGAGCTGTCCCACGAAGGTTGATGCTGTCGGCGTCACTGGGCCCAGGATTGGGGCAACAAGCCTTGGCAGATTTCAGGGCCACGTGGTGGGCCTAAAATGGCGTCTTGAGTGGACCAGGAGGGTCCGGGGTGCTCCTCTCGTTGAAGGGAGCAAAGGTCGGTCTGGAGCAACCAGACCAACAGCGTTGGTTGTCCGATGTCGTCAAGGAGGTCACAAGCCAGCAGCTAGTAACCAGACAACGTGCTGAGCGGCAAAGCAGAAGGGCCCCACGCAGATCGTGGAGATGCTGGGAGACTGCACTTCGATGCTGGAGCTGCTCAGGGTCGGGGCTTCTCGGACCCCAGAGCACTCACCAGAGGATTCCTTCGGTGATCGTGCTGGTTTAAGAAAGCGTGCAGGTTTTGATGATGGCCGGTCCCTTGAGGTCTCGTTGCACCCACAGATCTCAGCTGAGCTGACGATGTGGGTAGAGGTCAGAGGTGCCAGGGAAGCCGGTTCTCGTCGAGCTGGGCAGTCGGATTCCTGAGGAAGGACTTGCAGCAAACCGCAGAGTTCTTAGATGGTGCCTGCGGGTGCAGGGTGACTACTCCTTAGCCACAAGGGAGAAATCTTGAGAAGAGTCTCGAATGTCCTTTCGTAGAAAGTAGTTCTTGATTCAAAGATGATCTGATTTGGAAGGGTCCCCGCTCCTGCCTTTATCCTAAAGAAAGGGGTGGGTACATGACTAGGTCCTGCCCTAGGGGTGGGACCAGGAAGGGGGGCAGTTACACCCCTCTGCCCTGCCGAGCTTTCCCCAGGTCAGGGGCTGCGCGCCCCTGGAACTGGTTCTAGCCGGCAGATGCGTAGTGAGCACCGGGGTGCCACTCCGCAGTCACCTTCTTGTAAAGCCCTACCTACCCAGGATACACAAAACCCTGTCTGGGATGGTGCGAACACCGCCCCTGACAGGAAACCCTTTGTCCAAGCTCTCCTCGCTGGAAGGACTCCCAGCAGCAGGAGGTCAGACTCGTGTCTGTGGTGGCAGCATCCATTTTGTGGAGCTGAGGCTTCAGTTAACTTTAACCGGGGTTCACAGTTACGTACATGTCGTGTCCCTCTAGAAGGGCGGAATGCTAACCTCGTCGCCAGAATTGGTGAGGGGGCAGCATCCCGATTCGTATGACACCTTACTCGACATGTCTGGATAACGCGATACCGAAGTTACCGATATGGTACGCGTTATCATGGAACAGCCATTGGGTCTTGGTTCCGCAAGCTGCAACCGGGCTCGGCTCGTGCCAGAGCCCAACTCACACGGTTCCACGCACTCTGCCTTCAGGATTGTTAAGGCCTGCCATAGGAGTGACTGATAGGAACTCGGGTGTCCATTTTAGGGTTAGATATAGGGATACTATACCTAAAGCAACGAGCGAGTATGTCACGTTGCCCCAGCTGTCGTGCAGCCAGTTGTGTCAGATTTAGATGGCCATCCAGGGGTGGCATAATACATGCTTCAGCTCCTGGTAGGCCCTGGGTACACCGATGCCCTGAGTTACAGGGTCTGACAAGGTGGCCCAGTTCCAATTGGGTCATGCACCTAAGGTACACACATCAATTTAGCGAGAGAACAGCTAGGCTGTGGGTCTGATTGGCAGGCCCACAGCCCGAGAAAGTCGTAAACCAGTGAAACAAAAGCAAAAAGTCCGGGTGATCATAGGATTGCAGACCCTACTCTCCTACAAGGGCCTCACAACCTTGTATGGAAATGTAGTCCGCTTTGGTGAGATTTATTGTTTCCTTGAATACAACAGCTAGTCCACCTCCTCTATTGCCTATGTAATTTTGCTTGAGAATTTGATGACCTGGGGGGACGGCTTCATGCAACACTGGAGCCATGTCATCTCCCAACCATGATTCAGGTATGAATATTAAGTCAGGTTGTGTGTCAATGAGTAGGTCGTAGATGTGGTGCTTGTGTTTAGAAAGTGATCTGGCATTTATTAGTTGGCAGTCTAGAGGTTGTGTTTTGTGGTGGGGTGACTTTGTTTGCTAGAGGAGTGAGTAGTATTCCTTGAACTTGTAGCAGGTGTATTACTAGTGTTGGCATTAACTGTATGAAGATAGCCATAATGTTGTTTGTCTATATCGTAATCCTCGTCAAGCAGGTTTAGAAGGCATTTTGTTGGGTCTGCATGTGTAGGTGGTGGAGGTGGTGGTTGAGACTGAGTTGGTGAGCTGTGCTGTTTTTGTAGAGTAGCCTAATTGTGCAATGAACATGGAGATGCAAAGTTGTGAAGAGTTGCATATTTATTTTGTTTGCATCTGTTTAAGGAGAAAGGTGTATGAGTGGTGGTGGAGCATGTGGGTTATGTTTTAAGGCTCTGAATTGTGAAATGACTGAGAAGCAGGTGAATGAGCGTTGTTGTGTTGGGGTGTTTGTGGTAGGTGGTGGCGAAGATGGAAGATTTGGGAGTAAAGATGATTTACGATCCGTATTATTTGTGTAGTCGTGAGGGTAGGAATGGGTGTTTGTTTCCATTTTGGGACAAAATATAGTATGAAATTGCGTGCATGTGAGAGATTTTTATGTGCTGGTTTGTGTGTTTTAATTTGTTTTTGTGGAGTAGTGAGATGATATATTGATGTAGAGAATGTTTTGTGAAAGATTTGAATGTAAAGTACTGTTGGTGAGTGGAAGTTGAGTTGTAAAGGGAGTGGTGATGTGTGTTGGAGGAGAGCGTATGTAGTGTGTGAGAGGGGATGGACAGGGGTCATAATTTAGAGGCACACCAAAAGATGTTGACCGACGGAATTGCATCAAATACTTTTGCCACCAATGGCACAGTGTTACCAGGGCATGAACTCCCCATGATGCCTCAGTTGTCCTCAGGAGTACACTCTCCAACCTGCTGACATTATGTTGAAACCCGGCCGTCGTGCTACATACCAGACAGCAAAGGGGCTGGGAGCAACAGTGGGGAAGAAGCAGTTGCTTCAGGAGCAGGAGGATGGGTCCATAAGAACACCTGGACCACTGTTCAAGACTACTGAGCATGACAGAGGTCCAGGCTCAAACCGTGTGCATATCGCCTGCACGTGGCCATGGATGTGTACGTGTGACAGTCAGAAAGACACTGGATGAGCATTAACATAGTGACAGCTTGGCTCATATTGTTGGAGGCACTGGTGCCTTTCTGTGCCAGTGCCTGCTCCCAGTAAAGAGCTGCCATGTCCTATGGTATAATAAAGTCAGCATTTTCCCACATACTCGCTGCACATACTGCAACAAGGGTGATAGCAGTGTAGGTCCATGCCAATAGACAGTCCATTTTTTTCTTACAGATGCATTAACCGCCGTGGCACCTGGTCCATTAGAACGATGTACCTCTCCACCCCAGTTTATTCACAATTTCCTCAGTCCCTTCCACAGATTTCCCATTTTGGGTAGCAGCTGGTGATGTGCAGGTCTCACTGCACTTCTTCCAATGAAATACATTTGCAGCACTGTCTGTGCCTGTCTACATGTGTGTACATACATGTACAAGCTACTTTTTTACCATGTCTAAGGTATTAGAATTGCAGTATGCATATATAATGCTATGGGTGTGGCATGACATGACGTAGTGATATTTCTTATTTCTCCAGATATGCAGCAAAGTAGAAACTGTATTCATCTTACTCAAAAGACTGTATAGAGACCAAACTACCTAAAAATGGAAGTCAGCACCGTTCGTGGTTGGTAGCTTGTAGTTTTGCCGTTTTTAGGTCTCGCCTGTCGATGCGCATGCGCATCGAGCAAGGCGAGAGTATTGGGACTTATCTACTCTTTATCCACACTGCAAGGAATCGTGGCGATTCCTTGCAGTGCCCGTGACTTTTAAGCTCAATGCGCATGCGCATTGAGCTTAAAAGCGCGTGCACGTCCGTCTTTGTTTACCCGCTCCGCCCCCTCCCCTTCCCGCCGTGTCGCATTTCTCCTCCCCTCTCCCCTCCGTCTTGTTTATTTTACCCGCTCCGCCCCCTCCCCTTCCCGCCGTGTCGCATTTCTCCTCCCCCCTCCCCTCTCTTCCCTCCGTCTTGTTTTAGCTACTTGTCTGGGACTGCCTCTCCTCAGTCACTGACCCGACCACATTGTACCCATACTTTGTTATGCACTTCAACCACTGACTAGTCCAAATATCCCCTCACGTCAATCCACACACCTCCTCGCTTCCGCTCTATGTGTAAAGCATGTCCTCCTAACATCCATTGGCTGCAATACCTCCCAGTCACTTGTTTGATGCCCCTTAGCTCCTGCCTCTCTTTTCTCCTGTCTCTTACTCCTTCTACGGGATTGGATCAGACACCCCCTCACTTCAGTCTGCACCACCTCGCTCGGTGTTTGAACCACTGCCTCCTCGCACCTCGTTCATCCACTGGCAACAAATCCTTCCAGTGACTTTTTTTTATGCCCCTCAGCTTAGGCATCCCTCTCCTCCTGATGTCTGGACCGCTTCTACGTGACTAGGGCAGACTTCCCCTCACTTCAGTCCACACCACTTATACATGCGAAGCCCTCCCACCTCACAGGGCAGACACGCATTTTGTTTCGTCTGGCCACATTACACCCCAGTGCCCCCTTCGTGATGCCCCTCAGTTCAGGCAACCCTCCCCATCTCACGTGTCGCCACACCACCTCACAGCACCTGCAGGCCATCTCCCTCCCAGACTTCAGTTCACGCTATCTGGCAATCTCTGGCACTTGCCACCCCCTCCTCCCCGTCTATCGCAGACACCCCCTCACTCCTGTCTGGTCCCCGAGCTCAGACGTCTCCACGCGACCTCACCTTCACACACTGCACTCCCTCCCTCCTGTCTGACTGGTATTGCGTCCCCCCTCGCCCTACTGCTTGAATGAGTGGCGCCGCCCGCTGCCTACCTTAGCGCCTCGCATGCCCACCCTCGCGGCGCCCCGCGAGAGAGAGCCAGGCTGCCCCCATCAACGGCGCAGCCTTTGTTTCCGGATCAGGGGTGCCTGCCCCTCGGTGCATCCTGTTCATTTCGGCCCTGATTATTATTGAACGACGTGTTCGCCTCGCGCTGCCCGTCCTGTGACTCTCGAGCACACATACACACACAAACCCACTAACGTTTAAAATGAAGCGCCTCCGCCCGTGTGTCATTCGGTCTGAGCACGCACTTTGAAGTTGGGGGGCGGTGGCGTTTAAGTGAGCCGAGGCGCCCCGACTTTGTGGCTGCTCAGCCTCGCTGGCAGTGCCAGGTTGAGTCTGCCTGTTTCGCGTTCGCCTCCCCGTTTCGCGTTCGCCTCCCCACATCGTTCTTCACGGACTGACCCTCCTTGTGGGCTCTGTTCAGGTGTGCGGTGCCATGTCTCACCGTGCCTACTAAAAAATGATGTTTAGTAGTGCATCCAGTATTTGGGAAAGAATGCGCTTATAGAACACAGTTTTAATGTTTGGTCATACCCCCTAAAAATGTATATCTGGCTATGGGTCTGAGCTTTTTCCTCCAGCTGAAAGTGCTGTAGGGTATGTGTGTGGGGCTGTAGGGTAGATGGGCGCCTGGGCTTTAGTCGATCTGCCCACGTGCCCAGATTATGGCAGCGCTCTCATTGCATCAACGCTCTGATATCTCGCATTATGCCATAGCTCAAATTACACCTCAGTTAGGGAAACGCTCTTTTAATTGTGCCATTGCTATATATATATATATATATATATATATATATATATATATATATATATATATATATTTCACTTTAGTTTCTGAGGAAAACTCATGCAAATGACACTAATTTACTTTTAGGTTACGTTATTTGTGTCCACAAATTAGTTTGCCACTGAGGACCTACATGACCGCTCACAGTTTGATCTACTCCACTTGACCACATTGTGTGGTTTTTGGGCAGATGGCTTTTTCATCAAACTGAGCCTCAGTTCCTTACTTCCCAAAAATGTGAGTGTGTTGCAAGCATTAGATCAATGCATTGTTTATCTTTGAAACCTAGATGAACTCTGCAAAGTCATCTACGAGTGAAAAATGTTATGGACCAGTACTCAAAGCTCTTCACATCTGTAGGTTTGCTTTGCAATTGTAACATTTGGAATTTCACTCGTAAAAGGATTTACTCACATGAAGATTTTCATGAGAATTTAATCAAATGAGAAAAATGTTTTTACCCACAGGACCTGGAAATAGGTGGGAAGTCGTAGTTATGGGGCTGAAACGCTCCATGAAAATGTGCCCATCCATAAGCTTACGTCAGTATTTTTTTCCAAGGTCGAAAGAGGCCCCTCCAAATAGAAAGGAGGTGGAATAGGGAAAGGAGTTGCTCCGTATGAGAATTTTTTTTACCCCTGAATAAAAAGTTTGTCATATGAATTTGCAGTTTTCACCCTCAACCCCTCACCCTCACTCACCCTCAACCCCTCACTCACCCTCACTCACTCTCACTCACCCTCACTCACCCTCACTCACCCTCACTCACCCTCACTCACCCTCACTCACCCTCACTCACCCTCACTCACCCTCAACCCCTCACTCACCCTCACTCATCCTCACTCACCCTCAACCCCTCACCCTCACCCTCACCCACCCTCAACCCCTCACCCTAACCCTCACTCACCCTCACCCTCACTCACCCTCACTCTCACTCACCCTCACTCTCACTCACCCTCAACCCCTCACTCACCCTCAACCCCTCACTCACCCTCAACCCCTCACTCACCCTCAACCCCTCACTCACCCTCACTCACCCTCACTCACCCTCACCCTCACTCACCCTCAACCCCTCACCCTCACACAGTGCAATAGGTCTCGTTTTGCATTTTGCTTCTTTTTTCCCATTGTGTTTGTTTAACAGGAGTTTGTTTAATCCTGATGGGTAAAGGCCGAATTCATGCCAGGCTTTCGGGAGGTCTACAGTGGAAACATTTGCTTTAAGTGAATCTAAAGGAGAGTTTTGTAGCTAGCCGGTGGTTATCTTGAAAGTATGTTGAGTGTGGCTGTCACTCATGAGAGGCGGAGCCTTGAGTGGGGCATGATGCCGCTCCCTTCCCTTGACAGTGGTAATATATATTTGTTTAAAATAAGATATTTATCCAAAACAAGGATGCAAGAGGTTTCATTTGTTCAGTACAGTAAAAAGACATCGAAGTGGCTTTGTAACCAGCAGCATTTCTTTTCCATTTTTAAAATGATTATAGTATGCAATGTGTGAAGCAGTAAACCGTGTTTTTCTCGTGTCCAATTCTCTCTATTTTGGTAATAAAATGCAATTTGACATGTAGACTGATGTAATAAAGTAATACATGTGGGCGTGTGTAGTTATTTTTACAGTTGCTCTAAATAAGATATCTTATTTGGCTTCCTCTATTTTCACTTACACTCCCCCCATATACACCCCCCGCCCCCACACCGGCCAGTTCTGATTGTGCTTTACTTCCTAGCACATTGATGACATAAAAACAATGATGGTCATTGACTATTTTCATGGATTCCCCTTCCTACCTGTCTGCAAAACCCATGTATTTTGATGTTGGTAAATCATTCTTTAAAATGCAACCCTTTGTCCCAATTTAAATATCTTCTTTGGATTGGGAAGAGTGAGAGAACACCCGCCCTCTACCCATCCTGAGTGGGTCGGACATGCTCGCTGGTGCAGTTAAGCTTTGCTTTTTACGCCACATCAGTTTCATAACTTACCTGTTGACATTGGTGAGTAAGTTAGACATTCTGGACTTTCCCTGATCTGTCCAGTTAGTCAGTTGGTCAAAGAAGGCTTGGGGACGGGGTAGGAGGTGATAACATTAATTTTCTCAATAAATAAATCTCTGCAGTGTCAAACTAACAGAAAAGATAATGTAAACTACAAAAAATACTATCTAACGCAAATGTTAGTGCCCAGTTTTTATCTTCTAAGTTTATTTGTTTTGTTTTGTTCCTGTAGAATTGGCCTTTTGTCCAGAACTTTTTCAGTCCCGCTCCAGAAGGTTCCTCAGCGATAGGTGGTCACCTACCTCCGTCAGATGTATCAGTGGTCAATCTCGCGTGGCCTGCGACCACAGTGTTAGTGGGCGACCACTGCTGGCTTCAGTCATTAGGCTCAGCGCCTCAGTGGATCAGCTCCACAGCAGGTGCAAAGGTCAGGGCGGAGAGGTCATGGGGTGAGATCAGTAGCAGAACCAGCAGCCATTAGGCCTTAGCTAAAGACAACTGGTTATCTTAAGCGGGTGGATGAAAGAGCCAGGCAAATCCTAAAATGTCACCCTGCTTCCCCAGCCACTGTTTACAAATGAGACACCTTTATGTTTCTAGCTTGTGTCTTAAGTATCCAGTTTGGTGGGTATTTACAGATCCCAAGTCAAACTCTGCTGACTCATGCGTAGTGTGTGTGGGGAGGTGGGGGGGGGGGGGTTCTGCCATAGGGGGCCTTAACTAGTTGGACAGCCAATGCACTCAGAGGGTACCATGTTTGGCTTTTTATATTCATCTACTTATTATGCATGTTTAGGATGTAGCTTGCCTTGTTTTCCTTTCTCTGTTTCACTTCTGCTGTTTTCTGGAACCATTTAGTTTGCCGCATGTTCCCATCTCTTAGTAACCTCACATATAACTTGTTCTCTCAAGTAGCAAGCGCTATATAAATGCAAACCTTTTCCCCTCTTCTATCCCTCCACTATCCTTCTCAATCCAAATAACTAATAACTAACATATCCACCACTCAAATTACTTTCATAGTTCTCTATACTAAGTCACCACTAATCCTCTATGGGTCCCGGAGTAGCGTGCTACTCGCGGAAAAGGGGTTTCGAAGCCTCGTCAGGGGTAGTAAGTGCTATATAAATAAATGCAATTACAATACAATGCAATACATACATTGGCCCTATATAGGCTTTCATTTAGAAATGGTCGGTAGTGTGCAAAAGTCGAGTACTTAGTTGTCCAATAAGTCCGCGCATCCAGGTTCACAGGGAATTACCACTTTGTAAAACATAATTAGAAGCTGAACACGAAGATGGCATCAAATAAGTTAAATTTAATGCCAAATCCTAGTTTTAGGTCCTTTCAACTGGTGCAAAGATCAGGCATAAACGGAATTTGCATCCGTACAAACTCATATATTACAATTTGCTGCAGAAAACCGCACAGACCGATTTTGTACTTGGTTAGTACCACTTTTTTTTAGCACTTTGTTTTGTATTTCGCTGTAATAAAGCAGGACACACATAATTTTTTACGCTTATTTTCACCTCCAGCTCAGGGTCAGTTGTTAAATAAAGCCAATTCTCTTTTCATCTTCCTCTCGCGTGCTATAACTTTTTAATTCGTGACCTTGCATCAAAAAAGTGCCTAAAAGTTGCAAACTGAGCCTCAATGCGTTTAGGCCGTGTTCCGTTCGAGTTAGCGCACGCTTCCGGTCCTCTGCCCTCACCCCTCCCCGCGCCCCATTAACTCGCCCTCCGTCTCCCAAAGGGAGTTTACCCAGTAAATAAACACGTTAATTCACTCTTTAAACAATTAATTGCCGATTTAGCAGCGTAGCAGCATATAGTGGCTGGTGTGTCCAGCCGAGGCCTAGCGAGGCGGTCCGAGGATTACTCAGTGAGCTAACCGCTAAAAGGCCTTATCTGGCCCCAGTCCTTTAACAAGTGCATCTTTTTAAAGGTGGGGGCCCTCAGACGCAGCCCTTCGGCCTCTGATGTTTACGAAGCCCTAGAAATAACACATTAGCCTTAGCGACGCTCTTCAAAGTGAAAACAGAGAGGCCCCCCCTGGCCCCCCGCTCCATTCAAGATGGAGTCCCCCGCCCCCTCCCTCCCGGGCTCTCAGCCGCGCAGACGGCCCAGGTATGCAGGTATGCGCCGCGGTTTGATGCCTTCTCCAGGGCTTCACACCTGCGCCCAGGATTGAATGTCTCTCGAGAGGCACTTTCAAAACAAATTTGCCTTCCGTTTTGCTTGTAAGTAGCCTGGGAGTGAGTGATAAAAGGCGCGGGCCTGCGCCCCGCCCGCCCGGGGATGCCGGGGTGCTAAACCTTCCCTGTGAACAGAGCACTTTACCGAGCAGGAACGGCCCTTCACAACATCCTGAAGGGGCGGTGGGGTCAGCGACGCGCACACCTTCCACCTTCCACTATTTCTTGTCAGTGTGAGGGTGGGAGTGTCGGTGTTTAAGTGAGGAAGTGAAGAGACATCTGCCCATTCACTTCTCTGCCCATCACATGGCTAAAGGGTCTCTCAGGGGCGTAGCTTCAGGGGTGTGTTTGTGCTACACCCCCCCCCCTAAAACTAATGTTGCTATAGTTGGGTGCAGGTGCTTTTAGTCGGGTATGGCGAGGTGTCTGTCGGATTCCACCAGGAATTTTGACACTCACGGACAAACATTGCCAGGCCAGGCCTCTTGCAACTGGAGGCCCAGGCGAGCCACCACTTCATTTTCATTTCTTTTTAAACGTGATTTCTTTCCCTCAAGTTTGGTTCTGCACCCACCTTGACTGCCCATATGGGCTCGCCTTGTTTGTACGTAACACTACACAGCACACCGCCATCCTTTTTGTATCTTTTTTAAAGTTTCAAGAGGAAGTTTATTTAAGAATAGCAATCGAACAACAAAACTTTCTACAAATGATCAATAAAGACTTCATAGGTGAGGGAAAAGAAATAAAGGATATTGAGGATATATAGTTACATTAGAAGTGAGAAAATAATACATTCATAAACATGTATACCCGAAAGGTAAAGAAACTGGTTCATATTAAATTTAACACAATACAAAAAGAGGATATGATATTATTTCAATGCATTATCATATAGATATTGCTGAAATCAGATATTGAGCAGTGTCAATACAGTACAGAGGAAGTCAAGGAGGCTTAGGAACCTCTTGTAGTGAAGGTTGGGGCGTAAAGGATTTTTTTTGCACCGTCATCTAGAAATTGTGTGGTAGGAGACCATAGCTGCGATCGTATCGTGGCGAGCTATAGTGGATGTACAAGAGTCGTGTCCAATCTATGATTATGACAGATAGCATACCACCAGGCGAGAAATGATAATTTAGAGGTGTCCTTTCAATTCTTTATCTGTTGAAAAGCGACTGCTAATGGCAGATCTATGATTTGCGTGTGCGAATGTCTTTTCTTTCAATCAATGGATAAGCGGCCTATCATAATAATAATGAAGGAAAGGGGAGCTGTGGTGTTGAATATGATGGTAATTTGAGACCAAACCTGTTCCCAAAACTTAAAAACATATGGGCATGTGAATACCATATGTTTTAAGTCAGCAGTGTCATGGGAACAAGTCCAGCGTGTACTGGGAGTAGCAGTATGTATCCTATGTAAATGTACAGGTGTAAGAAGCAGCCTGTTATAAATGAAGAACATTGTTTGTGTGGTACTTGCCGCTCTAGATGATTTCCTTATTTTTATCCGTATTCTATTCCATAGAGATACGGGCCAATCAATGCCCACGTCAGTCTCCCAGGAGCCTTCTATCTTAGATTTGCCCCTGTTTATGGAAGATTGTTCTCGACAGGAATAAATGGTAGAGGCTTTAGGATAAAGATGTAGAAAACTATCCCAAGTGCAATCAATCTGGGAGGTCGAAGAGAATGTTTGTGAAAACTGAGCGCAGGTTTAAAGCAGTTTGCAGGATTGAAAATTTATGCTGAAAGGAAATGGTGGGTGATAGAGGTCATGTACCCTTGAAAATTGAAGAAGGAACTTTATTTCTCCAGTTTATAGGGTGGTGATGGACAGAGTTTCTGAATTAAGCAGAATACTCTCACCCAGTCAAGAGATCAGGGCTAGATCCAACACCGTTTTTTAGCTCACTGCACCATCCCAGCTCAGAACCTGGCTATATGCAAATTAGTCTGTTCCTGTCCCAGTGCATGATGGGAACAGGGCAAACCAAACTACAAAGCCAATTCTTTCACTGGGAAGGAAACAAGCTTCCGGGAACCGGTTTCTGGCATTACAGCCGTCTTCGGCCCGGCTTGCTTGAATCCTGATGGTGCAATGAGCAAGGGACTCACATCTGAGTATACCCTTCCACGCTTATGGTGGACAAAATAATTAAACAACAAGGGGTGGTGATGGACAGAGTTTCTGAATTAAGCAGAATACTCTCACCCAGTCAAGAGATCAGGGCTAGATCCAACACCGTTTTTTAGCTCACTGCACCATCCCAGCTCAGAACCTGGCTATATGCAAATAAGTCTGTTCCTGTCCCAGTGCATGATGGGAACAGGGCAAACCAAACTACAAAGCCAATTCTTTCACTGGGAAGGAAACAAGCTTCCGGGAACTGGAGTTCTGGACTTTTTGGTTCCGTCCAGAGGTGTCAGGGAACAACACCCAAAGACCCCGGAGTTCCACCTGCCTTGGTGCACAAATGAACAGAAACACGGGCTTCTCGATGGTGGCGTCAAAGACCAAAGGTTTATTACTGCAGGGACACAGAAGTCACAGATACTACACACGGGCAGTAACCAGGAGCCTGTTCGATTTGTACAAAGAGGGCTGCTCCTTATATACTGTTTTTTATGCTAGGGGCAAATTCTTTACATGTAATACATTCCCAAAACCTTTGTGTCTAAAACAATAAATATTTGGCGTTACACAGGAACCGTCGATAATATCTGAGGCCAAACATTGCGAAGAGAGGGGTTCCCACTAGTTTGTCACAATTCCCTGTCAATATTGCATTCAGGACCCGGACTGCCTCATCGTAAAGTTCGTTACCTCCCCCTAATAAAGATTCAGAAAGAAAGAAACAGAGCCAGGTGTGGAAGATAGGAAAGCGGGATAAGAGATGCTTGTGGGTTGTAAATGGGCAAGGCTACCGGCTTCGGCCGCCTAATCATGATCAGGTACAATGGACACGAAGACCAGTTTGGCAGGGCTGGCCTCGGGCAGAGGAGGCAGCCCTTGTCGAGTCATGCAGCTACAGCGTGATCTGGTTTAAGGTGTACGTGTCATGTAAGAGGTGAATCTCCGGCTAAGGCTATGTGTCCTTAATCAAAGTGGAGTGATCAGAGGTTATTGCGTATGCGAGGGCAAGAATCACAAAATGGCGGCCATGATCTAAGATGGATGCCGTGGGTAGATCAGAAATATGTCAATAGAAGGAGTGCTCTTGCTTGTAGCGTAGCGAAAACACCAGGATATACTAAATGGATCATTTGCGGTTCGCTGATACCAATATTATGTATTTCCGACAAATTTGAAAACACGGGTTCAAATTGTCACGGAACCGTCACGGAACCTCAGACCCTCCTTTTGCCCTTACATAGGCAATTACTCAGTCTATGTCTGAATCTAGTTCTATGCTCATCAGGTCAGTGACATGCTGTTGTATCATCATCCTTTCTCGTGTCTTTTCTCCAAACGCAGGTGGTTTTCTGAGACAAGTTGCAGCACAAAGACTACACAGAGCAGGACCACACTGGACAATCAGACAACATGAGAATAGGAATACTAAGATGACACCAATGGCCATTAGAACCTTCCATCCCCACGCTGATATCAGAGTCCAAAACCACTCCATGAAGGACCAGTTTCCCTTGTCTACATGTATGGAGTCTGAAATCTTGTGTAACTTAGAGATCGCCTCATAGACTGTTGGAGCATTATTAGGAATAAAGACACAGCAGCTCGATTGGATCATTCTGCATACCCCACCTCGATCTGCAAGTATAACGTCTAGAACCATACGATTCTGCAACGTCATGAGCCTATCCGCCTGAAGCTCAGCTGTCAGATTGCTAAGGGCACCAGCAGTTTCGGTAATAGTAGATTCAACTACCCGTGTTAGCTGACGTATGTTTCTACTATTGGCCATAGGCCCCCAGAACGGAAGGAAGCCTTTGAAGAAGTCTCCAGCTTCCTGACCAGCGGTATCTTCCTTGCTGAAGACACCTCTCGCTACTCTGGTTCTGTGGTAATCAGGTGAAGCAGTGTATGTCGGAGGCAGTAATCGAGCAATATAACATGATCCTGAAAAGTCGGCAGGCAACCATGTATAAGCTCTGTCTCGACAAATGAAGTAGGTACCCCTAGCAGTGAGAAAGGCAGGAGAAGAGTTAGCCGGAAACACGTAAGTCTCTACGCACTCACTCCTCCCTAGCTGAGCTCTCGGATTTCTCCCGTTACCTTGCAAACAGACCTGACCTCGGTGAGGTACGACCCAGATTGGAGTTGAGCTTTTACGCTTGCTTTCTCCTAAACTAAGGCGATACTCTGAAGTATTCCAACTTAAATATACTCGCAATTCGTCTCTAGGGTAAGATGGAGTATTATTGACGTCCTTGACCATGTCAATAATTCCCTGGACTAAAGCTTTGTTGGCAGAGTTATATTTAGCGGAACGCGGTGGACGTGGAGGATAAGTTTCAAGGGCATAAGCAAAGATGGTTTGGAAGGCCTGAAATGATCCATTATAGCTGTAAGGCAAAACCAGATAGGGAATACCTTTATCCATAGTGTGGGGTATCAAGCCACACACCCAGCAGTTTGTAGTGTTAACTACCAGTTGGTGTTGGTGCAAGAGCTGTACAAAAGTGTTGTTGGTGAATTCTGAGCGTCGGGCTTGCTCATGTTTTGGAAACGAGTGAAAAGAGTGTATAGAAGAAACAGTAGAAATAGCAGGATCAAGGGGAGGTACTGTAGTAACTGGCACAAAAATCAAATTTATACTAAAGACGATTCCACCCACCAATGTTGCTAAAACAATCAAAAATGTAATGGCACATTGCATCAGAAAGCATTTGCTATGAAGAATTCTATTAAGTCTGTTTCTGCGAACATAAATCACATTTTCTCGTTGCAGCGCAGGAAGCTCCATCTTCTACAATCCGCTCGCGACCACTGATGATGTGTACGTAGATGAAAATGCCTCTATCAGCCCTGGGAGTTCCCAGAACCAACAGAAAGATCGACCTTGTGTCAGACCCCTGCAAATTCAAACTAGGCACACAGCCACGACCCTACGGCTACCCAGACGGCAAGGCAATTTTTAAAAACAATAAACAATAGCAAACTTCCTGGCTGAAGGCAAAAGTTCAATATATATATCAAAATCACAATATGCAGTTGCCTGCTTTATTTGTCCATTTTACGGCTTCTTAGGTTGTATCTCTGCTTCGCTGGTACTGTCTGATCGGAAAATAGCGTATCACTAGCAGCTGTTGCAGAGTTCAAATTCGCAGATAGCAAAGTTTCTTCTGATGCTGGAGACAAATGTTCAGTGTTCAAAGGAGTCTTTTCAGGAGGAGAGTCAGGTTTTGAAGTGTCAGTAATCAATTCGGCATCGCTGAAAGAGATGAACTTCGGTGTGCTTTCAGATTCGGAGGCACCAATTCCCTTTTTCACCCAGTCGTCGTAAGGGAGCGGCAAAGGAACACGCTTAACATGAGAAGCGTGTATCCAGTGCTTACGGCCAGCTACACGAACTGCTGTCCTCGTTGCCAGTAAGATCTGAAAAGGCCCCACAAATCTCGGCTGAAGGTTCTTCGTCCTCGCGAAGTTCTTGATTACAACCAGATCTCCTGGTTTCAGCTGATGCCCTGGACTCTCCGGAGGTTTTGGCAAAGCATCGAAAACCTGTTGATGAATAAGACTCAATTTAGCAGTCAAGTCGTAAAGGTAGTCTATCAACATAGGATATTCAATGGAGCAAAATTGTTTAGGCCTTGGTACACCCCAGACATTTGCCGGGCGACCAAAGACTATCTCGTAAGGACTAAGCCCTATTCTAGAATGTACTGTTGCTCTCGTTGATAACAAGGCCAAAGGAAGTGCGTCTGGCCAGGCTAAACCTGTGGATGCTTGTATTTTGGCTATTTTCAGCTTGAGGGTGCCATTGTAACCCTCGACTAAACCAGCAGACTGGGGATGGTTTGCACTGTGAAATTTCTGTTTCAATCCTAAGCCGGCACACACACTCTGCATAACTTTCCCTATAAACTCACTTCCGTTGTCCGACCATACAATCCGTGGCATTCCATATCTAGGGAAAAATTCCTTGAGAAGAATTTTGGCAGTAGATAGGGCAGTGTTGTCCTTTAGTGGGTATGCTTCTATCCACCTGGAAAAAGCACAAACTACCACCAGGACATACTTCAAATTGTTGCAGCGTTCCATGTGAATGAAGTCTAACTGAATTACTTCAAAGGGACAGGAAGGAGGAGCGAAATGACCAGCTGGAGTTGGAGTTCCCTTGCCAGGATTATGCATCAAGCACACCATACAATTTTTCACCACTCTCTCTGCACACTTACTGATTCCCTCATTCTTCCAGACCGGAGCCAACATCTTACATATCCCTTTAGAACTTATATGCGCTACTCCATGCGCCATCGTCACTACTGCAAGCACATATGCATCGGGCAACATCCAACGCTGCTGTTCTGTCAAATCAATCCAACATCCATTCGAGTCCAACTTGCCCGTACTTTCTCTCCATACACGTTTCTCTTCCTCAGTTGCTTCTTTCTGAATCTCTTTCACACTTTCCATAGTGTCTTCACACATTCCGGACTCAGCAATCCATCTTGCAGACGTAGCAACATACATTCTGCTCATCGTGTCTCTAGCTGTCTGTTTAGCAATTTCATCAGCAAAAGCATTCCCACGACCAACATCATCCGTGATTGCTTTATGAGCACTGCACTTCACAATCGCAACTTCAGTCGGCAAGGTTAGAGATTCCAACAAGTCGTTAACTAGCTGACCATGTTGGATCTTAGTCCCATGGGACGTAATGAAACCTCTTTCTCTCCACAACCGGCCAAAACTATGGGCCACGCCAAATGCGTACTGACTATCTGTAAACACATTCACTCTCTTTCCCTCAGCTAAAACACACGCTCTCGTTAGAGCTATTAATTCTGCGGCTTGGGCAGAATTCTGACTCACTCTTGCAGTCTCCACAATCGTCTTCAAAGTTGTTACCGCGTAAGCAGCAGTCACATCACCATTCTCCAATTTAAAACATGACCCGTCCACATACAGCGTACCATCCAGATCTGATAGCGGAGTATCTTTTAAATCAATGCGTCCTTTTGTCTCTTCCTCCGTTTTGAAACAGCAATCATGTGGCTCGGAATCACTCGACTCTTGATCAGTCGGCAACAGTGTTGCTGGATTTAATACATTGCATCTTTTGATCTGAATATGACTCGCTAGTAATGTCAGCTCGTAACCAGATAATCTCGCACTAGTAAGGTGTTGTGTCTTCGTTCGGTTCATGAGTGTATCCACTGCATGAGGAACCATGACCACTAGCATATTGTTCATCACCAAACCAGCAGATTGTCGAATGGAAGCTGCAGCTGCCGCTGTAGCTCTCAAACAACTAGGCAACGCTCTGGCTACCGGATCTAATGTTGATGAGAAATACGCACAAGGGCGTTGTTTATCACCAAACTTCTGTGTCAGCCTTGTGGAGCGCGTTTAAATCTGAAACTGCGACCTCCTAGACAGAAGCCGAAAATATCCCTACTTTCTTCAGCTATCGGAATGCTGAAAAAGGCATTCTTTAGGTCAATAACTGAGAACCATGTGGCTGTGGCAGGAATCAATGTTAACAAGGCAGTAATGTCTGGCACTACAGGAAACTGCGGGATTACAATCTTATTAACTTCTCTAAGGTCTATGACAAACCTATAAACTGGAGGTTTTGTAGGATCAGTTCGTTTCAGGATCGGCAATACAGGACTGTTACAGACATTTCCTCTAGTTTCTTCAACCACACCTTTCTTAATCAAATCTTGCACAATCAATAAAAGTGCACGCTCTCCTTCACTAGATATTTTATATTGGGGAATTCTTGGAAATTTTACATTCGCTTTCAAAGTTACCACATACGGTGGAATTTCTAGGAGACCTACATCATTAGGACCAGTCGCCCAAAGAGAATCAGGGAGTGAACGTAGCTCCGGCGGGAGTGCGTCCATTGACAAGTACATCGGAGAGGTGATATTTTTACCCAACGTAAGCTGTACTCCTTCCGGGGAACAGTACAATGTCGCATATAGTCGTTTTAACAAATCTAAACCAAGCAGGTTTTCATTACAACCTGTCGTCAAAATCAGGGGTGCTTTCAATTGGCACGGTCCAACAGAAATAGACAAAGGACCAGATATCGGGTTGTAAACAGGGGCGCCTGAAAAACCTACGGAAACATTTGTTGAGCCAGACAAAGGTGCGCCAGGGAGTTTCGTATGAATGATAGAACTTTTTGCGGCACCAGTATCCAACAGAAACGGTTCGACTACACCTGATGTTGCTACTGCGACATAAGGCCCACTCTGATCCACTGGAACTGATACTACTCCCTCTCTTTGTCCATGGCTGTCCTAGTACCTATTTTGTTGATAACCCTCATCTACTTCATTATAGTCCTCGACAAGATATTGTTGAGATCTATTTTGCTGAGTAGATTGTCCATTTCGTTGATCAAAGTGATTGGAGGGACGATCATTCGTTTGTGGAGGCATAGCACCTCGTCCTCGACCTCTAGAATTCTGCACAAAACCACCACGACCTCTCTGAGCTGCTGCTGCATTATTTTGCGCTAAAATCGGACATTCATTTTTATAGTGACCCTCTTTCTTACAGTACGCACACTGATTCCACTGATATTGAGGTCTTGATGAACCATAATCTGTCCTTTGGTATGAACCTTGCTGCGTATTAGTTTGATTCGTGCGAGGCGGATACGCCTGTTGCAAAAGAACTTTAGTTTTTAAATCTTTTGTTTTCTTTTCTGATTTTTCCTTTTCCTCTTTATCCCTATTTTCGTAGTACTGTGCAGTCGCAAGTATTTGCGCTGTCGTAGATACAGCCCACGCACTTTCTGAGTCTTTTAATTTATTGCATAATTCAGGTAACAAATTATGCACAAATTTATCGACAAACAATCTCTGTCCTCCTTCTGTACTCATGTCCTGACCACTATGATCTACAAAAGTCTCTTCAAACCTCGTGAAGAAGTCGGAGACACTTTCGTCTTTCTTCTGCCTGCATGCTGACAGCTTGTCCCAATTCACACGCAATGCTGGCATCAGAGTCTTCATTAGATCAATTATTCTACCTGGCAGATTAGCAATTAGAGGTTCGGGTTTCGCACCACCTATTTGCTGACCATCTGCTGCAGTGATAGCTGCCCAATCACCACCTAAAGCAGCTTGATGATCCTCTCTACGAATTTTAGCCCACACTGGTTACGGAACTACGTTACCAAACAACATATCGATGTCGGCTAAGTTCATTATACAAGCCTCAACTGTCTGTGTTAATTCCTTGTAATATCCAGCTGGATTTTTACGTGGGTCTGGCAAGGCCTGTTTCACCGCTAGCACTTCTGCTCGCTTCCATGGAATGTGTATCCACACTCGTTGGAACTGTGCTGGAGCAGCTGCAATACCTGCATTATCATCACGTTGTATTGCTTCGCGCCAAATTGGAGGAACCTCCCTCATAGGATATTGGCGACTTAGCTTCACTTTACCTTTTTCTAAATCTCTCGGTGAACGAAGAGATGGATCATTCCTAAAACTTAAAATAAGTTCCATCGCTTCCTTTATATTCTCACCCACTATCATTCCAGCAGCAAACTCTTTTTGAACTCTAATTAAATCTTCCAAATCTGATTCGACATCGTCTTCTTCACGTAACAACGAGCACATCTCATCAAAGACGTACCGTTGCATTGGTTCCTTCCACTGCATAAATGTGTCTAACACATCTCTCGTACTATACCTTCTACTCTTCGAAATCCATCTGAGAGCCGTGGAATCTAAAATTCCCCGTTCCTCAGTACTTGGTAGCTGACTACGTCTCTGAACTGAATCAGGAGTAGGAGTCTTAATCAAAGTTTTATATATAGGAGACAGCATATTAGTAACAGAATCAGTGATTCTTCGACGAACAGAAAGTGGAGTTAGCACACTCGCAGACGTAGAGAATGCAGTAGAGGTAGGAATAGATAACGGAACAGTAGGAGTATCGAGAAAAATAGTTTGAGGAACAGTAGGTACGGATGTAGGTATAGAGGCTGGCAGTGTAGGAAGAGGAGGAGCTGTAGGAACATTCACATTCATCACAGGAGGTACGGGAACTTGATTCTGGGGGACAGGAGCAGGAACACCAGGTTGTCCAGCAACCGGCAATTGAACATTCGGGACGAGTGGAGCCGCAGCACCTTGTGCATACGGTGGAGGTGACCGTAACAGATAAGATAACAGAGGATCGTTTTCGGAATCCTCCAGTATCTTAGCCATTTTCGATGGCAAGGCAGGATAGCACTTGTCGATCGCTAAGTTATGCTCTCTAATTGCTATATCTATGGCCTTCTCACACTCGTTAGTCTGCAACTGTTTAGTCGCTTGTTCTAGAGTTAACTCTTCTTGTTCTTTCTGTTCTCTCTTCAACCTTTTCATTTCTCTCTGTTTGGATTCTTTTCGCCAATAACGGAAAGAATCAAACATTGCCGGCCGGGCTTTCTTCTTAAACAATTTCGCTTCTAAGTTGTCGAGAATCTCTGGTTCAAAACTACCATGCAGTGGCCAACTAAGGACACCATCCTTCTTACAGTAACGGACCCATACCTCATTATAAGATATAGGACCCACGCCATGTTTACAATATAAATCATATAGGGGAGTCCCAATCGGAGGAACCAGACAAGAGTCCTCCAATCGTGAGTCACTGTTGCAACTAAAACAAGACAACATTTTCCGACTTACCATTTTCAGTCCGGAACACAAAACAAACAAACACGGAACAAATATGTGCACTCGAACCAAGAACTTAGGCCTACCAAAACGAACTGATGTATCGATACCCAAACTAAACCAAAAAGATTATCGTAACTAGAACAACCAGTGATAATCTTATAAGACTAAACCAAACCAAGAACCGATCAAGGATTTTAACAATCCTCACAAAAGTAACCAGCTAGCTATCACTAAATACTTAACTGAGTCACTGAAGACGTCACCAAGGAGAAACCCGTCACGTTTCGCCGTACTAAGGACTGCACCACGGGTCCAAGACAGGGCGACGGTCAAGGCAACGGCCCACTGCAGCCGTCCTGAACGGGAAACCCTCGTGGAAGAGAACTTCGGGCCACTTTTGCGATATGCCGGGATCGATGAAGTGGGGCGCCTCCCTCAGGAATCTTGACACGAAGCTTCTCGAACTCTTCAGGCTTTTGGACCGGTACCGAATGACGTCGCCCCATGTTGGGCGCCAATTGGAGTTCTGGACTTTTTGGTTCCGTCCAGAGGTGTCAGGGAACAACACCCAAAGACCCCGGAGTTCCACCTGCCTTGGTGCACAAATGAACAGAAACACGGGCTTCTCGATGGTGGCGTCAAAGACCAAAGGTTTATTACTGCAGGGACACAGAAGTCACAGATACTACACACGGGCAGTAACCAGGAGCCTGTTCGATTTGTACAAAGAGGGCTGCTCCTTATATACTGTTTTTTATGCTAGGGGCAAATTCTTTACATGTAATACATTCCCAAAACCTTTGTGTCTAAAACAATAAATATTTGGCGTTACACAGGAACCGTCGATAATATCTGAGGCCAAACATTGCGAAAAGAGGGGTTCCCACTAGTTTGTCACAATTCCCTGTCAATATTGCATTCAGGACTCGGACCGCCTCATCGTAAAGTTCGTTACCTCCCCCTAATAAAGATTCAGAAAGAAAGAAACAGAGCCAGGTGTGGAAGATAGGAAAGCGGGATAAGAGATGCTTGTGGGTTGTAAATGGGCAAGGCTACCGGCTTCGGCCGCCTAATCATGATCAGGTACAATGGACACGAAGACCAGTTTGGCAGGGCTGGCCTCGGGCAGAGGAGGCAGCCCTTGTCGAGTCATGCAGCTACAGCGTGATCTGGTTTAAGGTGTACGTGTCATGTAAGAGGTGAATCTCCGGCTAAGGCTATGTGTCCTTAATCAAAGTGGAGTGATCAGAGGTTATTGCGTATGTGAGGGCAAGAATCACAAAATGGCGGCCATGATCTAAGATGGATGCCGTGGGTAGATCAGAAATATGTCAATAGAAGGAGTGCTCTTGCTTGTAGCGTAGCGAAAACACCAGGATATACTAAATGGATCATTTGCGGTTCGCTGATACCAATATTATGTATTTCCGACAAATTTGAAAACACGGGTTCAAATTGTCACGGAACCGTCACGGAACCTCAGAACCGGTTTCTGGCATTACAGCCGTCTTCGGCCCGGCTTGCTTGAATCCTGATGGTGCAATGAGCAAGGGACTCACATCTGAGTATACCCTTCCACGCTTATGGTGGACAAAATAATTAAACAACAAGGGGTGGTACTCAGACATGAGCCCCTTTCTCACTGCACCATCAGGATTCAAGCAAGCCGGGCCGAAGACGGCTGAAATGCCAGAAACCGGTCCCCGGTAGCTTGTCTCCTTTCTGGTGAAGAATAGGCTTGGTACTTTAGTCTGCCCTGTTCCCATGATGCACTGGGCCAGGGACAGACTGATTTGCATATAGCCAGGTTCTGAGCTGGGATGGTGCAGTGAGATAAATAACGGTGATGGATCAAGCCCTGATCTTTGGACTGGGTAAGAGTGGTCTGCTTAATTCAGACACTCTGTTCATCACCACCCCCTTTTCTGAATCGTTTTTGGCCACTATAGGTGTGGCAGGGTATACTCAGACATCAGTCCCTTTCTCACTGCACCATCAGGATTCAAGCAAGCTGGGCCGAAGACGGCTGAAATGCCAGAAACCGGTCCCCGGTAGCTTGTCTCCTTTCTGGTGAAGAATTGGCTTGGTAGTTTAGTCTGCCCTGTTCCCATGATGCACTGGGCCAGGGACAGACTGATTTGCATATAGCCAGGTTCTGAGCTGGGATGGTGCAGTGTGATAAATAACGGTGATGGATCAAGCCCTGATCTTTGGACTGGGTAAGAGTGGTCTGCTTAATTCAGACACTCTGTTCATCACCACCCCCTTTTCTGAATCGAAATTAGATATTGAGCAGTGTCCATACAGTACAGTGGAAGTCAAGGAGGCTTAGGAACTTCTTGTAATGAAGGTTGGGGTGTAAAGGATTTTTTTTGCACCGTCATCCAGAAATTGTGTGATAGGAGACCATAGCTGCAATCGTATCGTGGCGAGCGATAGTGGATGTACAAGAGTCGTGTCCAATCTATAGCATACCACCAGGCGAGAAATGATAATTTAGAGGTGTCCTTCCAAGTCTTTGTTATGTGTTGAAAAGCGACTGCTAATAGCAGATCTATGATTTGCGTGTGCGAATGTCTTTTCTTTCAATCAATGGATAAGCGGCCTATCATAATAATAATGAAGGAAAGGGGAGCTGTGGTGTTGAATATGATGGTAATTTGAGACCAAACCTGTTCCCAAAACTTAAAAACATATGGGCATGTGAATACCATATGTTTTAAGTCAGCAGTGTCATGGGAACAAGTCCAGCGTGTACTGGGAGTAGCAGTATGTATCCTATGTAAATGTACAGGTGTAAGAAGCAGCCTGTTATAAATGAAGAACATTGTTTGTGTGGTACTTGCCGCTCTAGATGATTTCCTTATTTTTATCCGTATTCTATTCCATAGAGATACGGGCCAATCAATGCCCACGTCAGTCTCCCAGGAGCCTTCTATCTTAGATTTGCCCCTGTTTATGGAAGATTGTTCTCGACAGGAATAAATGGTAGAGGCTTTAGGATAAAGATGTAGAAAACTATCCCAAGTGCAATCAATCTGGGAGGTCGAAGAGAATGTTTGTGAAAACTGAGCGCAGGTTTAAAGCAGTTTGCAGGATTGAAAATTTATGCTGAAAGGAAATGGTGGGTGATAGAGGTCATGTACCCTTGAAAATTGAAGAAGGAACTTTATTTCTCCAGTTTATAGGTTTATTTTTAACAAGTATACATTTCTTGTGCCAAATTTTGAATTTGAGAAAGGTGTCAAAAATCATGTGGAACCAGAGGAAGAGTGGCTTTTACTATTTTACATGAGTGTTTGATTACTGGTGTATAGCTTTTCTGCGGTTTGCGATTAAAAGAAAGATATCCTTGAAATGAAAAGGGTGCTATAAATGAAGCCTCGAGATCAACCCATAATGGGTTGTTAGAAGATTGGTCCAATTTGTTAATTGCTTCAATTGAAATGCTCTATGATAGTTGGAAAAATGGGGAAAATTGACACCTCCTTCTGATTTTGGTTGCGTTAGTTTCTGTAGTGCCATTCTTGTTTTTTTGTTATTCCATAAAAATTATGTTAGTATAGAAATGATCTCATGAAAACATTTAGCTGGTAAAGATAATGGTATATTAGAAATGACGTAAAGTATTATAGGGGTAAGCATAATTTTAATGGTGTCTAAACGTTCCCACCAAGAGAGATGGAGCTGGGGCGAATCGTTCTGTGAGCATTTTTAATTTATCTATAAATTTATCTTAATATCTGGAGTCTTTACCATCTTTCGGTATGAGACATAATAAGGCCTCTAGAAATTTGCCTGATGAGTTACGAGAAGAAGTGAAGAAAGAAATGAGAGTGTGTAAGTACGGAATGAGGAGCTGGGCAAAATGTAAAAAAAAGACGGGTTGCGCAGTCTCCAGGCGTCAACTAAGTTCCTCTGTTTTATAGTTCGTAAGAAAGCTCTGTGTGAATTGTTTGGGATGAAAGGAACCTTAGAATTTTGATCAAGAAAGGGGTCATCACTTGGTTACAATCACCTGCAAAAATTAAATTCTCTGAAGGATATTTTAAGAGTAGTTGGGAAATGCGGGACCAAACGTAGACATCACCATTGGTGGGAGCATATATGTTGAATAAAGATATGTTTTTTTCTCCAATCAATAGGTTAGTAAACAGCCATCTACCTTCACTTTCTGATTCCTGTGAGATGAGTTTGGCATTCAATGCTTTATGACATAAGGTTATACCACCGTTTCTCTTGCCATCCACTGGTGAGAAGAAAGTTTCACCATTCCAGTTCCTCTTGAACTTCAATGATTCACTTTCTGTAAGATGTGGCTCTTGTAGCAGAGCTATCTTGACATCCGTCTTAGATAAGTCTGATAGAAGTTGTTGTCTTTTAATGGGAGAATTTAAGCTTCTGACATTTCAAGTAACAATTTTTAAGAACATATAAAGCAAGTAAAATAAAAATTCATTTGAACCAATAATAGCATATATATTTTCAAACTAGCAGCCCGCCCCGGGGTTGCCTGGGGCAGAAGGGGGGCTAGGAGCAGCATTTTAGGCGAGGCAGTCTGGGCAATGTCGGGGCGGGCGGGGGCCCAGGCGGGAGTGCACAGAAGCATAAAATGCTGCCCCCAGCCCCCTTCTGCCCCGGGCAACGCCGGGGCAGGCTGCTAGTAATAGTAGTATAGATATAAAACATATAATAGGTACGAAGTTTAACATTATGGAAATCAATCGATTAGAAAAGGAAAAATATGATAAAGTGATAAGGAGTAGAAAGAGAACAAAAGGGTTAGGGAAGGGTAGTTTCTAGGAAAACAAGTAAGGAAATGGGGAAACAGAGAAAGGGAGAATAATATAAGTAAGAAGAGAGAAACAATTGGTGTGAGAAAAATTATGGAAAACACAAATGACATACTTACAAAGTGGGGGAGATGAGAAAAAAGGGAACGAAATTTCACTCCTGTCCAGTGCACAGCACAAGTGGTGATACAACAATGTATGTATTAATAATCCATGTTTCCGAAAATAATTGTTCCAAAATACTCCAAAATGATCTCACAAATTGCTTTTATTCTTCATGAACACACGTAAGAAGCAATGGTATTTTGCACAGCTTCTCATGCTACGGATATGTCTATCCAGGCTTTTTCCTAGCACGTAGAAAATACAACATCATCCTGCGCTTTCAGCTTCTATTACCCAATGCATTTCAGGCCATGTTTGGCCCTTCGTCAGGGATCCATAACATCTCCCTCTTAAAATCTCAACACCGTCTCCCTCTCTGAACGTAACATGAGCGCATAGCACCTTGGTTCGTCCACATGGGACAATGACGAGTCCAGACTACAAGCGGGAAGACGGGAGAAGAGACAAACCCAACGAGCAAAAGAACATAGGGGAAATACATCAAGAAAACAAAACCTGCAAGGGAAAAAGAGGATCAATAAGCATGCTAAACAATTGAGTAAAGAAATAGTATCTTCAATCAATAATACATAAGAAAAAAATGTTAACAAGAAAAAACAAGAGTAAAAAACTCAAGCAAAACTAAATCAAGAATAACTATTTTTTCTGCGTTGAGGAGGTGTCCGTAGACACCGCATGACAAGAATTGAGGAAACTTTTCCGCTTTATGGGATCCTCATATGTAGTAGTCTTGTTGTTGATGGTCACCTTGGATAGGCAAGGATGAAAAAAACCATATCGTGCACCAATAAAACAAACACATGGTCTCATTGCCAGAAAGTCCCTGCGTCTGTCACGCTGGGTTTGGAGTACTCAAGAGAGAAAAACAGAGGATTTCCGGACCAGGTAATCGGGTTGATTGCTCTGGCTGCAGACAAACCCTTAAGCATGTCGGTATATTCTAAAAAATACCAGATGAAGCCTCTTGGTTTCTGCCTTGTAGAAGAGCTCACTAAAGAGACAGGGCCTAAACAGTGACCTCGTTGTATGTTGAGAAGAGTATCCTGCGGTAAATTGAGGACCTTTGGAAGAAAAGATTTGAAGAAGTTGATGGGGTCTAAACCCTCTGAGCCTTCTGGTAATCTGAAAATACAGAAGTTGTTGCGACTGTTTCTGTTTTCAAGATTTTCAACTTGTTTTTGGAGCGTTGATACTTGAGAGTAAAGAGTCTCCATTTTGACGTGAGATGAGGAAAGAGATTCGATGCTATGTTCCACTGTGGTAATTCTGTTCTCCAAACTTGACCAACTGTCAGTTAGTATTTTTGAGTTAGTTTCCTACACAAAGGGACAAAGAGCCCTGATTTCCTCCAATAGTAGATCCAAAGAGACTGAAGAGGATTGTTTGGAAGGAGAAGGAGGGTCTTTCTTTAGACGTTTGCTTGGCATTTTGTTGGTGTTCTAGGAAGTTGTAGTGTAGGATGACGTGGCACCCTTAGGCAAAACATTTGTTGAGTCATCCATCACAAAGCAGTTTATGCTGAATAAAGAGTGAAGAATGAGGTAAAACTTGAGTTAAATGATCCAAGTACCTGGACAAGGAAGAGAAAGTACAACAGCTTCTGAATGAAGAAAACGCACTTGTTGACAAAAACAGCTGGTAAGTGTTGAGAAATACCACAAAATTGTCAAAAATAGGTGTGCGAATGGAGAAAAACAAGGGTGAGTAGTAGCGAACCTCACTGGTCAAATATGAAAGGGGTACAACATTATATGATGCAAAATAAACTCAAGTAGATGTTACAGTCATTGTAAGGTAAACATCACCCTGCTGGTAAATGGCACAATGTGCGATTATCCCTTGCGTAAGTAAGATGGAGCAGGTACAGAAGGGAGACAAAATATAATAAAAAGAAAGGAAAAACATTGTAGAGATTGGTATCGCAAGGCTGTTCAAACATGCTGCCAGAAGCTGAGTAGATCATATAGCCTTTGAAGGTTACATCAGGCACAGGCATGTAGGGAAATAGAAATACAAAAAAGATAGCAGTGAAGAATCCTTGGACATAATTGAAGGGAGCAATGTCCATCAGTTGAAATACGAAGTTAATTGAGGCTGCTAAGGAGCATATTAATTACTAAGGAAGTCTATGACAGGAATCCTGCGAAGTGCGATACAAAATGGCGGCAGCTTAAAAAACGGAACCGCTCTGATGAGCGAAGAGTGAAAAAAGCAGCTTATGTTGCAAGGAGGAGAGTCAAAAGCGTTCCGTCGTGAGCAGCGAAATTAAGGCTGACTATTAGTCTGGAAACCTTGCAGGCGGTAGGAATGCTTTCAGGTTGACCAGCTGCCATTTCCCTTGGGTGCTAGCCATGCCCCCCCTATCATTTTTGCATTTTGATCACCACCAGTTATGCTGGGCGCCAGTGCGGCCGCTTTGGCATTTTATAGATGGGCTGTAGATAAGGCCACTGAAATTATGCGTCAGGAAAGGAAAAAAGTATGCAGCAGGGCTGTGGAAATTATACAGCAAGAAAAGCAAATTATGCGGCATAATGCACCACATTTTGTAATAGTATTACTTCATTATTGCATCATGTTTAAACTTGGTATCACTGTCTTGGCATTGGTTGTACCTCATTAGTCCCAATTTAACTACCAAATATATCAATAAGCACCACAAAGGTGACCAGTCCAGCTTTGCAAAGGGCCTTCCACTGTATGACAACATGTGTTGTGGCATTTTTAGTAACTATTGAACCATTTGAGCTACAAACAATATTTGTTTGTTGGGAAAAATCTACAGATTATGTGGCATATGATGGATTATGTGGCAGATGCAGCACATCTATAATAATGCGAAAATGGCTGCAGCCGCAAAATCGCTTAATTCCAATGACCCTAGCTGTAGATCAGGGGCTGCTTTAAAATCTGGTGGGCTGCCATGATACAGCCATGCCCCCATTGGCACATTCTTGTTGCTTTGTATCATGCAGTATGGGTCGATTTAGACATTTCTGCCAGTGCTGGTTTTAGCTTCCACTCAAGCCCAGATCATGCAGAGTCACTCTTCCACTCTATCGGCAGGCATAGTCCATGTCTCATGTACTGCACCAGTCGCACACTGCCACAGCTCTTTGGCCCATTTCAGCACTGCCTCTTCTCATGGTCATTGCAAGGTCAAGCTAGAAGCTGATGTTCCATACAATGTCCCCAATGGAATCACACTTGATCACCTCTCTTGCCTACCATCTTTGGCCCCATGAATCCTACAGAATTTCAAAAATAAATTCCCCTAGGTAAGCCCTGAACACAACTTGCTCAAATAACGCATCATAATACAACATAAACCATTTTGTACATTAGTACACGGTGTATAGTATTCTTCTTTGAGTTATTGTCGCTACGTATTTTATTTACACTTTTTGTAACTCAAACACTTGCTGCTATTCTGTTTACGTATCCCACAGTATTTCGTTTATTCTTGTTTTAAACCATTATTATTTACTTTTACCTACTCTCTAAGTACTGCATGCTGTTGCTGCTGTGCTTACTATGTAAAGCACTAAGTTGTCATGAACATTATCGCTAAGATGCCATATTTCACTCTACCTCAGTGGAAAACTATCCCCTGCCTCAACTACTTCTGACCTGTCACGGTCACATGCCCTAATGTCTATTGGATTCTTCTTTTCATAATGTTGCAATGTATCTTTGTTTATGCACTGTTGCAATTTTGTTTACATATTCCACTGTACACTGTTTACTACTTTTACAGTTACTATGTGTATATTTGTATATATGTATATATATATTCACTGAAAAAAACATAGGTTTCACACCAGTTATAGTTAGCTGGAAATTTTACTGACATAAAACCATTGAAATTCCCACGTTATAGTTAGTTGGACTCTATAACTTGCGCGCCTGCAGCACTGCTGATGACGTCACATATTACATCACTCATGACATGGTCAGTGACATCACTCATGACATCACTGATGACACCATCCAGTGAATGTGTGTCTTTCTGAAAAATAAATATGTTTTATATATGTTTTTGTAAAGGTCAATGGAAGAATACATTTTTAAATAAGTGTCTAAATGGATGTTTAAAAAAAAATTGATTGGTTAACTGGCTTATAAAGTGTATCTTAGTGAATACATATATTAGCGAGTATTTTTTAAATATTTAAATATATGTATCAGTGTTTCACTTTGTGTATAAGTGGCTGCATGGGTTGGTGATTGACTCACTGTTTGTATGTGTTTTGAAGACAGCATATGTGCAGGACTGTATGGGTGGATGAGTGTGTATATATGTGTGTTAGTGAGTGAATGCCTGCCTCACTAGTGTCTTTATGAGTAACTACATATGTTTTAATCTAGTATATGTGAGTATTGATGTATATAAGTGAGTATATGTGAGAGTGAGAGATTGAAAGAGTTCCTGTTTAAATAAGTATGTGTTTCTATAAGTGATTGTTTAAGAGAGTAAGTATGTGTAAGTTTCCTTAGAAGTAATGTGCTAGTGTGTGTGTAGTTGTATATGCAAATACATGGATGTTCAATAGTTTATTTGCATGTGTGAGTATGTGTGTGAGTAACTTTTGGATGACTGTCGGTGTGTAACAGGATGTATATGTGTATCACTACATATGATGAGTGAGTATATGTATGAGTGACTATATAGAACTGTTGCTGAATGAGTGGATGTGTATATAGATGGTGGAATTACTGAATTGGTTGTTGTAACTGGTATGGGTATCTCCATTTTTTTGAAAATGTTAGTTTCTATTTTTGAATATGTGTTTCAACGGTTACATTACACTGAAAGGAGGTCTGTCAGTCTGTCACAAGGATGGTGTCATCAGTGATGTCATGAGTGATGTCACTGACCATGTCATGAGTGATGTAATATGTGACGTCATCAGCAGTGCATTGCAGGCGCGCAAGTTATAGTGAGTCCAACTAACTATAACGTGGAAATTTCAATGGTTTTATGTCAGTAAAATTTCCAGCTAACTATAACTGGTGTGAAACCTATGGTTTTTTCAGTGAATTTAATAGGTTTTTAAAATGGTAAATCCTAACTATAACTGGTGTGAAACCTATGGTTTTTTCAGTGAATTTCATAGGTTTTTTAAATGCTAATTCCTAACTATAACTGGTGTGAAACCTTTGGTTTTTTCAGTGAATTTGAAAGGTTTTTTAATAGCAAATTTCTATAGCTATGAAATGTAATATTTTTTATAATGAATCCTATATTGTATATTGATGTAATACTATTTTTTTTATGTATATTCATGTTTTTTTTTTTTTTAACCTGGAGCGTTCCCGGTGCGCGTCCCGGTGAGCGCACCGGTAAGCGCAGTCTTTCTGCGCGCCCCAGGGCGCGTACCGGTGAGCGTCCCGTTAGCGCTTTTGCCGCGAACGAAAACATTATCGTGACGTATCACGTAGCCGCGTCCGCGTGATACGCACGGCGTAAGCGCACCCGGAAGCACTCGAGCGCATACGATCGCGCAATGTAAGCATCCGACTCGCTTACGTGACGCGAACCTGGGCGCCCCCCGGGGGCGCGTAGCGTAAGCGCGTCGGGTCATGTGACCTAAAAATAACACTTTTTATTGGTTCAGGACAGTTTTGGTTTCCAAATGATGAAAGCCCTGGTCCTGTGACCTAAAAATAACACTTTTCATTGGTTCAGGACAGTTTTCTTTCCAATTAAGGAAAGCCCCCACCTTTTTCCTCATTCTCACTTTGTACTTTGAGTGAAGAAGACCTGTTGAAAGACCTCTCTGTACCTTTTTGGACTGGCTTCAGTAGCAGCAGCAGCAGGAGCATCTCAGCCACCACCACCACCACCACCACCAAGAGGACCACCACAACACCACCATGCTGGTGACAACCACAATTGCCCCAAAAAACATAATTTTTTCCTGATTTTTTTTTGCTCCAGTTGAGCCGTTTTCAATTCCCTGTTTTTTGTTTCTCCCCATAAAAATAACAAAAAAATATAAAATAGTTCATAAAAGCCAAAAAAAGTACAAAATGTTAAAAAAAAATAAAAAAATATAAAACAAAAAGAAGAAAAAAACAGTTCTTTTTAGAACTACCTCCAATTTATAAAAAAAGGCTACATTTTTTTAAAACTCTGTCTTATTTATTTATTTATTTATTTATTTATTGAAAAGTTTTGTATAGCGCGAACAAGACCCGTGGGTATCAGAGCGCTTTACATAGAGGTAAGATACGCATGTTAATAATATGAAGCCCATTAAACAGCATATAGGTATGAGGTAGATGATTATAAGGCTTTGGTGAATGCTTCCGGCGTATAAGACGACCCGGCGTATAAGACGACCCCCTACTTTGCTTGATAAAATTTAGGTTTTGTGCTATACTCACCGTATAAGACGACCCCCACTTCCAGCGCAGTCCAACACAGTCCTGCATAGCCATTCCGAGAATGTATTTTGAACTTACCGTATTAGTGATTCTAATCCTCCTCCCTGTGGGTGAGCAGTAAGGCTTTATCAGTGGACAGTGTTACCTAAGCGTTTATTTTACAAACTCAAAGACTGAACTCAAACAAATTGGTTGTATAAACAATCTTGCTTTACTCGCAATATTTTTATTTAGAACCATATGAAAAACTGTCACTTCTGAATATACCTGTTTGTCATGAAACATGTACGGTACGGTAAACATAAATTAGTGCATGAAACAGTGCAAGTGGATTAAACTTTCCATAACTTTTCATAAATCCAAGCGATTTCTACAGGATTTACAACGTTCCCTTTAAAAGCCTTCAAAATCCTCCTCTTCGTCATCTGATCTCATAAGTAAGTCAATGAGATCTTGTGGTACATCTGTAAGGCAGTCATCGTATGGATCTGGTACCAATTCCGTATCAGATGATGTGGTCTCTTCTTCGGCATCCTCTTCATCTTGCCACAAATAGTCGTCCTCCATACCATCTAATGAATTTGATATGCCACACTTCTTGAAAGACTTTATTACAGTTTCTGCATCAATGTCGTTCCAGGCCTTTATAACAAAGGTGCACAAAACATCCAACTGTGGAGCACGCATGTTTCCTCCTTTTGTGAATGTTTTTTCACCGCTAACCATCCACTCATTCCACTGTTCTCGGATTCGATCTTTAAATGGCTTGTTTAGGCACACATCCAGTGGCTGCACCAACGATGTCAATCCTCCAGGTATAACTGCAGCATCTGTTTTTAGTCTTGCCAGCCTTTGCTTGGTGCTTGGAGTTAAATGAGCCCTGAACATATCCCACACCAGTAGACTACATCTTTGTAGAAGTCCACCTGGTCGCCTGCTCCATACATTATCAAGCCATAGCTTTACCCCTTCTTCATCCATCCATCCTTTCTCATTCACATGCACAAAACAACCAACAGGAAACTTGAGTTTCGGCATTGTTTTTCTTTTGAAAATAACCATTGGTCTCAGCTTTGCGCCATCAGCTGTGCATGCTAGTACCACTGTGAAACTGGACTTCTCATGTCCTGTTGTTTTTATTAAAATTGTCTTTTCACCTTTTTGATGGACAGTTTTGTTGGCAATCATATCGAAATTCATTGGAGTTTCATCCATATTTCCGATGCTACTTAGCGCATAGCCATGTTCATTGCGCAGCCTAATAACGTAGCGATGGAAGCTATGCATTTTGGCATCAAGATCCGCAGGTAATTTTTGGGCAATTTTTGTCTTTTGCCGCAATACCAGATTATGTCTTCCCAAGAATCTGGTACACCAGGATACAGTGGCCTTAAATCTGTTGCTGAGATCTGGGTTAGATTTGGCCCACTGAAGTGCAACCAATCGGATTTTATTTCGGGTCACGACATAACCGCTTTGCCGATGCTCGGTCACCATGTCTGCTACATGCTTTTCGAGTTCTGGCCAATGTGGGGTGCCTCTTCTTAATGCACACTTACCCCTTGGCATACTCCGTAATGCTTTCTCATTTGCTCTCCAGGCCCCAACCATCTTTTCTGTCACTCCATATTGTCTTGCAGCAGCACAGTTATTATGTTCCATGGCAAAATCCACAACAAAAGTTTGTAACTGGCTTCATATTTCCTTCTTCTTGCCACTGCTGGAGCCTTGCTGGGTTCTTGACTGCCAGCCATTTGCACTGGATGTACTGCTGGAGCCTTGCCGGGTTCTTCACTGTCTGCCATTTGCACTAGATGTGCTGCTGGAGCCTTGCCGGGTTCTTGACTGTCAGCCATTTGCACTGGATGCACTGGTGCTGTACAGTATGAACAGGTGCAGAGACTGGTGCTGTGCTGTACTGTCTTCACCACCACATGTACGGTACGGCAAATACGGTATCTGCTCACCAGACTGCCTTTCCTCTTCGCAACAACCAGCCAATCACGGCAAGTGCTCTACTGCCTTTGGGAACATTCGGGAACATTCTACAGTCCCCTTTCTATGCCCACGCCCATGTCAAGGAGAGAGGAGCGCGTGCCAAACGTGCCAAACGTGTCAACACACCGGGCGCTGCCATCTTCGGCGCTGGCTGCCCGTTACCATATACCGTATTTCGGACGTCCTGCTGCCTCGTCCTGCTGCCTCGTCTGCCTGGGGATGTGCAAGCGGTTGGAGGCGCGTGTACAGCGGCAGCGGCAGTTGAGGTAAGACTCATGGCGCCATTTGCTCGCTTGTGAAGCGGTTTGACACCTTCGAGTGAAGTCCTCGCTATGAAAAAAACGCTTGCTTTCGATACTTGCACAGTTCATGGCGCGGGGCCTGGGTGTGGACGTTGCCAGGGCCGGTGGATGTATTTTTTAACATAAGGTGTGTTGTTTCTTGTTACATATTTCCTATTGTGAAGCGGTCTGACACCTTCGAGTGAAGTCCTCGCTATGAAAAAAAACGCTTGCTTTCGATACTTGCACAGTTCATGGCGCGGGGCCTGGGTGTGGACGTTGCCAGTGCCGGTGGCTGTATTTTTTAACATAAGGTGTGTTGTTTCTTGTTATTTCCTATTGTGAAGCGGTCTGACACCTTCGAGTGAAGTCCTCGCTATGTAAAAGCGCATGAAAACATACCATAAAATTTGGTACCCGGCGTATAAGACGACCCCCGACTTTCCAGAACATTTTACGGGGTTAAAAAGTCGTCTTATACGCCGGAAAATACAGTAAATAACTTCCTTCCATTTTAAGATGTTAGTCTATTACATTATATAGTACTTTAAAGCATGAGATATTAACATAATCATTTTCGTCGTACATATGAGGTAGTAGGTTATATGGTTATATAGTTTCAGGTAGAGATAATGGTATAAGTTCACTTTAACATGAGGTAGCAGTAGGTGTTCAGATTAATCACAAGAGGTGTCATTAGTTTTGCCTCATCGTTTCTCTTCATCTAAATCACGTCGAATATTCTCATTAGAAGGCGTAAGAGTTTAGTTTGAGTACAGGATTGTATCACATAGTGGTCCATGAAATTCTCTACGTAAAGTATTTACTCATTAAGAAGCTCTTCGCTTCCCGCTTAAATGTTGAGGTGTTAGGAGTTTTCCTGATGCTAGGGGGGAGTGAGTTCCAGATTCTAGGGGCCGCTCCAGAGAACGCTCTGTCATAAGTTTTTTTCTTTCTGAAGATGGCTGGTCGCAGCACCAACTCCGTGGCACTCCTGGCCGGTCTGTTTCCTCCTGACAGCACAATTTTCTTGGATAGGTATCCCGGAGTATTGTGGTGAAGTGCTCTATGGGTGATACATGCGATCTTTAGTTGAATCCTGGCCTCATAGGGTAGCCAGTTTAGAGCTTTCAAGTGCGGAGATATGTGGTCAAACTTCCTTGATCCAGAGATGAGTCTCGCCGCAGCGTTGAGGCAAGCTTTTAGTGGCACTGTGGATGTTTTTGGTAAACCCGCTAAGGTAGTGCAACCATATTCAATTCTCGAGATGACTAAGGATTGGGTTGCCAGTTTCAGATCGGATTCTGAGATAAATGGTTTCAGTTTTCTTAGGTAGTTCAGGTGGAAGCGGGCGCTTTTAGCCATTGAATTGATGTGAGCTTTCATGTCAAGGTTCTCATCTAAAGTAATTCCAAATGACTTGGCTGAGTTGACGAGCGTCGGGGTGCAGTTGAGCGCCGTCACCAACTTGGTCCATTCTTTTATTTCCGTAACGCTCCTTTTTTCCCCATGGTACGTTCCCCGGTCCGCTCCCCGGTGAGACGCCGCACAAAACATGAAGAATGCAGACTGCCTGGAGCGAAGAGACAGGACTCAAGCTCCGAGGCAGAAGAAGCAGTTGAGGTTTAATGAAATGGCAGCGGACACCTTACAGCTCACTGGAGAGCTTAGAATCTGCAAATTAATAGTGAAAACACGGCGAATACCCACCGTCAGGTGAAGACTACAACTGTGAGGGGACCACGAATCCCATAAACATTGGGCGTAGTTAAACACGCCCACAGGAGGGCTTTCCACCAAAGGAGGTTTAACATACATCGATTCACCCCCTCATCTTATTTGCTGTCTTTCAAGCAAGGCCCGTGAACAAGGAAGAGTGTACTTCCGAAACGCGTAGGGCTCACAAAATAATACAAGATGCTGCTTGCTGTTTGCCGGAATAAAGGACAATGTTAAGAATAACACAGAGTCCGGCTGTTTCTTTAGGCGCATTCTCAAGCGAGGGTAACTCAAGTTTGGAAAAAAAATATATATATATATATATTACCTACTGGCAGTCGCCAGTAGATAGTTATAGTTAGGATTTTTTTCAATGCAAAATCTCAAAATTCTATTTGGAATAACTTTGGCACCGCTTGGTAGGATAGAGACACAAGAGGTGGAAAAAAAAGGGGGAAATGACCATAAGGGGGCAGGGTAGACCCCCCTGACCCCCTAAGTTTGATGTGGGGGCTATAAAAGGTTTCCGTGGTGCAAAATATATATATATTTTTTTGATTTGCGCGGAGGGAGCGCCCGGTACGCGCACCGGGGAGCGGACCGGGGAGCGGCCCATGGGGAAAGAAGAATGACAGAGTTATTAATAAATGTAGCCTTTTTTTTATAAATTGGAGGTAGTTCTAAAAAGAACTGTTTTTTTCTTCTTTTTGTTGTTTTATATTTTTTGTGTGTTTTTGGAACATTTTGTACTTTTTTTGGCTTTTATGAACTATTTTATATATTTTTTGGTATTTTTATGGGGATAAACGAAAAAACAGGGAATTGAAAATGGCTCAACTAGAGCAGAAAAAATAATAAGAAAAAATTAGGGTTTTTTGGGGCATTTGTGGTTGTCCCCAGCAAGGACGATGAGCTTTATGCTCAGTTCACCATAGGAGATGGTCTTACCACAATGTATACATGTTATACGGAAATCCCCAAACCGTGGCTGAATGCAAGGGATCGTCTCCCTTGCCTCTGGTCCAGTTGGAGTGGGTTGATTTCTTTAGGAGGTGGAGCTTGAAGATTGGGGAAGGTTACTGGCCAGTTCCCTCATCTCTGCAGCAGAATAGTTGATTGGATGCTTGCGCTGCATGTGGCGAATCATGGTGTTGTTTCTGAAAGAGTATTTCTTATTAGGGTTTCCCCTGGAAAGTTCCACGCCACAGATTCGGCAAGTCACCTTGGCCACATTTACTTTTTTCTTGCCCTCTGGGTTCGAAAAAAACTCCCATACAATGTGTGGTTTTGGCTGGTATGGGGTATTGTGTTCTTGCAGCCATCTTCTCCTCCCCTCCTCCTCTTCCTCCTCCTCCTCCTCTTGTTGACCACCAATGTAATCTTGTGGTGGTCCTCTTGGTGGTTGTGGTGCAGATGCTCCAGCTGCTGCTGCTATTGAAGCCATTTCAAAGGACAAAATATACCTGAAAGATTGCAAAACAGGTCTTCCTAAGTCAAAGGACGAAGTCAGAATAAGGAAAAAAGGTGGGGTCTTTCATCATTTGGAAAAAAAAGGCCTGAACCAATGAGAAGTGTTATTTTCAGGTCACAAGACCAGGGATTTCATCATTATGAAACTAAAACTGTTCTGCACCAATAAAAAGTGTTATTTTCAGGTCACATGACCGACGCGCTTACGCGGCGCGCCCCCGGGCGCGTCGCGTAAGCGCGTCACATGTTTACGCTGCGCGATCGTATTCGTTCGAGTGCTTCCGGGTGCGCTTACGCCGTGCGTATCACGTGGACGCGGCTACGCGATACGTCACGATGATGTTTTCGTTCGCGGCAATAGCGCTAACGGAACGCTCTCCGGAGCGCGCCCTGGGGCGCTTCAAAAGACTACGCTTTCCGGGGCGCTCACCGGGGCGCACCCCGGGAGCGCTCCAGGGTAAAAAAAAACCAATAAAAACAATGACAGTAGATTTCTGAGCAAACCCGGACCCACTCCTCCGTAAGAGAAAGCCAAAATTAGCATCATTATTATTTTTCAGCAAAGGCTGCAAATAATATAGTTGAATAAATATAAGGTAAAAAAAGAAAGATTTTAATGGTGGCTACATAAGATATGGCTGGTGTGAACATTGCTTTCATGTAAGGAAATCTGACAAGAATATTGTACATTAGGCAAACTAGGTATATTAGGTTGGAATACTGCAAGTCGGATACTCACTTATTTGCCCACAAGGGCTATATCCAAGAACAATCCATAACATGGAGGAACTCTGATTTAACAGATATTATTTGGGCAGAAAAAACGGGCACTAGACCCATAAGCCAGTTCCCATTCCTAACATACTGACACTGAAGAGTATCGTAGTGATAATTGTATAACCTTTAGTTTAAAGTGGCACCTATGTACTGAATAATACAAGTAAAAGTATTTACACACATGAGAAATTGTCACACAATGATGATTCACACATCGCGCTGAGCCATCCTGTAAATGAAGGTGGCAGGTACACGAATTTTATAAGCACCAAACTTCGGTAGAGAAAGTTTAAAACATTGATACAATGCAATGAATTATTGTGGTAAATGTTTAACTTGTTCTAATTTTGATTTAAAATTGTTTGGCGCTTAGATAAAAGGCTATGTACAGCGCGTTTGCAAGCATTGCAATTAAGGTTGTAACTTGTCTGTGGCCATGAAGTAATGGTTGCCATGACAACAATGAAGCCGCCCCATTGACCAATGAGTACTTTGTATGTTTAAAATGCACTCACTCACTTGAATTCTCTGTTGTGATCAAGACGGTGTCATCCGTCGAAACGCGTCAAACTTTGCATTTGAAAAATAAAAACTTGTTTCTGAAAGAAGACCCCACGGTGTCAGCGCCTGTTTACGATCGTGTAAACAACAGGAGTGGAAAATATATATATATATATATATATGTATATATATATATATATATATATATGTATATGTATATATATATATATATATATATATATATATATATATATTACCTACGGGCGGTCGCCAGTAGGTAGTTATAGTTAGGATTTTTTTCAGTGCAAAATCTCAAAATTCTATTTGGAATAACTTTGGCGCCGGTTGACGAATCTGCCTGAAAATTTCCTCACATTTGCCTCGCGGAGCTCCGGTCCTTCCTCGAAAGTTTGGGGGAGATTCGTCAAGCGGGGGCCGAGATAAAAGGGGGGTCCCAAAACATGTTTTCCCTATGTTAATTTCCATAGGGCGGTCGAACTCACTTTTAGCCCGAACGGCTGAATGGATTTCCACCAAACTTTGCAAAATTGTAGGGACTGGTAGCCCGATGTGCCTTTGCTATGTCTCAAGATATGTGCTCCAGTGGATTTTGAGTAATTTAGGTTAAAAAAATATATATATATCTATGGCCGCGCACCGGGGAGCGCAGCGCGCGAGGTACGCACGGAAAGCTGATTGGCTCTCGGGTGTCTGTAAACATTCGAAACATTCCGGACCGGCCGCCATCTTGTGTCTCGGTAGGATAGAGACATAAGAGGTGGAAAAAAAAGGGGGAAATGACCATAAGGGGGCAGGGTAGACCCCCCTGACCCCCTAGGTTTGATGTGGGGGCTTTAAAAGGTTCCCGCGGTGCAAAATATATATATATTTTTTTGATTTGCGCGGGGGGAGCGCCCGGTACGCGCACCAGGGAGCGGACCGGGGAGCGGCCCATGGGGAAAGAAGAATGACAGAGTTATTAAAAAATGTAGCCTTTTTTTATAAATTGGAGGTAGTTCTAAAAAGAACTGTTTTTTTTCTTCTTTTTGTTGTTTTATATTTTTTTGTGTTTTTGGAACATTTTGTACTTTTTTTGGCTTTTATGAACTATTTTATATATTTTTGGGTATTTTTATGGGGATAAACGAAAAAATAGGGAATTGAAAATGGCTCAACTGGAGCAGAAAAAAAAATAAGAAAAAATTAGGGTTTTTTGGGGCATTTGTGGTTGTCCCCAGCAAGGACGATGAGCTTTATGCTCAGTTCACCATAGGAGATGGTCTTACCACAATGTATACATGTTAAACGGAAATCCCCAAACCGTGGCTGAATGCAAGGGATCGTCTCCCTTGCCTCTGGTCCCGTTGGAGTGGGTTGATTTCTTTGGGAGGTGGAGCTTGAAGATTGGGGAAGGTTACTGGCCAGTTCCATCATCTCTGCAGCAGAATAGTTGATTGGATGCTTGCGCTGCATGTGGCGAATCATGGTGTTGTTTCCGAAAGAGTATTTCTTATTAGGGTTTCCCCTGGAAAGTTCCACGCCACACTCATGACATCACTGATGACACCATCCTTGTGACAGAGTGACAGACCTCCTTTCACTGTAACCCTTGCAACACATATTCAAAAATAGAAACTAAAATTTTCAAAAAAAAGGAGATACCCATACCAGTTACAACAACCAATTCAGTAATTCCACCATTTATATACACATCCACTAATTCACCAACAGTTCTATGTAGTCACTCATACATATACTCACTCATCATATGTAGTGATACACCTATACATCCTGTATCACATCGACAGTCTTCCAAAAGTTGCTCACACACATACTCACACATGCAAATAAACTATTGAACATCCATTTCTTTGCATATACAGCTATACACACACTACCACCTTACTTCTAAGGAAACTTACACATACTTACTCTCTTAAACAATCACTTATCGAAACACATACTTATTTAAACAGGAACTCTTACAATCTCTCACTCTCACATATACTTACTTATATACATCAATACTCACATATACTAGATTAAAACATATGTAGTTACTGATAAAGACACTATTCGCTAATATATGTATTCACTAAAATACACTTAATAAGCCAGATAACCAATCAATTTTTTTTTTAAAAACATCCATTAAGACACTTATTTAAACATTTATTCTTCCATTGACCTTTACATATACATATATAAAACATATTTATTTTTCAGAAAGGCACACATTCACTGGATGGTGTCATCAGTGATGTCATGAGTGATGTCACTGACCATGTCATGAGTGATGTAATATGTGACGTCATCAGCAGTGCATTACACGCGCAAGTTATAGTGAGTCCAACTAAATATAACGTGGAATTTCAATGGTTTTATGTCAGTAAAATTTCCAGCTAACTATAACTGGTGTGAAACCTATGGTTTTTTCAGTGAATATATATATATATATATATATATATATATATATATATATATATATATATATCCACACCAATAGCTCACCTTGAATAAAAGCAAGCGGGACACAGCTTCGGGTACAGACACAGGATTTATTGAGCACAATCCCATTGCAGTCCTTGCAGTCTGTGAAACCCTTGGGCAGACAAGTTTCTAGCCAGAATGGCCGTCATCAGTGCCGGTCTCAGAGGCTGGTTGATTCTCCTGGACTTGACTCAGAGACCACTCCCTATGAAGTAGTCTCTCGACTCCTCCTCCTAAATGCAGGTGTGTATCATGCAATTTTGGCTCGGGGTGAACTGCATGATGGTTATTGCAGTCCGTCGTGGTGCCTAATTCAGTAATGGGGAACTCCAAACATCAAGTGATGCCCCAAATTGTTGGCGCTGGACTATATACCGCCACAGAACTCCTGGATGTGTTAGTCCAGCTCAAACCGATGTCTGTACCCTTTTCAGGCAGCCCCGTGCTGCCTCCTCTCTCCCCTCACAGAAATACTTTTACAGTTACTATGTGTATGTTTGCATATGTATATATATAAATATATATGTTTACATGTGTGTATGTATGTATATGTGTGTATATATATATATATATATATATATATATATATATATATATATATATATATATATGTATATATACATTGTTGTTCGACGTTTCTTTTTTGTTCCCCTGCACCTTATGCTTATGAAATAAAACCAAGAACAACTTGAAGACTGGCTTCGGACCTTGATTTTGTGTCTGCGTACTGGAAAAAGTGCATTGGACGTCTCACTGCACGGTAACCGGTTGGAAGAGTATGTATATATACATATATATATATATATACTAGCAGCCAGCCCCAGCGTTGCCTGGGGCAGAAGGGGGCTGGGGGCAGCATTTCAGGCTTCCGTGCGCCCCTGCCCTCCACGACATTGTCTGTGTCCCAGACAATGTCGTGGCAGGCGGGGGCCGGGGAGGGAGTGCACGCAAGCCTGAAATGCTTCCCCCAGACCCTGAGACTTACCGCAGTTGTTCCAGCCCAACCTCCTGCACCGGCTCCCTCCCATCCCGTGTCCCAGAGCCTTACCTGAGCCGCCGCTCCACCTTGAGCTCCTCACTTCACCGCCGCTCCTCCTCGCAAGCCTGAAATGCTGCCCCCAGACCCTGAGCCTTACCGTAGTTGTTCCGGGCCAACCTCCCACACCGGCTCCCTCCCGTCCCGTGTCCCAGAGCCTTACCTGAGCCGCCGCTTCTCCCCGAGCTCCTCACTTCGCCGCCGCTCCTCCTCATCATCACGTACGTTGCGGTCAGCGCTACGTCGTGGCCGTCAGCGTCGCGGCCGGCGCTACTTTCAGGGCACTACTTTTTTTTAAAAGTTATATTTTTAAATTTACATTTTTTTTATTTTCTATAGCCTATGTCCATCTGCACACCCTGAGGATTACAACAATGTATTGGGTGTGTAGATTGGCGCTGTAGTTCCCGAGTTTACCTTGCCAAAAGTTTTGTGTTCTCTCTTTATAATAGTAGTATAGATATATATATGTCACTGAAAAAACCATAGGTTTCAGGGGCGTTATAGTTAGTTGGACATTTTACTCGTACAAAACCATAGAAATTCCCCCGTTATAGTTAGTTCAGCTAACTATAACTTGCGCGCCCGCAATGCACTGCTGATGATGTCACTTATTAACTCACTCATGATATGGTCAGTGACATCACTCACGACAGCACTAATGACATATCAAATGACATCACTGATGACATCACTGATGATATCATCCAGTAAATGTGTGTTTTTCTGAAAATTAAATATGTTTTATATATGTATATCTCAAGGTCCATGGAAGAATACATGGGTATATAAGTGTCTAAATGGTATTTTTTTTTGTAAAATTGATTGTACAACTGACTGATTAAGTGGACCTTAGTGAATACATGGGTTAGTGAATAATGTTTACATATGTAAATATCTGTATCCGTCTCTCACTTTGTGCATAAGTGTCTGCATGGGTTGGTGAGTAGCTACATGAGTGTCTATATAGGTTAATAGTTGTTTTTTTTAGTGTGAGTGTCTGAGTGTCTGTATGGTTCAGTGGGGGGGTATAATGTAGTGCATAGATGCATGATGAGTGACTCACTGTTTGTATGTGTTGAAGACAGCATGTGTGCAGGACAGTATGGGTGGATGAGTGTGTGTATGGATGTGTTAGTGAGTGAATGACTGTCTCAATAGTGGCTTTATGAGTAACTACATATGTTTTAAACTAGTATATGTGAGTATTGGTGTATATAAGTGAGTATATGTGAGAGATTGGAAGACTTCCTGTATAAATTAGTATGTGTTTCTATAAGTGATTGCTTAAGAGAGTATGTATGTGTAAGTTTCTGTACAAGTAAGTGTGTTAGTGTGTGTATAACTGTATATGCAAGCAAATGGATGTTTGAAACTTTGCATTTGGGACTCTGTGTGTGAGTAACTCTATGGATGAGTGTCGGTGTGTAACAGGATGTATAGGTGTATGAGTACATATGATGAGTGAATACATGTATGAGTGACTGTATAGGACTGTTGGTGAATGAGTGAATGTGTGTGTGTGTAGATCTTTGAATTACTGAAAAGGTGTGTTGTAAGTGGTATTGGTATGCCCATTGTTTTGAAAATGTTAGTTTCTATTTTTGAGTGAGTGTATCAAAGGTTATATTAGGGTGAGAGGTGGTCTGCCACTCTATCACAAAGATGATGTCATCAGTGATGTGATTTGAGATGTCATCAGTGATGTCATAAGTGATGTCACTGACCATGTCATGAGTGATGTAATATGTGAAGTCATCAGCAGTGCATTGCGGGCACGCAAGTTATATTTAGCTGAACTAACTATAACGGGGGAATTTCTATGGTTTTGTGCGAGTAAAATGTCCAACTTTTTCAGTGAATTTCTAAGGTTTTTAAATGCTAATTTCTAACTATAACGTGCCTGAAACCTATGGTTTTTTCAGTGAATTTCAAAGTTTTTTTAAATGCTAATTTCTAACTCTAACGTGCCTGAAACCTATGGTTTTTAAAGTGAACTTCTAAGGTTTTTTAAATGCTAGTTTCGAACTATGCCTACAGAGGAAGGACACGTGAAGAAAGAAGAAAAAACGCCCAGAAAGAAGAAAAAGAAATGCAGAAAGAAGCAACAGAAGTCCTCAAAGACGAAGAAAAGTGCAGGAAGAAGCGCCGAGACACCTTAGGGTATTTGCGCGCTATATAAATTGCATAAATAAAAAACTAAAATAAATAAGAAGGAAGGCGTGCAGAAAGAGCAAACAGAGGAGCACAAAGAGGCCTTGTTGCAAAATCATCCTGTACCCTCATCTTTTTCAGATGGGTACTGGTGGTAACTGACTCTGACTAACCAGTATTAGAGCCATTTCGATGCTAAAAGACACTTAGAATACAGTGAAAACACATACATACACTAGGGAACACTATGTGTTGGGGTACCCCTGTGATTACCATGGCCTCCTCTGTAAGACCCTAGTACATAATAGGGCAGAGGGACTAAAATAACCTCTTAAAACGCGATACAGGGCGTATTTGCACACTGGTGAAGGGGGAGGGGGCCTGTGCTGACATGTGTGCAAACACGCCCTGTGGCCATTTTAAGTCGGGAGATTGAGTCCCCTTGAATCCTGAGTGTCCCTTGGGTCCAACTAGCCCACCAGGTATCTCCAGTTAGCGCCACAGAGCTGCATTGCAGAGAGGTGTAAAAAGGGGCACTGCCTGGACCACCTCTCTGAAACACAGCGCAGTGGCGCTTACTGGAAGCACCTTATTGGCTAGTTGGCCCACAGGGGCCCTCAGGATTGAAGGGGAATTATTTCCCCAAATTAAAACGCTCCACAGGGCGTGTTTGCACACTTCACCTCAGACCCCGTCCCCTCCCTTCACCAATGTTTAAACGTGCCCAGTGGCGCATTTTAAGTTGGGGAAATAATTCCCCTTCAATCCTGAGGGCCCCTGGGGTTTAACTAGCTCACTAGGTACCTCCAGTCAGTGCCACAGAGCTGCGTTGCAGAGAGGTGTAAAAAGGGGCACGGTGTGGACCACCTCTCTGCAACGCAGCACAGTGGTGCTTACTGGAAGCACCTGGTGGGCTAGTTAGCCCCCAGGGGCCCTCAGGATTGAAGGGGAATTATTTCGCCAACTTAAAAAGCGCCACAGGGCGTGTTTGCACACGTCACCGTCGACCCCGTCACCTCCCTTCCCCACTGTGTAAACACGCCCTGTGGCCATTTAAGTTGGGCGAATAAGCCCCCTTGAATCTTGAGGGTCCCTAGGGTCAAACTAGCCCACTAGGTACCTCCAGTAAGCGCCATTGCAGAGACGTGTAAAAAGGGGCACAGCCTGAACCACCTCTCTGCAACGCAGCGCAGTGGCGCTTACTGGAAGCACCTGGTGGGATAGTTGGCACCCAGGGGCCAGGCCCTCAGGATTGAAGAGGAATTATTTCCCCAACTTGAAACGTGCCACAGGGCGTATTTGCACACTCACCTCAGGACCCGACCCTCCCTTCACCACTGTGTAAACACGCCCTGTGGCCGTTTTAAGTTAGGAGATTAAGTCCCCTTGAATCTTGAGGGTCCCTGGGGTCCAACTAGCTCACTAGGTACCTCCAGTAAGCGCCACAGAGCTGCGTTGCAGAGAGGTGTAAAAAGGGGCCTGGCCTCTGAACACCTCACTGCAACACATCTCCCTGGCGCATACTGGAGGTTCCTGGTGGGTTAGTTAGCCCCCAGGGACCCCCAGTATTCAAGGGGAATTAGTTCCCCATCTGCAAACGCGCAAGGGGCACGTTTGCAGAGTGCTGTAAGGAGGGGGCGAGGCCTCCGGCACGATGCCGGTCTTTTTTCATTTATTTTGTTAAGAAGGGGGGCTGTGTTGCCCCCCTCTTCCTAATTTATTGGCCCTGGGGACCCCATCCCCCAAGGCCTGAACCTTTTTTATTTATTTATTTTTAAAAAATTGGAAGGGACTGCGTGGCCCCCTCCCGAGGCCATAATCTGCCCCGGGGGCCCCATCACCCAGGCCTTGGCCATTTTTGAAATGTTATTTAATTATTGGAGGGCGGCTGAGCGGCCCCCCTCCTCAGGCCGTTTATGGCCACGGGGATCCCATCCCCCGGGGTCGGCCTTTCTTTTTAATTTAAAATTTTTTTTATAATGGGGAGGGCCGTGGTGCTCCCCTCCCGGGCCACTTATGGCCCCGGGAACCCCATCCCCCGGGCTGGGCTCTATCCGTTGGGGACTGTGGGGTGGTCCCCAATCCCCCCACTGTCCCGCCGGCTCCCCGCGTCCCTCGGGAGCCGGCATTGCTTTTCCACATGGGGAGCTGCTATGATGCAGCTCCCCGTGTGGAAAATCAATCTGCTTTGGTTTTTGAAAGAGGGAGCAGGCTTCCTGCTCTCTCTTCCAAAAACCAAAGCAGAGTTTGCTATGGCAGGGTGGGAGCTGCGAGGCTCCCGCCCTGCCATAGCAAACTGCAGTGTCCCGGGGGTGGGCACCCCAGGACACTGCAGGAGCTGGCCCTGGGGGGTGGCTGTCCCCAGGGCTATCAAGGGCTCCAAGAGGGGGGCTGCGAGGCCTCCCTCCCACCATTTACAAAGCCCCGGGGATGGTGTGGAGAAGTGTGGCTCACGGTGTAGAGCAGGCAGACCCGGAAGCTGAGGTCAGACCCGGGACCAGGGTTCAATTCCCGACGCGGCAGGGTCTTGAGCTCAAATGTCCACGGACTCGATAATTCTCGCTTCGGTGCCTGCTCTAATCATGGGTTCTCACTCTGCAACTCTGGGCATTAAGCTGGCTTAATCTCCACAACGGCCCCCTGCGGCGGGATGCCTGGCTTTCACCTTGGAGATGCCCTGTAGGGGCTATCTCACAGGGAAAAGCCAGGACGGGTTCCCAAGGCAAGCGCCGGGAAACCTCCGGGTAGCTGTGCGCTCAATAAATGCAATAATAATAATAATAATAATAATGGTGGTCCCCGGGGCATTGGGGTCCATTACAGACCCCCCAATTCTAATATTTAGAGCCCGGGGAGGTGGCGGTCCCCGGGGCGTGTAGGGGGTTCAAGCCCCCCCACAGGTTCGTTTATTTAATAAAAAATACAAGCCCCGGGGGATGGCGGTCCCTGGGGATGCGAGGGGGCCATGAGCCCCCGCAGATATTTTAGAAAAGCCCTGGGGTTGGAGGTCCCCGGGGCTTGGTGGGGCCTTTGAGCCCCCCCACCCATTTATTTCACAAGCCCCGGGGGGTGGCGGTCCCTCTGGTTGGGGGGCCTGTTTGGGCTCCCCATTACAATATAAAGATTGCCACCGGGATTTTTTTTGTGGGCAGATCCGCGGATCCTCTGCGCATCCCGCAATTATTTTTGGCCCTGGGGGTCATTGTGGGACCCCCTGTGCAGGCCTAGGGTGCCAGGGTGTTTTTACCCTGGCCCCTTTTCGTGTTTTGCGAGTTTGTTTTTCTCTTTTCTTGTGCCTCGGTTCTACCGAGGCACAACATGGCTGCCAAGACTTCGAGGTTTGGACTGTTGACCGCCAATAAGCATAAAGCTCGTGATCGGGAGGGTGTGCGGATCCTGCGCGCCGCTAGATATCAATATTTTTTCATTTAGATATTCTCAGCAACTATTGAACGGATTTACACCATTTAACAAAAAGGGCTCTTTCTGAACCAAGGGCTAACTTTTTGCCAAATTTGGTGTAACTCCGTTCAGCAGTTCGGGCTGTAGCCGTGTCTAAAATTTCCTATGAAAAATTGAATGGAGAAAACAAGTTTTGGGTTCCCCCTTTTTTCTCATCCCCCGCTTGCCAAATCACCCCAAAACTTTCAAGATAAGAGCAGACCGGAGCGGGCCATATGTTTTGAGAATTTCGAGAAGATTTGTCAATTGGCTCCAAAGTTATTGGGAATAGAATGTTGTGATTTTCCTATGGTAACTAGGTCCTAACCATAACTACCTACTGGCGATCGCCAGTAGGTAATATGTATTTTATATATTATATATTATATATATATATATATATATATATATATATATATATATATATATATATATATATATGTATATATATATATATATATATAGATATATATATCCACAGATTCCTCCTCACTTTCACGAAAGGAAGACAAGCCACACCAGCCAGGTACATGTAGATATTTTAATCGGGCACAAAAAGACGCGTTTCGAGCTCACAGGCTCTTGGTCACATGACCACCACATTTGTTAGTCAGCTGGTATAGCAAAATAAATAATAACAAAGGAAGAAAGACTCTGTGTTTGCATTATCACACAGGGCTCTTAACAGTGATTTAACATAAATTAAATAACTGGTGCACGTCTTCCAAGTGTTTGGTGTAATACATTATTTGGTCTCGTGATAACAATACGTTTAAAGCGATAGCTCGCATAATGGTATAGTACCCATTTTAACAAGGTCGCGGAAAGATATAGAAGAGAAAAAAATAAAAAAGCAAGAATCAGGGCAGAAAGGAATGAGATAGAGACATGAGAGGGGAAAGGGAGATTAAAACAAGAGAGAGGAGGATAACAGGGTAAAATTGGGTATAGTACCCCAAAATTCATAGGATAAATCCACTTATATATTAATATTGTCCCCAGTCTATTCACGCTCTAGGTTCACTTCTCACGCCCATATATCCATTCCCACTATTGTTAACCACATGGCTGCTAGGCGTTTTCCCGTCCTGTGCTGAGATATGCAGGATGCCATTATTCATGACGAGCTGGCCTTGTCATCCGCGCACGGCAGGTAAGCGCCATGACGAGCCCAGCTCGTCATTAGCTTCGAAGGGGTTAAAGTAGTCCTATACCCTAGCTCATCTGAAAAATATAATATTTAGAACATTGAAAATAATTCATATAAGTTCATCTTCTAATCCCATATCTAATTATTTCAAAATACTATCCCGTGCTCTTAGTCGTAATTCGTAAGTTTTCGTGGAAAAGTAGTGCTCGTAACATTATTCTCTATCTTATTTATTTATTTATTTAATGGCATTTGTAGAGCGCGTACAATTACCCGTAGGCGTCTCGGCGCTAGTATGCAAAGCTGTCTCTCCCTGATCAGATGACTGGAGGCTAGATTTACTGGTTGAATAACCACGTCTTCAATTTTTTTCTGAACTGAAGGAGTGTGGAACTTGTTTTTATTTGGTTTGGTAGGTAGTTCCAGATTTTAGGGGCTGCAATAGAAAAGCGGCGGTCACCCCAAGAGACTGTTCTGCTTCGTTGAACCACTAGTTGGTTGAGCGAGGTAGAGCGAAGTATTCTGGGCGGATTATAAGGAATTAGTTGCTTTTTAAGAAAGCGCGGTCCTTGATCCTGCAGAGTCTTATAGACTATGCACAGTGATTTGAATTTTACCCTATTTTGGATGGTTAACCAATGGTAACCTTTCAGAGTGTCCGAGATGGGTGCAAATTTGGGTTTTTTGGACAGCACGCGTGCCGCTGCATTCTGCACAGTCTGTAGTTTTTTAGTGACTCTGCTTTGTGCATTAAGCAAAAGATCGTTGCAGTAATCCAACGATGTCAGGACCAGGGAGGTGACTAACGACATGGCTGCTGAATCTGGTAGATAAGGGATGATCTTTTTTATCATTTTGAGCTTAAAATGGGCGTTTGCTGCCACCTTATTTGCATGGGCCATGAAGCTGAGCTGGTCATCGAATGTCACTCCTAGATTTCTGACCCTAACGGAGGGGGTAGGAGGGATACCAAGAGCCGATGGCCACCAAGCTGCAGACCAGGCTGGCAGAAGGTTGCCAAAGATAACCACCTCCGTTTTATCGGAGTTGAGCTTCAGGCAATTTCTTGCCATCCACTCACCGATAGCAATCATCCCCCTTTGGAATCTATCTGTGGATTGTTTTATTCCTTCCGCGACCGCACGGTTTCTAGAAAGATGAAAAGGGAAAGAATTGCGATAAGGTTCATAGATACAGATAAATAGCTCTGATTAACAACTTAGTCATGCCCTATTCTATGTTAATATTTTTACTTTATGTGATTTCCTCATTTACCTTGGTTAACCAAAATTTGTAGTACATCAACAAAACACCAAAGATTCAACATAAATGATAATAAACAATTAAAAATCAGATTTGTCATGGAATCTGAGTGTCAAGAAGGGGATTTAGAAGGTCTCGGTCAGATTATTCATAAGTGTACGTACATCTCCTCATCAATGTTCATCCCAAAAGGTACGATACAGCCTGCCTGTAGAATGAACCTGGATTTCTTGGTATTTAATATCCAGGGACCTCATGTTATTGTTTGCTGTGCTTACAATGTAAAGCGCTCTGATACCTTTGGGTCATGTTCTTGCTATACAAAACTCCAAAATAACTTACAGGTCACCTCGCTTCTGAAACTGTCATCAAACTCAAGCAGAGGACATATCTCTTCTGATGAATTGTGACCGAACTCAGTACTACAGTGCATAAGGATGAAGGGAAATGAACGTTCAAATCTCCATGTACAGTGCTTGGAAATGCAGCCCCCAGCATCTTCATCTGGTACTTCATAACAGTATCTTCTGCAAGTGCATCCGGCAGGGTCTGAAGGATATTACTTGAGCTAAGTCCAGACCTATTACACTCCTTCATATGATCTCATGCTTGTACAGCATCTACTCGTCTGGCTGCAGCTGTGACTGTGGCCACTACTGAATTAAAAATGTTATGAAGAAGGACAATGTGAAAGATGTTTTACCTTAATCAATCTATGAAATGCAAAAATACAAACTTTTTACTATCAGCTTCTACAATGAAGATAATCCTATTTGGAATAATATTACAAACACTGTGTTATATGCACACAAAATACTATAGAAAACATTATCTATACTACTATTATAAAGAGAGAACTGGGAACCTTTGAGGTGGGTAAACTCAAGAAGTACAGCACCAATCAGAACACCCAATACAGTGTTGGAAAGGTGAGTATAAGCAGATGGACATAGGCTATACAGCAGCCCAACATATTCTTTGTAAGGGGAAAAAACGTTCTGGGACAAAGTAGTCCGTTGGAAGAAGTGCCAGCTCTGAGGAGCGTCCTAGCCTGCAGCGTGGAAATAGCGTCCAATGGTGTGTGAGAATAGTGTCCATGACAATAGCGTCCTATCAGCGTCCTATGGTGTGTGAGAATAGCGTCCATGAGAATAGCGTCCTATCACGTGATAGCGTCCTATCACGTACACGTCCACGTAATGAGGCACCCGGGCACATTGTGCAGGCCAGGACGGCTGAGGCGCGTGTGCACACTGTGGCATTGGGGGAGAAATTCGGGACACAAAGAAAGGAATGAATAACCGGACAACGCACACTGTGGCATTGGGGGAGAAATTCGGGAGACGCACATCATCGGCATCAGCACAGCATCGCGATAACACGGTGAGGCCACACACGCTGAACGTTGGCGCCATCATTATCGGGTGCAGAGGCCGAGGCGCATGTGCACACTCTGTCATTGGGGGACAAATTCGGGGCACGCACAGCATTGCGCAGGCCAGGACGGGTGAGGCGCGTTTCCGCACTGTGTCACTAGGGGCAAATTCCGGACACTCACAGCATCTACATCAGCACACCACACCATCATCTGCACGCAAAGACAACGAAAGAAGTAAACATAACGCACATTCACGCCACACTAATATGTGAAAGCATCAAGCACACACAAAGAAAGGAGTACATAACCGGACAACGCGCAGGCACTCAAACCACTAAATAAACGATCACGCACACACAACCAAACAATTACACTTTAACATTACACACATACCTTTTCTACCCCGGACAACGTCGGGACGGGCTGCTAGTATATATATATATATATATATATATATATATATATATATATATATATATATATATATATATATATATATATATATATATATATATATATATATATATATATATATATATATATATATATATATGAAGAAAGGTTCCTCCCCAGCCTGCTCTGCGTTTGCAGACACCGCCTCCACGCCAACAAGGAAGAGGACCGGACCAGCCAATTCAGCAAGATGGTATTTTATTTCAAGATAAAAACAGAACCAGCGACGCGTTTCGGGCGGGAAGCCCTTGTTCACGCTGCAACATGTTTACAATCAATTATGCTTTTTTATACGTGTATGCAGTGAAATAGACGCCACCCCCTGGTGACGCCCACCATGATCATGTGATTGGTAATAAACAGTAACAACGCACTACCGCTGATACATAGTTGCCATTGCTGAATGAAAATGCAAGAATTCATTACTGGTTAAATCCAGGAAACCATCCGAATACATCAACATATATTCAATTATAATGATGTTTCAGTGCAATTCTTCAATGTTAAAATCCGGATAGAAAAATATATCTGTTGTGTGCAAATAAGCAATTCAGTATATTTAGCAGCAAGGAAATCAAGTGCGTGTACAGAAAAGTGCATAAGTGATAAAAATTGTGATAAAGTGCAAGAGTTAGCGGAAACATATGGAACTACCACTGAAACAGTAATTAACAATTAGGCATCATCTCTCGATGTATATATACATAAATTCATCTAAATCATCCTAATCCATAATTATTTCTATTTTAAAAGGTCAAATAGAAAAAGAAGAACCATTTTTTCAAGAAGCTAAAAATGACAATATGTATAAATAGATTTATAATTCATATATATACATACCTACACACACACACACCCACACTCATGCCCACCACCCCACATATCTAGCCTGTTATATCGATGTGATTATTCCGATGGATTACCAATCACCATATGCTGGTAAAGAACAATACAAAATAACACAAATGGCACTAACTATATATACACACCCAACTCAAAAACCCTCATATAGATATTTACATGTGTATATACCTGTGCGATTCCATATTTACACATCTATGTGCAACACTAAGCCTAAGGTCAAAATAATATCAACAATTCTATACAAGATATCCACATAATAGTAAAATCACTGTACAATTAAAAGATATCACAAAATTGACTATCATCAGAATATTGTACGTGATATGTGAATAGGACTGTATGAAAAATGTATGTATAATGATGCCTATTGCCTAATAATTGCCAAGTAAAGTGCATAAATTATGTCCCCATAGGTGAGGATCGATGTAAATTTCACCAGTTGTAATTGCAGAATATGGGACAAATATAAGGGACTTCTAATAGGGAACCTAACTAGAAGAACCAGAAACCGGGACACAGATAAAGATAATATCAGAAGCTGGCGAAACCAAATATATCTACAAAAAGTGATGCATCTCCTCAATATTATTGAGCCCGTTAGGCCAACGGCTATCGAGCTCCAATATATATTTAGACTCCATTTTTCTGAGTTGAGACTCACGATCTCCTCCTCTTCTTAATAGTGGAACTGCCCCTATCACAAAATAACTTAAACAACTGAGATCTTTGTTGTGCACTCGTTTAAAGTGACGGGCGACAGGGTAAGAGGGGTCACTATGAAGAATAGTCCTGAGATGCTGTAAAATTCGGGCGTGCACCTGGAGCTTAGTGCTTCCAACATATCTAAGCCCACAGGTGCACGTCAGAACGTACACAGCATGATCAGTTTTACAGTTGTAGTTGCCATTGATGGTTTTGGCAACTTTACTGAACGGGGTGTTAAAATGGGTAGTAGTGACTCCGAACTTACAAGCCCTACAACTGGAGCATTTAAAGAAACCTTTGGACGGGCGAAGCCATGGGACTTTAGATTTTAATTCCGGTGCTGCTTTGTCCAGATGGTTGCCCATGGTTCTAGCTCGTCTGAACGTCACAGTAGGAAAAGAGGGCAACCTGGTGTTAAGAATATGGTCGCTCATGATGATCGGCCAGTGTTTGTTTAAAATTGACCTGATTTTTCTATCTTCTCTACTGAACTTAGTAATCAGACGTGGGCACTCCAGTTGGGGTGTAGTAATGAGAGGAGGTTCGGTTTCCAAAGTAGAGTCAGGGAAGAGACTCTCCTTAGATCTAGACAGAGATTTGTTTACTGCTGTATTTAATATCCGCTCGGAGTAACCTCTAGCCCTCAATCTGGCCAAGAGTTCTTCCAAGCAGGCATCAAAATCAGAGGGAGAGCTGCAAATTCTCTTTAATCTCAGGATTTCCCCATAGGGGATTCCTGAGATTGTGTGTTTAGGATGCATGCTTGAGGCATGCAATGTGGCGTTGCCAGCAGTCTTTTTTCTATGGAGGGTGGTGTTTAGTATTCCATTAGAGACATATACCTCCACATCCAAAAATTGGATACATTTTTCATTGATGTGAGCCGTAAAGTGAAGATTAAGCGAATTATCATTGATGTCATCAATGAATCGCAAAGCTTCCTGTTTGTTACCCTTCCAGATGATGAAGACATCATCTATATATCTTAAGAAGCACCTGACGTGCTTATCCATCCATGTCTTGTGGCGAACACTGAGGACCCGCTCCTCCCACCAGCCAACGTGCAAGCACGCATAGCTGGGAGAGAAGCAGGCCCCCATCGCCACGCCCCTCAGTTGTTTATAAATTTCCTTTCCGAATGAAAAGAAGTTGTTATGGAGGCACCATGTTATTAACCCCACAATCACCTTATTGTGTTCATAGTACTGGATAGGTCTACTGGAAAGGTAGTGTTGTACAGCAGATAGCCCCTTATCGTGATCAATGCTGGTATACAGCGATTCGACGTCAAGCGAGATCAATAGCATATCATTTTCCCATTCAAGCGTAGATATTTTAGATATAAAATCACTAGTGTCTCGAGTGAAACTGGGAAGTTGCTTAACAAAGTCTTGTAAAATATATATATATATTCCAACACGATCAGCTTTGTTGAGCCAAAGACGGAGAGCACACAGGTATCCTTATCGAGATGTTTATTGCAAACCCCTCACCCGCCCCCCCCCCCCCCCCCGAGAGACGTGTTTCGCCTCACGGCTTCGTCAGTGTTGGCTTGTTGTGTACAAAGTGCGGCCATTTCTAGTCGTGACACATGATCTACATTCTATGAACATAAAAGAGGGACCACGGCAAGAGTTACGAATGCGCCGGCCATCCTTTAATATATTTTGTTCAATATGAGATTATAAAAAAAGGCTTTGAAATAAAGTGCTTAAGTGCTTATAAAATAAACAACAACCAGTAATGTGCAAAAATTGGGGCAGTCGCAAATCGAAATATAGAAAATTATCGATATACCAAAATGGGACATGTGTAATAAATATATAAATAAATAAATAAATAAATAAACAAATAAACATATAAATATATCATACATATTGAAGATCGGTCATTTTGTAAGGTTTGCAATATTGATTCATAACCTTTTGTTAAAATATAGTTCAAATGACCAATTCGCGTCACAAATATATACATTTATATATATTTAATTCCTTTCGATAATGCATCCCCATCAAAGTACCTGGCCCTGTATTGGCTTGTGTTTCAGTAATAATGTGAGCAGTTGGATAAAAAGAACCTATTCTCTTGTTTGTAGTTTTGATCTAAAATCTAAATAGCTCACTTTCTAGCATTCTCATTATTTTTTTATTTTTTTCTCTTAGTTGGAAGAGTTCAGCCTGTTACATCGCCCTGTATTCTAGTTTTCAGTATTCTCATAGATGTACCCACATCTCTTCATCATTGTTCAAACCCCAAGGGGCCCTGGTTTGGAGATTGATGATATATTTAGACTCCAGGATTTTTGGTGCTTTTACTCTGTCTCCTCCCCTTTCCATACGATCTACCTGGTCTAGGCAGGAGACGCTTAAGGGGGGGTTTGCAATAAACATCTCTGTAAGGATACCTGTGTGCTCTCCGTCTTTGGCTCAACAAAGCTGATCGTGTTGCAATAATTGAGCGGCTCACCACCGCTGGATCGAGGCACCCGAGGAACAGGAGGAGCTGAGATTTCACTGCGTCACTTTTAGGACGCTGTTGCGTCACAATCTTGCGCCTGCCTCACAGCAGGCGTAAGACTGACGCAAGCCCTTTCACATGGGTCTTTCCCCATGTGAAAGGACGCATTACTGGAGTTGCGTCACTTTTGTGACACACTCCAGCAATGCGTCACCTTTGTGCTTACAGATACGTCAGAAATACTGACGTATCTGTAACTCCTTGCGACATGATGCGTCATACATTAAATATGACGCATCAGGAATGTCGTAAGGAGTGCGCACTGAAAAGTGACGCATCACTGTTTTCACGCAGCGATGCGTCACTTTTCATAAATGAGGCCCCCAGTTTATTCACTGTGTCACCACTACGACCCTTTCTTGCGTCAATACGTCCCTTTTGCATACATTACACCTGACGTAGGAATAATGTGGCGCAGGGGCTTACAAAGTGACGCAACTACCTAGATGCGTCACTTTGGAAATATGAATAAATAAGGTGCATTTTTTACAGCACTGGTGCGTCACAAAAAGTGACGCTCCGGTGGAGTTAAAGTGACGCATGGCCTCATAAATGAGTCCTTCAGTCTTCTACTCATGCGTCATATTACATTTATGACGTATTATGTCGGAAGTTCTTACAGATACGTCAGTATTTCAGACGTATCTGTAAGCGCAAAAGTGATGCATTGCTGGAGTGTGTCACAAAAATGAAGCAACTCCAGCAATGCATCCTTTCACATGGGGCCAAGCCCCATGTGAAAGGGCCTGCACGCCTGCTGTGAAACAGGCGTAATATTTGGAAGCAACAGCGTCATAAAAGTGACGCAGTGATATCTTATAGATTTCACTGCGTCACCTCTACGACCCTTTCTTGCGTCAATACGTCCCTTTTGCATACATTACACCTGACGTAGGAATAACGTGGCACAGGGGCTTACAAAGTGACGCATCTACCTAGATGCGCCACTTTGTAAATATGACTGAATAAGGTGCATTTTTTACTGTACTGATGCGTCACAAAAAGTGAAGCTCTGGTGGCGTTAAAGTGACGCATGGCTTCATAAATGAGGCCTTCAGTCTTCAACTCCAGCAATGCATCTTTTCTTACCCTTCCACACCCCCGTTGCTTTTCAACATTTTCTTTGAATATCCACATTCCCCATATTCACTCTTCTTCTTCTTACTTTCCTTCCCAACCCTCACCTTCTTTCAGTCCCCCTACTTCACTTCCTTTCTCCTCTCATACCTTTCTATTCTTTCTTACTCATTTTCCTTTCCATTATCAATGCACTCCATTTCACTTACTCTTTTTCATTTTTTTAAGAATATAGCTCTTTGATGAGAATTGGAGGTAGTTCTGAAAAGAACTTTTTTTTCTTCTTTTTTTTAAGAACAGAAACAAAAACAGGGAATGGAAACTGCTCAACAGGAGCAAAAAAAACAAAAAAAATTAGGGCTGGGAACGGCAGTGATGGTTCTCCAGTGCTCGAACCATGAGCAGGACACTTTGTTCCCCATAGGTAAGGAGTTGATCGCAGTATCTGCATTTCAGGACAGCATTGTTGAAAGCAGGTTGAATATTTGGCACGAGCTCCTGCGATCGCCCCCTCCCAGAAGTAGTTGCTCCTCCGGTGGATGTAGAGGCCCCATCACTGGGAACCTCTTGTGCCAGAGCCCTGACACTTTCCCGGGCAAAATTCTGGGGGTGCCTCTTCTCCATATGCCGTATCATTGTAAAGTTCCCAAAAGAATATTTCTTTTTGGGGTCACCCCGTGACAGGACTTGTTTGCAGATCCTGCACTCCACTTTTGGAGCATTCACCTTTTTCTGGTTAGGTGGTATTGAAAAAAATTTCCAAATGAAATGCTCCTTCACCTTTGGCTGAGGAGGCTCTTCATCGATGAATTCAGGCTCCTCTTCACTGCTGGATTCTCTGGCAGCCATGGCAAACCAAGAAAGATCCAAGAGCAAAAAACAGGTCTTTCAGTCACAAAAGTGAAAGAAGAAGTGAAGGAAATGGGTGGGGATTTCATTCTTTGTAAAAAAAACTGTTAGCAACCAATGAAAAGTGTTATTTTAAGGTCAAATGACTTGACGCGCTGACGCTGCGCGCACCGGAGCGCTTCCGGGTGCATACGCGGCGCGAACGTAGGCGCTTCCGGGGGCGCTTACGCGGCGCGCCGAAGTGACGTTTTGATAGTTTCACGGAAATGCAAAGTCATTTTCATTTCCTTATAAAAAAAAACTGCTTTTATATGTATGGTACTAAATGTCTTGTGTTATTATTTACTTTTCATTCATATTTTTTTTCACGAACGAAAGTAGCGCTCTGGGTGCGCTTTCCGGAGAGCTTACCGGAGCGCGCACCCAGAGCGCCCCAGGAAAAAATGATAAAAAAAAAAAATTAATACTTACACAAAACAGCAAATTAAAAAAAAATCATAGGTTAGAAACTCGATATAGAAAGGAATTAGCATTTAAAAAACCTATGAAATTCACTGAAAAAACCATAGGTTTCACACCAGTTATAGTTAGGAATTAGCATTTAAAAAACCTACGAAATTCACTGAAAAAACCATAGGTTTCACACCAGTTATAGTTAGGAATTAGCATTTAAAAAACCTATTAAATTCACTGAAAAAAACCATAGGTTTCACACCAGTTATAATTAGCTGGAAATTTTACTAACATAAAACCATTGAAATTCCCACGTTATAGTTAGTTGGACTCACTATAACTTGCGCGCCTGCAATGCACTGCTGATGACGTCACATATTACATCACTCATGACATGGTCAGTGACATCACTCATGACATCACTGATGACACCATCCTTGTGACAGAGTGACAGACCTCCTTCCAGTGTAATGTAAGCCTTGAAACACATATTCAAAAATAGAAATTAACATTTTCAAAAAAATGGAGATACCTATACCAGTTACAACAAACAATTCAGTAATTCCACCATCTATATACAAATCCACTCATTCACCAACAGTTCTATATAGTCACTCATACATATACTCACTCATTATATGTAGTGATACACCTATACATCCTGTTACACACCGACAGTCATCCAAATTTTACTCACACACATATTCACACATGCGAAAAAAACTATTGAACATCCATTTATTTGCATATACAGCTATACACACACTACCACTTTACTTCTAAGAAAACGTACACATACTTACTCTCTTAAACAATCACTTATAGAAACACATACTTATTTAAACAGGAACTCTTACAATCTCTCACTCTCACATATACTCACTTATATATATCAATACTCACATATACTAGATTAAAACATGTCGTTACTGAAAAAGACAATAGTGAGACAGTCGTTTACTCACTAACATACACATATACACACTCATCCATCCATACAGTCCTGTACATATGCTGTCTTCAAAACACATACAAACAGTGAGTCAGTCACCAACCCATACAGCCACTTATACACAAAGTGAAACACTGATACATACATTTCAATATTTAAAAGTTACTTGCTAATATATGTATTCACTAAGATACACTTAATAAGGCAGTTAACCAATCAATTCATTTAAAAACAAACATCCATTTACACACTTATTTAACCATTTATTCTTCCATCGTCCTTTACAAATACATATATAAAACATATATGTTTTTCAGAAACACACACATTCACTGGGTGGTGTCATCAGTGATGTCATGAGTGATGTCACTGACCATGTCATGAGTGATGTAATATGTGACGTCATCAGCAGTGCATTGCAGGCGCGCAAGTTATAGTGAGTCCAACTAACTATAACGTGGGAATTTCAGTGGTTTTATGTCAGTAAAATTTCCAGCTAACCATAACTGGTGTGAAACCTATGGTTTTTTCAGTGAATATATATATATATATATATTACCTACTGGCGGTCGCCAGTAGGTATATATAGTTAGGATTTTTTCTCTATGGGATTTTTGAAAATTCTATGTCTAATAACTTTGGCGTTTGTGGACGGAATTGGCAGAAATTTTCAGGAAAATGGAACATTTTGTTTCTGAGCAGCCCCTGACAATTTGGGGGGGTTTCATCAAGGGGGGGCCGAGAAAAAAGGGGGGTCCCAAAACGCGTTTTTCCCATGTTAATTTCCATAGGGCGGTTGGCCTCACTTTTAGCTCGAACGGCTGAATGGATTTGCACGAAACTTGGCAAAATTGTAGGGACTGTTAGCCCGATGTGCCTTTGCTAGGTCTCAATATATGTGCTCCAGTTGATTTTGAGTAATTTAGGTTCAAAAAAAGATATATATCTGGGCGGAGCCTAACCACACATCTGATCTGATTGGCTGTCAGCACTTCATCCAAGAAGTGTTGGCAGCCATCTTGGGACCAATATACATGATTGCACCTCATTAAAAAGCATTGTAGTTAATAGAGGGTTTTAGGACTTTAGTTACATTATAAATCATTTGTTGATGGTACCATACTCGTTTTAGGAATTGTGGTGGGTTCTAAGGTGATTTTACCATGTGAAAAAACCTTCTGCTGTGATATCATGAATATTGTTTGAAAGAAAACTAATATCTCATGATTTTCCCACAGTGGTTTGGAAGGGGATCTATAAGCTAAACTGAAAGCATATTTTCTGTAAATTCACATTATCTTTCTCAGTCATGTGAAAATGAAGTCTGACATTCTCAGTAAAACATGTACATCCAACAAGGACAGAGACTGTCAGTTGATTCCTTTGTGTTCTACTGCAGCCTCCTAGAGTGTTCTAAAGAACAACTAGAGCGCTAACAGTCCTACTTATTACAAAGGTATGGCACACCTGAAGCCATCTTGATTGGAATAAAGTGGTAACTCTTAAAACATTTAATTTAAAAAGAAACAACATGAGGGGGTATATTTTGCCATAGAAAGTATGATTAGTGCTGCAGAATGAAAAATTAGGGCACATTTTGAGTGACTTCCCAAATCCTTTTCTATTTCATTAAAACATTCTGACATGCAGTCTCCCAAAATGGCCACCAGAGACAAAAGAGCCCAAATGTAGCCCAAATATCACCCAGATGTAGCCCAAGTATAGCCCAATGACAGAATGTCCCAGAGTGTTCTAAAGAACAACTAGACCGCTAACAGTCCTACTTATTACAAAGGTATGGCACACCTGAAGCCATCTTGATTGGAATAAAGTGGTAACTCTTAAAACATTTAATTTAAAAAGAAACAACATGAGGGGGTATATTTTGCCATAGAAAGTATGATTAGTGCTGCAGAATGAAAAATTAGGGCACATTTTGAGTGACTTCTCAAATCCTTTTCTATTTCATTAAAACATTCTGACATGCAGTCTCCCAAAATGGCCACCAGAGACAAAAGAGCCCAAATGTAGCCCAAATATCACCCAGATGTAGCCCAAGTATAGCCCAATGACAGAATGTCCCAGAGTGTTCTAAAGAACAACTAGAGCGCTAACAGTCCTACTTATTACAAAGGTATAGCACACCTGGAGCCATCGTGATGGGAATAAAGTGGTAACTCTTAAAACATTTAATTTAAAAAGGAACAAAATGAGGGGGTATATTATGCAATAGAAGGTATTATTAGTGCTGCAGAAAGAAAAATTAGGGCACATTTTGAGTGACTTTTCAAATCCTCTTCTATTTCATTAAAAAATTCTGACATGCAGTCTCCCAAAATGGCCACCAGAGACAGAAGAGCCCAAATGTAGCCCAAATATCACCCAGATGTAGCCCAAGTATAGCCCAATGACAGAATGTCCCAGAGTGTTCTAAAGAACGACTAGAGCGCTAACAGTCCTACTTATTACAAAGGTATGGCACACCTGAAGCCATCTTGATTGGAATGAAGTGGTAAGTCTGAAAACACTCAATTTAAAAAGGAACATCATGAGGGGGTATATTTTGCCATAGAAAGTATGATTAGTGCTGCAGAATGAAAAATTAGGGCACATTTTGAGTGACTTTTCAAATCCTTTTCTATTTCATTAAAACATTCTGACATGCAGTCTCCCAAAATGGCCACCAGAGACAAAAGAGCCCAAATGTAGCCCAAATATCACCCAGATGTAGCCCAAGTATAGCCCAATGACAGAATGTCCCAGAGTGTTCTAAAGAACAACTAGAGCGCTAACAGTCCTACTTATTACAAAGGTATAGCACACCTGGAGCCATCGCGATGGGAATAAAGTGGTAACTCTTAAAACATTTAATTTAAAAAGTAACAAAATGAGGAGGTATATTATGCAATAGAAGGTATTATTAGTGCTGCAGAAAGAAAAATTAGGGCACATTTTGAGTGACTTTTCAAATCCTCTTCTATTTCATTAAAAAATTCTGACATGCAGTCTCCCAAAATGGCCACCAGAGACAAAAGAGCCCAAATGTAGCCCAAATATCACCCAGATGTAGCCCAAGTATAGCCCAATGACAGAATGTCCCAGAGTGTTCTAAAGAACGACTAGAGCGCTAACAGTCCTACTTATTACAAAGGTATGGCACACCTGAAGCCATCTTGATTGGAATAAAGTGGTAACTCTTAAAACATTTAATTTAAAAAGGAACAAAATGAGGGGGTATATTTTGCCATATGAATTATGATTAGTGCTGCAGAAAGAAAAATTAGGGCACATTTTGAGTGACTTCTCAAACCCTCTTCAATTTCATTAAAAAATTCTGACATACAGTCTCCCAAGATGGCCACCAGAGACAAAAGAGCCTAAATGTAGCCCAAATATCACCCAGATGTACCCCAAGTATAGCCCAATGACAGAATGTCCCAGAGTGTTCTAAAGAACAACTAGAGCGCTAACAGTCTTACTTATGACAAAAGTATGGCACACCAGAAGCCATCTTGATTGGAATGAAGTGGTAAGTCTGAAAACACTCAATTTAAAAAGGAACATCATGAGGGGGTTAATTTTGCCATAGAAAGTATGATTAGTGCTTCAGAAAGAAAAATTAGGGATCATTTTGAGTGACTTCTCAAATCCTCTTCTATTTCATTAAAAAAATTCTGACATGCAGACTGAAACATGCACTCCCAATACCAGCAGCAGACGTCCCTGGTGAGCAGTAGCTTTACTACAGTGATCTAATGTGCAACTAGAGTGCTAACATTCAGAATGTATGGCAAATGTGTGACACATCTGAATGCCTTCTTGATGGAACCAAAGTAAACAAGCATTGAAAATGCAATAGATCTCGCCCTCGTTTAAGTTAAAGCCATTCTGTTTGTAATGAGGTGGCTTTTTAGCTTTGCTTTTATTAGTGTTTTTTCAACTTTCATGTAAATAACATGCATCTGTATGCATATAAGTATATGTATGCATGCATTTATGTTTGTATTTATATAGATATACAGATGATATATGTTTATATATGTATGTATATATATATATATTCACTGAAAAAACCATAGGCTATAGACCATATATAGTTAGGAATTAGCATTTACAAAACCTTGAAAATTCACTGAAAAAAACATAGGTTATAGACCATATATAGTTAGGAATTAGCATTTACAAAACCTTGAAAATTCACTGAAAAAACCATAGGTTATAGACCATATATAGTTAGGAATTCGCATTCACAAAACCTTATTTTACTCACACAAAACCATTGAAATTCCATATATAGTTAGTTGCACTAACTATATATCGCGCACCCGCAATCCACTGCTGATGATGTCACATATTACATCATTCATGACATGGTCAGTGACATCACTGATGACATCACTGATGACATCTCAAATGACATCACTGATGACATCTCAAATGACATCACTGATGACATCACTGATGACATCTCATTTGACATTACTGATCACATCACTGATGATATCATTCATGTGATAATACGATGAACCTCTTCAGACTCTAATATAACCTTAGATACAATCAGTGTAAACAGACACTCACAGACTGTCACTCATCCATGGAGTTACTCACACACCTAGTCAGTCATGCAAAGAATCAATCACACCTCCATTTCCTCAACTATACAGTTATACAAACTTTACTTATTCAAACATATACTAACACATATTTACTCTCTTATACAATCCCTGATACAAGTTCACAATGATCCATACAGCCACTCACACATTCACTGGCTCTTATGCACAGTTATTTATATATGTCAACTCTCACATGTACTGTGTTTTACATATGTACTTACTTTGACATGTAGCACTGAGATATCCATTCACTCACCAATACACTCATGCACACAGTCAACCGCCCATACAGCTGTTTCCACATGCACTTTTGAAACCATACATATAGTGAATCAACTGCTCACACATCTATGCACAGAGTCATACACCTCCCAGCCACCCACACACACACACTCAGTCTCCCATACAAATACTTGGGCAACCAATCAATAACCCATATAGTTACTCATATAGCTACTTATCAACACATGCAACAGTTTACAGAACAACAGACATAATGATGCACAAATTAAGACAGTTTAGTCACTAACCCATGCACTCAGTGAGACACATTTAAACACTCACTCATACAGTCAGTCATGCACCTACTAAATCCTTCATCCAGACACTTATACATCCACTCATTCTTCAATATGTAAGACATATTTGAACTTTACAGAAACATACAGTCACTGGATGTTGTCATCAGTGATGTCATCAGTGATGTCATTTGAGATGTCATCAGTGATGTCATCAGTGATGTCACTGACCATGTCATGAATGATGTAATATGTGACATCATCAGCAGTGGATTGCGGGTGCGCGATATATAGTTAGTGCAACGAACTATATATGGAATTTCAATGGTTTTGTGTGAGTAAAATAAGGTTTTGTAAATGCGAATTCCTAACTATATATGGTCTATAACCTATGGTTTTTTCAGTGAATATATATATATATATATATATATATATATATATATATATATATATATATATATATATATATATATAACCTGACATTTGCCCCCTTGCTTTAAGTGTGCTTAGAAAGAATTCTAATGCAGCGCTAGTCTTTCTTCACTTATATTCATCACGTGATATGGGGGGTTACCACCAGGGGGTGGTAACTTACACAGGTGACATGCATTTAAAAATGGCTTGTGATTGTTTTATTCTTGCATCGCAGCGTGAGCAAGGGCATCCGTGCTCGAAACGCGTCGCTGACATATGGCTTGTGAACTGCAATAAACATTATTTGCCTGCTAGATTGGTGGTTCGTCTTTTCCTTCCTGTGGTTGGCGTGGAGGCTGTGACCGCGTACGCAGAGCTGGAGAGAGGGAATCCTGTGTTCTCATATATATATATATATATATATATATATATATATATATATATATATATATATATTTATTTATCAGCTCCCAGTCCACCACGTACGCTTAGCACTCCTGGGCAGGTGCCGTCATAAACGCGGTGGCGGTTAAAATCCAGCTCCAAAACTCCAAATAAATGAAGACCGCACTCTCTAGTAAGGAGAAAAGCCTGTTTTCTTCATGGGTTTTGAAAAACATCGAACACGCTTCGTCAAGCGCTTTGTCTAAATATATATATATATATCTCCTAAAATACTTGATGCCTAAAAGAAGCATCTGAAACTCGTTTTAAACATACGTGGCACCAGAAAAATAACCGAAGCAACTGCCTTGGGCTTTGAGGGCCAGACAGGAAAATCTTTTGGATGCAATATGATTTTATTTTCTATAACCAAGGGCGTATTAAAGTCTTTAACCTGTACTAGTACTGTACTAGTTACTGAAACCCCAGAATAAATCATAACGAACCAGGGGTTTGGAGGCATTTGTGACCGCTCTGCGTGTCTTGGTGGCATACCCGGAGATTGCAGCCCTGTCTTGTGGGGCTCTGGTGGAGGATGCTTCTAGTTGCATCTGTTCCCCCAGTCACCCCAAGGGGTGGACGACTTGCCAGTACCTTTGAGTGTAAGCTCTGTGTGCCGGTGCCTGGACAGACTGCGGTGCTGATCTGGGGGGAGGGTGCCAAAATGGAGGAGTGGCTGGATGTTGCTGCCTGGTGACCTGCTAGGTGGCCAGTGAGGGCATCCCGTGGTGTTGGGACTCCGCCTGGAGGTGGTAGGCCAACCGAGACTGAGAAGAGCTGTAACAGGTGCGGCAGTGACTGGGCCCCTTGGAGCTGGCACTGGAGGTAAATGTAAATGTATGTGTAAATGTATAGGCATTTATATAGCGCACTACTTACCCGGAGGGTCCCAAGGCGCTTCGACCGCTGCGAAACCCTTCCTGGCTTCCCTGAGAGATGGTCCCTTAATGGGTATCTCCAGGGTGAGACCAGGCATCCCCGGCGGTCTGGTGGGGCCGTTAGTGAAGATGAGGCAAGCTAATGCCCAGAGTTGCCGAGTGTGATCGCTGATCAGAGTGGGCACCGAGGCGAGAGAATTATCGAGTCCGCTGACCCTGGTCCAGAAACCTGCCGCGCCGGGAATCGAACCCTGGTCCCGGGCCGTCCTCTGCTCTCGGGTCTGCCGCCTCTAACCAGTGAGCCACACTACTTCACGAGGTGGAAGCTCGTGTCATACTGCGGCCTCAACCGGTACAGTAAGCTATGATATGTGCCCCGGGAGATGAGTACTGCAAATATCCTGTTGATGTCTGCATAGGCAGGGCCTGCCTTGGTGCCCGAGAACTTCTTTCATGGGACCTGCCCCTGGATTAGAGGGCTCCTGTGGTACTGGATTGAGGCTTCCTATAATATTGGATTGTGGCTTTCATCGCTGATATAATTTGTAAGGACCTACTGTTAGTGGCTTTTTGCATCTGCTTTGCCTTCACTGCTCTTTATTGTTAGAATCCCCCACTATTAAGGTGGCCCTCTCTGTCGTTCCCGGGGTGAATTATTGCAACAGTTGCTGTGGACATTGAGGGTCTTTGCCCCTGGGCGTGATCTGACTGTATAGTCCATCTGCTTGAATAGGAAGCATTGGGGGCAGAAAACCCTAGCTTATTCCTAATGATTCTGCTGTGACTGATACGTGTACCGCAGCACTTTTGTCTGTTCTCCGGAGCTCCTGTCACTCTCAGTGACTGCATAATTATCTTCCATACCAGCACAGGTTCACCCAGTTCACATCAATATGGGTAAGGCTGATAAGACTCAACCTAAGTTGAACAGAGGAAGACCCCTAGGTCGCGCTAATGTTATGTTATGTTATGTTATGGTGCTTTTATATAGCGCACGGCTACTCGAAAAGAGTGTCCCGGCGCTTTTCACCTGCAACTCAGAGTAAAAATAACACAACAAAGCAAGAACAGGATCAGAAACAAAAAAAGAAAACAGTAGAAAGTCCTAAAGATTAAAAAGCCAGGTCTTCAGGCTCTTCCTGAACTGGAGCAGATTAGCAGTGCTGCGGAGCGAGAGCAGAAGCGAATTCCACAGCTGGGGAGCTTTACAGCTAAAAGAGCGCCCCCCCGCACGGGCCTTCCTCACCCGCGGGACCACCGCTGTAAAAAGGGATTCCGACCGCAGGGAGCAGGCTGAACGATAGAAGGCCAGTCTCCGTCACAGATATCCGGCTCCTGATCCAAACAAAGCTTTGTGCACCAGCGTCAGGGATTTGAACAAAATCCGCTTCCGGATAGGCAGCCAGTGGAGCGTCTGTAGCAACCCGGAAGCTCGAGCTCGTCTTCGCAGGCCGAAAATTGCCCGGGCGGCGGAGTTCTGCACCACCTGCAGGCGCTGGACCAAATAGTCAGGAAGGCCGAGAAAGAGGGCATTGGCGTAGTCTAGCCTTGAGCCAATAAGAGCCTGCACAGTAATCCGCCTGTGCTCCACAGACAGTAGGGGCAGGAATTTGCGGAGCATTTTCAAAATTCCATAACAGGTGCCAGCCAGACCGAGAATATGTGTTCTCAGCGACAGCTGGTTGTCCAGCTTGACCCCCAGATTTTTAGCCACCAAGGAAGACTGTGCGGGAGGACACATATCGGACGGCCACCAGTGCCGCCACTCCGGGTCGGTGACGCAACCGAAGAATAGAACCTCAGACTTACTCGAATTGGCCTTCAGATTGTTGCACTGGAACCAGTCGAAGACCATTACCAGACAGTCCCGAATTCTCTCTCCATCAAACTCCTGGTCTTTGCCGTATGTGAAGAGGAGTTGCGTATCGTCAGCGTAGGAGACGATCTGGGCCCCATATGCCTCCACCGCGGCCGCCAGATGGGACATAAAGATGTTAAACAGCGTGGGGCTCAACACAGAGCCCTGTGGAACCCCGACTCCCAGTGGCGGCATCTCGGCAGAACTCTGGGAAACCCAGACCGTCTGGCGGCGGCTTTCAAGGAAAGATGTGAACCATTTGAACACCGTCCCCCTGAGGCCGATGTCATGAAGCCTAGCTAGAAGCGCCTTGTGGGGGACGGTGTCGAAAGCCGCCGACAGGTCTAACATGACCAGCATGGCCCTACCGCCGACATTCAAGGTCTCCCTGATGATCTCAGTGACCTCCACCAAAGCCGTTTCCGTGCTGAAATTAGGACGGAATCCGGATTGGGATGGGTGGAGCAGATTGTTAGCTTCCAAAAAGCTCGACAGGACGCTGTGGACGTGTTTTTCAGTGATCTTAGCTAGAGCCGGGAAAAGTGAAATTGGCCTATAATTGGCTAAAGCCTCGGCGTCAAGACACGGTTTTTTCAGGAGGGGGATCACCATCGCTCTTTTCCAAGAGCTAGGGACCCTCCCCTCCCTCAGGGAGGCATTGAGGATGGGGTTGACCAGCGGGTTCACCACAGCCGCCACCCCGGCCAGGAATTTGGCAGGGCAGGGATCAAGTGGCGAGCCAGATTTAAGAATGAGAGCTAAGAATGAACAGCAGCAACTTTGGAGGTGCGTGCAGGTACCCTGGGGTCCGGCATGGGTGGAGAACTGCGACAAATGTTAACTGCCTTGGAGCATACAAAGATAGATGGGAAAATTGATGCTCTTACCTATTGCATGGACAAGATGTCAGAATGCATTGATAAGCACGCAGAGCGACTCGATATGGTTGAAAGACGAGTGTCGAAGGCTGATGATGAGCAGGTCACAGCGGTAGGACACAGAAGGAGCTGGAAAATATATTAACCACACAATAGGCCAAGGCAGAGGACATGAGGCATTCTCTGATGTCGTTTTTATGGAGCATGGCCATAGGTCGCTGGCCCGAGGTCTGCGCCTGTGGCTAGGCCCACCTGATTTTAGCAAAATTGCTCAATTATCGCGATCAGGGTTTAGCTCAACGCCGCGCTAAAGAATTACAAACTCTCTAATATGAAGGGTGCCAAACTTTCTCTCTTTACAGATTTCACTCCACAGGTCCAGAAGCCACACAATTCCTACCAGCTAAAAGGAAACTGCAATGAACTGAAATTTGACTATGCCCTGCTCTACCCTGCTCATCTACAGTTGTCTTTTGAAGGGAAAACAAAGGTCTTTGGCGAACCTAAGAGCCTGCAACAATTCCTCAAACGACATGAACGGACGAGCAATAGATGGAGATTCGCGAGAGCTGATGACAAAGAGTCAGGAGCCACTTCTAATTTAGATCAACCTGGTTGATGCTGATTTAATTCTTATCCTATATCCCGTACATGCTAGAAACTCTAAGGTCTTACTTATCCTATAATAATATGGTTTGTATAAATATTCTCCCTTGGAGATATACCGATTCGTAAATATTGGGTAGATGGCATGTTATCACAACTGTGACTTATGGATCAAGTAGGATATTGGGGTGGTATTTTTTTAACCTTTATAGTACCATTAGTGCACTGATTACTACACATGCGGTCCCTCAGTGACTTCCAGTAACAGAGGGGATCAGTGGGCATGCTTTGCTTCCATGTGTACATCACACTGTTCTATTGGGGTTTGGATGTTTGGAGGGATGGGAGGGACTGGGGAGGGATATATTTGGCCATGTCATAAGTTAGGGGGCCACTGCATCAGCGGGGAGAGGTGTTCATTGTTTTCATTTAGTTGCAAGGTGCAGGCGAGAGCTAATATTGACATAAATGCTAGAACATGGCAAATGATTGCTTCTAAGCAAGCAAGGTAGTGACTGGCGGAATGACTGATACTGGGCCAACTCCGGGGCATATGTTGCATCTGAACTTTTTGACATAGAATGTCAGAGGGCTGAAGGACACTCATAAAATACTCAAAGTAGTCCTGTATTTACAACAACACCAGGTAGATCTGACTTTATTGCAAGAAATACACTTGACCCCTAACACCGGGCTGCTTACAATGAGACATATAAGGGGGGAGTATCTGGCTGTGGGGTTCACCTCACATGCACGCAGGGTTTTGATTTGGGCCCGCAGTGGATCTGGGATTAACCTGCAGGGTGTGTGTGTTGATCCTGGAGGTCGTTTTTGTGGTGGCTAGCTGTTGCCAGGAACACTTCGAGGGGAGGTGTCTGTGGCCTCAACTATGATGATCCCCAGTTGTACCACTTGCTCCATGCTAAACTGATAACCTTTGGTCATATTAGATAGATATGGGGTGGAGATTTTTAACTGTGTGTAGGTGCCGGAGCTAGATCGCTCGCGTGGTCTGCTTCTGAGACCTTCTGTGACAGCTCACCACATTGTGGCGATATCTCAGAGTGGTGGTCTTGCAGATGTCAGGCGGTATCACTCACCTCGAGACAGGGTATACACACATTATTCCACTGTCCATGACATACATACATGTATTGATTAATGGCTGGTGTTGCGCAGTTTACTATCAATGATTAATCAGAGTGACCATTTTCCTAGCCCCGACACCGAATCACTCCCCAGTGCATCTCGTTCTTGAATTAGAAGGCACTCAACCGCATGCGTCCTCCTGGCGCTTCCCGCAGTATTTCCTGCTGGGCACAGTGTATCGGGAAGAACTAGCGCCAGCAATTGATGAATTTTTCCGCACCCACTTAGGTTTTGTAGGAAAATGTGCCACTATTTGGGAAACCTTCAAGCCCTATATACGAGGGGTTGCTATATCAAAACACGCTGTAGTGCTCCTCTTCATTCGTGACCGCCTGTCGAGGCTGGAGAGGGGCTTGGTTGATTTAGAACATGCCCATGGAAGACAGCGAAAAAGGGCCTATTAATGGATATTAGGGCTAAGATAGATGAATATAATGAATTGGCACAAAATGAGGTCACTCATCTCAGCAAAGTTGCCACAGCTAAGGTGTACAGAGAGGGAGAGCAGTCACGTGCTACTCTAGCTGCCCTTCTCTGACCCAGTTGCAAAAATAGCAAAGTGGTGTCTATTTTGGATGAGCAGGGGGACTATGTCTAGGGGGCTGCTCAGGCTACGGACCGATTTTGTCACTATTATACCTACTTGTACACTACGCGCATTTCCCATGATAAACAGACCACAGCTGAATATCTTGCACATATCTCTATAAGTTGGCTAACAGATAAACATAGTGAGTGACTAATGGCAACACTTCTTCCCACAGAGATAATAGCTGCATTGAAGGACATGCCCAGGGGCAAAACGCCAGGGTCCGATGGTCTGGCAGTGGCCTTCTACAAAGCATATCAGGATAAACTTATTCCTCATTTGGTCAATCTTTTTGAAGAGATGGTATGATGGTATGGATGGTGTCATTCCCTCAACCATGCGGGAGGCCTTTCTGGTCACACTGCTAAAGCCTGGTAAACAAACTACTCATTGCCTATCTTATCGCCCATTCTCACTTTTAAACACTGACATGAAGCTCTTTGCCAAGGTCTTGGCCAATTGCGTGGCGCCTCTGCTTTCTGCATTGGTGAGATCGGAGCAGTATGGATTTGTGCGTAGTAGATCTCTCACCTATTGTCTTCGAACACTTTTTGGTGTAATCGAACGTCTTGTCGCTGGAGTTCACACAATGACTATATGTTTACAGTTCGGAGCAGTGTCGGGTTATAAGCTCAATGTTTCAAAAATACAGGTGGTTCAAACTCCCGATATACCTATATCCGACGCTCCTGTTGTTCCTGAAGCTACGTATTTAGGGGTGCGGATAAGTCCCACAGTCGATAGGATTCCGGACCTAAATATCCTCCCAACGATAGAAGCAGTCAACACTAAATTGGAGAGACTTGACAATCTACACTTATCCTTATATGGTCGCTGTAGCATCCTTAAAATGATAGTCCTCCCGAAATTTTTATATTTGTTTAGAACCATTCCTTTGTTATTTTCTCAAAATAGCTTGATTAAGGCAGAGAGGGTGTGCAGTAGGTTTTTGTGGGGATATAGGCGCCCGCGACGAGCAGCTAAGTGGATGTATCTTCCTCGAGATCGGGGGGGCTGGGCGGTCCCCAGCCTTGTTATGTATTATTGGGCAGCAATGTAACAAGCTATGGGAGTGCTGATATGTGGAGATAGGGCGAATGTACCGATGTCCAACCAACCTACTATATATGAGATAGGGATGGGTGAAGCTGCCAAGGGCATATTGTTTGAAGTTTTGGAGCCTAGGTATTACAAAAGGACATGCTTCAAAGTTCTGATCTCTGCATGTTCTATCTGGCGGAAAATTAGGAAGAAATTAGACATTCCAAATTTGAATTTCTATACGCCATTTAAAAGCAGCAGAGTGTTTCCTAGTATCTTTCAAGACTATGTAATGCTTGGCTGGCAAAGGCAGGTGCCTATACGCTGGGTGACCTAGTAGAGGATGGGCAAATTTTAGCATACAGTGATATCAGGAATAAATATATATTACCCCCGCACGATTTTTTAAAATATTTGCAAATACAAAGCTTTGTGTACAAACAATTGAAGACCTCACCAGCTATACTTGATAAGATACCAATTATTGAGATGATTCGGAAAAGAAGTAGAATAGGGGCACTTTATCAATATATATTATCAACCTTCCCGGATGACTTGTCAGCTCAAAGTGCTAAGTGGGAATCTAAATTAGGAAGGACAGGTATTGACCTAGCCCCGGTAATGGACTTTGCCAGTAAGGTCATTGTCTCAGGTTCGTTGAAGACACAAAGCTATATGGCAATGTTAGATCTTTATTACACGCCAATGAAAATCGCAAAATGGGGTGCTAGGAAGGGTAATACTTGTGCTCGCTGTAATTCATTGACCGCGGACATAATTCATATGCTGTACGCTTGTCCAGTACTAGTAGGGTTTTTTGACGACATCGAGCATTTTATCAACTCCGCACTCAAGATAAGCTGTTTATTGACTCCAGCACTAGTGATATTCGGGGTCGACGTGGGTAATAGCTCAGCTGGTACTCACTCCTTTTACAAATCAGCTTTTCTATTTATTGCTATGTCCCAGGCACGTCTGTGTATTACAATAAGTGGTTATCTGCGGAAGCCCCAATGTTCGCACAATGGCGAGCAGGACTGTTAGCCCTCCATAGGTTAGAATTCTCTGTCTTTTCTTGTAAAAGGGGGAGGAGCCGGCAATTGGCAACCAGGATCTGGGCGCCGGTGTCTGAATGGGTTGGCTAAAGATTCACTGTGCTACGGGGTACTGACTGATTTGTTTTCTTTCTGTTATGATTATCGCCTATTATTCCCTTGCCGATATTGATTTCTATTTTGTAAACCGCTACACAAGTGCCTATCATTAGATTATTTACATGGATGTGCAATGTTATTTTTTAGTAATGTTTTTTGGATTTAAAAACCAACTCTGCAATGTGTATTGTAATGTGTTTTTACGTATATAAAAAATAAATAAAAAAATAAATGACTATATGTTTAGATGCAGAGAAAGCAATAGACTTCTTGGAATGGGAATTCATGTTAACCGTGCTGCGGCATGTGAGAGTGAGTGATGCTTATTTAAAACTGATTCAGGTTCCCTACATGGCACCCACGGCACCTGTACGCGTTAAAGGCCCGGTATCGTCCCGATCACAATTAATAGAGGTACTCGCCATGGATGTCCCTTGTCGCCGCTTCTCTATGCCCTTGTTGCTGGAGCACTGGCCTGTGCACTGCGAGAATATCATGCCGGCTGTGGTATTCGTTTTCTGCATTATAATTTCAAAATTTCAGCGTATGCTGATGATAAGCTCCTGTATATCCGTGACCCAACAGCGAAATTTCTATCCCTGCCCTCAGTGAAGGGGTGCTTTTCGCTGGCCATTCTGGACTACAAATTAAATGGGACAAGTCCCTTATATTCCCTCTCACAGCTGACACGACATCTGAATAGCTAGAGTTTCCGAACAGGCGCGCTACCTGGGTATTTAGATTCACACCGACCCGGAAATAGTGATACGAGAGAATTATGGTAAGGCTATACAACATCTTACTGAAGCGGTTGAGTGTTGGATCCACCTACTGCTGTCCATTTGAGGTTGTATAGCTGTCATGAAAATGGTAGTACTTCCCCGCTTTTTATTTTTGTTCGCTAACATCCCGATCCTGCTACCTGGTGTAATGTTTTTGGACTTTGCTCTCCTTGCTGGTGCGACTTGCGTGGGCTGGTAAACAGCCTTGTGTGCAATGGGACACACTCACTCTCCCATACTCGGTGGGTGGCCTGAATGCACCGGATCTCGAAGCATATTACACAGCAGTAGCGAGCATATATGCCTATTATTGGTTACATGGACCCCCCTGATTCACTGAATCTCTGGCTGGAGTGTGAGGGGGCATCCCCGTTGTCACTGTCCCTCTTTCTAATTAGTAAACCTGTGCACCGATTTCAAGTGATAGTCCCGGGAGGCACGGCGCGGTATCTTCTGAAAAGATCGGCAGATATGCAACGGGTGATATTGCTTTATTCCCCATGCCTCCCCTTTGAGTGGTGTGGCTGGTTCCCTCTTGGACAGGGGAGGGCGGTCACGGCGGTGTTTCATAGACTCTAAATACAGACCATAGGTGATTTTTTTGTAGACAAGGTACAGTGCAACTGGGCAGGGAGAGTGAACAGGTTGAAGCACCAACCGTCCTTGCGAGATTTCATTATCACCAGGCGCGTCAAGCGATGTGGGCCCTGCTGGGCGACAATATAGCAGAACCTCTGGAGGTGCCAGTTCTTATTTATCTGATACAAACGACGACGCCACAGTGGATAGTGGCAAAGTTATATGCAGTATTGCAAGAGACTAGGCAGCCTAATTTTTCTAAAGCTCATAGCGATTGGCAAATAGACCTCAGCATTGAAATCACTGGCAAACTGTGGACTTACTGATGTTCTGCGGCGCATACAATTACATTGAATGGCCACCACTGACTTGTACATTTTAAATACCTTACCCAGGTATATTATACTCCAGCTCGACTATTTCGATACAGTCTTAGAGCTGACTCTTGATGTCCACGCTGTGGTATTGAGGAATCGCACATGTGGCACGGTGTTGTTCAGTCATATAGGGCTATTGGAAGGCGATATTTCAGACCCTCTGTGAGAACATTGGAGAAGACTTGAGTGCGCCCCTCTAGTAGGTTGACCAACTGGCATGGGTGCAAATTCATCAAAACACACAAAGGGTTAAAATTCAGGACAAAAATTCAGGAGAGGAGGTCAAAATTCAGGACAAAACTTCAGGACAAAAGGTAGATTTTACAGACAATCCAGAAGAGGTCGCGGAATAGTATATAAGTAAGCCCATCCATATCCAAACATATTCAGCCATTTGCAAACCTATCCATCATGTATCCTTCCATCCATCATTTCACTCATCTCTCCATCCACCCTTTCACCCTATCCATCCGTACACTCATCCATCCACTTTTCCACCCATCCATTTACCCTTTCACACATCCAGCCATCCTTTCACTTACTCATCCATCCACCCACCCAGTCACTCATCTATCACTTATTTATCCACCATCCACCCATTCACCCTTTCAGTCATCTATCCATCCTCCCTTTCTCTCTCCATTGACCCTTTCACTTAGCCATCCTTCCTTCCATCCATCCACCCACCCATCCATCTACTCATCCACTCATGAATCCATCCATTGACCCTATCACTCATCCATCCTTTCTCTCATCCATCCACCCTTTCACTCCTTCACTCATCTATCCATCCTTATGTCCATCTACCCTCCCTTTCACTCACTTATCCATCCTTACATCCATCCTTTCACTCATCTGTCCATCTATTCACCCTTTCGCTTATCAGTTCATCACTCCATCCATCATTCAATCAATCAATCAATCAATCAATCAATCAATCATAGACATTTATAGAGCGCTCTACTTACCCGGAAGGTCTCAAGGCGCTAGGGGGGTGGGGGGGTGGGTGCTGCTACTGCTCGAACAGCCAGGTCTTGAGCTTCTTCCTGAAGGCGAGGTGGTCTTGGGTCAGGCGCAGGTCGGTCGGGATGGAGTTCCAGGTCTTTGCGGCCAGGTAGGAGAAGGACCTTCCTCCTGTCGTCGCTCTTCGGATGCGGGGGACGGCGGCGAGGGCGTGACTGGCTGATCGGAGGTGACGTTTGGGAGCGTAGAAGTTCCACTCATCCATCCATTCACTCGCTCATCATCCACCCTTTCACTCATCCATCCATCCTTTCACTTATCCATCCACCCTTTTACTCATCCATCTACCGTTCCACCCATACATCCATCTATTTACCTCTCCTCTCATCCATCCTTCCACTCACTCATCAATCCATTTATCCTTTCTCTCATTATCCATCCATTCACCCTTTCATTTATCCATTCACCCTTTCACTAAGCATCCAGCCTTCCATCCATCCCTTCACTTACTCACTCGCCCACTTTTTCATATTAATTATGAGGTGAGTCTTTGTCTGCAGAGTTGCAGACAGAAGAGGCCCATCAAGAATTTCACCCTTGCTGTAGTTCCTAAAGCAAGGGTTGGGGGTGGGGGAAGGGTTCACTATGACCCTGCACATAGGCAATCTGAAAAAGTGGAAGTCATGAGTCATGCATGATGCACAGTGCCGGGAAATGAGGTGACTGTGACATAGTGTTGTTTCCAGAGCTTTAAGTGGAATGAAAAAACTGGGGGATCTCTCCAAAGGGAGTGTTCCATGTAAATAAGGGTGTGGCTTAAAACACCTAAGCTAAAACACTGTGCAGAGTATAATCTGCTACCTGATTGGCATTTTGCCTCTTCTGTCATTGTATCCATAGATATAACACAACAAGTACTGTTAGACCTACAACAAGCGAGAAAAATTGGCTTTGTCAATGGTTGTTAGTTGCATAAAATAAAAAACCAGCAACCATGGCTTCTTTGAATATAATATTAAAAATGCATCAATTCTAAAAGTATGAGACTGTGAAAGATCTCTAGCCCCTTCTTTTTAACTTGTTTCACCGTCTTCCATCTGACAGAATGCGTTGCCCTAGAAGGAGGCCGGTGGAGGCCTACCACATGCTTTGCGGCCTGCACTGGCCCATTGTCAACCTGTATGTGATAATCATCAGCCGCATACAGAATGCCAAAGGGCAGGGTGGGGCTGCTCTTGTGCTCTGAGGAGGAGTGCGAGGTGGCCCCATCAGGGAGCTGAGGCTTCATGCAGGGAAACAGTGCTGTTCCCTCCAATACCTAAAAGGCGTCCGTAAAAGGGACAACGGACGTGAGATCCAAATTACGGACGGTCCGTGAAATTTACGGATGGTTGGTCACCCTAGCCTCTAGTGGCCCTCGTGGGTTATGATCTCGATATTCCACGGGTGTATCAATGTTTGGTCGCATTGGACCTCTTGCTGACGGGGCGCAGAATTGTGTTGCTATGGATTAATGGACCTCTTCCAACCAAAGCAGAATCGCGTTGATATGGTATATTTTAATACATACTCCCATGTTTATCATGATCTCATGCCACCTCGGAGTTGCGCAATAGGTATATGGGGCCCGTACCAGGAGTATTTGATTCAAGCATGACACAGAGAGCGAAGAAGGACTAAGTGAGGACAGGGCGGTGGACACGCTGGTCTCTCTATATGTTGAGAGGAACCTTATATACATTGTATTACTGACATAGCCTGATGTAGGAGATGCATTGAGTTTGCATTTTTGTGCAGTGAACATTCCTTACTGAGGGTCGCTTTGACATGTTTTTAATGATGTTACTGATTATGTTTTTACAGTTGATAATGTCCTCACGAACCATAACATCCGATATTAGACGGCCAATGATGCTCTCTCTGGGCCCGATTCACAGAACTAACTTAAGACAAAATCCTAAACTTACTACCATTTTCGTATTCACAGAAGGCACTTACTCATTTTGGTATTCACAGAAGACACTTACTCATTTCGGTATTCACAGAAGTTAGGAGTCCTAACTTTAGGACTCCTAAATGCCTTGTGTGATTACCGAAAGTCTTAAAATTAGGATTTTTCTCAGTTTAGTAGTAGTAAAGTTAGGACTCCTAACTTTCGGACTCCTAAATGCCTTCTGTGAATACAGAAAGTCTTAAAATTAGGATTTTTCTCAGTTTAGTGGTAGTAAAGTTGAGAAAAATCCAAATTTTAAGACTTTGGGTATTCACAGAAGGCATTCAGGAGTTTTAAAGTTAGGAGTCCTAACTTTACTACTACTAAACTGAGAAAAATCCTAATTTTAAGACTTTCGGTCTTCACAGAAGGCATTTAGGATTCCGAAAGTTAGGAGTCCTAACTTTACTACTACTAAATTTAGAAAAATCCTAATTTTAAGACTTTCCGTATTCACAGAAGGCATTTAGGAGTCCTAAAGTTAGGAGTCTTAACTTTACTACTACTAAATTGAGAAAAATCCTAACTTTAAGACTTTCGGTATTCACAGAAGGCATTTAGGAGTCCTAAAGTTAGGACTCCTAACTTCTGTGAATACCGAAATGAGTAAGTGCCTTCTGTGAATACCAAAATGGTAGTAAGTTTAGGATTTTGTCTTAAGTTAGTTCTGTGAATCGGGCCCTCTGTTCATACATTGATTGTCCTTATGTATATGGCTATCACTTATTGGCAGTTTTTGATATGGGTCTTCCATGTGTTTGGGTTTTTGCACATACGCCGTCTTTGTGAAGCCCCTCCTCAAGCCTAATATGCAATTGAAATGCTAAAATGTTAAACTCGTGTATATTGTCTGCGCCTAAGGTTGATGTTGTCAAATGTCGAAATGTATCTTCTTGCAAAATGAAAATAAAGTAAAAAAAAAAAACCAAAGAGTGAAAGCAAGAAAGGCTACATACACTGCCCCAGAAATTAAATAAAATGTCAATTATTGACAAAAACGGCAGAGGACACAAGAAGAAGAATAAAATGTGAACCAGAAGAGATGTGGTGAAAAAAGTAAGTTAGATTTGTTGGGGGGCGGGGGTCTTGGGGGTGGAGTAGGATTTAAAACAGTTTGCACAAAAAAATAAAGGCAACATTGACAGAAAGAAGGGTGTGAAGAAATAGAGGAGAACTGCAAAAGAGTCGCAGAATAAATTTAAAGTGGAACAACTTAATAGATCACAGAACAAAAATGAAGAGAAACAGGAAAACGTGGTTAAGGTGAAATATATAACTGTGAATAACAGCTGTCTCTTTGAAATATAAAGCGATATACAACACAAGCAATGAACAAAGAACAACAGTAAACCACAAAGTATGACATGTTAGAAATTAAAAATGATAGGGAAAATATTTTTTATTAGGATCCTGGTTTTCATAATTTCTTTTACAGGCACCTGATGGGTGCAAAGTTCATTAAAGCATTGGAGTGGAAGTGCTATTGGTAGGTGCAATGCGCTGCAGAGTGTTAATTGCCTTCTACTTTTGTGTTCTACTGGCCAGAATCAAAGAGGAGAGCACGGTGGTTCTCTCTGATACTCTGTTGGACAGACAGACACTGCAGGAAGCATTCAGACAGATGTATCTGTGGTGCAGACCCCTCCCCCAGGGGGTCTGGGATTTTACAAAAGAATTGACGAGCCTGAAAAATTAAGGAGCAAGAAATGCTTCCTTTATGTTGGAGCAGGTGATTCTATTTCTCTGTCATGTAGATCTGTTTTTATTTCACTCTGTTGAGTTAACTGAACTGGTACCCAGACGAGGCTCACTTTTCCAATGCACAAGTCCCAGTTCTGTGTTTGCCTGGGACGCTCTCATGAATGAATGAATGAATCTATCAGGGGCTTTATAAAGCACGCTACTGACCCGTGAGGGTCTCAAGGCGCTGGGGGTGGAGTGAGTGGGGGTGGCAGCTCCCGGTCAGTCGCAGAGCCAGGTCTTGAGGTCCTTCCTGAACGTGTGCAGGGTCGGGGAACATCTGATGTTCACAGGGAGCTCGTTCCAGGTTTTCGCTGCGATGTAGGAGAAAGCTCTCCTGCCGGTTCTCTTTCTGTGGATGCAGGGGACCTCTGCCAGGACAAAGTCGGCAGAGCGGAGGTTCCTCTTGGGTACATAGAAGGATAATCTTTCATTGAGGTAATTGGGTACCATGTTGTTGAGGGATTTGTAGGCGTGGGTGAGGAATGCATAAATTAATATTAGTCTTATAAAGTGCAAACTTTGCCCAAAGGCATCAAGGCGCTGCGGATAAAGCCAGAGGTCGCAGGGGCACAAAAGGGCTCCTAACAGATCTTCTAAGTTCAGGAAAACCAGAGCCTGAGGACGGTCCCTCCACGTTCATGGATGTCTCTGTCTTGATTTTTCTATGGGAAACCTAGATAAGGAGCGGTGAATGTAAGAACTGGTACTCAGCTGTTTGCTTTTACTTGGCAATGTGAGATCTGAAAGAGAGGCTGGTGTCAATCGGGTGACTCAAATTGAATTAGCTTTTAAAGGTGAGCTGAGGTTGAATCTGTCCATCTTCTTGCCAAATAAATGTCTCTGGATCTGAGCTTATCTATTATTGTTTGAGATGAAGAGGAACACTGTTGTGATTGGATTTAACATAGGTAGGTGTTTGAACACCGTTGTGGTTGGATTTAATGTAGGTAGGTGTTCTGTGCTCTGCCAGAGCAGGTGGATCCATTTTTATTAATGTCACGGGTGGAAGAGCTGGCCAATGGCGTCTTGATTGATCTGAAAAACCTTTCCAGAGAGTGGCCCTCCATGAGATCTCATGCAGAGGTTGAAGATGAAAGTGGGCAGTATCAATATTTAGGATACTCTACTGTTGAGAATTTAAATTGACCCTCTGGACAAGTTGATGCTGATTGTAGAAATACAATATAAACAGTGAAGCATGTGTTTGAAAAACCCCTGGGAGTTTCCAGGTTGTTCGACCGAGCATACAAGTCAATGGTGTTGACTCACCACAATGTGTCAGGATTGTTTGTTGTGCTGCACTTAATGCTAAGGCCACCCGAGGGAGTAAAGCAGATGCGTCAGTTTTTTTCAGAAGTCCTAATATGGTGTACGCAGGAAAACAAGGTATTGCCCAGAATGAGATTCTATCTAGATCATCAAGTACTTACTTCTCCCCAATATCTACGCAGTTTGGGGGCAGCCAGTTTCAGAGCAAATGAATGTGTGCCTGTATTCCCACAGTTCCTTTAGCAGGTGTGTCGTACCAGTAAGATGTTATCTTTGTCAGTGTTTTCCTTTGGTCACTGAGTCTGCTGTGGTGCGTACGCTGTGGTTGATATCTTCTCATTCTTTATCTATAATTACACAACCCAGATCAATGTCCGAGCCTTTTTTACTCAGGGCTTAGACTCTTGGGGATGCCTTTTGCAACAAAGAATAGAGTTTTGTAACAATACTTTTATTGTTAGCTTTAACCTTGTAACCATCTTTCGTACACCTGTAGGAGCCTTCATCACCTGTTTCTTGGGCAAACAGTTTCTAATCTGTGTACAGTATGTGCGTTTCTCCTTCGGAAGCCCCCAATTTGTTTTTAGGTCTCGCCTGAGCTAGCGCATGCGCTGCTGGCGAGACATTTAGTAAGTTTTGAAAGTGCTACCACAGGCTTTTGCTGGCCTCAAGCTTGCGGTCAGGCGTGCGTGCACGCGGGCAGCCGCCATCTGTCTTTCCTCCGCCACGGGTCATTAAGTGCATGGCTCGCGGGCACCCTTACATCCCGCAATCACTTTCACTTTCGCGCCGCATCACTTTCACGGCCGCGCGTCCAATGCTTGTTCCCTTTGTATTTGCGCACTCTTTTAGGTTTCCACTGCCATCATTTCCATTACTCACTCCGGTGTCATCCCCACACTACACCTCCCACCCTGACTGCTTGGCCGGGCTAGCACCCAAGCTGTTTGTTATTTAGGGGGCTTTATCGCTGTGCCATCCCCACGCACCACCATCCGCTCATCTCTGCTTGTTTATTTTGTATCCCCCTCCTCCCGTTCTTCACTATAAGCCCTGCCCCCACCCTGCGTGCACAAACATAGCATTTCCCTTCTCTCATCGGCAGGCCACAGTGGTGCAGGACGGATGATGGGGCAGCGTCCCCCATTTATTTGTTTCTGTCAGGTTCCCTGTGTGCACTCACTATCCATGCCGCCTCGTCCTTGCTTTGTGTTGAATTGCAAATACATTTCTGCCATTTATTTATGTATATTTATTTTTGGGGAGTTTTATGTAGCAGCAACTTGACCCGAAGTTATCAGAGCACTTTACATGAACACCAGTTGTTCTATTTCATTGTGCATCGTTACAGTTTCTTTTTCCGTGAGCAATTCCAACCTTTCGGCTTGTCATTTTCCCCTATCTGCCTTCTGTTCTTCCTGCTCTCCCTGTAGCAGCCTTTCATTCCTTTCAACGAGATAAACAATGCCAGATTGTATTATAAGAGGGGAATATTAACCCGTTATGTGCTTGACGCATTTTATTTCCCTAATATGTGAAAAACAGAGTAGCTTTTTGGGTGCCCCTGATACAAAACATGTTAACACATCAGCTGGGAAATTTAGCCTTTTGCAACTGGCGCATTCCTCATGCCTTGACACAACATTCACCAACACGTGAACAGTATCACAACTTTGCATGCTGCAATGGTCCATAAACAAAGCTGGGGCTTCTTGGGTCTAGTTACCCTGCTGTATGAACATTCCAAAACCCTGCATCGCTAACCTATCTCAATGGAAACAAGCATTGGCATAGTCAATAGGTCTCGCCTTTGAGACCACATAAGTGTTTAGCGATTCAACACTTGACGTTGTTGCACCAAGCATATTGTGCTGGATAACTAAACACTTATAAGGTCCCAAAGGCGAGGCCTATTGGCTATGCCAATGCTTGTTTGTTGTTTTGTGTGGCCACACTATAGTACTGTTCAATGTTGGAAATGCCTAGTCCTCCCTCACTCGGGTGTTGATACACCAGCTTCAGTGACATTCACGACTATTTACTTGCCCAAACAAAGGCATTTACCTTTGGTTGTAGAGCTTGGAGCATATTAGGAGGGCTGTAGAGAAAGTTATTCGAACATAAACAGTTTTCATGGAAGGGTTTTTATTTTATGGGCTATGATTCTGCCCACCCAGGAAAGTCCCTTAGTAGCCCAAGACCATAGATCTTCACGGACCCATATTAGAAGTTCCTGGAAATATACCCTCATCGTAACATGTAGAGAGCTAGCCAAGTGTATGCCCCGTTATGTGATCTGTGTCGAGGAATAGGGAACTAGCCCCAAGCATATCCTGCCGATGGGTTGGAATTGTAAGTTTATAAGTTTAGTTTGAACCTAAAGCTCTAACCAAACATTCTCTTCTCCTCCCTTACAGCTGGTAGTGCGTTTTGGGGTCTCCAAACGTGAGAATGACATTGTCAGCATAGACTGATCTTGTGTTCCCCCGTTCGAATTGGATGCCTTTTATATAATTATGCGTTCTAACCCTCTTTGCCTGTGGTCCTATATAAAGTGCAAACAGGAGGGAAGACAAGGGACACCCCTGCCGTGCCCCCCTCTGTATATGTTAATGTTAATGTTAAGCTGAATTTATAAAGCGCACTGACACCGGAGGTTTCCTGGCGCTGAGATTGTGATTGGGGTAGGACTGAGAGCTAGTGGGAGTTCGAGAAGAGCCAGGTCTTTAAGCTCTTTCTGAAACTCAGCAGAGTATCAGAAGTTTTAATTTGTAGGGGGAGAGAATTCCACAGCTTGGGTGCCAGGAAGCTGAATCTCCGGCCACCCAGTTTTTTTAACTTGATCGCCGGGATGGTGAGGAGGTGGAGATGGGCAGAACGGAGGTTACGAGCCGGGCAGTGTGGGTTGATGAGGGATTTCAGGAAGGCTGGGCACTTGGTCTGCCGGGCCTTGTAGATTAGGCAGCCGATTTTGAAGGCAGCCCTTTGTTCAATGGGCAGCCAGTGCAGCTTGGACAGAAGGGGTCTAGCAGATTGCCATTTAGGGGCTTTGCAGATGAGTCTTGCTGCCTGGTTCTGCACCATCTGAAGGCGATGGAGCTGGGACCTGGGTAGGCCCCAGTGAAGAGAGTTGGAAAAGTCGAGGCGGGAGAAGACAAGAGAAATGACGATTTGCACCAAGGCCTCATGGGAAAGCAGGTGAGAAATTTTTCGGATTTTACGTAGCTGGAACATGCTGGCTGAGATAATGGCTCCGACGTGGGTTTTAAGAGAGAGGTCATTATCAATAGTAACGCCCAGACTTTTTACCGCACTCGAAGAAGTGGGAGCAGTGCCCACCTCGTCTGGCCAAAATTGTGGCCCCCAGTGTGCCGAGCTAGTGCCAGGCAGGATGAGTTCCGTTTTCTCCGGATTTAATTTGAGCTGGTTGGAAATCATCCATTGTTGGATGTGCAGCATTACTGCCTGGAAGTTAGATGCGGCATCAAGGGTGTCTAATGGAAAAATAATCTGCATGTCATCTGCATAATTGAGGACAGTGCAGTTCCAGTTACTTAGTGAATGAATTAACGGTCGGAGGTATAAATTAAAAAGTAATGGTGAGAGGGAGGATCCCTGAGGGACTCCACAGGTGGTGGGTACCTGGGTTGCAGTAAAGGGGCCTAGATGGACTGCTTGCACTCTACCAGAGAGGAAGGACTTAATCCAATCCCGTGCAGGGCCCTGGATGCCCGCCTGACTGACACAGTGGAGAAGGATGTCATGGTCCACCATGTCGAACGCGGCTAAGAGATCCAAAAGGACCAATGCCTGTGGGGACCCTCTGTTGGCATTCTCCCGAAGAGTATCAATGACTTTTATAATAACTGCCTCAGTAGAGTGAGCTGGTCTGAAGCCGGCTTGGTTAGGTTCCAAGAAGCCAGAACTCTCTATAAAAGCCGACAGGCAAGTTGTCACATGGGCCTCCAGAAGTTTAGAGGTGTAAGGCAGGAGGGAGATGGGCCTATAATTGGCAGGATTGGCGGGGTCAGCTCCGGCTTTTTTTAGGAGGGGAACTAGTATGGCCTGTTTGAACACGGAGGGGACCGTACCAGTGCTTAGGGAAGTATTCAAAAGGGGGAGAATGCTATTGGGTAGAGCTGAGAAGACTGCCCTAAGGACAGGGGGTGTACAACAGTCCTTGGGAGAACCCGATTTAATACGAGTAGTGAGCTCAGCAAGAGTACTGGGGGTGATAGCTGGGAACTAGTGAAGGTGCAAAGGTTGAGAGGTGAGGAGTCTAAAGGACTAGGGGAAATGGAAGGAGAGATAGCGTTCTTAATGTCAGCGATTTTCTGAATAAAGTAAGTATTGAGCGCATTGCAGGTGTCTTGGGTTGGGGCCTGAGAGGGAAGTACTCTGTGATCCAATGAGAAATGTATAGTGAATTGAGCTGAAAGAACTCCATTCACCCTAATTGTCCTTCAGAGGAGGAAAACCCACATTGTACGTACCTGCAAAACGTGTCCGCTAATTCTTGCAAATTGGTCATTGAACCCTATTAAACACTTTCTCTGCGTTGATTGCTAGCAGTACATGGAAAGGAAAGTCCAGGGCCTCTGGGTACAGAATGTTCATGTAGTCCAGTCTAGAAAGGATTAAGGCCTGGACTACTGTGTTCTGGTCTTAGAAATGTTCTCAACATCCTCAATATCCAATAGGAGGTTTCAACTAACAATGAGATATAAAATTTCACTGGAAAGTGGAGATGACCTCCAGTGTCGACTAAGCAGTGCCTCCCGGTCACTCCTTGACCTGCTGGAGCTGTATTCAGAGGGAGGGAGCGGGTCCAGAAATGGCCTGGTATGCAGATGTGCAAGGGGCAGCCACTGAAGTTCAGATGTAAGTGACTGTAGCCCACTAATAGAATCAGTTGCCCACACTTACAGGAGTTCTCCTTAGATGGACCCTTAAACCTAGCAGAACCAGCACTCTACTAATGAGCAACAAGCTATAATCAAGTCGAGCACTGGTTAGGAGACCAGTGCCTGGGACTCGTTACCAGAAACCATACCGGCTCCACCAGAACGTACAAAGGAGAAGCAAGTTGTAGGGGCAAGTTCACTGCATCCAGAAGTTTTGTCTTTACAATTCTGTACATTGTGAAACTGTGTAAAAAAGCTTTCGAGTGAGTGCAGACTGTGTACAAACATAGAGCTGAGTGTCTAAACTTGGGCAGGCTGGATCCGATCTTCTGCGGAACATATATCAGGACTGCAGGGATGTGTATGTGAGAGTTGGCCGCATGCCTAGGAAGCAGCCTGCATCTATGGACGGATTTGGGATGTGTGGCAGCAGAAGGAACCTGATAGGCTTCATGTGTGGTTAGTGAGTGTGCAGAGATGTATGCGGGGGGTTATTGTAGAGTAACCGGATATTGATTCCATAGGTATGGTTTGAACATTTGTTTTGTGCACTGTAAAAAATAGTGGGGGCCTAAGGCGCCACCCCTGGATCCCTCATTCTACATTTTAAAGCCAGCTGCGGTCTGTGCAGGTAACAGAAGTGGAGCGGTGGGGTTGGGTAAGGGGGAATTTCAAGGGACAGTGCTGAGTGAAAAATGGATCAATAATTAATTTTCCCTCGGCATCGTCCCTCAAAATCCCTCCTTACCTTGCCCCACCTGTTACCTGCACAGACCACAGCTGTTTAAAGCAAGTCCCTGTGCCCTCATTCCGTGCAGACCTTTATCTGACTAGGGTGATCTACAGTCTCTCTTTTTGTCTGTCTCTCTCCGTCACTCTCACTCGTCCCTCTCTCTCGTTCACAAGTTCTTGTTCCCTATGGATCTTTCTCCCCTTCTCTCTCGCTGTCAGTATAGAACTATCTCATTTATCTCTCTCTCTCCTTCAATATCTCAGATCAGCCACTGCCCTGTATTTGTTCTTGCCCTCCCCCTCTCTCTCCTTCTCTAGCTCAGGTCAGTCAGTGCCCTGTATTTATTCGAGCCCATCCTCTTTCCCCCTTTGTCTGAGTCTGTTCAGCCACAGCCCTGTATGTTTTCCCTCTTTATATAACTTCAGTTCAGCTCCACCTGGATTTTTGTTCCCCCAGTACCTCCCTCTCTCCCTCTTTCCCTACCTCAACTCAGACACAAAGCTGTATGTCGACTCTACACCCTTTTCCTTCCTCTCTGTTTCTACCTTGGCTCAACCACAGCCCTGTTTTTGTCCCCCCTTCTCTCCCTCTCTTCATCCACAGCCTAGTTTGTCCTCTCTCTCGCTCCACATTGGCTCAGCCACAGTGCTCTACTTGGTACCGGTCTCCCTCGCTCTCCCTCCCTCACTCCCTCTCTCTCCCCTTCTCTCTTTCCCACTCTCCCCTCTCTCTCTCTCTCTCTCTCCCTCTCACTCAAGCCCCTCTCTATCCCACTCTCCCTTTCTCCACCTTGGCTCAGGCACATCCCTGTTTTTGTCCCCGCTCTTTCTCTCCACCTTGGCTCAGCCACAACCCTGTATTTGTCCCCCTTCTCTCCCTCTCCAACTTGGCTTAGGCACAGCCCTGTTTTTGTCCTCTCTCTTTCTCTCCACCTTGGCTCAGCCACAGCCCTGTATTTGTCCTCTCTCTCTCTCTCTCAACCTCTCCACCTTGGCTCAGCCCTGTATTTGTCCTCTCTCTCTCCGCAGCCACAGTTTTGTTTTTGTCCCCTCTCTCCACCTGGCTCAGGCACAGATCTGTTTTTGTTCCCTCTCTCTCCACTTGGCTCAGGCACAGATTTGTTTTTGTCCTCTCTCTCTCTCTCCACCTGGCCCAGGCACAGGCACAGATTTGTTTTTGTCCCCTCTCTTTCTCTTTCTCTGTCTCTTTTTCCACCTGGCCCAGGCACAGATTTGTTTTTGTCCCCTCTCTTTCTCTCTCTCTCTCTCTCCTACCTGGCCCAGGCACAGGCACATATCTGGTTTTGTCCCCTCTCTTCCACACATCCCTGTATTTGTCTTCTCTCTCTCCTCGACCACAGCCCTGTACTTGTCCCCCCCTCTCTCGCCTCCACCGTCATCCCACTTCAGCCACAGCCCTGTGTGTACCTGTGCTGCCTCTGTCAGCAGGCAGGATGGCTCGCACGCGAAGAAAGAGTCAGTCAGCCTCGCAGAGCCGGGGGCCCTGCTCCTCTGGCAGCCCGAGGCATCGTCCTACGAGGCTGGGAGGCAGCAGATGGGCCTACCCGGAGAAAGGCTGGGACTGGCGGAGCAATCTGCCGCATGGGGGCATGTGACCTTTAAACAGAAGGCGGCAGAGGAGCCTTGGACGGCGCTTGCTTTGTGAGATGCTGCGTTTTGGGCAGGACATTCCTGCTTGATTATTCACCGCGCTCCTTTTTTGGGGGCGCCTCTTGCCCTCGGGGTGAAGCAGCTAAAAAGGCAGCCCGCTCCAGGGCGGAACATGGCGCCCTCGACTGATGCGCCAGCAGCCAGGGAATGGCACCGTTCTCGCGCCAGCAGAGCCGATCTCAGTTCATTAACTGAGACTCAGGGAGAGAAACTGCACTTTCCAACCTTACTGTAAGCGCCAAGGTGAGCCACGAGCCAGATTCAGCTACTGTTAATTTTGTTGTGTTTGTTTGTGGTGTTATTAGCATGGGTCTAGCAAATGTCTACCATTTGCAAGGTGCCCTATCACTTGCAAAACTGGGTGTCCTTCTACACGGTCCTGGGGTGTCTCCTAGGCTGGAGGAGATCATTGGCCGAGTGCTCTGTGGTCTTGTCCCTGCTGGCGCCTGACCTTGCTGCCTGACCCTGGGATGGTTGTCTGCAGTCATGATTGACAGCGGTGAGCTGTGCCCATGAGTGTGTGTATGTCCTTGAGGGCGTAGGACTTTGATTTGTGCTGTGAGGCTGAATGACTGCCCGGTTGCAGCTGGAGGTATTGTTTGCCAGTTATCTAACTGGTGAACTGTGTTACGCATATGGATATGGCATGCTCCCGTAGAGTGAACAGGCGTTTTCACCTGTCACTCAAGTGGTGCCTCATGGCCCACTTGTGTATTGTTCCGCTACTGTGTATTTCACTCACCCATGCCCGGCATTGGATTGCATGCAGTCCCGGACAGTGTGGGTGCTTGAATGTGTGTGCTGGGATGTTCATGTACCTGTGTGGTCGTGCAGTACCTGAGAAGCATGATTACATGTGTGCACTTGGATTTATGTGGGCCTGTAAAGTGGTACAGTACCAAGGAGTCAGCATGTGTGACTGCATGGGCGCACTGGCATGTGGGTGTGCCCATACCATGCTACAGTACTCAGGAGTCAGAGTGCGTGGTTGTGTGTACGTGCAGGAATGTTTCTGATGAATACTTCTACCTGCAGATTCATCACCTTTTGAATATTCCAAGCACTAGTCTGGATCCAAAAACTCTTCAATAGCTCTTCCATGCCGATAGGAAACATCGGCACCACCTCGGCGATGCCTCGTGACTTCACTGGATCCATAAAGCGTCCCCATCGTCAAGATCATGTCAGTCCCCATTTTCCGCACCATTAGCGTGTTCCAGACCTCTCCATATCTCCTTAGGAGTGTCAACGCTGTCTCTTCATAAATACCATTTAGCTGCAGTTTTCCTTCAAAATGTCACTGCCCAATTGGCCAGGATTCAAACCTTGTTGGGACTGTGACAGACCAATGTCCATTATGGATACTCACAAGCTCTTCCTGTGGAGCCTGGGATCTGACCACAACGCTGGCAAATGAGTGGGTGTCAAAACATGCCCCCCAAAGCACTTCACAGGAGCCCAAGATGTTTACGGCCAGGGCGACAGAAGCCCGACAACGCCACCTGCCCAAGCCTGGGGAAGGTTGGAAAATGGCCCGGAAGTGGAGAAACTTCGATGGGGAGAAAATGGTGCATCTCCTGGAAGAGTCTCCTTCAGTAAAGGAGCAGGACGCTAATATTGATGCCCTTTGTGGACACCTTCAGCATAGACTGGGGAGAGCCATTGATTTGGTGGCACCCCTTCGTAGGGTGAAGAAGGTGGAGAGAGGAGCTGGGGCTCCTTGGTATAATGACTCCTTACGGGATATGAAACGTGGGGTGAGGAGGAAAGAACGAGCATGGCGGAAAGAGTATGACGCCACTGCCAAGAAAGAATATATCTCATCCTTAGCGACTTACAAACTAGCCATCCAAACTAGGAAGGCTGCTTTCTTTGAGGAAAGAATAGTTGCAGCTAGAAATCCACAGAAGGAAATCTTTCGGGTCCTGGCTGAGCTCAGGATAAACAAAGAGCAAAGCACTGAGTTCGCCCAGGAGGATTGCCAGAGGTTCCAGGACTTCTTTGTGAACAAGATCTCCGATATTCTGGGAGAAATTGCTGCAACTACACCCCTCGACTGTCCTCACCCACCTGACCACACTGCCCCGCCGGATATTATACCGTTAGCTGAGTTCTCCCCAATTGCAAAACAGGAACTACTTACGATTACGGACCGAGTCAAATCCGGCTCCCAGGCTGATCCATGCCCTCCTGATGTGTTCAAATTGGCACTGCCAGGTATTGAGAAAGAAGTCTTGCATTTGTTGAACACTTCCCTTCACACAGGACAGGTCCCTCTAGCTTTCAAAGAGGCTCGCCTGATTTCTCTACTAAAAAAACCTGGATCGGACACGAAGTGTTTGAAGAACTTCCGACCCATCTCCCAGTTGCCTTTTTTGGCTAAAGTGATTGAGCAGCATGTGCTGGCATTGCTCTCAGGACATCTAGAGAGCAACAACCTGTTGGAGCCCAATCAGGCAGGGTTCCGTGCCAACCATAGCACGGAATTAGTCATGCTATCAATCCTGGATGAATTGAGGAGTCGAGCTGATATAAAAACACCGAGCGCCCTGGTACTATTGGATCTCTCCGCGGCCTTTGATACCGTGTGTCATGAACAACTATTGTCGCGGTTGAGGTCTTTTGGTATCAGGGGTACAGCACATGCATGGCTTACATCATTCCTGCAGGGCAGGACACAAAGAGTACAGTTGGGAGACTTCCTTTCCACCTCTGCTCCCATCACTTGTGGGGTTCCACAGGGTTCTGCCCTGTCACCCCTACTCTTTAATATTTACTTGCAGCCATTAATTGCACTCCTGAATAGGATGGACTGCCTAGTATACAACTACGCCGATGACACCCAGATAATCATCCGGCTGGATGATGGCCCGGGAGCGTCTACCAGGTTGCAGGACATACTCAAAGCCACGGTTAATTGGATGTCCGAGAACTCCTTAAAAATCAACCCAGACAAGACGGAAGTGTTGCCTATTTCCATCACGGGCAACCCCTGGAGCGAGAAATTCTGGCCTGTGGAGCTGGGTGTGCCACCGGAACCGGCGACTGCAGTCAAAAGTCTGGGACAGTATGTGGATGATAAACTCTCCATGAAAAAACAAGTCACCACGGTAGTGGGTACCTGTATAGGCCTGATGCGACAATTGAGGAAGATCTCTGCACTACTCTCATTTTCCACCTTGAGACACGTGGTTTCAGCCACAATCCTGGCTAGGCTGGACTACGGAAACTCCCTGTATATCGGTCTACCCCAGCGGCTGCTGGATAAGCTACAGGGGGTTATGAATGACGCAGCCCGGCTGATTTACAAGAAACCTAGGACTGCCCACTCTTCCCCTCTGATGCAGGAGCTACATTGGCTCCCGATTCGGCAGAGGGTTGTATTCAAAGGATTGTGTATCGTACACAAGGCGCTGTATGGTAATGCACGAAGATACTTGAAATCCCGCCTATCCCCATATACACCGAGCAGGACTTTGTGCTCGTCGGATGCTACCCTCTTGTCCCAATCCCGTTTTAAACTGGCCACGGTGGGGGGACATGCTTTCTCCAACACACTCCCAGCTTTGTGGAACAAACTGGCCCCAGAACTAAGGAAGGAATGCAATCTGTTATCCTTTAGAAAAAAGTTAAAAACTGTACTGTTCAAGCAAGCATGGAGCAGCCTCTAGGCGTTGTGTTAAGATCAAGTAAATACCGAACCCCACTACGTAATCTGGACAAACAGCGCTTAGAGACCCCGGTGGTTATAACGCGCTATACAAATTAAATAAATAAATAAATAAATAAGTCTTGACCAAGTTCAAACACACCAGTCACCTTGTTTGTCAAAATCCCCTCAAAAGCAGCACAAGAAAAAGAGAAAACGCAAATTTCTTTCCCATGCGGCAAGAAGTGATAGCGCTGTTTTTCTGAATTTAACGATTTGCACAATTAAAAACGCAAACTCTGGTAACATACAGATTTTGGGCCTCAGACTCCATCATGTTGTGAGGGTTCATTGCCTCACGTGGATAAACTTGTATTTTTATGTTTCAGGAGAATAAAGTTTGAACATTCTTTGGACTGCCTTTCCCTGACCCCAGGAGGGGAATCCATGTCGGATTGCTCTCACATTTCATTCTCTGTATTTTACTCAGATGAACTTTACTAAGTTCTTTGACTAATTTCTGTGCCTTAACTGAGCTTTGCATTCTGATTTATTGATTGACTGATTTTGACTATTCCAATCGATTTCTGTATGGCTAAAGTTTGAAAATAAAATCATTAAGGTTGAAAACTTACTTGTCTGTTATTTTTGTTAGACCAAATGGTTTCTGTGTACTGAATAGAAATTGTCATGTAAAATCGCTTCATTTTTAATTGACACACTGGTTCAGCGGGGAGCACCTAAATCCGTATTGGGATAACATCACTCCCGGCCCATCAGTCTCTCAAAGGACAAGAGTCGAAGTACGACGTCAGGAGGAAGTCACTGCAATCTTCAACTCCACCCCACCCGGTGTCAGATCAAGAACCAGCAGAAGAACAAACAGAGGATCTGGTGCCTGTGGCTTATTCAGATCCGGCACCAGTTACAGACCCTTGATTTCATGCAGCGGAGTCTCAACGGCCCCATCCATTGCAGCCTTACCCAGAGTTTTCACACCTGGGTCGCATCCATCAGCGACTCTGAACACAATGATCAGCATTTTCAGCAGGGCCAGGATCCCATCTGTGCACCAGCTGGCTTCATGGGTTCAATGGCCTACTTTTCAGGAGGTTTGCTGACATCCTACTGCTCAACGCCCTACACACTGTTCTTGCAATTGTCCCCCACCCGCCAGCTTGGCTCCGCCGACCGCACCCTCTTCACCGTCCCCCACATCGGAAGAGTGACCGCCGGCGGCAGATAATTCTCAAACCTCCCCGCCAAGACATGGAACACCCTCCCCATCCTCCTGCGGCAGACCGAAGACCTTCTAACCTTCAGGTGACTTCTCAAGACCTGGCTCTTCGAACAGTAGCAGCCTCCCCCCAGCGCCTTGAGACCCTCACGGGTATGTTGTGCACTTTATAAATGCTATGATTGATTGATTGATTGACTGTGTCATGGGCAAACCCAACTTCGACTTCAGCTATGCCAGCGGGGTCGATGCCCAGAACGACCACCTCCTTTGTAATTCCAGTGTTATTCGTCCTCTGCTCCGGACATCAAAATCTCACTGGCACAGCAAACAATGCCCCCATATGATGCTGCTGGCACCCCACATGATGCTTCAGATGCCAAAAACGACAACATTGGTGTTAAGACCAAAGCTGGGGCCACTAAAATCACTATCTCTATCACCGTGGGTGTCACATCCACTGAAGAGTCTACCACTGATGCTTCACTACTCCAGAAAAGAGGCTCAGTGGCTCTTGAAAGAAGACAGATATTTTTTGGGGGTAATAGACTCTTGAGAAGGCTGAAGTTCGGATGATGAAGGGGGCGGCTGCCACAGATTTTGTGGGCTTAAAGGATGTCAGTAGGAACTTCTGTCATCGACGGACCTCCTATTACACAGGAGTCAGGAAGGCTGCAGACATGTTAGACCTGCAGCTCCCATCCACAGAGGTCAAATCCAACAATGTGACTGAGGTCTGAACTCTGAACTCCATCTCCCATGCAGGGGATCTCTTACTTCTGTTTAATGGAGCCCATACTGATCCTATGGGAGAAATCGACAATCTTTATTGCTGTCTCAAGACCGATTGTCCAGCAATACAAACCAACCGGCAGATTCAAGCTTCTTATCAGCTCATCCATCTCCAGAGAGTCTACGGTGCAGGTCTCTTGTTCCTCTAAAATGACACAAGGCTCCTTTCCTCCTACACCAGCTGACAGGTGATCGAAGAAGCTGGAACAATTTGTGGTGAAAATGTTTTCAACAAGGAGTATGGCTCTCAAACCTATAAATGCCACATGTGTCTTGGGAAGATATGTACATGAAAATTGTGCTCCCTTTTTTTACACTATAGAGCGGGGCTTCATGCTCCCGAGCGGGTGCCGGGTGAGGTGAGGTCTTCACCCACACAAAGCTGGGTGAGTATCACTGGGAGGAAATGCCCACGTGTGATATAGCTAATATACTTCCTTTTATAATGCAGAATGCAAATCATTCATGCAGTTGTCTTTTCATGTGTTTTTCTGAGTATCCACGTAATGGTGTCTGTGTAACTTAGTGCTGTTGTAAAGCAATTTGTTTCTGTTTTTTTTGTTAGGAAGAAGACATGCTTCTTTCCTTCCAGTGGACTCATAATAACTCAAGTTCTTGGTAGATATGTAACTTTTTTCAGTGCATCCTGTCATTTCTTACTGTAAAAAATCTTTCAAGTTGCAGTTGTTATTGTCTATATCCAAGGTCCTGAAGAAAGCCAGGGTAATTCCCTAATGGGCTGAAACATGTCGACCGTCCAACATAGTGCCAGTGGGCAGCTTTCCCACTTCTGCGGTTTTTAATCTTTGTCACATAGACTTTGATTGGGACTTATGTCCATGTCTGAGTAGTCAATTTTAATCCTCACTAATTCTCACTATTACGGTAGCTTAGCACTGTATTCAGATTACCTTAAGATGAATTCCATAGCTATAGAACTGACATTCATCCCTATACCGGCACGACTAAGTCGGAAAGGGCTTAGATTGTTCAGCTACAACCCCCACATGACGCAAACTCCAGCAAATGGCTGGTCTGATGGGTTTTGTTTATAGCCTATGTATTTCAGCAGCATCTGTTTACACATGCGCCTACCGGATTCACAGTTGTTCCCATGGTCAGACACCACCCCAAGACCTGGTCTGCTCTGTTATGTATTTCGTATGTTGTCAGCAGGGGAAGGAGCAGACAGGTCGTTTAATCTTTCCCCTGGACCCTCCACTCACCCTTTTGTTTATGAGTATTTTGAGTAACTTCATAGTTGCGGGTCCTTTTGTTGTGGATACAAACGTTTTTGTACCCCTATAGCTCACTCAACCTAATTGTGCTTGCTGCCCCTACGTCCATGTCACCAATATCGCACTTATTTTCAACTAGTATGGTGAAACAGGTAGTGGTAATAACCATGTTAACCACGCAGGGAGTTTAAGTTACCAATCCATTTATTACGATCTGTGGATCGTGATCAACAGAATTGACTTTTGATTTTCTATGAGGTCACAGTGTTTGCCTCTATCTAGTGATCCTTTCTGACTCCTTTTCTATTACGTGTTAAATTTCGGCACTGAATAGACATATTCCCTGTGTCTCTCCAACCAAACACCTTATGTGGGGCCATTCCATCAAAGAACATCTGTTTGTCTAGTGATATTGTCACGATGAGTGTCCTATACATAACTTGAGTGTATCTCTCTGAAGACCGAGAACAATTGTGGTTAAATATCACCCTTTGTAGTGTTGTTTCCGTGGTTCGACCAATAATGAGAAGCACACTACTGTCACTGTCTATTTATATTATAGACACAGAGCTCGACTAAGACGCTTACACGCATGCGTAAGGGACTAGTGTTTTCCCTCTAGACGTGCGTGCTTTTTAATGCCAACGTTTTATCTATTCCATTTGGTTTACTGCTTACATCTAATTCGGTGTTTATAAAAAATCAGAGAATCTTCACATTTCAGACATTGTTCCGGTCTGCTTACTCCTTAGTAGCATGTCATCAATAACACAGGCGCAATGTGCTAGTGTTTGTTTTACATCTTTCATGCACATGCGCGAAAGAACAGTGTTCTTGATCGCGCCCATCCCCTTGTTTCCAATTCACGCGAGAATCGTTTATTACAATCTAGTAACCCACTATGGTCGGGTATATAACAAGGGTTGGATGGCATATCGGGTCCCTCCCTTTTCGCTCGGTGTAATACCGGGGGTACCGACGGATAGGTGAGTTTACCTGTTAGGCGGCCCTTCCTCCTTTTTTCTATTTCTCTCATGTTTTTCATATGTTCCACTTAGAGGGGAATAACCAGAAGGAGTTTACAACACCCTTCAATTGTGAAGACTATATGGCTCAGATCCTGTTGAGTCAGGACACTTTGGGGACTTGAGAAACATCGCATGCTGTTTCCTTTTAAGTGTCCCATGAGCACCTGATAGTGGTTAGTTTCAAGTTTAGACGGATGGGTCTCTAGCACACGTTTGTTGGGTTAGATGTGTAAAATGATTAGGTTGGACACAGTAGTTTTGAGTACTAATTGTGCTCCCTTTTTTTACACTATAGAGCGGGCCTCATGCTCCAGAGCGGTTGCCGGGTGAGGTGAGGTCTTCACCCACACAAAGCTGGGTGAGTATCACTGGGAGGAAATGCCCCCGTGTGATATAGCTAATATACTTCCTTTTATAATGCAGAATGCAAATCATTCATGCAGTTGTCTTTTTATGTGTTTTTCTGAGTATCCACGTGATGGTGTCTGTGTAACTTAGTGCTGTTGTAAAGCAATTTGTTTCTGGTTTTTTTGTTAGGAAGAAGACATGCTTCTTTCCTTCCAGTGGACTCATAATAACTCAAGTTCCTGGTAGATATGTAACTTTTTTCAGTGCATCCTGTCATTTCTTACTGTAAACAATCTTTCAAGTTGCAGTTGTTATTGTCTATATCCAAGGTCCTGAAGAAAGCCAGGGTAATTCCCTAATGGGCTGAAACATGTCGACCGTCCAACATAGCGCCAGTGGGCAGTTTTCCCACTTCGGCGGTTTTTAATCTTTGTCACATAGACTTTGATTGGGACTTATGTCCATGTCTGAGTAGTCAATTTTAATCCTCACTAATTCTCACTATTACGGTAGCTTAGCACTGTATTCAGATTACCTTAAGATGACTTCCATAGCTATAGAACTGACATTCATCCCTATACCGGCACGACTAAGTCGGAAAGGGCTTTGATTGTTCAGCTACAACCCCCACATGACGCAAACTCCAGCAAATGGCTGGTCTGATGGGTTTTGTTTATAGCCTATGTATTTCAGCAGCATCTGTTTACACATGCGCCTACCGGATTCACAGTTGTTCCCATGGTCAGACACCACCCCAAGACCTGGTCTGCTCTGTTATGTATTTCGTATGTTGTCAGCAGGGGAAGGAGCAGACAGGTCGTTTAATCTTTCCCCTGGACCCTCCACACACCCTTTTGTTTATGAGAAGATATGTACATGCCCTGTTGGATTCTACACAGGAGGTCGCCCCCTCTTGTTCCAATTTATTTATGCGTTTTTATATAGCGCGGACCTTACCCAAAGGCGTCAGAGCGCTTCACAAAAGGAACAGAACTGATACATGAGGAGAACATTACACGTGAACAGATTACAAAAGCAGACGTTAAGTTACATGAGGTAAAAATTACAATTGTGAGCAAACAAAATACATGAGGTAGCAAAAAGTGCACAGGAGGAAAAAGAGACAAGTGTGCAGGTTACAAGAGAAAACAAAGTACAATTAGAGGTATAATACTGCAAAATATGCTAGACACACAGGCACAAGAATAAACGTAACGTAGGCAATGGTGGCACTTGTGCAAGTATCAAAGGCAAACAAAATATGAGCGGTAGCATACTGTGTGTTACAAGGGAAAAGTGGTGTGTGCAAGTTACAAAAAAAGTACCAAACACAAGTACAAGGATAAAACAGCAGTGAATGTTAAACACTCCAACCACAAGAACACACTGGGAAGGCACTTCCATAGTCAGGGAGAATAGAATTTTCAGTAACGGGAGGTCTTCCTTCAGATAATAAAGTGGACGTGGATTACTTTTGGAGGTGTCTTTGGAGGAGGAGAACTTTGAGGTCCGTTTTGAAGGCCTGGGAGGAGGCGGTGGTCCGGAGCTGCGGCGGAAGGGAGTTTGAGATTCTCACCGAGTTGCCTGAAAAGGATTGGGCCATCGTTCTTTCCTTCTTGAAAGTGGGAGGTTCAAGCAGAAGATTTTCCGCATTACGCGATGGTCTAGATTCTCCAGAAAGTTTCAGTTTATTCGCCAGGTAGCTGGGAGAGGAGGAGTGCAAGGCTCTGTGGGTGATACAAGCAGTCTTGTAGATAGCTCTAGCCTCGATGGGAAGCCAGCGGAGGGTGGATAACATCAGTGTGATGTGGTTGTTTCTTTTGGCCCCATAAATGAAACAAGCTGCTGAATGGAAAACAGATTTAAGGGGGGACAAGTGGAATTTGGGGAGGCCAGTAAGAAGAGAATTGCAGTAGTCAAGTCTGGAGAGGACCAGCGATTGCACCAGGGTTATAAGGTCCTGCTCCGGGAAGAAGCGACGGATTTCCCAAAGAAGGCACAGGTGGTATCGAGCAGACTTTGCTATGGAATTGATGTGGGGGATTAGATTGAGTTATTTGTCGAGTATGACACCAAGGGATTTTGCGCTGTCGGCAATGATGGGTTTAGTGTTAAGTAGATTCAACTGATCCATCCATGATTGCACCGGGGGAGGTGAGATTGAGGAGGAGAAGAGGAGGAATTCAGTTTTGGAGGGATTCAGAATCAGTTGATGAGTAAACATCCAGTTTTGAATGGAGTCGAGAGTAGAGCTTAGGATAGAGAGATCGTGAGTGGAAGCAACCTTGAGGTAGATTTGAGTGTTGTCTGCATAGAGATGATAGTGGATCCCGGATTTACTTAGGAGATTTCCTAGTGGTTCTAAATAGAGATTGAACAATGTGGGTGCAAGTATAGAGCCTTGAGGAACACCCTGACCTACCGCCACAGGAGAAGAAAGACTGTTCGCTATTTTGATCATTTGGGATCTGTCAGAGAGGAAGGAGGCAAACCATTTAAGCACAGTGCCCTCCATGCCCATTCTCTTTTGAAGAATGTTGAGGAGGGTGTTGTGATTGACAGTGTCAAAAGCTGCAGAAAGGTCAAGAAGAATTAGAAGACAGGACCCCCCCCCCCCCGAGTCGAGAATCCTCAGCGCGTCATCAACCACTTGCAGTAGGGCTGTTTCAGTGCTGCAGTTTTGAATGAAGCCAGACTGGAAATTGTCAAGAAGATCATTGTCCAAGAGAGTTGTTTCGCTACACATCTTTCTGTAATCTTCGCAAGAAAGGGTAAGTTAGTGATGGGGCGGAAGTTGTTAAGGTCAGACGCATCAGCAGTTGTTTTTTTAAGCAGCGGGGTGACCTGCCCAGTTTTGAAGGAGACAGGAAGGGAGCCTTGATAGAGGGAGAGGTTGACCAGAGTGGTCCAGTAGGAGAGGGAAAGGGTATAAAAGTCAATGGCAATGGCACTGGGGATGGGGTCCAGATGATGGTTGGAGGGCTTTGTTTTGCGGATGCACTTGAGAAGGGCATCTTCAGATGTGGGGTCAAAGTTCTGCCAAATGGCTAAGGATTTGCACTCCTCTGGAGGGGTAGGATGAGCGACCTGATCCACAAGTGATTTCACTTTTTCATCAAAGAATAAAGCAAAATCCGCTGCTCTCTTTGCAGAATCCTCCAACTCGGAGGATGGGGGAGAGCAGTCAGGAATCTTGATGAGATCGAATAGTTTTTTGGGTCTATTTTTGGCTGAGTCCAGGAGGGTTTTGAAGTGCTCCGCTTTCCCAAGGTAGATGTGCTTGTGGTACTTGGATCTTGCGGAGCGAAGCGCGGACAAGTTATCGGTGGAGGGCACTTGCCTCCATTGTTTCTCCAGGAATCTTAGCTGCTTCCTTTCTTCATAGAGGGATTTGTTGAACCAAGGTGCTGAAGGGGTGGGCCTTAACCTTTTGCTTTTGAGTGGAGCGACGTTATTGATTTCAATTGCAAGAACTGTGAGGCATTGGGAGGTGAGTTCGTCAACATCTAGGTTCGGGGCTAGCCTTGGAAGTGATAACAAAGCTGATTCACAGAGGGGACCGACATCAATATTTTTAGCATCACGGAACCAGGAGATAGCCCTCTTGGGTTGGCCAAGAGTTATAGAGTGTGATAGTTGAATAGAGAATGGGATGAGGAGGTGATCAGACCAATCTACTTGAATGGGGGTAGTGATAGAAATAACAAGGTCCAAGATTGAGCCCTTAGAGTGTGTTGATTCTGTGCAGTGTTGGAAGAGATCATTTGCAGAGAGGAAGGTGGCCAGGGAGTTTGCGGAAGAGTCTTGCGGTAAGCCCCAGTGGAGATTGAAGTCACCCACGAAAGTCTGATTGTCACTTCGCGAGTATTGGTCACTGATGAAGTCAGTGAGTTCCTCCAAAAACGAGGGGCTACTACGAGGCGGGCGGTAAATGACATGGAATCTGAGGGGTGAACGGTGGTGCACTTGTAACTCAGGAGAAAGGCATTCAAAGGTGTGGGAGGAGCTGATAGGAAAGGCCTTAAGTTGAAGGGAGTTTCTAAAGATGACTGCAACACCTCCCCCGTGCTGTCAGTTCTGTCATTCCTAAGTATAGAATAGCCTGACGGTAATAGGAGATCAAAAATAGAGTGCGAGGTATCTTTGAACCAGGTCTCTGTGAGGAAGAGCATGTCAATATTGTGATGGTATCTGAGATTTCAAGTTTGTGTTTTACTGCAGATCTGCAGATCTGCAGTTGTGGAGCAGACAGCGCAGCTCTGTCAGGACTGTTTTGGTGACTGGGTTACTTGGGCTCTGAAGGGTGATCGGGATGTTGTGCTTGTGCGAGGGTGCTCGGGAGGGTTTAGGTGGATGCTTGGTTCTGACAGAGGAGATGGTCGGAATAGCGAAGATAGTAGGGTTGCTAGGGTATGCAGGTTGAACAAGGGCGGCGTTCAAAGGCTTGTGCGAGTTAACAAGGTTTGCAGACGACAGGTTGAGCTTGGCTATATTGAGGTGAGGGGGCGAGGTGCATCTCGTGGGAACTTGGGGAGGAGTAGAGGTGCAAGGAAAGGTGGAAATCTTAGAGCTTAAAAGTGAAATTGCAGCTGTAAGCTGGGAGATGGAGGTGATAAGAGAACCTAGCTTATTTTCCAGAGAGAGTAAGGCAGAGCACGGAGGGTTGGCTGGCTCGATGGAAACAGGGGGGGGGGCGGAATTGGTGGTGGAAGGCAGGGAGAGGTGGGGGACAGGAGGTAAGTTGGGTTGTAGGGTTCACAAGTGGGGAAAGGTGGAGGTTGAGAGTGAGAGTTAGTGAATCGGAGGTTAAGGGAGAGTTGTCTTTGTGGTGTTGCAAGAAGGAGAGGAATTAGGGACAACTTTAGGGGAAGAAGGGTGCGGAACACAGCGGTAGGGAAGAAGGAAAGGGGAGGACTGTGTGGAGTCATGTGAATGTAGGAGGTTTGGGAGGAAAAGAGGTGAGGTGGTTGTGGAGGGCATGTCAGCTAGGAGAGGTGGCTGTGAGGGAACGGGCATCTCGCAGAGTGGGGGGGTTGAGAGAAAGGGAAGTTGGGGAAAGGATGTGGTACTGCTGGACCCGAGGGAGGGAAATGGAATGGGTTACCAAGGGGGGAAAGGGAGTAGCACAGCATTGCTGGAGGAGTGGGAGGTAGGAGAGAAATGCAGTGGGATTGTGGAGAAATCCGGGTGAATAACGAGGGAAGGGGGGATGGACAGGAGGGATGGAAGAAGGGATAAGGGGAGCGTAGGGAAAGTTCACTGGGGGAGAAGGTTGGAGGAGAGGTGGACTAAAAAGGGGGGTGACTGGAAGGAAAATGGGGGAGGAGAAAGGATTGGAGTACCAGGATGGTGCAGATTGGACGAGGAGCGTATTAGCTAGCGGTGAGGTTGCAGTGAAGTGGGAGAGGCATACTGTGAGGGGGGAGGAATAGGAGAGGAGGTCACAGGGGAGGGGGAGGGAAGAGGGCCGACCTGTGATTCTCGAGAGTGCAGCCAATTGGAGTGTAGGGGGGTCAGGGGAGGAGAAAGGGAGTAATGGGTGGAGCTAGAAGGCGAGACAGGGGAAAACCCGGTGACCCAATGACCCGCGAACACACTTCATGGAGCTGATTGGAGCTTTATTTATTTATTTGTAGAGTTTTATATAGCGCTAGCTAGACCCGGAGGTATCAGAGCGCTTTACATAGATGTGAAGTAAATATACAGTTGGTTACAAGAGAACAAAGAAAAAACACAAGAAAGTGTATACACTTTAGCATGGTTGACCGGGGCCCCAGACCAGGGCGCCAGTTTTCTGAGGGGCACGGGGCTGTGTGCATCAAGGTTATGCCGACAGCAAAGCCCTTCTCATGTTGCTCCAGCCTGGTTTCTGCCTATTCTGTTTCGCTCTGATTTTGCCAGTTTAAAGTGGTTTTAGTCCTTTATTATCATGCGAGGGCAGTGTTTGTTTAACATCCATTTAGTCCCTTCCTTGTCCTCCCTTCACCCTCTGACCCTGCTGTCCCACATCAACAAAACAAGCATCTACGTGACACAGCTAAGGGTGGGTGATTTAGGTGAACTGGACGAGATCCAGGGATATTTGTGTTCAAGGGCCAGTCTACTGCTTGTGACAAACTATTAAAGTATTCTCACAGTTATAATCATCCTTCAAGTTATGTCTCTTCAAATCAATTATTTGTTTAATATGTATTTTTGTGCTTGCAGAATATTTCCATGTAATGCTTCTTAGACAATATTTGGGTGCAAAGTCTCTGACATTGGAGTGTATGTGCATTACGTATGTATACCTCTAACAAACACAACACAAAATCAAAGGTAGCGTGGTATCATCTGTACACACTTCAAAAATAGCTATAATTTAGGACATTTGCATGTGGATGACTGTGGGTGAGGTGCTATCTGATAAAGGCACCAACATTACTTCTAATTGTGTCCCATTATCATTCTTACAAGATGCTTCCAGAAGCAAATTTGATTTTGTGGGAAATTAGAAATAATTGTAATCATTCAATGAAATTATAAATAAGATATAACCAGTTCAGAAATATTTAGGCGTGGATAATTTTTTTAAGTTATACTACTAGTTGTATGTTCTGTGTGGATATTTGTGACAACTTACTGTGATGTCACTCCTGTGACTTCACCCAATGAATACCATTAGCATAAAACACTGTTTCTACACCACTGTAAAGCACGTTTTTTAGGTCAAACCAGGACAGTGCATGCGCTGCTCTGCTAGGCATGCTGTATTGAGATAGGGACTTGAAGCTCCACCCACTCTCTGCCCACTTTTTTCATTGGCTTATGTCATTGTCCATTGTAAACTGTGGCTGTTCATTGGTCAAAGGACTTAGTAGTCCCTTCTTAGTACCACGTGTCTCATTTTGTAACCTCCCATGGCGAAACCCCCTATTACGTGTATTGTTGCACGGTAGGCTTTGGAGCTGGTCAAGCTGACGCAAAGCAGATGATTTGGTCGGGCCGGGATACTACAGATTCAGTGGCAAGAACCAAAGGGAGAACATCCGTCTCCCTTAGTTGGCACGCCTCGTTTAGACATTCAGGCTTTCACAAACCACGTTAATGTACCTTTCGTTCGACTGATCTCAGTTCTTCGGTGCCAAAGCAGACTCTGCATTTGAGTGGTTTGAGGACAGATCACTTAGTCTGCAAATGCAACCTAGAGACTGCAGTTTTGTAAGACTTGTGGCTTCTGCAGGGGCCTTTCGTTTTAAGACCGGCAACTGTTTGCAGCTCAACAATAGAATCAACAGCATGCGACCCCCGTTTACTAACAATATATAGAACGAAGCAAGGGCTGAACATGAGCTATCCCACTCCTACCTTCTCCTCTTCTTCCTCTTCCCCAGTCATTGTAGTGAAGCAGCCCTAATTCCACCTTACCTGAACACACACAGCCCATTGGAGGATGAGTATCCTTCTTTTCACAAGGTTGGAGCACCATAACCTCAAACCTTTGGGTCTTGCAAATTGTGGAGAGGGTGTATTCCCCACCCTTCCAACAAACACTCTTCCTTTTCCCCCAGCCCGTATATGCTCTCACCAGCCCATCTGCGTGTCCCCCAAAACAGGTTCAGTCCTTGCTCCTCAAGGGACCAGTGGAGTGGGATTACAGAGAAGGGACAGGGTCAGAGGTGCTACTCCTGGTTCCTTCTGCCCAAAAAGTATGGCAGCCTCTGTCAGATCCTAGGCCTTTAGGATACTGAAATGGTTCCACTAAAAGGAAAAGTTCAAACTGCTGTCCCTAGCTCACGTTCTTCTTTCACTGGAAGCAGAAGACTGGATGATATCTGTCGACCTGCAGGAGGCCTATTTATACACCCCTATCTGGCAGTTACACAGGAAGTTTCTTTGCTTAATGGTCGGGTATGCGCACATGCAGTGCTTCAAACACAAAAGGGCTCTTCAAAGTTCTATCAAACTCTCCAGTGACACTGCAGCGGATCTATGTTGGTGGAGTGAGGACAGCAACCTTATAGAAGGAAAGCAGTTTTGCCCTCTCCCTCAGATGACAACAGTGATCAGGGATGGCCCGATCCTAGAATGTGGATCCCATCTGGAGGAATTGGAGATCAGATGCCTCTGGTCTCCAGAACAACAGATGTAGCACATCAGTCTGTTGGAATTACTGGCGATACGTCTGGCATTCAAAGCTTTCCTCCCTTCCATCCGCAGTCAGTCAGTCCAGATTTTGACGGATAAAACCGATGCAATGTGGTACATAAACAAACGAGGGGTAGTAGGGTTACATTTCCTCTGCCAAGAAGCTTTGCGACTCTGTTCCTAAACCCAGGACCATCAGATCAGCTTACTAACAAATTACCTGACAATAATGTTCAATGCACGAGTGGACAGTTTCAGCTGACATCATCTTGCCGACTACAAGTGGCGACTTCTGCCACTCACCAGAACACTCACTGCCAAAGTTCTGTGCCTTCCAATATCCAATGCAGGGAGCATTTGGTTCAAGTTTCTCTTAAGGTGGTTCTTCCCACTTCATTATGTGTTTCCCCCATACCCTTGATTCCTCTTATTTTGAAGATGCGTCTCGACCGGGCCCAGGTAATCCTAATTGCCCTAGACTGGCCAAGAAGGGTGTTGTATGCAGATATCATTCACCCCTCACTGTACCCTCTGCTCTGTCTATGTCTGGATGAAATATTATGCTCATGATGACGACCTACCAGGCCCATTTATCTGTCATTTGATGATTTGCCCTCTCTCTGGACCAACTGGGCCGTGTGATAGACACTGTCAAAGGTTATTTATCTGCTTCCTAGTCCCTTGAATGTTTGCCAGAACAGCCGTCTCTCTTTATTATCAAATTCTTTAAAAGGGCTTACTGACAAGTTTCCTCCTACACTATTAATTATGACATAATGAGACCTCACCTTGGTCTCAGGTTCATTATGTGTTCCCCATTTGAACCATTGTACAGTTGTAATTTAAGGCTTAAATCAGTCTTTCTGTTCCCTATTATGTCAGAAAGACCTGTCAGTGAATTACAAGCTTAAATCTAAAACCTTAATTTATCTCTTTCTTCCCAGACAAGCTGGTAATGAGAAGCAGGGCTGCAATCCTGCCAAAGGTGGTTACCCCTTCCACCTTGGCCAATCCATTTCCCGCCCAGCGTTTTACCCTCAGCCACATCCAATGAAGGAGGAAGAAAGACTTCACTCTCTTGAACCCAGGAGAGCGGTCAGCTTCTATGTGTACAGAACCTATGAATTCAGGCTGGGCGACAATCTCTTCAGGGGATAGGTAGGAAAGATGAGCAAAGCAGTGTATAAGAGGACATTGTCAAATGAATGATTCTGAACATCAAGATCTGCTACACCATGAAATACAAGGAAGCGCCAGAAGGTATTTGTGCTCATTCCACAGGAGCCAAATCGTGCACTTCTGTGCTGTCAAGAGGTGTGCCAGTTGCAGACATTTGTAAAGTGTCCCTAGGTGTTCCTCTACACCTTTGCAAAGCACTATTAGTAGGACTCTGAAGTGAGGAGGGAAAGTCACTTTACTCGCTTATCACTTCATAGTTTCTTGGCATAACTTCACACACACTTATCTAAAAAGAAAAGCACAGAGAGGCAACACAAAGGTAAAACAGCATAAATGCTAAAAAAGGGAAAGATTTTTCTGGACTCTTCAATGGCATCAATCAAGATTTTTTAATAGTTGCTTTGTTCAGAACGACGTAGCACCGATGCAGCCAACGCGTTTCACCCTGAATAGGGCATAGGTTCGTGCCTTGAGAGGGAACGGCTATTCTTTGGATTAAAGATTCTCATCGGCCTCCCTTTTGGCTCGCGGCCCATGTAAACGTTCCTAAGAGTAGCCTGCAGGCGAGCAGGCGCATCGCCGTGCCGCAGAGATGACAAATCTGCCCTTATCCCGGGCTTCTCAGAAGAGCTGACAAAAGCAACCCTGTAACGACTGTCTGCGGCCGGGGAGACCTATCTTGCGTCGTCTGGTAAAGGACGGGACCTTAGAGGCCCAGGGCGAAATGCGCCACCTTGTATAATTAAAGCGCTGCTCCTGGTCTGTGTGCAAGCGCTACAGAGACCCTCTGTGCAGTTCAAGCCAAATGCTCGAGAACCCGAGCAAGTGGAATGTTGCTTGCATTCCTTAGAAATGCAATGGTAGTCCGGACACCACCTGAAAAGAACAAGCCCGCGAGTGGTACATGCGCGCGCCACAGCGAGCGAGATGTTTTCAAGTATCTCTCATGCATCTGTGCAAGATAATTGAAAACAGATGTGGCTTGTGCGGCTAACCGCAAGCGATAGGCTGTGGGCGGAGCAAAGGCGAGACCTGCACCCGCCTTTGTCCAATTTCGTGCTGTCTTTCTCAGAAAGACGCACGCAAAGGCGAATAGCCTCTGAACGAAAACAAACCACACGCACAAGCGTGTGGTGAGCTTTCCAAAGCCCTTTTACTGTTTACATAAAGTCTCACCAGAGTAGCGCATGCGGGCTGCACAGGCTCGACCTAAAAAGGACTAGGGGAGTATGCCTCATTATAAGCAATAGCCCGCCTTCAACAAGACCTGTCTCCATAGAGAATGAGCACTGTAAGGGATGCCCACAGTTATTGGCGGCGTGATGGTATTAGTCGCACAGCTCTTCTAGTTAGACCATTCAGGGTTATCTATGACAAACAACATTCATGTAATAATCCCACTCATCATCCGTTTGTGACATTGGTGCCATGTGTTATAGAACAGGAATCCTATTTACATTTTGGCAATCGGGTAATCGTTGCAAAATTATTAACTATTCATTTTTGTATGGCATAATTAATTTGCCAGAAATGACTCTAAAAAAGATAAGGAAAAAAATAGACTCAGGGAATAACAGACGGGGGCTTATTTCAAAGGCAGTTTTGCAGAAGAAGTGGGTTTTTAGATTACACAGTAATTGAAGTGAACCAGAGTCCTCTGGAACCATTTATGTAGGGCTCCTTGGTCTGGCCCGTTTGCGGTCCACGCTTGGCTAAGGATGGAGAGATTGAAGACGAGGAGCCCTATTAAATAAGCAACCCATGGGAACAACGTTGGCGTCTGTGCCTGTTTTTTGTGCTCCTGTTGCACCTCATATTACAGAATGGGCAGCAGACACTTGTGTGCCTCCTTCTATAGTATGGATCTTGCACCTGTGCAAACCCAAGGGGATGCTCTGTCTTTTACTTGGGGTGTGGCCTCATGCAAATGTTGGAGCCCCTTATATATACATTCACAGCCAAAAATGCCTTTGTGAATCTGACCCTGAAACAATATCAGCAAATGCAGAGATAAAATGGTGAAGCAATGGACAAGCACTGGCGAAGAAGCTTAAAAGTAAGGGCTATGGGGGGCGTGGCTAAGATGGCGGCCTGAGAGGACGCGATTCCACGGAGCTCCTCGTCCCAATCCCCCATCGATATAGCCACGCTGCAGCAACCGCCCCGAAATCGGTGGCCACGATACCCTACGACCGGGGAGTCCAGGGCAGTGCCATTTACCCGCGGCTTTGGCGCCAGAAGACTCGGGCGGACCCCTCCGCCATTGGCGCGCAGCCGCCCCGGGCCCGACAGCGCCGGCGAGGACAGAGAGGCCGGGCGAGAGACAGCGGGCCGGGCCCACCAGAGCACCACCAGGCGCCAGACTGAGCCGTGGACCGATCGGCGGAGCAGCGTCGGCTGCGGTGACCCGCGTCGGCGACCCCGAGTTGGCCCCGGGAGGCGCCTGGCGAGGGAGAGTGCAGGAGCGGCCTGACGGACTACGAGAGGCCCCGGCTTGGGCCTTCCCCCCCGCGCTTGGAAGAGAGGTGAGTAGCGGGGCGGCGTCGGCGAGAGACGCCAATACTCGGGGGGCGGGCGATCGAGCCCCCAGTGTCTCCGCACATAGCTTCAACAGCGGGGGGGAACGGTAGGCCGGCGCCGCGCACAACAGAACGTGGGAACCAAGGCTGGGAAGGCCGCTTGTCAGCCGGTGGGCGGCCATCTTCCACGAGGCCCGGAGAAGAGCGACCTGCCCCCGTCCCCCACGTTTCGGAGCTCAGGGCAGCACCGGTGGGCACAACGAGTCCGGAGTCGGCGCATCAGGGGGCCTCCACGCTGCTTGTGAGCCCGGCCTGGGCTACATCCTCCCGAAGCGAGCCACGTGCAAGACGTGGTGGGGTCCTGTACACCCAGGGCAGCGACCACACTGTGGACACCGAGCTCTGCTGAGGCGGCCGACGGAGGGGCTGCGGAGGACCCGTGCAGTGAGACCCCCTGCTGTAGGACAAGGCTTGAGGACCAGCTGGGAGGCGTCGGGGGGGCCCAGTGGCAGATACGAGCGCGGCGCGGGTGCCCCCAGGACTGTAGAGGCATGTCCTCTACCAACCGCAGAGGGGGCCGCACCATCCCCGACATGCTGGCGAAGGGGGCCTCCAAGGGGGACAAGAGCCCAGATAAGCAAGTGGCGGAGCCTCCACCCAAGAACAAGGAGCGCGACGAAGGCGACGCCCCGGCCACCAAATCATTTATGGAGGCACTGTTCTCATCTCTCAAGGCGGACATCCAAACCCTCAGGCAAGATATGGCGGGGGAATATAAAGAGCTCCGCCGCGATGTGGACGATATCGGTGGCGGCCGTTGAGGCTTCTGACCAAGCTCGGAGTGCAGAGGTGGAACAGCTGCAGCAAGAAATCCTCCGGCTTCACGACCAGCAGACGGAACTCCAGGCCCATGCTGAGGACCTGGAAAACTGTTCCAGGAGAAATAACATCAGGGTACGGAACGTGCCTCTCAAGGCAGAAGGTGGTGACATCGTCGCATATCTGCAGGATCTGTTTCGCGACGTCTTAGGTGAAAACGATGATTTTGACATCAGAATCGACAGGGCCCACAGGGTGGGCCTAGCACGCAAGGCGCCCCCCCCCGGACATCATAGCTTTCTTGCCGGACTACCCCCTCAAAGAACGCATTTTGAAGGCGGCACGCCAGAATCAACCTCTCCACTTCAGGGAGCACACCGTCGAGCTCTTCCAAGATTTATCAACGATCACTTTACAAAAGCGGCGGGCGTTCAAGGTGGCGACCACTTTTCTGCGAGATAAGGGTGTCCCCTACTCCTGGGGTCATCCCTTTAGACTGATCTTTAAATGGAATGGGACACTTCACCAGCTGCGGTCCCTGCGAGACACCTGCGCAGTGCTGGGCCTTCCCATGGAGGAGGATGGCCAGGGAGACACCGCGAACTTCAAACCCTCCAAATCGCGCTCTCCTCGTTCTCAAGCAGACGGCTGGCAGACTGTGAGAAGTCGTCGCACGCCTAAGAAGGGGTTCAGGCCGGACCTGGAGGAGGTAGCGAACGAGCATGCTGCAGCAATCCAGAAGGTCTCCACTGACACTACGGCTGGTCTTTGAAGAGACATGAGCGCAGGGGTAGACTTACACTCAGCACATTCCGTGGGGGGGCGGGACGGGGGGCTCCGGGCCCGCCATTGCCACGTCTTCCCGCTTTCAGAGACTTCACCAGGGGCCTGGACAATTGCCGGGTAGGCCCCGGACTATGTTTCATTGTTGGGGGTTGTTGGTTGGGGTTCAGGGGGGGGGGAAGGGGGAGGGACGGGTTGGGGTTGGGTACTCGGTGTGTTCGAAACGGATTGACAACAGACAACTACGGAGGGGGTGGTACGGGGCCGGGTCCACAGCTGGCAACATACACACTGACCCATGGCCGCTGACGACATCCGTGTTCTATCCCTTAATGTGAAGGGACTCAACAACCCGATCAAACGGAGGGCAGTTCTTTCATTTCTAGAGCACTCTGGGGCGGAACTCTGCTTGCTGCAGGAGACACACTTGCTAGCGAAGGATTGGCACCGCATGAAAGCTAGGGCCTTTCCACATCAATTTTTCTCAGCGACCTCTGAGAAAAAAGCAGGGGTGGCCATACTGGTAGCTAGGCATTTCAAGGGGCGGGTGGGGAGCAAGGTGGCCGAAATCAAGGGTAGACTCTTAGTACACACCATCCACGTGGGCACATTCTCATTCACACTTGGTTCGATTTACGCGCCTAACGTTAGACAGGAGGCCTTCCTTAAGGGGGCACTGTCGGAGGCGCTGTCGGGTGACCTGAGGCATGTTTTGATAGGGGGAGACTTGAATTTAGTCATGGACAACGAGGTGGATAGATCTGGGAAGAGGTTTGGGGACTCGGGGGCGCTCTCCGCGGCGGGGAAACAATGGCTGTCAGACAGGGGGTTGATTGATGCCTGGCGGGAACTACACCACACTGCCCCAGGATACACTTTTTATTCCTCAGTACACCGCACCTACGCCAGAATAGACCACTTCCTGAGCTCCACTGACCTTATCCCTCTACTTCATGACATTGACACTACACCAGCGGCACTGTCGGACCACAAGGCGGTGATCCTTCAGTTAACCGTCCCACGCACACCCTCACACAAGGGTAGATGGCGGCTTAGAGAAAGCTTACTATCTCGGAAAGGGGCGATACAGCGGCTGTCACAGACCATCACTGACTACCTGGAGGCGAACGACACAGGCGCTCAAGGCGGTCGTCAGGGGCGATATCATAGCGATCGCGGCGGCGGATAATAAGGAGCGCAAGGAACGGAGGAGGGACTTAGAGGAGCAGGTACTGGAGCTAGAGAGGGTTCACTGTCGAACGGGCGCCCCCCGTATCTGGCGCAAACTGAAAGCGGCCAGGGCCCAACTGGCGAGCCTGGACTTGGACAGGGCGGAATACGCGGCCCTTCGCCTCCGCCATACATATTATGTAGGTGGCGACAAGACTGGTCGCCTCCTGGCTAGCAAACTTAAAGCTAAAACAGTCCGTTCTAAGATTCCCGTTATACACGGGGACGACGGCGGAGAAATTCGGGACGATAATCACATAGCCGAGGCCTTTCGGGCCTTCTACGCACAACTCTACGCCGCGGACCCGACCATCGAGGAAGAGGCAGGGAGGGCCTACCTTGAGACCATGGAGGTCACTGCTCTCAACGAAACAAACGCCAGCGCTCTCGATACCCCCATCCGTCTAGAGGAGGTTATATCGGCCATTGCCCGACTTAAACCCCTGAAGGCCCCAGGCCCCGACGGATTCTCTGCGGGCTTCTATAAGACCTTCTGCCATCTCCTGGCACCGATTCTTACGAAGCTATTTAACTCCTTCGGGGGCCCAGGCTCGATCCCGGCGGAGATGCTAGAGGCGGACGTCGTGGTCCTGCCGAAGCCGGGCAAGGACCCCACGCGGTGTGCGGCATACAGGCCGATATCGCTGCTCTATATCGACCTAAAGCTCTTTACGGGCATCCTGTCTTCGCGCCTGGGCCCGTGCTTACCGGGCATTATTGAACCCGACCAGGCAGGCTTTGTCCCCACCCGACAGTGCGCGGATAACACCAAACGCACACTGCATGTCATAGACAAAGCACACTTTAACGCCTCTGATGCCGCACTGCTCTCAGTCGACGCCGAGAAGGCGTTTGACAGGGTGGATTGGCGATTTTTAGACAACACGCTGGCGAAATTTGGGGTGGGGTCACGCTTCCACTCCTGGGTAGCAGGTTGCTACGCGACACCCCGGGCGACAATCAAAGTAAATGGGATCAGTTCAAGGACATTTGATATCCAAAGAGGTACGCGGCAGGGCTGCTCGCTCTCGCCGCTCTTGTTCGCTCTCTATATTGAGCCATTCGCTCAGCGGGTTCGTGACAATAGGACTATCACCGGAGTCACATTCGGGGGGGTGGAGCAGACGATGAGTCTGTACGCGGATGACATCCTGATCGCAGTGGATAACCCCACGGTTTCCATACCGGCCTTTTTGTCAGAAATGGACGCGTTTGCAGAAGTGTCAGGTTTTAAAATGAATGTACAGAAATCGGTGTTCCTCCCAATGGGCAACAACACCAGGCTGGCTAACAGGGAGTCGCTTTGTATAGGAGGGCTAGAGGTCAGCATCACACTACCGTACCTGGGGATAGATTTGACACCGACGACCGCTCAGACGGTCGACCTCAACTACACTAAACTCCTCTCGCGGGTTCAAGGGGACATCGCGAGATGGAAGCAGCAGCCACTCTCGTGGTTGGGTCGTGTAGCGGCCATTAAAATGTCTCTCCTACCTAAGATCCTCTACCTCTTCCAAACCATCCCGGTCACCCCCCCACTGGGGATGCTTAAGAAGCTACAAGACACCCTGAACCACTACGTGTGGGCGGGAAAGAGGCCCAGGCTGCGGCGCGACCTGGTTACGCGGGTGACAGCTGAAGGGGGCCTGGGGGTTCCGGACTTACGGCGCTATTTCCAAGCGGCACAACTCAGGTATCTGCTGGAGTGGTCCAGGCCCACCTCCGAAAAACATTGGTTGTTCCAGGATAGGGCCATGGCGGGCATGTCTCTGTGGAAGGTCCCATTCCTGGCGCGACCTGACAGGCCGGCTTACCTGAAGAAATCTCCTATCACCAGGACTCTCATGCAGGTCTGGGACGCCACCGCTGTCCCGAAGGGCCTCACGACCTTCCCCTCACCTATGACACCCCTGCTGGACAATCCGGCCTTCCCCCCGGGAATGCCGCCAGGCTCGTTTCCCCAATGGCGACCATCTGAGTGCCGCTCTGCGGGCTACTTGTTCGACACAGAGTGCTTCCTGCCGTGGGACGTAGTGTTGGCTGACTACGCCCTCGACAAGCCACACCGTTTCCAATACTTTCAACTTAGACATTGGTTGACACACCCTGAAGTGGCTCCTCTGGCCAGTCGCCCACTAACCCCGTATGAGAGATGGCTCATGACTAAAAAGTCAGACTCCGGGTCCATTACGGAACTGTATCTCCTGCTGTCCCCGTCACCTCCTACAGAGAGATCCGCAGGCCAGAGACGTTGGGAAAGGGAGTTGGGGCGCACTTTATCGGATAAGGAATGGCAGGATATATTTTATAGGGCCCACCACAAGGCGAGGAACACGGCTAGCAGGGAGGCGGCAGTGAAAATCGCCTACTACTGGCACCTGACCCCGGAGCGCCTACATCAAGGGAACCCGAGCAAGGACCCCACTTGCTGGAGAGGGTGCGGACACACTGGGACCATGTTGCACATACTCTGGGAGTGTACGGAAGTTCAGGAGTACTGGGAGGCGGTGCTTAAAGACATGGACACCCACTTTGAGACTGATATCCCACGCTTCCCGGCGTACGCGATCCTGGGGCTCCCTAACAAGCTTATGTTCCCTCTTAAATCACTGCGTGGGAGGCAGATGGGACTGGCAATGGGGGCGGCGACTCACCACATCTTATCACTATGGGGCACCCCGAGGAAACCTACACACACAGGGTGGCTACACAGATTATGGTATATCATGGGGATGGAAAGGATTCAGGCCTCGCTCACACAGACATCAGACACCTTTAGGGAAACATGGCAACCACTCATCTCCCTACTTTCTCAAGAATTCACGGAGCTCACTTGCCCGAAATATCTCAGGGTCCTGAAGTTGGCGGAGGAATTCCGCGATGAGACGACCAAAGCGGAACACAAGGTCTAGCCTGGTCCCCGCTCGGCCTCCACCGGGCTTGGTTAGGAACACACCGAGGGGGGAGGGAGGGGGGGGGGGTTGTTGTGGGATGGGAGTTGGTCGGGACTTGGGTGGGGGGGGGACACGGTTTTGGGGGGGCGGGACGAAAAGAGTTCTTGCACCTGGCGTTGGGTTCGCTTCTCGCCATACGAACTTGCACAGACACTGAGTTTACTTACTGGCTGGACTTTAACACGACACGCCTATTATCAAAGTACCTGCACTGTAGCTTTGCTCGCATTGTTTCTGATGCTGTATGGTATTGCTTTGTGGAACTCAATAAAAACACATTTGATCAACAAAAAAAAAAGTAAGGGCTATCTAGAAGGAACAGTGCATAAATAAATACCCTATGTTGACAAAGATATGCCAATAGCAATGGTATGCACTTAAAATCTTTAAAAGGAAAACTTTTTATTTCACATCTTCCCTAGAAGTATTGATTGTGGTGCAAGAAGAGCTCTAGAAGATTATCATTGAGCTCAGAGTGCAAAAGTGTCAAAGCTTCCCCGTCACAGGAACTTTGAAAAGATATTGCCTTCCCTCTCCCATACACTGAGATAACGGTAGTAATCGCAATTCTACATCCATCTCTGAACACCAGTTAAGTCATTTTATTCCTCTCTCAACAGACCATTTGCCACCCTTGGTGCAGGTGGGGAAGCCCTCAAGCTCCCTAGGCTTCCTCCTCCATCACGACTTTGGAAATAGGTTTGGACATGTGGAGTACTGCTCCTGCTGTACTCTCTTACAAACTCTTACATGCCTTCTTTATTATTATTATTATTATTATTTCTGAATTTGTATAGCGCCTGGTTACACTGTCAGTGTGTCCCCGCGCTGTCAGAAGAGCTAGTTGCTCCGTCAGTCAGACAAGACGGGCTAATCTTTAGGAAAGAGGAATGTTTTAAGTTTCCTGCGGAAGATGAGCTCCGATGTTTCCACTCTTAAGCTCAGGGGGAGAGAGTTCCATTTGTGTGCCGCCAAAGTACGAAAGGATCTACCTCCCATTCTGGCTTTCTTGTGTCTGGGGACAGCGAGAAGGCCTGCTCCTAATGAGCGGAGTTGTCGGGTGGGCGTATAGGGGCAGAGAAGGTTCCGAAGGAAGGCCGGGCCCTTGCCATGTACGATCCTGTGACCAATACATAGGACCTTGAAGTCGATCCTTTCATTGATCGGAAGCCAATGTAGTGTTTGTAGAGATTTTTTAGAGGCGGCTCTTCTGGGCAGCCGGAGGACCAGGCGAGCGGCAGCGTTCTGGATTGTCTGCAGTCGACGCCGACTGGTGGCGTTGGCGCCTAGATACAGGGCATTGCCGTAGTCCAGTCTCGACGTGACAAGAGCGTGGACCAGGGTCTTCCTAGAGGGTTCTGGGAGCAGGTCCAGGGTCTTACGGAGTTTCCGTAGAATCGAAAAGCACGTACCAGCTACCCGTCTGGTGTGGTAGTCGTAGTCAAGCTTTGAGTCCACCCATACTCCAAGATTCTTGACCTGATCACTGGGGGTAGGGAGGGGCCCCAAGGTCTGCGGCCACCAGGCAGATGACCAGACTGAGGGGGGTTTTCCTACAATCAGCACCTCAGTCTTGTCTCCGTTAAGACGGAGGCAGTTCTTCGCCATCCATCCAGCCAGCTCCTGGAGGCATGATGAGAAGTTCGCGGCGGCTTGTTCAGCAGGTTGGGTCAGAGCGACCACCAGCTGGGTGTCGTCTGCGTATGTCACTACTTCCACCCCATAGCGTTCAGCAGTAGTAGCCACGGGGGTGACATATAAATTGAAAAGGGTTGGACTGAGGCTTGATCCCTGAGGCACTCCTTGACCGAGGTCAAAGGTGTCGGAGCGTGCTCCTCCTTGTTCCACCGAGAAGCTACGGTTGGTAAGAAAAGATTCCAGCCATAACCAGGCCATGCCTGTCACCCCTCCTTTCTTCAGACACTGTAGCAACGTATGATGTGCTACAGTGTCGAAGGCTGCGCTGAGGTCCAGGAGCACTAGTGCCGCCACATGCCCGGCGTCCACGTGCTTCCTCAGTGCCTCAGTCGAAAAAAGGAGGGCTGATTCCGTTGAGTGGCGGGCCCGGAAGCCCGATTGGTTGGTATGCAGGAGGCCTCTGGACTCTATGTGTGCTGAGAGTTGTTGGTTGACCAGCTTTTCCGCCAGTTTAGAGAAGAAGGGTAAAAGCGAAATGGGGCACAGGTTGCTAAGCTGGGACGCACTGATGTGGGGTTTTTTCTTAAGAGGCAGTACGATTGCCTGTTTCCACCCGTGAGGGACCTTGCCAGTGTTAAAAGAGGTAGACAATTAATTAGCCCGAAGCAGCTAAAATGGGAATAAAAGAGGAGTATTCATATAGATTAGTACAAATGGAAAGAACTGAGCCCTCTCTGCAGTTTTACTAATAGGGTGTTTGAGGTTTTGGGGCCAATTCACTAAGGCATATAAAGGGTACAAGTCCTGAAAAAAGAAGTGGGGGGGACTCACCGAGTTAGGTAGTATCACAAGAAGTGATATCACGGTGCATGACATCACGGCACGTGATATCACAGGAAGTGACATCACATGAGCAGCAAGTCTATCATTTGCATGTATTGCAAGATTTAACAATTGAAGCTGCTCAGTACTTCCTCCTGTCTGGAGGAATTAACAGCCCAAATGTGGGTGAAGTTTGGTGTACAACTACATTAGTCAAGCCACTGAGGTGCTGCAAGCGAGGCATACCAAAACAAGCCACCATGAACAAAAGCAGTTTATGCGTTGAAAACAAAAACAAAGAAAACCACATGCTAGAAACCACAATTGTGAGAAATTTATTATGCTACCTAGAAGACCACTAAAAAAATAAATAAAAAAAAAATGCAAGGTGCTATACTATGTATCCTCCCCCCCCCCACCGGTTCCAGAGTTTTCCCCACTGCTCCCCACAACAGTTTTCCTATTATCGGCCCCCACTTGTCCCAGATATAGTTCAACACCCTACTGGGTCCTGAAAGTTGCTGGTCCCTTTCACGCTCCTTCATAGGTGGTACATACGATGGGTCAATTGCCCCCTCACAACACTCAGTGACCCCAAATGTGTCACACTGGCCTCATCCCCTTGCTCACTGGTCCCATATCTGATTGTCTCATCAATTACTGGCCCCAAAGTTGGCCCATTGCACCCACTTACTGATTGGTCCCAAATTTGGCGTGATTGCCCCAAGTCCACTTACCCATTAGTCCCAAAGCCGGTGTAAGTGCCCACGTGCCACTTGCTCACAGGGTTGGCCTGGCTACCGGAAGCCCTATCTGATCCTAGAAGTAGTTCCATTGCCCCTAACCTTCCCACCCCCCACGGAATGGTTCCCCAGAAGTTTGCCCCATTGCCCCCTTCAATGCCATCATATTCCCTGGTCTCAACGTTCGTCTTGCCCATCATTTCCTTGCTCCCTCCTTACTCACTGGTCCCAAAGTTGGTCCCTTTGCTTTCCCATCTCACTTACTCGTCCCACTGGCCCCAAAGCTGGGCCCATTCCCGTTGCTCTACTTACGCATGGCCCCAATTGCACCACGGCTATTAGCCAAAAAAAGCGCTTTAAAGCCTCGTCAGGGGTAGTAAGCGCTAAATAAATGCAATTGCAACACTAAATGCAATTGCAACACAATCATTTACACACTGATCCCAACGGCGGCTAAACTGTCCCTCGGCCCCTTTCAACTGTTACTGGCCCCCAAAGATGGCCCATTGCTGCACCCCTCTATGATCCAAACCTTCTCTACCCCACTCCCTCATTAACCAACCATTCCAATGGCCCACCTCCATTTTCTCACTAGCCCTCGCTGGTGGCAGGTGCCTCTGTGCCCCTCCCTCCACCCACAGACAAATGGTGGACTATGCAACCTCCGGTCCCCCGGGAGCGCCCCTTCCCTGTTTGCATTTCTCACTGAGCTCCCCCTGGGATCCTGGGACTGCATTCACCCAGTGACTTGCTTAGGGGCAGTAAGTCCTGGAAGGCAGGACTGTCCGGGCTGACGTAAGTCCTCGCGCATGACGCCAAGGGCGAGGACAACCTCGAGGCAATGTGCCCGAAGCACGCATTCCATCACTGGACTAGCCTCTGTAGATGTGTGTGTAATGGCTGGCCGCAGGCCTGCAGTCTCAGCAGAAAGTCCAATGATTGCAGGGGCAGAGCGCCTGCAAAAAACCCTTTGAGCGACTGGCTCTCCCACCAACTTTGGGGCAGATCTTCAAGAAAGTGCCGCAGCGCGGCACCACAAGCCCTTTGGCTGCCCCACGCTGCAGCACTTTCAGAGCACAGAAAAGCGACATATCTACAATGATATGTCGCATTCCTGTGCTCTCCCCTGCGCTGGCACAGAAACAGCTGCCATGCGCCGGCGAAGGCACCCTTGCACCATGGTACGAGGATGCCTGCGCCATATGGAGATTGCTTTTGTGAAGGAAGGGGCCCCTTCGTGCACAAAAGCAATCGCTGCAGGAATTTTCCTCTTTCAATGCAAGCTGTAGAATGCAGCACGCATTGAAAGAGGAAAAAACGAGGAGAAATGAAAACATTTCTCCTCGTTTCACTTGGCTACGCCACCCCTATGGTGGCGCAGCAAACCAACGCATTTCCAGGTTTACGATTTCTCGTAAATCTGGTAATGCATCAGTGGACATGGGTGTCGCGTGGGAACTCTCACAGCAACACCCATGTCCCTCCCCTAACACGCAAAGTGTTGCGTGAACAGGAGCGATATTTACACGCAATGTGACTTTACCTGTGCTTGTAAATATCCCTTAGCAGGCTACGCCACCGGAACGTGATGCACCGGCGGCGCATGGGACTTGTTAATCTGCCCCTAAATCTCTTGCTTGGTCCAGCTCGGTGATTCCCTCTGTCAGACACACACTGGAACTCCATCATCTTTTCGTTCACATGGTTACTCAGTCGCCCCCCCTTACTCTCCTACTCAAATAATATTTTCTACGTAGAGTCACTCACCTGTCAACTACTGCCGTTCTCTCTTAGCCATTGTACACGTTTTCCACCCGTTCCCTCCATCCTCTTCACTCCACTCACCAAGAATAGGCCCAAAACATGTCCTGAGGTGCATTGGGAGACCGGAAGTACAGTGATGAGAGGAAGTTCAGGAGGGAATCGAGAGAGGCGAAGGTGAGGGAGGTAGGGCTGGGGAGTGAAAAGCAGGGATATGAAGAGACATCAAGACGGGAGTGGAGATGGCCGTTGACCGGCAGTCCGAGAAATTTCCAGATTCAGCCGCAATCACCTGGAAATGCTTAGTTGGAGCGCTCTTATCATGCTTTTGATGAGCAGGGTGGACCGCAGTTTGATTAGCAGGGTGGACGGCATCCACCCAGTAAAAATAGTGGGGGGACACCCTCCACCCGCGTGTACCCCCGACTCGTACCCTGGGCATATAAAAGTATGTAAAAGAGTACCCCTGGAATACTGCTTTCCGTACTCAAAAGTGCTTTAGTGACTCAGCCTCAGTATCCATTCTCCTGGGTGTACTTATCACTAGAGATAGTATTAACCCTCCTGCCTAAAGAAAGCTCTATGAGCCCTGCTCTTAAAGAAGCCACAGGATGGGCCGCTTGACTTTCTGTTTTGCAAACTCCATGAACTCCAACCAGCTAGCCTTTGGCACAAGCATTTATGGCTCAGTTGCAGCCCTTCCCGATGCCTAGATGTACCAATCCTAGGCTGATATGTGGCCGGCAATTGACACAAAGTCTACAATCACCATCCATACGACAAAAGACGACTTTAGAGCATGCAGCAGTAATAGAAACAAATGCATTCACTATTTTTTATTAATTTGCTCAATTGGCTTAATAGCAACCACTAGAATTATGAAATAAAACAAATATACAATACATTTTCAAAAAGGATAATAAGACATGGTGGGTCCTACTTTCACAAGATTGCTTTTTCCACCTGTGTGGCCAGGATTGTGACCAACATCTACGTGTCCATCAGGACTGCCCCAACTCTGCTCCAATTTAAGAAAGAGTTGAATACTCAACTGTTCAAAGAACACTACATTATAATACATTAATCGCCCATGTCCCAGTTCTCTCTCTTTCCACTCGTGGACTCTATGTCCCACCTTGTTCAACGCCTATATTACACCACTGTCCGACATCGTCTGCACCCATGGACTCAACATCATCCCCTACGGAGAGGATACCGAACTCATCCTCTCTCTCACGAAAGAGCCCACCACCACTAGAACTAATTTCCGAAATGCCACGACAAGCGTTGTTGACTGGATGAATTCCAACTGCCTGAAGCTCAACATGGACAAGATGGAAGTGCTTTTCTTCGGGAAGAACACCTCACTGTGGGTTGACACCTGGTGGCCCCCGAATTCAGACACACACCTACCCCCCTCAGACCATTCCATCATCCTGGACAGCAAACTCACCATGAAGCGCCAGGTAAACGCAGTATCCTCTTCCTGCTTCCTTACCCTCCGCAACCTTTGAAAGATTCAGATGGAGCCCCATTAGCACCAGGAAAACGGTCATGCAAGCTCCCATCACCAACCATTTGGACTACTGAAATGCACTCTACGCCGGCACCACCAACCAACTCCTCAAGAGACTTCAGACCATACAGAACGCTGCAGCCTGACTCATCCTCAACCTCCCCAAATGGACCCACATAACCCCCACCTCAGAAACCTCCACTGACTCCCCATCCAGAAAAGATGCCAGTTCACGATGCTAACTCACACCTACAAATCCCTCCGCAACCAGGGCCTAGCTTACATCAACTGCCACCTGACCTGCCACTGACCCGCCATACAACTGCGCTCTGATTCGCTCGCACTCGCTCATGTGCCCTGCATTCGCTGGAGCCACAGCGGAAGGTCATCATTCTTTTACTTTGTCGCCAAGTCCTGGAACGACCTCCTTCTCCATTTTGCGAACTTCATCCTCACTCGCTGACTTCAGAAAGAGACTCATGGGCTGGCTCTTCGACTAGAGACCTGCGAGACCCCAGCGCCTTGATACCCCAAGGGGTGATTAGCTGCGCTCTATAAGTACTGTTTGATTGAGTGACTGATTTATGCTTGAGTCGGACCATACAAAGCACCTCTCTACCTTTTGGCTAGGACTACGATATTGAAATACCACATACACATTTTTACTTCCTCCATGTAAATATGTAGGTAACACTAAAGAACGGCAGGTTCTGCTTGCATTTGTCCCCTGTGCCTAGCTCATCTGATATGCTATGTGTGTGCTTTTTTTTTATTTTTATTTTTTTTAGAGTTTTCTATAGCGCGAACTTGAACCGATTAGGTTATCCGAGCGCTTTACATAGCACCAGTTCCGTTACATGTTATCACAGCAGTTTACATAGAATCAGTTACGTTGCACATTTCAGGATCTTGAACCCATTAGGTTATCAAAGCGCTTTACATAAGACAGCATTCGATGTCCAGTGCCCTCCTCCGCCGTGTAGCGGGGGACCACTTCCAGCCCTCCGACGTCGTCGAGCTGTTGGGACTAGGCTCCTGGAATTTCAGCTGCCCCTTTACAACTAATTAGTTTGAAGTCATGACAGAAATCTCAATCCCAGCATCTCAATCGGTGCATTACAGGTAAAAACAGGATATAGGACCACTACGTAAGACCAAATAGAGTAAACTGTGGGCACCCCGGAATATATGAGGAAGCAGTCGGTGCGTTACAGGTAAGAAACAATTTCATAACAGGTTATAGGGCCAGTACATAGAGAAACAAATTGTTGTACATTGTAAGCATCCAAGAATATATGTTGTAGCAGTCGGTGCATTATAGGTAAGGACAGTTGCAAAAACAAGTAGATGTAGAAAGGCTGCAATAAAAGGCAGACACTATCACAAGATACAGGCAAGTAAGGAGCGCGGTAGTAGAACTTAGACTATGTGTCTGGTCTCAGCTCTTGCTCCAATAGTGAGATTGAACTAGTCCATGATGGCCGCCACTGCGAAAGAACAGTCTAAGATGGCCGCCAAGAAGGGGAATCATAGTCCTCTGTTTGTTGTTATTGCTTTGGACCTGTGTGGAGGAGATATGCCGAGGAGCCTCGTGGGCCTCTGGAGGTACCGGCAGAGATTTATGGTTTCAGTTAGTGACCCCTGCCCTTGTGAACAATGGCGGTTTAAAAATGTGAAATGAGTGGAGTAAATAAAGTACCTTATGATTATTTTCAGCTCAGTGGCGCCTTAGAGCTTAGGATGTAGTATTGCCGACATCACATTTTGCAGGGTCTATTCAGGAGGTGAGGTAGGATGCGGTGAATTACTGGCAGGCTGCGTGCTAGTCCCCATGCCCGATCCTCGGTCCCCGCCAGCACCGCAAGAAGTCTGTTGGTCCGCCGGTCTGCTCCGCATCACTGCTCCTGGAGCCCTTGCAGCAGCATGAGAAGCATTGACTATGATTATGAAAAGCCTACAAGAGTAAGGTAAAGAGACAGGAAGTGTAGAGGTAAAAGTAGGAGAGATATGTGGTCTAATCAAGACAGAGGGGCCTTGGTATTCATGAGATATAGAGACAGGAAGTGTAATGTGCCGGAAGAAAGAGGCAAGAGGTGGAATCAAGACTAGGCAGTCTTGGTAGTTATGAAATCCAGAGATAGTCTGCCTTGGTATTACTGAGATAAAGACAGGAAATGGAAGGTAGTCGAACAAAGACCATGCATTGGACTCAAGACCAGGCAGTTTTGATATTCATGGGATAAAGAAACAGGAAGTGTAGGGTGGAGGAAGAAAGAGACATGAGATGGAATCATGACCAGGCGGCCTCGGGATTTATGAGATGAAGTGTAAGGTGGTGGTGGAAGAACGAGGCATCGGGAGTAATCAAGACCTGGTGGCCTCGGTTACTCTGGCCTTGGTTGCTCATGAGATAGAGAGCCTTGGTATTCATGAGATAAAGAGACAGGAAGTGTAATGTGCTGGAAGAAAGAGGCAAGAGGTGGAATTAAGACTAGGCAGTCTTGGTAGTTATGAAATCCAGAGATAGTCTGCCTTGGTATTAATGAGATAAAGACAGGAAATGGAAGGTAGTCGAACAAAGACCATGCATTGGACTCAAGACCAGGCAGTTTTGATATTCATGGGATAAAGAAACAGGAAGTGTAGGGTGGAGTAAGAAAGAGACATGAGATGGAATCATGACCCGGCGGCCTCGGGATTCATGAGATGAAGTGTAAGGTGGTGGAGGAAGAACGAGGCATCTGGAGTAATCAAGACCTGGTGGCCTCGGTTACTCTGGCCTTGGTTGCTCATGAGATAGAGATAGGCAGCCTTGGTATTCATGAGATAAAGAGACAGGAAGTGTAATGTGCTGGAAGAAAGAGGCATGAGGTCAAATCAAGGCACAACTATCTTGGTTATTCATGAGATAAGATACTTGGTATTCATGAGGTAATGAGTGTTGATAATTGAGTGGTGGCCGGTGTAGTAGCTTTTTGATGGTGATGGGGAAGTGAAGTGCGAGTGCACTTCAAGCCTGCCTCCGTGTTGGTGGTAGCTGGTGTCTGATGCTGAGTGTTAACCAGAATTTGAATGGGGAAATTAGCGACTTTCACAAAAAATAGCTTGCCCTTTCCATGAGCCACTGAGTCAGTAAACTTTAGGCCCAAGATTTTGTCAAACATGAGAGCCTCCCAGTTTTTATAACTAATTAGTCTAAGAAAATCAATTATTTACACGCCTTTATTAAAAAAAAAAATGAAACAAGGGTGGGCTCGTGCAGGCACATAGGTATTCCGCTCATTAAAGGAACCAGAAACTTCAGCAAATGAAACTTGTTTTTACGAGTGCGACAACAACATAAAAAATAAATACATGAAATTAAAACCAGTGTGAGGGAACGGAGCTAATTGTTGGAATTGAAAACACTTGCACTGGGTGTGTGATGTATCAGTTTTAAGGGCTGCCCTATGGCCTGCAGGTGACGCGCGTGAGCCTGCCCCCCAGCCACGACTCTAAGCGCTATTGACAGAGATTTGCCGGACAAGAAACCCCCCTTTGATCCGACAACCCCTTTAGTCTTTCGGATAATGGCAGGCCTCCCCTCCTGCACCGCGTGCATTAGTGACCCCTGACCCGGACACAGTCAGGGACGGATCAGGTGTGGGAACATCAGTCAGGGCGGTGTTAACCCTTGCACAGCTGCGCCGATGTCGGCTCCTCTTGCTTTGGGGTCGCTCATCCGTCACTGCGAGTTCATTCCTCGGAAGCAGGCTCCATCTTTTATTTTACAATTCACTAACACCTCATGGGCAAGGCGTGGCGTGGCATGCAGCGATCGGAGGGGCTCAGGGCGTCACAGGCTTCAAAGTAGTCTACGCCAGAGCCCCTCAATGGAATGGAGCCACGTCACGGCTGCCGAAAAAGTGGTTCACGAGGGTCGTAACTGCCTTAACAATTTTGCAGGAATTTTGTGGCATGTGCCATAAGAATGTGCACCGGATAGGAAGGATGGCAGCCAGGAACATATCAAATATATGATAAAAAATATACTGTCAATTATAAGCGGGAGACTGGGGTGGTCCGTACGTTTATATATGGTAATATTGTCTCTTTCCAAATCGGTCTGAACTTACATTTACAGTCAGACCTGTGATGATGTCATACCCACAATACACAAGTGAACAGCGGTGCTATCACGCTCTCAATCTACTTCCACTGAATATGTGTTTTGGTATAAGTTTTCCACTGGTGTGGCTCTCTTTTGTTTTCTTTGTTCCAGACAGGCCCTCTCAAGACCGACACTAGAAGAGATCTGCAGTGAGCACAGTCGTCCATCTTGTTCCATGCATTTCTTGAGTTCTTTAATGCACACTGTAGGTTCCTAACATGTTCCATTTATAAGTTTTCATAAAACAGCTCCTTCCTCAGCCACAGATCTAGTCTCAACCATTTGGGAAACAGATTTTTATTACACAAAAGTGGAATGAGATCAGACCTTCATATCACCAACAACACCCAAGGCTTGAAGATTATCCCAGGCTCATGAGAGACCCAGCCTGCCTGTAGCTCACAAGGGAGAACTGTGTCTAGTCCTCTGTGCACCGAAACCAGGGCATGGCTTGTATGTTTGGAGGTCGATTCAGCTGAGGGTTTGTATGTTTGGAGGAGAGCCCTGCTGAGGGTTTGTATGTTTGGAGGAGAGCCCTGCTGAGGGTGCTTCGCTGAGGACCCTGCTGAGGGTGTTACGCTAAATGTTTGTATGTTTGGAGGAAGACACTGCTGAGAGTTTGTATGTTTGGAGGAAGAAACCGCCGATGGTTCGTATGTTTGGAGGAGGACCCTGCCGAGGGTTTGTATGCTTAGAGGAAGACCCCGCCGAGGGTTTGTATGTTTTGAGGAAGACCCTGCTGAGGGTTTGTATGTTTTGAGGAAGACCCTGCTGAGGGTTTGCATGTTTGGAGGAAGAACCCGCCGAGGGTTTGTATGTTTGGAGGAAGACACTGCTGAGAGTTTGTATGTTTGGAGGAGGACCCCGCAGAGTGTTTGCATGTTTGGAGGAAGACACTGCTGAGAGTTTGTATGTGTGGAGGAAGACACTGCTGAGAGTTTGTATGTTTGGAGGAGGACCGTGCCAAGGGTTTGTATGTTTAGAGGAAGACCCCGCCAAGGGTTTGTATGTTTGGAGGAGGACCCCACCAAGTGTTTGCATGTTTGGAGGAAGACCCTGCTGAGGGTTTCTATGTTTGGAGGAAGTACCTGCCGAGGGTTTGTATGTTTGGAGGAAGACACTGCTGAGAGTTTGTATGTGTGGAGGAAAACACTGCAGAGGGTTTGTATGTTTGGATGAGGGTTTGTATGTTTGGAGGAAGACCCTGCTGAGGGTTTGCATGTTTGGAGGAAGGCACTGCTGAGGGTTTGTATGTTTAGAGGAAGACCGCGCAGAGAGTTGGTATGTTTGGAGGAAGACACTGACGAGGGCTTGTATGTTTAGAGGAAGACCCAAACGAGGGTTTGTATGTTTAGAGGAAGACCCAAACGAGGGTTTGTATGTTTAGAGGAAGACACTGCCGAAGGTTTGTATGTTTGGAGGAAGACACTGCCGAGGGTTTGTGTGTTTAGAGGAAGACCCTGCCGAGGGTTTGTATGTCTGGAGGAAGACACTGGAGAGGGTTCGAATGTTTGGAGGAAAACACTGCTGAGAGTTTGTATGTTTGGAGGAGGACCCTGCCGAGGGTTTGTATGTCTGGAGGAAGACACTGGAGAGGGTTCGAATGTTTGGAGGAAAACACTGCTGAGAGTTTGTATGTTTGGAGGAGGACCCTGCCGAGGGTTTGTATGTTTGGAGGAGGACCCTGCCAAGGGTTTGTATGTCTGGATGAAGACCCTGCAGAGGGTTTGTATGTTTGGAGGAAGATACTGCAGAGGGTTTGCACGTCTGGATGAAGACCCTGCATAGGGTTTGTATGTTTGGAGGCAGATCATGCTGAGGGTTTGTATGTTTGGAGGTAGACCCTGCTGAGGGTTTGTATGTTTGAAGGAAGACACTGCTGAGGGTTTGTATGTCTGGATGAAGACCCTGGAGAGGGTTTGTATGTTTGGAGTCAGACCCTGCTGAGGGTTTGTATGTTTGATGGAAGACCCTGCCGAGGGTTTTGTATGTCTGGATGTAGACCCTGCAGAGGGTTTGTATGTTTGGAGGAAGACCCTGCTGAGTGTTTGTATGTTTGGAGGAAGACCCTGCCAAGGGTTTATATGTTTGGAGGAAGAACCCGCAGAGGGTTTGTATGTTTGAAGGAAGACCCTGCAGAGGGTTCGTATGTTTGAAGGAATACCCTGTTAAGGGTTTATATGTTTGGAGTAGGACCCTACTGGGAGTTTGTATGTTTGGAGGAAGACACTGCAGAGGGTTGTATGTCTGGAAGAAGTCCCTGCAGAGGGTTTGTGTGTTTGGAGGAAGACTCTGCTGAGGGTTTGTATGTCGGCTACAATTTCGAAGATGAAAAAAAGTAAACCACGCGTACTTTTGGGTTCGTTCGCGTTTCACTTTTCTAGTTATTTTTATTTAGAGATTATTATATAATTATTTTAATGTTCCTCTCGTCTATCATAAACATGCGACATCAAGAGGTAAGGAGTGGGTTATAGAAAGAAGCGAGGGAGTGAGTGGAAGGGGACTGTTTAGGGTGTGAGAGCAATAGAGACGAGAGTGAGTAGGTCAATGAGAGCGATACGGGACAGATAGAGAGAGGTTAAGAGACAGTGTGGGTGACAACGGAAGAGAGAAAGAGTAAGATACAGGGAGAGGCACAGACAAATGGCACAGGAGAAGAAACAAGGGTGACAGGGAAAAGAGCGATATGTATGGTGTGGGTGCGAGAGAGTTGAGAGTGAAAGGCGCAAGATGCGGGTAGAGAGAGAGGAACACACAGATGTTGAGAGATTCAGGGGTGACAACGAAAGAGAGCGTGAGAGACAGAAAGAGCAGTAAGGAAAAGCTGCAAGAAATGAAAAAAAGCCTACTAGTGGTGCGCAGGCGCGCACTGCAAAGAATTTAAGGAATGCAGCAAGCACTGTGTGGGGCCCCTGCTCGCTCCCGAGCTCCCTAGACCAGGGGAGAGAGAAGGCGGGACATGCACCCACCTTTGGGCAATTGCGTGCTGTCTTTGTTAGAAAGACGCACGCAAAGGCCAATAGCGCGTTGTGGTTCTGTGAAAACGGGCCTTGTCTCGTAAGGCCGTGGTTTCGTCATGATTTTGGTGATGTCGAACCGTATTTAGTGAGTGCGGCTAATATGGAGTGAATTCGTCACGTTAACTAGTGAGTTCATTACGTATTTGGAGATTTCGTCTCGAACATGGGTTCCATTTTGTTTAAGTCTCCATTTTGTATTGCCATCACGCAGGCCGACGAGTGTGGTCGAACGAACGAAGCGGCCTGGCCTTCATGTGTTGGTATACATTAACAGGGTCTTTCTTGACTCCAAGGTGAATGGCAAGGATCTGATTCCTTCACCTGAAGCTGATCCTGCCGAGTCAATTTCCCTGGTTTGATCATTGTCTGAGATTGTCAATCATTGTTCAGGACATCGTTAACTTTTAGTCTCCTTACACATGCCTTATCTTGCTCACTATCAGACATTGTTTCCTTTTCTATGCTCTTTACTACATGCATTGTGCTTTTCAATTATTGGTTTGTCCTGCTTGTGGAGATTGGATTTGGGACATTCCCAATGATTAACTTTGGGTTGGGATGTTGCAAACCAAGCCTTTCTTGTCATGTGATACTTTGTTTGAGAATGTGCCCCATTGGTTAGATTTTTGCGCAGTGGGTGTATGTTCTAAATGTGAATATTGTGTATAAAAGGAGATGTCTTGCTCTACAAATTTGAGCATTCTCCTGAAATATACTATGCTGTATTTTTAGGATCACTGTTACTGGCTGCAGCTAATAAATTTGGTCTCTGACGCCACCCAGAAGTATTCCGTGTCTCTGTAAACCAAGACAGGTGAATCTGAAGACTTTGGGCGTGCCCCTGGCGCCGCTGGGTTCTAAAAGCCCGGTTCTTCAAATGGCGCCCAACGTGGGGCGACTTCAGCGGTACCGGTCCAAGCCCGAAGATTGTGAGGAGCTTTGTGGGGAATTTTTGGAAGAGGGCCCCCACTTCATCGACCCCGGCATGTCGAATGTGGACTGAAGGTTTTTGCTGCGAGGCTTCCCCTTTCCGACGGCTAAGAAGGACTGCTGCCCTGACTGTCGCCCTGTCTTGGACCCTTTTGTGATGATTTGTAGAGCGAGCTGATAGAGGCGTGACAAGACATTTTAGTTAAGTATAAGTGGGTCGCTCCCACAACTTGGTTTTGTTTCTTGGGTTCTTTGATTTGGTTTTTGCAAATACCAAAGCCGAGGAGCTCGTACATTTGCGAGTATATCAAGTTAGATAACCCCTTGAAGTTTGAAGCGAGATTAGTGAGCGAAGATGCCTGGTCTTAGCAATCTTAGGAAATGGTTTTGTTGTAGTTGCAACAGGGATTCCCGATTGGAGGACTCGTGTCCGATACCTCCGGTTGGAACTCCGACTTATGAGCTCTATTTAAAGCATGGAGTGGGTCCCATTACGTATAATGAAGTATGGGTCCGCTATACACGAAAAGATGGTGTTTTAAAATGGCCACAACATGGTAGTTTTGAATCAGATGTTTTAGATAATTTGGAAGTTGCGATATGTAGGAAGAAAGTCCATCCGGCGATGTTTGACTCTTTCCGCCTCTGGCGTAAGGAAGCCAAACAGCGAGAAATTAGGCAAGCTAAAAGAGATAGGAAAGAAAAGAATTTGTCGATAATGCAAGCTGCTAGGCAGTTTAAGGAAGACGAAGAAGAACGTGCGATTGAGGTGGCAGATAGACAACATTGTATGGCCATTGATAAATGTTATCCGGCCTTGCCACCTCTTCTTCCGAATGTGACTAAGGACCCTGAAAAGGATACTTTGATGTCGCATTTATTGAGATCACCACCCCCTTATGTGCAGAGTGCTACGGCACCTCCGCAACCCCCAGTTGTGCAACCCCCAGCTGTTCAACCCCTTGCTGTTGTTCAGCCACCAGTTCTTCCACAGTTGGTTCTCCCACCTCTGGCGCAGCCTTCTCTAGAGCCGCCAGCTTTGCTTACAGCTTTGCCTCAAACTCCTTTGCCTTCTACTCCTTTGCCCTTAACTTCTTTTTCTACTGACCCTATGTCTTTGTCGTCTCAAAACACTTTGTCTCCTGTCCTCATATCGACTTCTTCTCCTTCTGCTCGACAACGAATGACTGAGACTGTTACTAGCCTTTTGTCTCCTCTTTTTGGGTCACTAAATATGACCCCAGTTTCTGTAAGGAAACAATCGCGTAGTCAGCTCCCGAGTTCAGAGGAGTGGACCGTGTTAGATCTCCTTGCTCGTAGATGGGTTTTGAATGCCTCCAGGTATGACCTGCAAGCGGTTATGGATATTTTCCTACAGTGGGAAGCTCCAAAACAGAGGTATGTTTTTGATGTTATGTGTACTTTTCTTTGTGAAGAGTGGGACGATGCTAAATTGGGTCCGATTCCATCGGAGTTACTTAATGTTCAGTCCGACTTTGCTAAAGGGACGATAGTGGGTCCCGATGTTGAGGAAGTGGTATAGACGCTTCTTGCGTTTAGGTATAGACTTCCTTCTCAGCTGTTGTTTGAACCTGATCCTTCGGTCAGGAGAAAAGTGAAGCAGTACCCGATGAGAGAAGTTCCTCCTGTATGGAGAGAGGCAGTTTTGACTGATGTTAATCAGGGTATTCAAGGAGCACAGGCTCATTTTCAGCGTGTATGAGTACATGTTCCTTGGAAGAGAGCTGAAGTTCTGTCTCTTAAGCAGACTTTGCATGACCCCCGTAAAAATCCTGCAGGTTATTATAAAGAGTTGTCTCAGACGGTTGATTTGTGTGTGATGAATGTAGCTGTTGTTGGGGAATGTAGTCCTTCAACCTTTGTGGGCGAACTATCCGTCACGAGGATCATGCAGTATAGTTAGGAGATACGTGGGTTAATATTGTTGCTGCAGATGGTCGACAGGTAGGAGGAGCTAAACCTGAGCCTTTAGTTGCGGATTTACCCGGTAGGATTATTAATTTAATGAAGACTTTGATGCCTCCCATGCAAGTGAATTGGGATAAGTTAGCAGCATGTAAGCAAAAGAAAGACAAGAGTGTGTCTGATTTCTTTACTAGGTTTGAAGAGACATTCATCCATCATAGTGGTCAAGATATGAGTACAGAAGGTGGTCAGCGGTTGTTTGTGGATAAGTTTGTCTATAATTTACTCCCCGAGCGTTGTAAGAAATTGAAGGACTCTGAGAGTTCATGGGCAGTTTCTTCTCCGGCCCAGATATTGGCTACTGCACAATATTATGAGAACAGAGATAAAGATGAGAAAGATAAAGCAGAGAAGAAGACTAAAGAATTGAAGATGAAGGTTCTTTTGCAGCAGGCGTATCCGCCTCGCTCTAATCAGCTTGAGTTTCAGCAACCTCCACAGTTTCAGAGAGTGTTGCCGAAGCCCGAGTCCTTTCAGCAGCGACTTCCGGTAGGCCCTAATCAGTGCGCTTATTGTAGAGAGGAAGGTCACTTCAAGCATAGTTGCCAGATTCTGCTACAACGTGCAAATGGTATGTCTGGTGTGAGAGGTCGTGGTGTTCAGCAAGTGCCTAGGGGTAGAGGACGTGGTGTGTTCCCCCAGAGTGGACGTTCCTTTCCCCCGCAGAATTCTATGAATTGTTTTGATCAACAGAATGTGGCGTCTGGTCAGTCGGCTCAATATTATGCTGATGATTATTATGTTGAAGGTGAGAATGCTGATTTTAATGATAACTAGGGACAGCCAAAGACAAAGAGAGTGAGTAGTGTCAGTTCCAGTAGACCAGAGTGGACCTTATGTTGAAGTGATTACATCAGGTGTGTCAGAACCTTTTCTTTGGATACTGGTGTGGCGAAGAGTTCTATCATGCACTCTAAACTCCCTGGCGCACCTTTGTCTGGCTTGACGAATGTTTCGGTAGGTGTTTCTGGCGCCCCAGTTCGTAACCCGATTTCTTGTCCTTTGTCTCTTTCTGTTGGGCCTTGTGAATTGGAAGGACCTCCTATTCTAACGACAGGTTGTGGTGAGAATCTGTTGGGTTTGGACTTGTTGAAAAGATTGCATGCGACATTGTATTGTTCTCCTTCGGGAGTACATCTTACGTTGGGTAAGAAAGTGATTTCTCCAATGTATTTGTCTAAAGATCAGCTTCCACTAGAATTGCGTTTTCTCCCTGATACTCTTTGGGCTACTGGTCCTGTCGCGTTCTAATCTAGGACCCGATCAATATTGTGACCTTATGCCCCTATACGGCTATAATCCCTTTGTACCCCTATATTGGCATAAACGATCAAGAGTAATATTTCAGAAACTCATCTCTGGCCTAACACGATCAGAGCCACATTTCAGAATCACTTCCTCTGCAGCTTCCTCTGCAGCTCATTAGAGCAAATGACACAGCAGAAGCCACTATCTAAGATTCCTAGATTACACTCCGAGTTCTTCAACAAGATAAAACTAAGCAACCTGGGAAAGCCCTGCTGGCTATGTTTTGATTAGTAATAGAACTCTAATGAGCACTAAGAGACGATCACTTCCTAGTGACATCTTTATTGACGTCTTATGTCCAAAAACTTACGGCAAACCAGGCACCTTTCAGGTATAAATATTACCAATGTTGCCTTAAGCAAACGCTGCCACGCTGATACTGATGCTATCGCTGCCTCAACGACATCAGCGAACGATGGTGTGGTGAACATAGGAGCAGAACAGCTGTCCCCTTCAGAGCCCAGCAGATGCAAGCTGCCCACGGACGCTGCCCCTCCTCTTCCTCGACGCGCTGAGAGAGACGCTGTCTTTTCTCCTGCCGAGAAATCCAGCTCCGGCGTTTCCAGCCTACTCTTGCGAGTGACTGGGATATAGAGTCCTGGAAGGAGATACCAGACCTCCAACATTCTATTTCAGAGGTATGGTGTTGACTAAACCCTTAGAGAGAATTCTTGAAGCAAACCTTAGCAAAACCAACTTAACTAAAACTGCTACTTACTTACTCCCTCCCAAGTGTTAGGCTTAGGTCAGGTACACTGAGGTAGGCGTAGTTAGAAGCACCAGTTGAGTACGTTAGCCAAATGTATATATGAATGTATATATGTTTTATTCATTTTAAACCATTGTATGGCTAAGAAACCATATCAATGCTTTTACAGTATTATTTCACAATCGTCATTTTACTGTACGCACTTTTTATAATAACAAGTCTTGCAATTGTGGCAATTCATTTCTCTTGCATGAGAAGAAAGACTGTTCAATAAATAATACCTTTTTATTGAAAACGCCCGTCTCTCTATTCTCTGCATATTGGTGAAAGTAATCTGCACAAAACTGACTGAGTAAAATAACTGTCTATTGTTTCACATGACTCTAGAGATTGACTCTTATTCTAAGGAGCAAAGTTGTCATGTTTATGCGGTTGTTGGAAAACTGAATCCCTTCTTGTCTGTACCAGGGAAGCTGATCACTTCCTATTCAGTCAAGAAAGTTTCCAGTGACCTCTTAGCTAGTTGGTAACAAACCCAATTAAGTTTAGCATAGTCAGTGGAGACCTGGAAGATCCGCACTTCTACATCCATACTACTGTTTATGTTATTCCAATGCGCAGGGCCTATTGGGAAAATAGGAACTACACTACATGGCGCCCAAAGTTTGGTAAGGCGATAAAACTAACGCAATACGTTAGAGTAACTCAGTCGTGCATTTTTCACACAGACCCCTTTCTCCCGTAAATACTCCAATAGACGTCTGGAGTGGGTGAAAGGTTAAAATCCGCCCGACCTTAGTAGGAAGAGATTCCTATGTAAAGCTCTGGTTTATTCAACGTTGAATTTACAGTGTTCCAAAATATTGTGCACCTAATCTTTGTCTCCTTGGAGACCTGCTCTGCAAAACCTGCATTTTTAAAATGTCAGTAGAAAACAACGGAACTGATGCCGCAGTAAATGCGACTCAGCAGGGTCCCGACGGGACTACTGAACCGGGTGCAATAATCATCCCGGCACATTTAAGAAAATCTATAACGTTAAAACTTATAGAAAATGGACTGACCACACAAGGTGGCACAGTCGTCTTCGTGATAGAGGCACACGAATATCGGCAGACAGAGGTATTCTATTCATGGATAAAGTTTCCAGCTGCAAACACCGCAACACACGAGTTCCACTACTATATAGTAGGGGATCCACCGGAAGAGTACGCTCCTTTCGAGGAGATTGAAATCCCATTAAAATTCCAAGAGCATTTGCTCTGGTTTAAAGGTGCCCTAAAACACAATGATCATATTACCAGGCTCGGTCCACTAGGTAGACCAGGAGCAACGTGGCCGGTTCTAGCCAGCTACACACCACATCCGGACATTGATAAAATGTCTAGAGAAGAACTTTTACCACAGCTAAAAACATTAATCAAAATACATAGGCAATTAGTCCAATATGTAATGCGGACTGCTACAGTCCAATCAGCTGTTAATGGACCACAGCGGACCCCTCATCAAGGGAACACAAATAAAATTACACCACAGAACATACAGTCATGTCTTGGTAAAACACCCATAAAACGGGAACAAATTCCTTTCTGGTTAGCGCAGAAAATCACAAAAATAGAGGCAGTATTACCGAATACTACCCCTATTGAGAAACATAGAATCCTGACCATCTGCCTTCCAATGGGGGTCGCACCACACGTGGAGGACTGTGACACTTGGGGTACAGTCTTTGCTTCCATTTACACAAAAACACATGGTGTTCCGTCAATGGCAGTAATACCAGAAGTGCTAAAACAGATTCAGAATGAATACGGTTCAGAACCTGCTTTAACTCTTGGTATGAAATTACTGAAATACTTCAAGCAGGTCTCGGCTATATTACTAGCCAATATAAAAGGAGAAGCAGCATCTGTGGCGATCCGCCAGAAGTTGAAGGAAACAGATATAACAGATCAACCAATTGAGCTTGCCAGAATTATAGAAAAATTTTATGAAGAACTAGGTAGAGACAGCTTGGGTGGAAAACCAGTAAAGCCCCAACTGCTCGAAAATCCTGAAAAATTATTTATTAAAAATAATTCAAACACTCCTAAAAAGAGCTGGGATGGAAATAAACAATCCACTCCCAAAGAAAAAGTTTTCCAGTCCAGAGGAAGGTCTCCTCGACGGAGGGAAAGAACTCCGACTCGAGAACACCAGTCTCCCCAGAGGGAGCCCTCTGAGAAAAGATACAACCTTAGAAGTAGGGATAATTTGAAGAAGCCTGATAGATATCAAAGTATTGATACACGTCCCTCTCGATCTTTTTCACAGAAATCGGAAAGAAGAGGACGGTCAGACCCAGGAGAGCACACCAAGTCCAAAGACAAGGAACCTGCTCAAAGTAAAAAATCTCAATTTCCGAAAAAGAAGGTAGCCAGTATTAGAGTAATCGAACATGCCGAGAATACTGAGGACACAGTTAAAAAACGGGGAGTGGGCACAGACAATGCTAGACAGTGCAGCAGAAATCAGTATCGCTCGCAAGATCCTGATGAGTCATCTGGAGACAGTGGACACGAATGAATACATTCAGGTTGAAACTGCCGACACCAGAGTTAGCGAGCCCCATAAGATATACGAAATAACATTACGTATAGAGGGTGATAAGACTAGGAAAATAAGGGGTCTATTTTGGGATACACTCTCAAAAGGCTATGATATTCTGTTAGCTGAAAAAGATTGGCCCCCAGAGATTGTCAGGGAGTGCCCTCATGGCGAAGAAATGATTATGCCTGCCTTCTCGAATCACATGCCGACTCACAAAAAATATACTTATGCAAGGAAATGGGCAGTGGCCCAGGCACCAGCATTATATAAAAATCATGTAGGATGGGATGAGGACTCTCCTCCTCACAAAATCCAATTAAAAAATCAACCGACTGCCCAAAGGCAGTATCCCATTAAGCAAGAAGCTAAAAAACTAGTCAGGGAGATTTTAGATCAACTTGAATACCAGGGGGTGATTGAAACATGCACCTCTCAAATGAACAATCCTTTGTTTCCTGTCTCCAAGGCAGACAATTCATATCGTCTTGTTTTGGACTACAGACACCTTAACGCATGTTGCAAAACATTTGCAGTACAAAATTCGCATAGTGCTGCACTAATGAATAACATAGTTAGGAAAAAATATAAAACGACATTAGACATATCTAATGGTTTCTTTTGTCAAAATATTGCACCAGAAAGCAGATATTTGACCGCTTTCTCAGTAATGAGGTCACAGAAAAATTTCTGTAGGCTCCCACAGGGATTCAAGAACAGCCCAGGACTATTCTCAGCCAGAGTAACAGAGTTACTACAAATATATGATGATGAGGCATTATCTTATGTAGATGATATCTACCTCACAGACGACGACTTTTAGACTCACTTGAAAAGAGTGAACACCATCATACTTGGGTTCGCAGCAGAGGGTTACAAATTCAACTTTAAAAAGTCCCGAATTGCCCATCTGACAGTATTATTTTTAGGATACGAATTGTCAAGTGAGAGAAAAAGCCTAGCGGACAACTTCTTAGAGAAGTGCGCTGTACTCCAAGCACCAAAAACGCTGAAGAATTTACAATCGATTCTAGGTTTCCTGAATTTTGGTAGAACTTACATTCTAAATTATGCGGAGAGGGTTAAACCTCTCTACGAACTAATTAAACAAGAAGCTAAAAAACAAGTCAGGGAGATTTTAGATCAACTTGAATACCAGGGGGTGATTGAAACATGCACCTCTCAAATGAACAATCCTTTGTTTCCTGTCTCCAAGGCAGACAATTCATATCGTCTTGTTTTGGACTACAGACACCTTAACGCATGTTGCAAAACATTTGCAATACAAAATTCGCATAGTGCTGCACTAATGAATAACATAGTTAGGAAAAAATATAAAACGACATTAGACATATCTAATGGTTTCTTTTGTCAAAATATTGCACCAGAAAGCAGATATTTGACCGCTTTCTCAGTAATGGGGTCACAGAAAAATTTCTGTAGGCTCCCACAGGGATTCAAGAACAGCCCAGGACTATTCTCAGCCAGAGTAACAGAGTTACTACAAATATATGATGAGGAGGCATTATCTTATGTAGATGATATCTACCTCACAGACGACGACTTGGAGACTCACTTGAAAAGAGTGAACACCATCATACTTGGGTTCGCAGCAGAGGGTTACAAATTCAACTTTAAAAAGTCCCGAATTGCCCATCTGACAGTATTATTTTTAGGATACAAATTGTCAAGTGAGAGAAAAAGCCTAGCGGACAACTTCTTAGAGAAGTGCGCTGTACTCCAAGCACCAAAAACGCTGAAGAATTTACAATTGATTCTAGGTTTCCTGAATTTCGGTAGAACTTACATTCTAAATTATGCGGAGAGGGTTAAACCTCTCTACGAACTAATTAAACCTGATTTTAAACCAATCACTTGGACTCAAAAACACGCAGAAATTTTGAGAGCACTGCAACAGACATGTTAGCAAAAACAAAATTAGATACACGTGACAACACACGCGATCTTGTAATCCGAGTCATCCCAGGAAGATGCGGATTCACGTACCTGACCTCTAATGAGGGAGAAAAGGTACCAATTTCAATTAAATCTCACTTGTACACACAAGCGGAAAAAACATTCAGTCTCACAGAAAATACTGTGAAAGTAGTAGAAACTGCATTAGTGAATGAACGTTAACTAGCACATGGCAAAAGGATTAATATCCTCACAGCGGAATCCGCCTTTGAGGCGCTATTCAGCCCAGTAAACCTGCCTACAGTGTCACTGGATCCGAAATGGATACAGTGTGTAGATTCTCTTGGAGCGGAAGATGTGAAATACTATTTTGCCCCGCAATTCGAAAAACTGAATGAATTGACTTATGAAGAAGAATATCCTCTGCCAATCGAACTTCTGCCTCTCCCACAATACGCCTGTATAATCTATACAGATAGATTCGTACAGCATTTCAACGTAGAGAACAAATCCTATGATGCAGCCTGTGCGATTGTTAAAGGTCGTTGGCTGTGCGGTAAATTCAGACCGAAGATAACAAAAACTGAATCAGTGAGGTACTGTTCGGCTCAGCGAGCTGAAATCAGATCTTTAAAGATGGCGCTTGAAAATGCAGAACGTAAATTCCTGACACTAATCGTGTGCGATTTGCATTTTTGCGTCAACTCTTACAATAATAAGTTGCAGAGCTGGATTGAAAATGATTACAAAGATGAGACAGGTGCCACAATAAAGCTTAAAATGCATTGGGAACAAGTAGCTCTTTTACAGAAAGAACTACAAAAGACTCACGTGATACACACTTTGAGTCATCAACGTGATGGCGTTCACGTTGCAGGGAATTCATTGGCTAATACAGCCGCAGCGGAAGCAACTAAACCGGCTTCCGTAGCCACAAAAAAGCGTTCAGAAAAATACATAGACGGGGAAACCATGCTGGCAGTCAAAATGTCCGTAAAAGGCGACTGTGCAGCACTACCCATGAACTATCCACTCAATTATGCATACGTAATTGATGCAAACTCCGTTCCTTTTGCTCGAATCCCTGGAGTGGGGGATAGGGTAATTCCAAACATGAACAGGAGAGGTTTCCTATTACAGGAAGCACATATGGGGTTGGGTCTGAGATACCAAACAATCAGGGACTCTCTGAGAGAATTACAATCAGAGTACTGGTGGCCGGAAATGAGTGAAGGTATTCATGAATTTGCAAAAAACTGTGAAGACTGCAACAGAGATCGCAGTGGAGAACCGGCCAGTGTAGTCTCAGAAACCCTAATAGAAAGCATAAGGCGATCTATCCGCGCAATCAAACAAGAGAAACGCGTCCCATTGTATATCATTAAGGATAAACACACTTAAAAAATGTGGCCCCAGCGCTCGGCTGACGCCAGAACGGTTATAAAAGATCTGCGAGCCTTTATCGGCACATACGCAATTTCCATGTTCCATTCTGACCAGGGTCCTGCTTTTAGCTCTCGAGCTTATAAGGAGGCCATGGCCAGCATGGGCGTTGGCTTGCGGTATTCTTGTCCGTCACACCCTGAAGGGAACAGTGTGGTAGAAAGAAAAAACCGGGACATAAAGCAATCTATAACAGCGAAGGTATTAGGTTCGGGTGTTGGGTGGGTCAAACATTTAATAAGTGTCCAGTTAAGCCTAAACAACTTGCCAAGAAATTCTCTAAAAGGTTTCAGCCCATACGAACTATCGTTCGGAACTAGAATGCGAATTCAGGACTTAGATAGTCAGGTATCAGTGGTAGAAGATAAGAAAACAGACTTTGACATCAAAGATCGTTTGGCTGTTTTACAGGACTTGAACGAAACAAGAAAATCCTTAAGCAACATAAAGTTAAAGCAACAGCCAGCTACCACTGACGAGGCACCACCAGCCCCAGCAAGGCCTATCTGGATTCCAAAGATTGGGGATCTAGTCAGAGAAAAAATAGCGGTGAAGAAGGAATTTGGGCCTTCTTACAGAAAAGCAGTACCTGTCTTAGCAGTCAATGGAACAAGATGAGTAGTACTACCGCCCCTTGTTGGTAAAAAGGAGAACAGAGTTGTATCAATCGACCTGGTACAACCACAAGCATGTGGCCTATAATCAACAGTAGGCCCAGTGGACTCCCGAGAAACAACAGAATACCCAAAGTTGCAACAATCCAAGAGGTTCAAACTGAAAGACTAATCACATTCGATCAGCCTGCAGTGCACAGAGAGGGACTATGCAATAATGCCATGGAACTCGTGCCTCTTGAGGCACAGATTGAAACAGTTCGTCAAGAAACACCAGTCTACAATGAAGCTGGCATCAGAATGTGCTACCGAAAGACAAATTGAAAGAACAATTCCAAAAATTGACAGATCTGCCTCTGGCTACTTCATCAACTTCGACAACTTTTCTGAGGATCAAAGCAATCCCGAAGTGATGCCAGAAACAAAAAAGACTTTTAACGAAAAAGCAACAGAACTCTTTCAACAAATCAAAGAAGTATATCTGGATGCACCGTTGATTGAGCATTGGATTATTTCAGGGGTATTCATACTCCTACTATGCCTAATTTTAGTTTTAATTTTAGGAAAGTTTATTATAATACAATGGACACAGCAAGTCAGAACATCAACTTAGTCCTCAAACCACACAGATCATCCCACGTGAAGAAAAGAGAACTGTCAACAGTAAATGTCACAGCAATTCCAATACCCGGCGGGGTAGTATGGGACAAAACTGACTATGAAATCTATGGTCCGGTCGAAATCCTGAAGTATCCTCATCAATTCAAGGTTTCCTTAAATGACTTTGTAAAACCTAGTACATACTCTGATGATTGGGACTTTGAAAGTATTAATAATATGATGTCTGATTTAGTAATGTCAGCTAGATTCACAGATCATGATTATTTACAAGGTTCGTCTAGTTATGAACAGATGTTCTGCTACACACACTATGGTGATCATTACTTGCATAAATCTGCACAGCCTAGAAATGTTTTTAAGTATAACCAATGGGAACATTGTGCTACACCACCTAAAAGCAGTTCTAAAACATTCTATGAGAAATTTCAGTACTTCTCAGGGTTTAACACCAGTGATGCAGAAACGTTTTATTATAAGCTGTTAGATAAAGCAGGATTGAAAACAATGCTGACAAATACTAAATTGATATATTCAGAAGCATTTTATGAAAAAATGATGACATTTGGTTTTGATTATTGGAAAAATAACATTGAAACAAAAACAATCTGGGGTACAAAAGAGTAGCAGGTACAAGGCCTAGAAGCACTATTTTGAGCCTGCATGATCCCAGAGCAAACAATGTTTTTAAATGAAACAATTCAACAAACAACCTGTTGTGGCCTAGCTAAGATCAAAGACCTTAACAAACCGTCTATTCCAAAGCCAATACCTGAAAATGCAACAACAGATATTGAGATAGACGTATCTAAAATTTTACATTTAAACAGAACACATCCTGATTGGAAAAAGTGGTTAATCTGGCCTACTGACACAAACAACTGTCAAGATAGATTCCTGAACAAAACACTGGGGTTAACAATGTCCAGACCAGAACCTAGATACTCCCAGAGACAACATCCAGGGATAGTAACAACATACAGTGTAGGGAAACAGTGCCTTGAATGGCTAGAATCATCCACACTGGCTGAAATTAAGCAACACTTATCTTTACTTAAAGATGGTGCTGATTTGCGCAATTTTATTATGGGACCACGCAAACAGCGTCAGAAACGCTTCATAGCGGCCAGCATCTATGCTGCTTACAACGAGGCTTGGAAAGTCACACAAATTGAAACAGCAGAAAAAATACGAGAAATTGATCGTATTAATTTGGAAAAATCACTTTCTGTAGTGGACAATGGGTTAATGACTCTGTCCTCCAGAATATATTCACTGGACAGTATTGTATCATCTGCCATAGATATAATAGACAGAGACTTGCTAATGTTACAGCATGGCCAGTCACAATTGCGTTCTATTGTACAGTTAGGCTGGACGCTGCAAAATCTTCGTTCAGGCTATGTGCCTTGGCGTTTAATCAACACAACGTCATTGTTTTCCATCTTTAACCTTACTGATAAACAAATCAGCTTGGGACAGAAAAGAGCAGACTATACAATCCTGAGCATCGAAAAACTTGAGAGATTACCTTTGACAATGTCAGAAAGCCCTGTTATTGAATGGATAATACACAGGATTATCACAATTCCGATAACAACTTTCCAATTTAAAAAGTGCCTTGAATACATACCTACTGGCCAGTATGAACGATTGGGTAAAGGATACATTAAGTCAACATGGAAATTACCATACACACACACATGCTATAGTGACAGCAACAAAAATGTATTTCTTAGTGGTGAAAAGTGTAAACATTCACTAAGCTGTATACTTTTGTGCCAGGGTATTAATTTACACGGAGCCTGTGAAGGTAATTCAAACAACCTTTCATGCCACCAACTTGTCACACCTGCAACGCAGATAGAGCCCTTCTTTATGCAACTCGCAAATGGGAGTTACATTCTAATAACGGATCACAGCTGTTGTGGCCTTTTGCCAGGAAAAGCCTATCTCGTAAGCGTAACATCCATGGTCAAATGCTGTATGCAAGCATTGTTTCCAAACGGCCCTGGAGACACTGAGACTCCCATATGGCCTCGTTTGAATTTCTCTTCTATACGAATTGATACTTTAAGCAGAATGAAGTCTGTGCTTTTACAGACAACAGTGCCCATCACGTCATCAAAAGAGACGTATGATCTCCAAGTTGCAAGGACAACATCTGAGATTCATGACCTTTTATCAACAAATTGCCCCGTGCATTTCACAGAAATGCTTAGCCAACTCCTTAACATGTATAGTGCCACAGGCATCCCAGGCATATTTAAGACGATTTTTACGGGACTGCTAACACCATTTCAAGCAATTCTGGGAATCATTCCTAATTTTGTCCATTCAGTCTTTGGCAGCATACCCCTATTTTTGGGACTTGTAGCAGGCATTTTATTTTTGACCCTCCTGCTCCGATATTGCAAGCCAAAACTCAGACATGACTCCTACAAGGATTGAAGAAAAGATCCTAGCAATACGCTACCGGGACAGAATAACTAGAGTCCTTGGATTGGCCAGGCTGAGAGATCTGAACATGACCTGGTTTCTTTCATTCAGACCGATATGGCAGACCTGCATCTTACCTGCGCTTCGATGTATGCTATGCGGAGATGAGTGCGTGTTGGACATCTGTCTTGCACTTCCATCAGCAGTACCAATGAATATCGATACTTTGCTAAGTCCTGTAACGGCTCACGCATTGTGTTGTCCCCAGCGGCTACCAATCCTGATGACGGCATTCGTTGAGACTCCTGTGCTACGACTAGGTGGCATCAGTGGAGCGAGAAATAAAAGCAACATCACCCAGGTACGACCCTCTGTGAGCATTGCTGATCCAGACTTTGATGACAGCAATCATTCTCACACCTGCCAAGTTACAGCGTTATCGAACTTGGTCGAACTGTCACCTGATTTTGTAGACCAATTCCTTGAGAGCCTGTCTGATATGATGTTCTCACCCGAACCGAAACAATAATTTTGAAAGCATTCCGACACACAGCGTTCCCATGAACTCTGAATTCGGCCTTCAGTTTTGATCAACAAAAACTGCTGAAAAGCGTTGGAACTCTATTCCCCCGTTCAACAACAATTTTTTTTAATTGAAAACTTAAAAAAAAAAAATATATTTACCTTTTTCTGGCACGAAAATTCTTTGCTTAAAGTAGACCTATTCATAAAGAACAGAAGCTTCTATTTTTTAGGTAAATCTAGAGACATAATAACTTTACACCAGCCTCTAGCACATTTTATAACAAAGGCATTTATATGTGATGAAATTATCTCGCACTTCTTTTCTGTATTAAGAGATATTTCATGTGTAAATTTTTTGCAAAATCGTTCACTGATTACATATGCTATAATTTTGAATGATTTCTATGCTTAAAGACATACAGTACATTCCATGTATTTCAAATACGCCATTTCAAATGCAAATATGTATTTTGGGGTGGGTAATGTTACACATGCATCTTTTGCTATAGTTTTAGTAAATTGATGGACATAAATTCGTGGAGTGGGTGTCGCGTTCTAATCTAGGACCCCGATCAATATTGTGACCTTATGCCCCTATACGGCTATAATCCCTTTGTACCCCTATATTGGCATAAACGATCAAGAGTAATATTTCAGAAACTCGTCTCTGGCCAAACACGATCAGAGCCACATTTCAGAATCACTTCATCTGCAGCTTCCTCTGCAGCTCATTAGAGCAAATGACACAGCAGAAGCCACTATCTAAGATTCCTAGATAACACTCCGAGTTCTTCAACAAGATAAAACTCAGCAACCCGGGAAAGCCCCGCTTGCTATGTTTTGATTAGTAATAGAGCTCTAATGAGCACTAAGAGACGATCACTTCCTAGTGACATCTTTATTGACGTCTTATGTCCAAAAACTTACGTCAAACCAGGCACCTTTCAGGTATAAATATTACCAACGTTGCCTTAAGCAAACGCTGCCACGCTGATAATGATGCTATCGCTGCCTCAACGACATCAGCAAACGATGGTGTGGTGAACATAGGAGCAGAACAGCTGTCCCCTTCAGAGCCCAGCAGATGCAAGCTGCCCACGGACGCTGCCCCTCCTCTTCCTCGACACGCTGAGAGAGACACTGTATTTTCTCCTGCCGAGAAATCCAGCTCCGGCGTTTCCAGCCTACTCTTGCGAGTGACTGGGATATAGAGTCCTGGAAGGAGATACCAGACCTCCAACATTCTATTTCAGAGGTATGGTGTTGACTAAACCCTTAGAGAGAATTCTTGAAGCAAACCTTGGCAAAACCAACTTAACTAAAACTGCTACTTACTTACTCCCTCCCAAGTATTAGGCTTAGGTCAGGTCCACGGGGGTAGGCGTAGTTAGAAGCACCAGTTGAGTACGTTAGCCAAATGTATATATGAATGTATATATGTTTTATTCAATTTAAACCATTGTATGGCTAAGAAACCATATCAATGCTTTTACAGTATTATTTCACAATCCTCATTTTACTGTACGCACTTTTTATAATAACAAGTCTTGCAATTGTGGCAATTCATTTCTCTTGCATGAGAAGAAAGACTGTTCAATAAATAATACTTTTTTATTGAAAACGCCCGTCTCTCTATTCTCTGCATATTGGTGAAAGTAATCTGCACAAAACTGACTGAGTAAAATAACTGTCTATTGTTTCACATGACTCTAGAGATTGACTCTTATTCTAAGGAGCAAAGTTGTCATGTTTATGCGGTTGTTGGAAAACTGAATCCCTTCTTGTCTGTACCAGGGAAACTGATCACTTCCTATTCAGTCAAGAAAGTTTCCAGTGACCTCTGAGCTAGTTGGTAACGAACCCAATTAAGTTTAGCATAGTCAGTGGAGACCTGGAAGATCCGCACTTCTACGTCCATACTACTGTTTATGTTATTCCAATTCGCAGGGCCTATTGGGAAAATAGGAACTACACTACAGTCCAAACGATGTTGGCCTTTTGCAGATTCCACCATACGTTGTTACCCTCAAGGCGAATGCTAAGTTGCCTCGCATTCCACAATGCCGAATCTCTAGTGATGGCGAAAGAGCTCTTTTAGCGATTGTCTATGATTTGGTTGAGAAAGATGTGATTGAAGAAACGAGAGGCAATGTGTGTAAGAGTCCTGTTTTGCCTGTCCTTAAGCATACTGACTCTTCCCAGCCACCTGTGTATCGGTTTGTGATCGACCTTCGAGAGGTTAACAAGATCGTGGTGCCACAGTTTCCTGTTGTTCCGGACATTACTGCTTTATTGACTATGATTCCTGCTTCGGCTGCTTGGTTCTCTGTTATTGACCTGAAGAATGCTTTCTTTAGTATTCCGATTGCTGAAGAGAGTAGAGATATTTTTGGCTTCTCTTTAGGAGGCCAAAGCTTTCGGTTTAAGCGTGCTCCTCAAGGTTATTGTGAGAGTCCATCCTTCTATAGTCAGGCTTTAAAGACTCAGCTTGATTCTTTTGTTTTGCCTTCTGGTGCGACTCTTATTCAGTACGTGGATGATGTGTTGGTTGCTGCTGATGATGAAGAGATTTGTAAAGAAGTTACGCTTTCTTTGTTACGACATTTGTCTGACCTTCATCATAAAGTGTCACTTTCGAAGTTGCAATATTGACTCCAAGAAGTGACCTACTTAGGTCATCTTTTGTCGAAGGAGGGAAGACGATTGACCCCAGAACGTATACAAGCGATTGCGCAAATGACTGTACCATCCACACAGTGAGAAGTGCGTGCTTTCTTGGGTATCACTTCGTATTGTAGGCAGTGGATTCCAAATTTTTCCTTATTGGCGAAACCTCTGTTGGCACTTACTCTTAAGGATACACCAAATCCTCTTCCTTGGTCTGACGAATGTCAGAGAAGTTTTTCTGAATTACGCGATGCGTTGTGTTCGGCTCCAGTGTTGGGTACTCCTGACTACAGTAAGCCTTTTACGCTTTATGTGCACGAGAGAGAAGGATGTGCGTTGTCAGTGTTGACACAACAGTTTGGAGACAAGCAACGCCCATGTGCGTATTTCTCGGCTACGTTAGATCCGGTAGCTAAAGCGTTGCTGAGTTGTCTGAGAGCTACAGCGGCAGCGGCTGTTTCTATTCGACAGTCTGCTGGTCTGGTATTGGATAATACGTTGATTGTGATGGTCTCACATGCAGTGGATACCTTATTAAATAAGACAAAGACTCAACATCTGACTAGTGCGAGATTGTCAGGTTATGAGTTGACGCTTTTGGCGAGTCATGCGCACATTAAACGGTGCAACACGTTGAATCCAGCTACGTTGTTGCCGATTTCTGTAGAGACAGATGCTCAGGAACAGCATAATTGTTTTCTTCGGACAGAGGAAGAAACGAAGGGTAGAATTGATCTGAAGGACACTCCTCTTTCGAATTCTGATGGTATCTTATGGGTAGATGGTTCATGTTTTAAGTTCCCGAATGGCGATACGACTGTAGCGTATGCAGTTGCGACTTTGCACATGATTGTTGAAGCTGCACGTATTCCACAGAATTCAGCTCAAGCAGCAGAGTTGATTGCACTAACGAGAGCGTGTGTGTTTTTTGAAAGGAAAGTGAGTGACTGTGTATACCGATAGCCAATATGCATTTGGTGTTGCTCATAGTTTTGGACGTTTGTGGAGAGAGAGAGGATTTCTTACTTCTAATGGTGCGAAGATTCAGCATGGACAGTTGGCGAATGAACTACTTGAGTCACTTACTTTGCCGATGCAAGTTGCGATTGTGAAATGCAGTGCATATAAGAAGATTACGGATGATTTTGGTCGTAGTAATGCGTTTGCGGATGAAGTAGCGAGAGAAACGGCGAAGGATGTGACGAGTCGAATGTATGTTGCAGGCCCTGCTAGATGGGTTCCGGAAGGAACAATGTGTGAAGATACAATAGAGAGTGTGAAATCGATCCAGGCTGAAGCTACTGAGAAAGAATTGAGTGTGTGGAGAGAGACTACGGGAATGTTGGATTCGACTGGTTGTTGGATTGAGTTGTCAGAACACCAGCGATGGTTGTTGCCTGATGCGTATGTGCTTCCAGTGGTTACGATGGCACATGGAATGGCTCACATCAGTTCGAAAGGGATATGTAAGTTGTTGGCCCCAGTATGGCAGAATGCTGGAATTCCTAAATGTGCTGAGAATCTGGTGAAAAATTGTATGGTTTGTTTGATGCATAATCCTGGTAAGGGAACTCCAACTCCAGCAGGCCATTTTGCTCCTCCGACGTATCCGTTTGAGGTTCTACAGTTGGACTTTATTCATATGGAGAGATGCAACAACCTAAAGTATGTCCTTGTGGTTGTTTGCGCCTTTTCAAGATGGATAGAAGCTTACCCCCTCAAAGATAATACTGCCTTATCTACAGCTAAGGTTTTGTTGAAGGAGTTTTTTCCTAGGTATGGTTTGCCGAGAATGGTATGGAGTGACAACAGAAGTGAATTTGTGGGTCAAATTATGAAGAAAGTGTGTGCGGGTTTGGGAATAAGGCAGAAATTTCATGCTGCGAATCACCCCCAGTCAGCTGGTTTGCTTGAATGCTACAATGGCACCCTTAAGCTTAAATTGGCTAAGATACAAGCGAGCTCTGGCCTAGCATGGCAAGATGCTTTGCCATTGGCACTTTTGTCAACAAGAACGACAGTACATTCTCGTGTGGGACTTAGCCCATACGAGATTGTTTTTGGTCGCCCGGCAAATGTTTGAGGTGTGCCGAGGCCAAAGAAGTACAGTGACATCGAGTACCCTATGTTGGTTGACTATTTGCATGATTTGACTGCTAAATTACGTGTTCTTCGCCAACAGGTGCACGATACCTTGCCTTCAGCTTCTGTGGATGCAGGACATGCGATTCAACCTGGTGATTGGGTCCTGATCAAGAACTTCCAGAGAACGAAGAACCTCGAGCCGAGGTGGAAGGGTCCTTTCCAGGTCCCCTTGGCAACTCGAACGGCCATCAAAGTTTTCGGCAAGAAGAATTGGGTGCATGCCACCCACTCCAAGAAGATTCCACTTCCCTTGGCATATGACCGATGGATTGCTGATGGTGTTGCTGATTCAGAAAGCGAGAGAGTTGTAGAGTTTGTCTCCTTTAGTGATGCGCATTTGAAATGGACTCAGTCGGAACGTGAGGATGATGAAGTTTTACAAGAAGCTGTGCCTCCACGGTTGAGACTTGACACTACCAAGCCTGAGACGCTTTTTCATGATCAGACTGTGTTTGGTAAAGAACGTTATAATCTGCGAACCAGATTGGACAAATAAAGATCGCTCATTTTTTGGTGCATTATACTCTGTCAGACAAGAGACTTACTTTTTTTGTCTTTTTCTTTTTTGAACCACCATCCGGGTTCAGCTGCAGGGTCACGGTATAAGTTCTTAAGGGGTGACCCGCGTATTGACACAAGGTCAGCGGTTCTGGGAGTGTCTAGGACGCCTTGACGCACACTTATGTGAAGAGGGAAAATTGCCGTGAGCAGCACGTAAGAGTATGGAGTCTTTTGTAACTGATAGAGTTGTTGAGAAAATGAATTTTAAGATGAAATTGTGTACATTGGTTCGTAACAAATGTTTTATTATATTGTGTTCTTTTGTGTTTTTAAGTATCACATTGGCTAGTGTGGGTTGGATTGTTTATGCTACATCACTGATTTTTGCACCCACCATTCAACCTATGCTTTCTTCTACTACTGTTTCTTTGCACCAATTCTATACGTTGCCTGAACATGAACAGACAAGAAGATCAGAATTTGTAAACAACTCATTTATACAGCTGTTGCATCAGCATCAGTTGGAAGTCAATACTACAAATTGCTGGGTATGTGTTCTTATGCCTCATACGACAGGTATGCCATATCTGGTTTTGCCTTTTTCTTCCAATAGGTCTGTATGGGCTTTGAAGACTTTGTTCATCTATGCAAATGAGGTATACCCTATGTGTTCAATGAGAGACAACCCGAGCAATAGTGCCCTGATAAAGGGAATAGTAGATATGATCCGAGATATTGATGCATATAATGCTATCCCTAAGGATGAGGCGCAGGCATATATTGGTTGGAATGTCACTGGGTATAGCACTAGTTTGACAGAGAAGGAGAGACGAAAGAGGTCTCCCCCGATTTGGATTGTACCCCATCTAGGCCACTTTTGTTTACGTGGTAATGGTCGAAATCCGAGAGCTCTGTTAGGTGAGAGTGTATGTGCTCAAACCTACGTTTTTGCATCCCAGACTTCTCCTCCGTTTGTGCCAGCTAAAGGTACATATTTTGTATGCTACGACAGAGCCTATACATGGTTGCCACCTGATTTTTCAGGCACATGTTAGGTGGCGTTTTTGCTTCCCTCTACATACACGGCTGCTATGGATTATCACAGAACAAGATATGTTAGAGGTGTCTTTGATCAGGAAGATACCGCATCACAGGAAGTAGGATATTTTTTCAAGGGTTTCCTACCCTTTTGGGTCCTATGGCCAATAGCAGGAATATACAACAGCTTACGAGAGTGGTTGAGTCCACTATAAATGAGACTGCAGGTGCTCTTAGTAATATTACAGCGGAAGTTCAAGCTGATCGTGTTATGACATTGCAGAATCGTATTGCGTTAGATGTCATACTTGCAGATAGAGAAGGGGTATGCAAATTGATCCAATCTAGTTACTGTATTTACATCCCAGATAATGCCCCGACAGTGTACCAAGCCATTTCCAGATTGCATAAGGTTTCTGAGTCTATTCATGTAGACGAAGGAAACTGGTCGTTTATTGGATGGTTTTGGGGACTGTTGTCCAAATGAGGATGGAAAGTTCTGATTTTCCTTGGTATGGCTTTAGCTATTCTCTTCTCCTGTTGTCTTTGCATCCAGTGCGCTCCCGCCGTTTGTAGTCTTTGTGCTACTACGTGTGTGCGGAGACCTGTACCGAGAGAAGTAGAAAGTAATAGGATGATGCTCCAACAACACCTTGATGGTCTGATGAAGATTGATATAGACCTAGATTCAGATTAACATGAGTTTAGGTTATTGCCTACGTAATGGCAAAAGGAGGTCTGTGGTTCTGTGAAAACGGGCCTTGTCTCGTAAGGCCGTGGTTTCGTCATGATTTTGGTGATGTCGAACCGTATTTAGTGAGTGCGGCTAATATGGAGTGAATTTGTCATGTTAACTAGCGAGTTCATTACGTATTTGGAGATTTCGTCTCAAACATGTGTTCCATTTTGTTTAAGTCTCCATTTTGTATTGCCATCACGCAGGCCGACGAGTGTGGTCGAACGAACGAAGCGGCCTGGCCTTCATGTGTTGGTATACATTAACAGGGTCTTTCTTGACTCCGAGGTGAATTGCAAGGATCTGATTCCTTCACCTGAAGCTGACCCTGCCGAGTCAATTTCCCTGGTTTGATCGTTGTCTGAGATTGCCAATCATTGTTCAGGACATCATTAACTTTTGGTCTCCTTACACATGCCTTATCTTGCTCACTATCAGTCATTGTTTCCTTTTCTATGCTCTTTACTACATGCATTGTGCTTTTCAATTATGGGTTTGTCCTGCTTGTGGAGGTTGGATTTGGGACATTCCCAATGATTAACTTTGGGTTGGGATGTTGCAAACCGAGCCTTTCTTGTCATGTGATACTTTGTTTGAGAATGTACCCCATTGGTTAGATTTTTGCGCAGTGGGTGTATGTTCTAAGTGTGAATATTGTGTATAAAAGGAGATGTATTGCTCTACAAATTTGAGCAGTCTCCTGAAATATACCATGCTGTATTTTTAGGATCACTGTTACTTGCTGCAGCTAATAAATTTGGTCTCTGTAAACCAAGACAGGTGAATCCGAAGACTTTGGGCGTGCCCCTGGCGCCGCTGGGTTCTAAAAGCCCGGTTCTTCAGTGTGAGCAAAAAAAAAACCACACACACACACACTAGCATGTGGTCCTTGTTGGAAGTCCTTACTAGAAGCCTCGCAGGGCAGCGCATGCGCGCTTGCTCAGGCGAGACCTAAAAAGGAAGTAGCAAGGAGAAATAAAGGTATTCTCCTCATTACAGTTGGGTCTGTTAGGCGTACCATTTTGACACATGTTTATAACTCCTTGTAAATATGTGAATGTGCCAAATCCATGGATGGATTCATGGGAACACACATACTCCACCCATGGAACAATTCCCTGCCGCAGGGTAACGCATGGTAGTGATATGCGCTTCCTTGCATTACTCTTTATTTACTAAACCATGATGAGCCATGTGGGGTAGCTTTGCGTCACAGAGTAAATCCCACAAAAGGACTTGCATTGCCTTGCGATGACCTGGCAATGCAAGCCCTTAATAAATCTGACCCTACATGTTTTTTCTCTCAACATTTTCAGTGCTCGTGTATTGCCACAAACCCCACATTAAGATCTCATTGTAATCTGAAAATGTTAATTAAAAAAATGTGAATATATTTCTCTGTTTTTTTTAATCATGCTTTCTCAGTATTTTGTTGGATATGCGTGGGACTCCCTATGGAAGTAATAGTTATGTATGGTTAGCATTGATCACTAAATTATGGAAGATTCACTGTTAATGGTGCACAGTTCATTTGATGACAGAAATCAAACTATGGGCTACATGGAACATATAAAAAATATAAATTTTCTAATGTTGCCTGACCTAAGGAATCTATTGGTGGAAGCCTGACCTTCCTTGCACTGACTGGCTCGATATAGGGCATGCTGAAAATGATGTCGGTCAGGTTTTCAGTATTTATTTTTCCAAAACTTGGTTATTCCCTCTAGTCTCCTTCACGAACGATCAAATCTCTAGCTGGACTTAACCTCCACCTTTCTTCCTCTGGGTGTCCTAGGTAAATGGGTACCAGACATGTATGGATTTTCTGTGGGCTCAGAGTACCTACTGACAGAGGTCGAAGTGGGAAGGGAAACAACATTGCCAATCTTTATTAATTTGATTAAGTCAGGTCTCATGCCTTTTATTAAAAAACAACCTCTCCTGCATGCTTGAGTTCCGAAATGGAACAAGAAGCGTCTACTCTACTGTGAGATGAGAGAAGGGAGAAGCAGGTGAAAAAGAACGAAGGCAATTGGTTAATAAGCAAATCTAAATTCTACCTGGGACCCAGCACAAGTTTAACTGATCAAACCTGTGATTTGTCCATTTAATGGAAACCTATAAAAAATGTACACTAATACTCATTGGCTATCCCACTCCCAAACAATCCGTGGGAACCTATCACTAAAGAAAAGATAGTTCAAAAGACACTCACTACATACTCACTAGACACCTTTGGGGACCTTTTTCCAGGTGGACAGATATTTCACAGTGCAGAGGATGAGAGATTCACCGAAGCTTCCTTCATGGATAAATTTACACTAGCAGACTGCGCTGCACACTCAGAGCTCTGCTGTACGAATTTCCCCTAGAACCAGAATCATATTTGCCTTTGACGACCCTGATTACACGTGCACAGTGAAACCACTTAGGGCTAGATGTAGGTAGGCTATTACCAGTCGGTAACGGCCAAAATCGTCCGTTACCGACCGGTAATAGACTTTTCCTATGTAGGGGGCACATTTACCGAATCATCATTTACTGATTCGGTGTTTACCGAATCGGTAAATGAAATGTAGTAAGCACTTCAAACAGTGCTCTGGGCTGAAAGGATTCGTTATTTACCACCAACTATTAGTTGGTGGTAAATAAGGAATTCCTATGTAAATGCAAATATGTGCATTTACACCTGTGCCATGTGACAGACATAAATGCCCTTAGGGCATGTATGTATGCCACATGTGCACACCAGCACTATTCAGGGCTGCAACAGGGTGTCAAAATGACACCCTGCCACCCTTGACTATTTCCCTATTTTACCGAATCGGTATTTACCGATTCGGTAATTGCCATTCATTCCTATGGGCCTCCCGGCTCATAGGAATGAATGGCAATTACCGAATCGGTAAATACAGATTCTGTAATTACCGAATCTTAACGATTCAGTAATTTTTACCGAATAATTACCTACACAGGATTTACCGATTCTAAAATACAGAATCAGTAAAATTCGGTATTTTAGAATCTGTAAAACCTATTTACCTACATCCAGCCCTAAGTCTCAAAACTGTACAAAACCTCTATATCACTGTTGCCGAGATATCAAAATCCGAGCTGTCTGGGAACGGGACCTGGGATACCCTATTGATGATTCACATTGGGCCTTCTCCTGTTCACAGATTAAAGAGGTCTCTCTGAACAGCAGGCATACGCGGCTTCACTTTAATTTTCTGTGGAGGGGCATATATGTCGCCAGCGAAACTTCACTCCATAGATCCCTCGAGGCTGAATGTGTGCCCCAAATGCGAGGCACACTATGCGGACTTTGCCCACATGACCTGGTACTGTGTGAAAGTGGCCAACTACTGGAGGGTGACCTAGGAGGACCGATGACTGATCTGGACCTTCAGCCTACCCCGCAGGTGGTCCTTCTGGGGTACGTTCGGAACATCCCTAAGCAACTTCGTCATTACACCTCAATTGCATTATTACTAGCCAAAAGGGAAATAGCTATAGTCTGGGGGAGCAAGCGTATCCCTACTGATGAGGCATGGCTAAATAGTCCTATTTCTTGCTAAACAAACAGTGAGCTATTTGCCTCCACATTGGCCCAAGGATATATGGGGTCTTCTGAAAACTTACTTGTTAGCGTCTGACCCCACTTCCTCATCGCAGATGCCACCTGGGATGGTTGAAGATTTCCCTGCTAACTCACGATTGGTCAGATACGAAATGTACGACAGATAGATTTGAGTTAAGCGGGGGTCTGCTGTATATAGAGTTGACAAAGGTATTATACGAAGAAAAGTGGGTTTAATATATGTTATACATGTCTCTTTCTAAATGCCGCATTGTGGATAGGTACAGAAGGCTGCTTGTTTTATGACGAAATGATAAATAAAGTTAAAAAAAAAATGTTTACTCTAAGTTCAGTCACCGTCTTACTTAAATATAACTTTTGAAAGTACTGTAATAATTTTTCTTTTTGCATATTTTGCGACAGCCCCTTTATACTGTTTGTGAAACCTTACACTTTGTTTGATGTATATTTTTTAACTAATGACACATATTTGCTATAAATACTCTTTGCTATTTCCCCAGTGCATCAGCCAGGAGTCAAATCAGTGACCATCCGGTTACACCCACAGGCATCTGAAGTCATCGCATTGCTCAACCAAGGTTTCCCACCCAAAAATGCATTTCGCACAGATACATTGAAATTGCTTTTTTAATGGTGTGTGATTATATTTTATATGCAATTACGTATAGGCGATAGCCCAGCACAACAGTTAACATTTTGTACTTTCTAGCCATGTTTCTGACCCCGCCCCCACTGTGCCCAAGGTCACAGTTCCCATACGTTTCTTGATGCACTTCCACTGCTGTCAACTGCTGATAAGCTGCATGCACTGCATTTGGGGAATTTGGAAAGCAGCTCGCACTTTCAGCAGTTCCTAGCAGTTCCTAGCTCTGTGATGACTCAGGGGTGTCTATTGCGCCATACATCAACTAAACCCCAATACGAAATTATAGCCTTCAGGGCAGCGCTTGCTGCAGGGTGCAGGGAGCAGGCCGTACCCCTCCTATCCATGTCATCATCCAGGATAGCATTGAAATCGCCCCCGGTAATATTGTGCTTCAACCTTTCATTCTGATTCTAGTCCAAACATCCTGAAAAAAGTTGGGGGAGTCAGCATTAGGACCAGAGACTGCTACAATAACCAGGGTAACCCCTCCTAGCGATCCATGTATCAGGATAAACCTCCCCTCTGGATCTTTATGTACTTCACCCTCTCGCCAGTCCACCCCCTTTTTAATTAACACAGCCACCCCTTGGGCATAGTTGGAGTCAATCAATCAGTCAAATTTGTAAAGCACGCTAGTCACCCGCTAGGGTCTCAAGGCGCTGGGGGTGGGAGGGGGGAGTCGCTACTGCTCGAACAGCCAGGTCTTGAGTTGTTTCCTGAAGGAGAGATGGTCCAGGGTCAGCCGTAGGTGGGTGGGGAGGGAGTTCCAAGTATTGGCCGCCAGGTAGGAGAAGTATCTTCCTCCGGCGGTGGATTTGCGAATTCGTGGGACGGAGGCGAGGGCGAGGCTGGCGGATCGGAGCTGGCGGGTGGGTGTGTAGAATGTGAGGCGGTTGTTGAGGTATTTCAGGCCCATGTCGTGGAGAGCCTTTTGTGCGTGGGTGAGGAGCCTGAACATGATCCTCTTGCTGACAGGGAGCCAGTGCAGATCTTTCAGAAGGGCAGAGATGTGGCTGTGGCGAGGGATGTCCAGGAAGAGTCGTGCAGAAGCGTTCTGTATACGCTGGAGTCTTTTCTGGAGTTTGGCTGTGGTTCCAGCGTAGAGGGTGTTCCCATAGTCCAGCCGCTGGTGACGAGGGCCTGGTTGACCATCTTCCTGGCTTCGGTGGGGATCCACCGGAAGATCTTTCGGAGCATGCTCAGGGTGTTGAAGCAGGAAGACGTGGCGGCGTTGACTTGCTTGGTCATCGTGAGGGAGGAGTCCAGGATGTAGCCCAGGTTGCGTGCATGGTCCGTTGGCTTGGGTGCGGTGCCCAGGGCAGGGGGCCACCAGGAGTCGTCCCAGGCAGAGGAGGATGGTCCCAGGATGAGGACTTCCGTCTTGTCTGAGTTCAGTTTCAGACGGCTGAGACTGATTCCGCGACTTCTTTCATTCCTTCCTGGAGGCTGGCTCTGGCGGTGGCGGGGTTGTTGGTGAGGGAGAGGACCAGCTGGGTGTTGTCGGCGTAGGAGATGATGTTGAGGTTGTGTTGGTGTGCGATGGCTGCGAGAGGGCTCATGTAGACGTTGAAGAGGGTGGGGCTGAGTGAGGATCCCTGTGGAACGCCGCAGATGATTTCGGTGGCCGCCGATCGGAACGGGGGAAGCGGACTCTCTGGGATCTTCCGGCGAGGAACGAGATGATCCACTCGAGGGCCGCTCCTCGGATTCCGGTGTTGCTGAGGCGCTGTATCAGGGTGCGGTGGCATATGGTGTCGAAGGCTGCTGAGAGGTCTAGGAGGATGAGGGCGGCAGTTTCCCCGTTGTCGAGCAGGGACCTGATGTCGTCAGTAGCTGCGATGAGGGCGGTCTCGGTGCTGTGGTTTGCTCGGAACCCGGACTGCGAGGGGTCGAGGGATCCGCTGGGCTCGAGGAAGGCAGAGAGTTGTCTGTTGACAGTCTTCTCGATGACTTTGGCCGGGAAGGGGAGGAGCGAGATGGGGCTGAAGTTCTTGAGGTCCGTGGGGTCCGCTGTGGGTTTCTTCAGGAGGGCGCTCAGCTTGGCATGTTTCCAACTCTCCGGGAAGGTGGCGGATGCGAAGGAGCTGTTGATGATCAAATAGGAGTAAATAGACGAGTACACATTCCCCCACCTGTTATGTCTCTAGTATTTAGGTGTGTCTCCTGCAATACACACACATCTATATTATGTCTGGATAAATAAGCATGTACAAGTCTATACTTTCTACCATCATTCAGCCCTCTAATATTCCACGTGAGGAAATTTAGTGTTTTAGCGTGATCGTGTTCACAGTACACCAACTAGTGCAGAAATAGCATCGGGGTAGTTTATCTCCCAAACACAGGTCGTGTGCACTGACCGACAGCTTTCCATCATACTGGCAAAAAACAAACGAACAATCCCCACCCCCGCCTCCCACTCCAACCCCACGATCAGTTTGTAGAATATCCCCCCAGAGCAAACTAAAACTCAAGGGTTGGGTGGGTAGTTGATGATGAATGCGTTGGATCTTGAAGAATAGGGACTTAATTCCATTTTGAGAGTGTGTCTGATGATTGAATTGATATATCCATAGGACGTGGAAGGTGTTAGGAGGAGAGATAATTACCCAGGAGAGTTGGATAATGACAAAGGGTCCACTCCAGGATGACTACACAAAAGCAGAGAGTGGAACCACCCCTTTTCTCTTTCAATGCCCCGACCTGGTGTGTGTGATAGTGACAGCGAGCCCACTCCACGATGGCCGTCAAAAGCAGAAGGCTAGGGCCAACCCTTTTCAACTTTCAGTGCCCAGCCGAGCAGGGACCATGGAACACCAGTGACCATGGAAGAAAATGAGTGCCCAAGATCAACAACAGCGATAAGCACGAACAAAATAGGTGTCCCTCAAAGTCAACAAAAACAGATAGGGGTGCCGTGCGAAGCGCCTTTAGAGACTCTCCAAGCCCCGCACTCGCCTCCTCAAACCTGGCATTGGGGAGAAAACCGTCACACAGGAGGTTCCAGTGTGACCATGCTCATTTCGCACACGAGGTTCAGCTGTCAAGAGGAGGTCAGGCATCTGCCCAAACATCAAACAAAAATCGAAAACCAAAAAGACAAAAGGGATTCCAACAGGATACAGTGTGTCTGCCAATAGCCTCAAACACTGGGTGCGGTGACCATGTTGAGGTCAGGCACGCAGATGCATGGGAGACCCTCCACTGGTTCTCTAAATGCCTCCAACAACCGAGACGAGCCACTCAACATTAGACCCTGCGACCCTCTCAAGTCTCTGCATCCATCACCTACCCTGCCGTTACCTGTTCCAGTGGATCTCATTTGTGGACTGAGCAGCCACCTTGAAGGGGTCAGGCATCTGAGTCACGCGCGTCCTGCCTAATTTCAAAACACCGGTAGCACATCGGCGTCACTCCTTTGCTGACTGCACCTCCTGTACGTCTGGTTTAACTGAGGGTGGGTGTTACGCGCATATTTCAGTGTAGCATAATCACACGGAATTACCTAAGAATTCCATGAGATTACGCATAATTACATGAGAAAAGTAGTTCTGCGTTTAGTGCTATTTCTTAGTGTAAAATTGCCCTAAATGAAACAGAACACAAATAGCGAGGGTGAGCAGCAGCTCATGCTCAATAAATGCGCTCTTGAGGTAGGATTTTCCCCCAACGTACTCCTGGCATTTCGTGCAGAATGCACCCTTACGTCCAAAATGGAAACAAGGACACATTTTGCACTAAAAAATGGTGCTAAATGTAGCAGAACATGAATAGCGAGTGAGAGTGGCCACTCGTACTCACTAAATGTGTTCCTGTGCGAGTATTTCCCCCCCCAAATTACTCTTAAGTACGCAAGCAGGAATAATAGTGTTATTATCCATAATAGTACATCAAATTGTAATGCGTAATTACAAAAATGACTCTCATTAATCCGGGGAAATTGAAGTTATGCCCAGGCTAGTATTAACCACATTACCCAGTGACTGTCCAGGGTGACCCCAGTGAGAGGGTGTGTGAGCCTCAATTCATCAACAGGAAGGAATTTGGGCACAGCCAATGAGATTGCTTTCTTTTGGCTGTGTTGGGCAAGAGAGGGCTGTGATTTTGTCCCGGGACCATGCTCTGGCCATGGTGGTGTTCCAGAGCTATCCTCTTGCAGTGAGATCATGTTACGCATCGCAGGACCACTCCAGAGTCAGAACAGCACAACCTCGGTAGGAACACAATGGTGCTTCAGCCCAAGGATGACCATTAAGTTATACTGAAAATGTGTAAGTGGCATAAAATAAGTTCTAGCTCACAGTCTTAGATGCTTTAAGATCCAGGTATATCAGACTAAGAAGGAGACCTATAGCTCTACCTTCAATTGTTGCTAAACTGGGGAACATATATCGCTGTTTGTTTTCTCCAAGTTAAGTTCCTGAGAAAGCGACTCGTTGTTATCATTCAGGATTGGAGAGCGCCAGTGGTTGGTGCCGCCATCTTGTCTAGGCTTAACTATGCCCAAGCCTACTGCTCGTTACACCTTCTGCAAAACATGGCACTTAGCTTCACAACTGGGATGAGCACGTTGGACCATAGGATCCAGGCGGGTAGTAAATTGCAATGGCTTCCTATAAAGCAGAGAATTGAGTTAAGACTCTTCCTCGTTCATTGGACACTTCTCGCTGCTGGAGCACCAGCCATGCACAAAATAATTTTAGGGCAATTTCCCTCCTGCCACCTTTTCGTATCCTGCACATTATGGCTTAAGTCCCTCCTTTTATACTATCTCACCTTGGAGGCAGACCCAATTACCACTATTGCTTCGCTCTACTTCTAAGCACAGCTCCTTCAATTTAGCAGTGATTCTGCAACTGTGATACTAAGGGCCTGATTACAATTTTGGCGGTCTGACCGCTGTATCGCCTCGGTGGCAGTCGAAGAAGACCGCCAGCTCAGCAGTCTCCCACCTGCCGTATTATGATGTCTCCGATGGGCCGGCGGCGGTGTTACTGACTCCGGGGAATGTTTATTTTCTTATTTGTCGATGCATGATAATTTGTATATTCTGACTGCACAAGTGTGGAATGTTCAAATATGCCTGAGGTGAAAAAATACCTAATAGCCGATGCTGGAGTGTGGGCTGTATGTGCCCAGTCCAGTCAATGGGTAAATGCTACAAAACGTACTTACCTGGATTTCGGCACCAAAACGGTCATTTTATTCGAGGTCAAGGTGCTGTTGTGAAGGTGGACCTGTAGGAAGGAATCCACGTCAGAGGCTGAAGGGAAGAAAAGGAAATGGGTAAGTATTCACCTCAAATCCTTCGCTAACGGTGATTTGAAGCAGGCGGTCCCATCGCCACAGTCGGCTCATCGGAAAGCCAACTCATAATTCGGACAGTGGAGAATCTTTTCCATACTGCCATATGGCAGCTGCTTTGCCCCGACCGACGCCGAAGTTGTTGGCAAATGGCTGGCGGTGGCAGCAGAGCTCCGGTGGTCTTTCATTCTGAAATCTGACAAAATCGTAAAACAGCGGGCGGACCACCAGGTTGACAGGGGTGAATACGATGTCACCACAGCTGTGGGACCACAAAACTTGTATTTAGGCCCTAAGTCAGACTTAACACCAAGACGCCCATGGGTGAACATGTGACTACAAATCTATTCATTCATTTATTCACTCAGCGTGGAAATGCCTACTTGGAACAATGTGTGTCTTAGTCTTGGAGACATGTACCAAGAGGAGCGAGGCAGAAAGATGACATTATTTTGAAGGAAGAGGGCCAGGTCTGACAAACGCTGAGAGAATATGCATTGAAGGTGGGGCATAAAGGCAGACGCATAGGGGGCAAAAAGCACAGCACAAAGCAAAGTGTCTCCACAGGCGTCTCCCCTAATTCATCTAATTTTACATTCCTTCAACTCAAATGAAGACGGCTTAGTACAAGAGTGGCAGGGATGGGCCAACAGGACCGTAGCAATCCAGTCAGTTCATGTCCTGCTGAGAATAGACTCAATTTATTTTTAGCAGTTCTTATGTCACTCTGTCACACCTACCTAGATTTATAAAACTGGGTGTAGCGGCTTCCTCAAGAGGGTATGTTGTCTTCCTCGCTACACATATCATGCAGAGCCAATCTGGGTGCCTGGAGGTATCCTTTATTCCTTCTATTTTGTGTGTTTTCTCCTTCCCCCTACTTCCTGTTCTGATCTGCCACATGAACCATACATGGGAGGTGACTTGGCCTTGTGGCTGCTGGGTCCTAGTGCCATACTGACAGCCTGACATCTCCCCATTTTCTTGAAGTAAAGGAGAAACAGAACAACTATGAGACTCTGATATGCGAGAGATAGAGGAGGGAGACATACAGAGAGAGAGAGTGGTTAGGATAGAGAGAGACGTCTCAGATCAATGAGTCCCATTTCATCAACCATCGAAGCCTTCTGATGCAAGATGGTTGCTGGTGTGGGACCACAGTGCCCTTGCACTGGACTGTCATAGCAGAAAGGTAATGTATTCCTGTACAAGTAATGCTTTGCCCTCAGTGGCCAGGATGCTAATTAGTAGTCCTAGAAAAATAACCATGTTTTGGTGAGGAATTTAAATCTAGTGGTGCACAATAGTTTACACAACTGTGACTGGAGGAGAATTCCAGAGTATAGCTTCGCCGGCCAGGTGGTGCCCCGTGATGACACCCAGCTTGGAGAACACAGAGGTTTCATTAGAACTGCTAATCATATCATTTATGTGTGGTCATGGGTGTGGCAATCTTGCAACAGCAGTGTTTTGTGTCCGCATATCTACGCAGATACGTGTTTTCTTTGTGATGCGCTTAGGTATGTTCACATTAGGGACACCCATGGGTGGCTTGCTTAAATATGTCTTGTGGGAGGAGCTACGTCAGCAAGCAAGATGGCCGCTTAGGCTCCCGGCTCCGTCGACCCTCGTAACCCGCCGCGATATCCTGCATGTTATCCTGACTTAACGCCTAGTCTCTGTGTGCATGAACTGTCCCGCACTCCGATGGTGAAATCCGGAAACTTTTATCGGCTTGTTTGACGGAGTTGCATCAAGTTTAAGTTTGCGGCCTGCTCCAGCGGTGAAGCCGGGGCCTGGAGTACTTTCACAGTACTTTCCGGGCTGTAGTGCAACAACATCGGCCAGGAGACTCAGGCTGGGCCTCGTTCGACCGGAGTGGAGGCTTTGTTTCAGCCCGGATTTGGTGGCGATAGTTTTCATTGCTCAGTATCGATGGAGGAGTGAGTCTGCGTGCTGCTGGCTGCGGGAGGGGGCCCCCGTCCCGCGGACCCGGTACCCGCCCGCCGGGGTTCGGTGGTTCGGGGTCACCTGCCTGCGGCCTTAACTGGGTTGACCGTGGTTGCGAACAAAGACTGGTCACCCTTCGCATTTGCACGTTCGAGATCCTGTCTGTCCCCCCCTAGGATGCCGGATTCACCCGGGGAGGTGATAGTGATTGATATTGAGCACAAGAATATGGATCGAACGGTGCATGAGCCATCGCTGAGGTTAAAACTGGCAGAACTTTGGGCATTCCGCTCACATGAGCAAATTGGACGCGCGCCTATCTGCAATGCTCCTGGTGGAACCGGGCCCGGCCTTATTGTTGAAACGGGATTCTGCAGCCATTCAAAACGCGGCCATTTTGACTCCGTGCGAGAACCCGTGAAGAAACTAGTACTGGATCCATCGGATGGTGCCCTGGTGGACGGTGTTTCCGAGGATGGCCTGGTATTGCTGAACTTTCCACCACTACCGGCTATGGAGATATATCGTCAGGCGTTCCCCTCCCGGAGACTTTTGTTTGTGACTTTTCATCCATTTTGTGGTCATCTTCTCCGTTCCTGGCGACGCTACGACTCCTGTTCAAGACACATTGGGACTGTTCGTCTCGGAGGGAGAGTTTGTCTGCATCTACAGTTCCTGAGGACTCACTGCCTGCTGGTAGCCATGGGCTGATTTCTGCTGACTCTTTTCTTCTTTATTGCTTCTTTGTGTGCCTTTGGGTCTCGCTGGAAGGGGTTCGTGTTTTCGTTCGGAAGGGCCAAGGTTAAGATCGGCTGGATCGGGATGGGTTGGCATGGCTTTTACAAGTGTTGGACCTGCAACTGTTTGCTCTAAGAGGCTGGGCAGTGTCTCATGGTACCCTCTAATTTCTCTACATTGCTGTCATAAGTTTGTCTTTTAGTGATAGGGGGTGGCTGTTTCAGGCGGGGGGTCTAAATGGGCTGGGAGCCCACATGGATATGCCCTCCTCCGTTCTTCTTTTTCCTTCCCTTTGGGGTTTTAGTTGTTAGGGGCGACAGGCACGCTGCTAGTGGGGTTAGGCTGTAGCCATTTGCAGGGGTGCAGGATGGAGGGCTGGAGGGGGGGTTTATTTTGCCTTTTTGATTTTCTATGGCCTTTCTTCTTTCTCTTTATTTCTCGTAGGGTCAGTATAGCTACGAATCATTTGGATTCTTATCGTATGTTTGTACTTCGTGCTTTTGTTTTTATGATATCCTGATTTATGGGCGGGCAGGCCTCGAGTATTGGCGCAACATGGAAATGTATATTGTGTGTTCTTTTGTACCGACCTATATGCTCTGGCGCCAAATCTCCATTATAGTGGTCATTACATGTATATCCTCTTTCTCACCCTGCCCCGCGCATTCTCCTGTTTGATTGTATGGCACCTGATCCTCTCTTATATAATATAAAATTAAACCTCTGTCTTATCCTGAAATCCAGCTATGCATTCCAATACAAGTTTTGCTCTGAATCGCTGCCGGACCTTTGGGTTGTTGACTGATGAGCTGTGTCGTATTGTGATATCAACGAATTTCAATCTGTCTAGCGGCCAGCCCCCGCGGTTGTAGGCCCATGCTTGTATTTCTACTGAATGCTGAAATAAAGGTTTTTAAAAAAAAAATTAAAAAAAATATGTCTTGTGCCAACAGGTTTCTCATTAATTCTTCTTCTTCCTATTTCTACCAATGCACAGGAACATGGCGAAGGTTCTGAACTGAGAAGTGAGAGCGCAGATACTTTACCTCTGGGCACTTGGTTGTTTTCTTAGAGAGAGTGGAGCTATATGTAAAATAATTTGCTAAGGTTCCTCATTGGGAGTGTAGCTCTGCACTGAAAATAGCTACATCTGGAGATAATAGCCTAGGCTCTCGGGCCATCTTTTCATATTCGGATGTACATATGATGTTCAAACTATGGAACTCTTTACCCCCCAATATAAGATCCACCGACAACCACCTTATCTTCAGAAAACTGCTCAAGAATTGGCTCTTCCCCACATAAGCACCATACACAAACAGAAATTTACAGCATATCACTCTGTATATAAGCATTTATTTTCACTATAGATATGTACCTATCTTTGTGTATTTCTTTGTATAAACATGTAGAATAATTATGTTGTTAAAAAAATAAAATAAAATAAAAGAACATCTTTGGTCTACATGTACTTGCTTCCATTGTGCATCTATTTACCATCCATGTACTTGGATCTGTGTGTCTGCTACTTTTCTACTGAAAAGCATATCCAATGCACTACCCTATTTCTAATCCTGTACCTCTATCAATATATTTAATCTACATATACTTACCTCCTTTATGCATCTATATACTTTCAATGTACTTATGGATATATTTATCACTTTCTTCTTTGTTTTTTGATTTCAAAGTATTTTTATTGAAAATATAATTTGCATATACAAAATAATGTAGTTTGACCCGTTTGCTTGGCTTTAGTGACCGTGGATACAAAAGGAAATGAAAAGAAGAAGAGGGGGGGGTTATTGTTCCAGGTGAGCATCTAGGGCTGACCACATCCCCCTTCTTGCTGTGTGGTTGGCTGGTTGGTAATTTGCTGCTATATTGTCCGCCCCTCTCAGGAAGGTTACCCAGTTAAACCAGCGTTTGAAAGAGGCTTTCCCCGTGTCCTTCCAGTTGCCTAGGACAGTTTTGGCAGCGGGAGTGAGCAGTACATCTACCAGGTCGCTGTTTTCTTTCGAGTCGAGTGTTGTATCCAGGAAGGCCATGGTGATGCCTGGTAGGCCGCGTGTGGATTGGCTAACCATGAGTGTGTCTATAAAGTCATGGACCTTGCCCCAGAATGCCTTGACCTTGGGGCAGTCGTATAGAATGTGTGCCAGGTCTCCTCTTGCTTTCTGGCAGTTCCAGCAGGTGTCATTATCCCTAGCTCCCACTGTCTCTAGTTTGGCTGGTGTCCGATGTAACCTGTGCAACAGCCAGTATTTCGTTTGGGCAAGCTGGGGTGTTACTTTGTTTTTTGAGGCCGATGACCATAGCCTGGCTTTAGCTGCTTCGGTGAGTGGATTACTGTATGCCCGCTCCCAAAATGCTAGCGTCTTGTTGTTGAGCGTTGTGGTCCGCGGGGTGATGAGTTTGTAGATGTGCGCTGTCTGGTGTCCCACTTTGTTTAGGTTCTGTGTGTACTGTAATATTGAAGGTTTTTGTTTCGATAGGTTAGCTCTGATGATTGCTGCTTTGGTGCTAAGAAAGGTGTAGAAGTCTCTGTTGTGCAGTGTGTGTGTCTCCTGCAGCGTCTCAAAAGTGAGTGGGTTGTTGTTAAGCTCTAGTTGTGCCGGTGTTGTGATCCCTTTGCTACACCACCCCTCATTCGTTAGTACGGCCCCTTTGTATTTTATTCTAAGGTTGTGCCACAAGGACCCCCACTTGGAGTTTTTGATGCTGACCTCCAGTTCTTTGTCTACCCTGAGAAGGGCTGTCTTGGTGTTCCTGATGATGGCGTTTTTTGTTTCTGGGTGTTTGCTGGCTGTTAGCGCCATTAGTGGGTTTGCCCCCCCCCCCCCCCCCCCCCCCCAGGATGTTCCTCTCCACCTCCATCCATACTGGCGAATAGTCTGGTGTGGGGGAGATCCAGTGTATGCCTTGTTTCGCAAGGCAAGCCATTTGGAATGCCTTATAATTAGTTAGGTTGAGCCCTCCCAGTTCCTTCTTAAGTCTTAGTTTTGAGAGGCTGATTCTGGCTCTTTTTCCCCCCCATAGGAATGTGTTGAGTGCTTTGTCTAGCTTGCAGTGGAAGTCCGCAGTTAGTGTGAGCGGTAGCATGCTCAGCAGGTAGTTTAACATAGGTGTGATCATCATTTTTATCGTCTCTATGCGACCTCACCAGCTTATGTATCTCGGACTCCACTCCTCCAGTTTGCCTTTCAGTTTTTTAAGCATAGCTTCCTCATTGTTGTCTAGCGTTGTCCTTAGGTCTCTGTCGAAGAGGAGGCCTAGGTATTTCAGAGGTTTTATCTGCCATGCCAGGCCTGACTCACCCAACACCTCCCTGGTAGTGTGGCAGTTCATTGGTTTACATTCCGATTTGTCGCGGTTCAGTTTGTAGCCCGAAACTTGGGCATACTCCTCAATGGTGGACATTAAAGCTTCTATTGACAGTTTAGGGTTGTGGGTGGTGATAAGGATGTCGTCCGCGTATGCTGTTAGCTTGAACGCCTGATCTCCTACGCGAACTCCAGTTATAAGCGGGTTGGTTCTGATCATGTGGAGGAGTGGTTCTAGAGCTAGTAGGAATAGTCCAGGTGAGAGGGGGCATCCCTGCCTAGTCCCTCTTTCTAGGGTAAATGTTGCTGATGTGGATGCGTTGACTACCACTCGTGCGCGGGGGTTTTGGTAGAGTGACATGACCATCCCCCTATATTTGTCCCCTAAGCCGAACTTGCGCATGCATTCATTGAGGAATGGCCATGAGACTCTGTCAAAAGCCTTTTCGGCGTCCAGTGCAATCATTACTGCTTTTTCCGTGCTGTTGGCTGTGCGGTTTATGAGATGGCAGAGGAGTCTGGTGTTGTCTTGTGAGTGTCTGTTCTTAAGGTATCCTACTTGTGATTTGTGTGTTAGGTGGGGGAGGTAAGTGTTTAGCCTTGATGCCATTACTTTGGCGTATATCTTGCAGTCCACGTTGATTAGTCAAGTCAAGTCAAGTCAAAGAATTTATATAGCGCACTACGTACCCGGAGGGTTTCAAGGCGCTTAGGAAGGGGGAGGAGGATTACTTGTCAAATATCCACGTTTTAAGTTGCTTTCTGAATGCTAGGTGGTTCTGGGTAAGGCGAAGGTTAGCGGGGAGTGAGTTCCATGTTTTAGCAGCCAGGTATGAAAAGGATCTGCCTCCCATGGTGGTCTTGTTGATGCGAGGTACAGTGGCGAGGGCTTGGCTGGAAGAACGTAGTTGGCGGGAGGGGGTGTAGAAGGACAGTCGTGAGTTGAGGCATTCTGGACCGATGTCGTAGAGTGATTTGTGTGCGTGGGTAAGCAGTCGGAAAGTGATCCTCTTATTGACGGGTAGCCAGTGGAGGTCTTTAAGGTGACCAGAGATGTGTTCGTTGCGTGGGATGTCTAATATGAGTCTTGCTGAGGCGTTTTGGATTCGTTGGAGTTTCTTCTGGAGTTTTGCGGTGGTACCTGCGTAGAGGGTGTTTCCGTAGTCGAGTCGGCTCGTGACCAGAGCGTGGGTGACTGTTTTCCTAGTTTCGGTGGGGATCCAGCGAAATGTTTTTCTGAGCATGCGAAGAATGTTGAAGCAGGAGGAGGATACGGCGCTGACTTGTCTGTTCATTGAGAGTGAAGAATCCAGGATGACGCCTAGGTTCCGTGCGTGGTCTGTCGGGATGGGTGCTTTTCCGAGGGCTTCCGGCCACCAGGAGTCGTCCCATGCAGAGGGGGATGTACCTAAGATGAGGACTTCTGTTTTGTCTGAGTTCAGTTTCAGACGGCTTTGTTTCATCCATTCGGCAACTTCTTTCATTCCTTCGTGTAGGTTAGTTTTGGCGGTGCTGGGGTCATTGGTGAGGGAAAGGATCAGTTGAGTGTCATCCGCGTACGAGATGATGTTGAGGTTGTGTTGGCGTGCTATGGCCGCGAGGGGGCTCATGTATACGTTGAAGAGGGTGGGACTGAGTGAGGATCCTTGTGGTACGCCGCAGATGACTTCAGAGGCCTCGGACTTGAATGGTGGAAGGCGGACTCTCTGGGTTCTTCCGGTGAGGAACGAGGTGATCCATTCAAGTGCTTTTCCTTGGATTCCGATGTTATTGAGGCGTTGTAAAAGGGTGCTGTGGCAGACTGTGTCGAATGCTGCAGAGAGGTCGAGGAGGATGAGGGCGACTGTGTCTCCGTTGTCCAGTAGAGTTCGAATGTCGTCCGTTGCTGCGATGAGGGCGGTCTCAGTGCTGTGTTTTGCTCGGAAGCCAGATTGTGAGGGGTCGAGGGATTTGTTGGTTTCGAGGAAGGCGGCGAGCTGGTTGTTGACAGCTTTCTCGATGACTTTGGCCGTGAATGGAAGAAGCGAGATGGGGCGGTAATTTTTGAGTTCGGTGGGGTCCGCTGTGGGTTTTTTCAGAAGGGCGGTGAGTTCAGCGTGTTTCCAGTCTTCCGGGAAGGTGGCGGAGTTGAAGGAGCAGTTGATGACGTCTCGGAGGTGCGGTGCTATGACGGAGTCTGCTTTGTTGAAGATGTAGTGAGGACATGGGTCTGTGGGGGATCCTGAGTGGATGGAATTCATCAAGCGGATGGTGTCCTCAGTGGAGATTGGGTTCCAGTCGTTAAGGGTGTTCACGGGGGGAAGATGATCAGCAAGTGGTTGGGTGGGTTGGTTTCCGGGTTGGTTGTCAAAGCTGTTGTGGATGTCTGCAATCTTGTTGTGGAAAAATGAGGCTAGGGAGTCGCAGAGGGTTTGAGAGGGGGTGATGTCGTTGGAGTTGGCCGAGGGATTGGAAAATTCCTTGACGATGTTGAAAAGTTCCTTGCTGTTGTGAGCGTTGTCGTCAAGTCGATCCTTGAATGCTGTTTTCTTGGCTTTTCGGATTAGTTGGTGGTGAGTGCGGGTGGCGTTTTTGAAGGCGTCCTTGGTGCTGGTGGTTGGGTCTTTTTTCCAGGCCTTTTCAAGGGAGCGGCAGAGTTTCTTGGACTTGATGTTTGCCTCTGCCATCGAATCAGTCATGCGTCCCCTGGAGGCGCATGCTTAGAAGACCCTGACCATGGTGTCTTTTAGGAGGGGGTGGATCTTTTTGTAGAAGGTCGCTGTAAAGCCATCTGGCCCTGGCGCCTTGTTTTGTTTTAAGGATTTTATTGCCATCTCTACCTCTGCACCGGATATGTCCTGCTCTAGTGCTGTTTTCTGTTCTTCCGTTAGCTTGGGCAGGTCTAGTTTGTCCAGCATGCTGGCGCCACCGTCACCTGCTAGCGAGCTGTCTGCTGTGTAGAGTTCCTTATAGAAGGCCCTGAAAGTTTCTAGGATTCCCTTGTTGTTCATGTGTGTCCTGCCTCTCTTGTCCGTGATTGCTACTACTGAGTGTTGCCTCTGTTTGGCTTTGAGGTACCCTGCCAGTGCTTTGTCTGCTTTGTTTGCCGAGCAGAGGTTGATTGACTTGTATTTGCTAATCCAGTTGCCTGCTCTTTCGCTGAGTATCCTGTTTAATTCGTATTTTTTCTTTGTGAGTGTGGTGAGCGTGTTCCTATCTGTTATGTTTGCGACATGGTTGCTTTCTAGCTCTTTGATTTGATCCTCTAGCTCCAGTATTGTCTTGTTCCTCTTCCTGTTCATCCTGCCCTTGATGTAAAGGAGTTTCCCTCTCACCGTGGCTTTTAGTGCCTACCATAGGGTAGTGGTGTCGGTGTCTGGGGTATCGTTGAACGATAGGTATTCCCTAATTGCCTCTTCTATTTCAGCTATGTTTGTGGGGTTCTCTAAGATGTCGCTGTTTAGGCACCAATTGCGGGTTGGTTTCTCGTTGTGTTTCCTGCTCAGTGAGAGGGTGATGTGTGCGTGGTCTGATATTGTTATTGGTCCGATCGCCGTTTCATGTGTGAGGTGGGTGTGTGTGGAGGACATGAGTATGTAGTCGATTCTGCTATATGAGTTGTGTGGGTGTGAGTAGAAGGTGTATTCCCTTTGTGGAAAATTAATACAAACTTGGTGAACATTATCGGCGCCATCTTGCCCCCTTTTCAAGCCCATTCGTGCGCGTAAGCGGCAGCCATTTTGAGCACCATGGCCTCCCTGCCCCTCGCTGATAGCCAGCGCGTCTCTCTCTCTCTTAACCTCGCAAGCATCCCCCCGCACACTGACAACCCCCGCTCTCTCATGCCTTGGGTCATAAACCCCTCTTCAGCGCAGCTTCACCACGGAATCCCATCCTGTTCCCAGCGCGACACCTCCCCTCATTCCTTTCATGGCCTCAGATCCTTTTTGATGCAAACCCCCTTTTTCCTGTGTCCCCGTTTGTCTTCCCTGTTCCCAGGCCGCCACCTGGCCCTGCGGATACTGTTTATTACCCCGTACGGTAGGAAGCTTCCCCTCCCCATCAAAAGACCCTCGAGCCGATCAAAGCCCCCACCCTATGAGATCCGATCAACCCCATGCATTCCGTGAATCGGCGGGATGCCCTGCTGTGCGACAACCATCACCTGTTGTGACCGGGGTGTGGAATCCAACTGTAAATGTATGTGGGAACGGGCCTGAAGGGGAGATTCCGAGGATGTTCTTTCAACTATCAACGTGTTGCGAGAATGTGTTATGTGCAATAAAGGTCATAAACCCTAGTATAAGAGGCCAGGCCTCAGAGATGTGGTTAGAGCACCTCGTGACGATACTTGCTGTCTGAATTGATGTGTTCTCCTCCGGAGAGAATAAAATCCTCGTTTCCTGCCTTCCAGTCTCCAGCGCCTGCTTCTTCATTGATTAACATTGGTGGGTCATAGAGGCGATACCGCCGGGCAACATAAAAGGGTCTTTGGTTACTGGTTGTCTTTGAAACCCCTTTTTAACAATTGGCGTCCCAAACGTGGGGCCCATCAGCGACTCGTGGATCCAGTGGGAGAGGTCCTGACGACAGAGTGAACGACTGCAACGATCGGAAGGTACCCTGTCCGATAGACCCTCGTCTGACAGCCGATCATCCGAACTTCACTGGTTCCGAACAGACCTCTCTCGAGTGATCTGCGGTCCTGACTGGGAACCATCAGGAGTGCCACGAGAAGTACGAAGAGAAGAGGACGATCGGGCGCTGGATTCGGAAGACAAGAAACTGTCCATGCGGTCCGGGTAAGGTCGTGTAAACACGACAAATTGCGAAAGTGATTGATAATTGAAAGTGATTGATAATTGATGAGAAAATACTAGTATTACTTTTTGTTAATTTATTTGGAGATTCACTGTCTGCAAACGGAGAAACAACAGGCTCTCCCTTTATAAACAGCGAAGGATAGGTACGCACCCGTCGGACCTATCTTTCTCCCCCATTGAACAATTGCCCCCTCCCCCCATTGATTAACTGTTATAGATTGTTTTCTGGAGATTCTCTGTCTGCAAACAGGAAAGAATAGGTCCCCTCTTTACAGATAGTGAAAGGGTAGGTGACGCGAACCTTTGCGAGCCTACTTATTCTCCCCATTGACCATATTGATTTTTTATTTTTGACCTAACATTGATTGCTCAAGATTGGTTCATGAGGTATTCACTGCCTGCAAACAACGTAGAATAGAAATATTCTGTCTAGTCTTTGCGCGCAGTGATAAGATAGGTAGTGCTGACTATTATCCCCATTGTGATCCGTCATGCCTGTCTTCTCCCCACTGGTTAGTAGCCTGTTTAGCCCGGACCGCTTATTAGAGATGAACCATCCGGCTCCGCTGGAAGGCACCCCTAATAAGGACATGTTCATGAAGCATGGATTAATCGCTATAGCCTATAGTGAGCTGTGGCATAAATATACGAAAAAGGATCGAAAAAGTCAGTGGCCACTGAGAGGATCCTTTGATCTTGACAAAATAGAAACAGTAGAAATAGCTCTTCGTAGGAATGAAACAACACCTATTATGCTCGATAGTCTTGGTATGTGGCGCAAAGAAGCCACACGACGAAGGGAAGGCGACGAATTCGGAAAAGGTGAAGGGACACGACGGACAACCCTCCAAACGTCTAGTAGGCCAAGGGAAGGGCCAGCGATGGCGCAGTTCCGAGGAGTAGACATAAAAAAAGAACGGTATAAAGGGATGTGCCGACAAGCCAACCCCGGAACACAACGACCCGAAGGTAATCCCCCGACACTATACACAGGACGAACAGATTTAAAACAAAACCAATGTGCTTTCTGTAAATGTCTCGGGCACTGGAAAGCCCAATGCCCGACTCTGCAGAGCATAGGTAAGAGCGGAGGGTCTACAGAAAGAACAGGCCGACAAAAAGGGAAAAGACGCGAGATAAAAACCAATCAGACTAGTGCAGACAGGACAGACAGAACCACCCTGTTTGATTATGCTCGATGGCACAGATTTCGTCAGACCAATTTTAACGACATGTTAGAGTTCTGGGACTGATTGCTCTCTGTTGCTCCCCCACTCTGAAAAACAAACACAACTGCAGGCCAGTGTAAACAACCCCCCGTTAGAGAAAAGACTCAAGGAAGCCAAGCGTCTATTATATAACTTAGGATTTAATTACGGTAAAGAAAACACACAACCAACAGTAAATAGAATAACTAGTAGAACTCTCTCTAAAACAAACTTTACTAATAGGAAAAATACAAAACATATTATGCTCACTCCGGAAGTCCTCGAAATGTAACAGTTCGATGGTCCCGCCCATCCGAAACACATAGCACGTGTGGGGCGGGGCCTGCCAGCAGCCATGGGCCAAAAGAGATCGCTGGCGAGAAGGTACTGGAGGCTCCACAAAGCAGGCAATGAAATGGTCTTCCCATACTGCCCTTCCAGGGATGGCGTCCCCCGGGCCACGAGTAGGGAAGGGGCGGATGCAAATGACCCCCTCCCTCGTATCTCCTGGTCCGGCCATCACGAATTCCTCCATCGAACGGATGCAAGGTGGGCAGGGAGGAAGAGGCGACGCGGACGAGCCTCTTCCACCTCCACAGGTAGGAGGCTTCCCTGCCCTGGTCCGGCGCCGATGTCCTCCAGCCGGGCGACGGCCATATACCTACGCTGCACAGGAAATATAATGCCCGACTGGTATATTTCCGCAACACAGGACATACAATGCCCGACTGGTATATTTGCGTAGCACAGGACATACAATGTCCGACGGGCATATTTACGGAGCACCGGATGTACAATGGTCCCCCAAGAGTCGGAATCAGGGGTGTAGGGTGGTCATCATGTGCACCCCTGATTCAAAAGGGACGGCGTGGGATGCACCGGGAGAGGGAGACGGCACGGGCGAGCCTCCCTCACCTCCCCAGATGAAGGCTCCACTGCTGCACCCTGGCGCCCCGAACCAAAATGTCCTGCTCCAACAGCATGATGTTCTGTCTTTCATCACCACAAGAAGTTTCTTCCACTCCTGATAGATACGACGACGGGCGGCTACCGCAGGGTCTCAAAATGGCGTCTGGGCCCTCGAAAGGCGGGTCTAGGCCGCTGGAGTAACTTTGTCCGAAATTGCAACTCGGGCACTTGCCCACCTGGGCGCAGGCCCCCACCATCGACAAACATCCCTTCGACTTTGAAGATTCTACCAAAGTCACAAGAGCCCTCAGCCCCTTCAGGCTTCCGGAGGGGAACAGCTGCATTGGTCACTAATGAAATAACCGCGGCACAGCAACAAGATGGCGGTGCTCTCGTGTCTGCTTCAGCTTCCGTCTGAACCACCCAGGAACATTATGGGCTAACGAACTCGAACAAGTTCCGGCTGAACATCAACATGACCCGGTAAGAAAGACTCTACCCCCTCCCTCTCTTGATTGACGGTCCACACCACCAGCCCCTCTGTTAGCACAGTTTTCTCTTGAACTGCCGAAAGGGACCCTGGTCCAACCGCCAATCGTCGGGGACATTTTTTTCCTCTGATGCTACTTCCGGACTAAACCGGCCTCGCCCAAAATGGCGCCGGTATCAATGGAAACTAACGGATGCCTCGTGGTGTTCCTTAGCTAATGAAACTTGATGTACTAAGATATATATACGAACCATTGTGCACTCGATGAGAAAGGGAGGAGGGTTCACTTGGCGAACGTTTGAGAGAGGTTCCGTAAAAATGTTGATTTCAATGAACGATTTATTTTTGATATTTATTGTAACTGGTACATAACGTCGCTTATGACGCACACCCACGGTTTACATCTAGGAAATGTGATTCCGATGAGCTTGACTGTGTTTCCATTTATGAACTGAAATGCCCCTGATTCCCTCGTCACGCAATGAAATGTTTTTAGTTACTTGCAAATAATAAATTAGGCCTTTTTTTACATGTTCTTGTGCTACAAAATAACCCCCTACTGTATGTGCTTCCATCGACGACATGTCAGGCCAAAATATGATTGCGCTCTCACATTTTACGTACTGAATGATTATACAAATAAAGGTCTTAAAAACTATGAATAGGCATCGCATACTTTTGTAAATGCGGGTATCGGTGGGAGGGCTTTTCTGTGCGCAACCGTTCTGCTCTTTTTTTAAGGTTATCCGAGAAATGGTTGTTCGGCCCCGGATTGATGATCGAATCACAGGTATGATACGTTGCCTCCAAAATATGCGACTAAGCTCAGGAACTACCGTATGAAGAAGGACCTCGACTTCTGAGAATGGGTAAAGTAAAGCGGGGTGATTGAAAAAAAAAAATGTTATTAAGATATGGTGGTCGAAGGTACTAAGGTACAGGGTTGACCGAAGAACTGATATGCCTTAGAACATCACAGCTTTGGGAACGATTTAAGGATCCCGATGGCCAGATACATCTACAAAACCGGGTACCTCGCGCTAGGCACCTCTGATTCCTCTTTTTAGCGTTTCCCTACACACGATCCTTAATGCCATCCTCGAACCTCCCCATGAACCACCTATCACATTGCCCGCCCCCTTGACTTCGGAAACCAAGACCCTAAGGGATTATATCCCGAAGAGATAAGTACGAGTATGCGGTAAGTAAAGGACTTTCGTGCCCGTACATTTGATGTGTTCGAATGTTGTCCCCCCACCTCCCCCTTTCCCTCCTTTTTCCCTCTGCAGGTTACATTAGAATCCCGATTAGAGTATCGTAAGGGATCTGGAGCCACGTCACGCCCGATGCATGAAAGCGGACTAACGCTGCAAGACGACACAAAAAGACGCCCTACCCAATGCACGACCTTTTTGTACCTGATCTAATGCTCTTCTGTCCCAAAACTGCATGCTTTCTACATCCTAACACAGACCCGAAACGTCTAACGTTGGGTAACGCACTGAATAGCCCAAACAATACACGGTCATTCTCCATGTCACATGTGTATTGTTTGGCCTATTGTTTCTTTCTCTCTCTCTCTCTCTCTCTCTCTCTCTCTCTCTCTCTCTCTCTTCCACCCCTCCACACTTTCCCTCTTCCCAGCGACTGGCACCCAATTGGCGAACCTGGTGCACCTCCTGATTGGCCCCAAATACCACGAGTATTTGCACAAATTCGTCCTAAATAAAATTGTATCGGTACCACGTTACTACCTCTCCTTTTCTACTAAAATATGGATGAAATTTAAATTGACCGAAAGGAAAAGGACAGGTAAGACGACTAAGGTTCTCTAAATTTGACCCACAGCCAGGGAACTATTTGTCAGTGGCTTCTATGATAAAATATGTCTGTGGTAATGCGACCATCCCCATCCCAAATTGTCTCCATACCCCAAACAGTAAGAAATGATCGGGACACCCCCGTCTTCCCAAAATGCCCCCAGTTTGGTATCAGCTGCCCTGAACGAGAGCCTGAAAAACGCCCCCTGCTCCAATTCACTGTGTTCCTAATTGTTTTCCATAAGATCCCACCTTCCCCGAGGATAAGTTTAATAATTATCGCAAACCACCCCCCCGAGTTTTTGTAGTAACCAGGTTGCGAGGATTTATATAGAAAGTTAGAAAGATGTGTGCAAAGTTAAAAATTAGATCGAAAATCGAAAGAACTTGTTGCAGTAAGCCTTGTTGAAAATAAGATGTTTTGATGTAATGAAGACTTGTTTAGCCTATGTTCACCCCTCAGAAGGATGCCTATCAGACTGTGGTGAATAGCACGTTGCACTTTTTCGTAAAATACAAGGCCCTGAAGACCAGCCTAGCCTTGCAAGACTCGTACCAGGGAAATGGGTCTCTACCAGAGGAACTGACATCTACTATAATAGACGTATGCAATAAATGAGTACCAGACCTCGTACCTATTACAAATGAACGTAATAATCATCAAAGCGCCAAAGAATTAGCCAACAAAAGGAAGTTGTAAGGAATCCAGCAAACCCATCGCCAATTGTTTATACGTTAGCCGCAAAAATCTCAAATGTAGCGAGTGCTTACCCTAGTTGCTTGGTGTTGGGAGAGAAATAGATTTATGTAATTACCTTCTTCTGCAAAATCTCTAAAGACTGTCTTTTCAACACTCATTTAAGGGTATCACTGTCGGAGGAGAAAGAGACCGGATGTGGGAGCACGCGGCCTGACTGCGGATTGTGGAACATCAGCGACGGAGGCCGAGGCGAGACCACAGCAGTAAGGAGTCGCAGGACGGGGCACTGTTTCAGACAAAGCTAAGGAAAGGGCTGACCTGAAGCCCCTGCTCTATGATCGACGTGTGCCAAAAAGTCCCCGCTCTCTGAACATGGTTACGGACCCGCCTGTCGCAAACTCTCCGTCCCCCTGATCTGTTCCCGACTTGGCCCTGCTCCATCCCCTCCTCCTCCGACCTACCATAAGGACTGTTCACACCCGCACCTTTCCACCCGAACTCCCAAGTTCCTCCAAAATCCTACTGAGCTACCCAGAGAAGGGTATTCCCTGCGTCAGAAGGGAGGGAGCTCCGACTAAGTAGACCACGAACTATGTTAATCCCAGAACGGTGACCTAGAACTCCACCAAGGGTCGCCCCCGAAGAAAAGATAAACAAAGTCTGTGGTTCTGCCCGCTACCGAGCACCTTGAAGATGATGGAAACGCCAGATAAGAAGATGATGGAGGCAACAGGAAATACCCATCACAGAGACTCAAGAAACAAACAGACCCCACCACTCAAAGACAAATTGCACTTTCTTATCACCATCCTTTCTGCCTCCTAATAACTATGCTCTGGGTTACGGAAGAAAATGCACCTGCTCCAAAACCGTAACGCATTTCTCCTGTGAGGTCTGGCGAAACAAAACAAAATGTACCCCTGCCCGCAGACCTCCAACGACTCAATCCACATGAACATTCCTGTTGACAGACCGAATTGTAATCCAGGTGCTTAACAGTGCCAACAGAAGACGGCATAGACACTGAGAACTCTGATTTTTATTTTTTATTATATCTCATTTCTCTCCCAACCACCATTGGACTGACTATGCTCCCGCCGAGTACAAAAAGGACTTACTTATATGATAACTTACCAGTTCTTATTCCAAATGACTATAAGTATCTATGATCTGTACCCAACGCCCTCGCTACGTAATTCTAGTCTGATATTGCATTACGATGACTTTTTCTGCAACCAACTTAACGATGAACCCGCCTACTAGATGATGAGATTTTTCAATATGATGTTTATAATGTGATGTTTATGTACAGTTCTTTTGCCTAAGTCCCCTCTCCCTTACTTATGATCGCTGCATATAGGTATAGATAGGAAATAGGCCAGCAAGATGTCTTGGAAATGTTAAAGGGAGGACTGTGGAAAATTAATACAAACTTGGTGAACATTATCGGCGCCATCTTGCCCCCTTTTCAAGCCCATTCGTGCGCGTAAGCGGCAGCCATTTTGAGCACCATGGCCTCCCTGCCCCTCGCTGATAGCCAGCGCGTCTCTCTCTCTCTTAACCTCGCAAGCATCCCCCCGCACACTGACAACCCCCGCTCTCTCATGCCTTGGGTCATAAACCCCTCTTCAGCGCAGCTTCACCACGGAATCCCATCCTGTTCCCAGCGCGACACCTCCCCTCATTCCTTTCATGGCCTCAGATCCTTTTTGATGCAAACCCCCTTTTTCCTGTGTCCCCGTTTGTCTTCCCTGTTCCCAGGCCGCCACCTGGCCCTGCGGATACTGTTTATTACCCCGTACGGTAGGAAGCTTCCCCTCCCCATCAAAAGACCCTCGAGCCGATCAAAGCCCCCACCCTATGAGATCCGATCAACCCCATGCATTCCGTGAATCGGCGGGATGCCCTGCTGTGCGACAACCATCACCTGTTGTGACCGGGGTGGGGAATCCAACTGTAAATGTATGTGGGAACGGGCCTGAAGGGGAGATTCCGAGGATGTTCTTTCAACTATCAACGTGTTGCGAGAATGTGTTATGTGCAATAAAGGTCATAAACCCTAGTATAAGAGGCCAGGCCTCAGAGATGTGGTTAGAGCACCTCGTGACGATACTTGCTGTCTGAATTGATGTGTTCTCCTCCGGAGAGAATAAAATCCTCGTTTCCTGCCTTCCAGTCTCCAGCGCCTGCTTCTTCATTGATTAACATTGGTGGGTCATAGAGGCGATACCGCCGGGCAACATAAAAGGGTCTTTGGTTACTGGTTGTCTTTGAAACCCCTTTTTAACACCTTGTGCTCAGATGTTGCAGTCTCCATGGAGCCGATAGTGCAAGTTTGGCGCACAGATTTTTCAGGGTGGTGTGTTCTAGTGACGTGTGGCTGGCTCTGTGCGGATGTCTGTCTGTGGCGTTGTCCATCGCTAGGTTCATGTCTCCAGCAACTATCAGCTTCTCCCCAAGAGGTATGTCCCTGAGTTCGCCTTCTACCTCCTCCCAGAACTGTTTGTTTGCTAAGGTCGGGCCATAGATATTGGCCACGTGTATGGTGTCCTCGCCTTTCCTAATGCTTGTGATTAGTCTCCTACCCTCTGTGTCTGCCCGGCAGTTCTGTATTTTAAGTTTCGCTTTCTTGCTAATGATGGTGATGACCCCTCCCTTCTTGTTTACTGCTGGAGAACAAACCACTTCGCTTATCCACCGTGCCTTGAGTCGCTTTGCGTCCTCTTCATTTACCCTGGTTTCTTGGAGGACAAAAATGTCTCCCTTGAGTTTGTTTAGGTGGTCTAGTGTCTTGCGACGTTTTATGGGGTGGTTAAGGCCTTTGACGTTCATGGAGACTATCTTAATGTCAGATGTTAGTTGTGGCTGCGCGGGTGTTGGCTGTGAAGTCATGGTGTGGTGAGTCCCTCGCCTGTGTCCGCGCTTATTGTGTAATCTCTGCCTTGTACTGAGTGCGTCGTGTAGCCTTGTCTCCTAGTTGGCATGCTGGCTTGACCCCCCCTTAGGGCCCTAGTGGGTGTGTGGGAATGGTGATAGGATAGAAGGAAAAAAGAAAAAGAATGTCTCCACGGAGTTGCAAAAGTTCTTGCTGTTCGTCCCCCCTCCGAGCCTCCCCTCGGCCCTCCCTCCCCTCCCCCATCCCCTCTGCCAAAGTACTATAAACGTGCGATGGCAACATTACTCCCCGCCCTCCGCCCCCCGCCCCCTCCGAGTCCTTGTTGCCCCTTTCCTTTGACTTAGTTCTCGTATGTTAAAGGATATGTCTGCCATCACATTGTGCATAGATATCTTCATAGAGTTCTGGTTCCTGAGGATGTAAAATACTGAGATGGTACCCCAGTTAATGTCGCTGGTGTTCTGCCCATGACCGCGGTGACTGAGGTAGGAAATGTGTCTCAGGTGAACACAATGTTGGTTGTGTCACCGCGGTTGGTTTAGATATTTGAGGTAGATGTGTTGTGCGATCTGCTTAGTTCTAGTTCCCTAAGATTGGAGTGTCTCTCTGTCCTCCTCTTTAGCGGCCTCCTCCCGCGCCTAGTTCCGAGCCATCTGAGGACGTCTTCCTCTTCGCTGTTCCTGGACTTAGGGCCTCCATTTCCTCCTGTTCCGGTTCCTGGAGATATCTTCGCAGATCAGCTGGGTCGTCGAAAGTGCGCGTTCCTCTCCTGTCTGTTATGCGCATCATGGCTGGCCCTGCGAACCGAAATGTGATGTTTGCGTTCTTGAGCTTTTCTCTGAGGCTAGGAAGCCTTTCCTTGTTTCAACCGTGCCCTTTGAGAAGTCTTGCGTTAGTATGATCTTATGCCCGTTCCATTTCACCGTTTGGCCCTTTCTGGCAAACGCAAAGATGGCGTCAGTATGCCCGGATCTTGTTGGTTTGCATATGATCGGTCTCGGCTCTTTGGCGTGTTGTTGCTTAGTTGCTGGGACTCTGTAAGTCTTATCAATCTCAAAAGGCCTGTCGAAGTTCAGTCCTGTCATTTTCGGGATTAGGATTTCCAGCATCGCAGTGCATGACCCAGCGGTCTGTTCCTATTCTTCCGGCATCCCCAGAATCCTGATGTTGCCCTTCCTGTTTCTGTCTTCTTGTTCCGCGAACATTCTCTGTAGGTCATTAGTTGCCTTGGTTACCCGGTGTATTTCTCGCTCATTGTCCGTTGTTCTGTCCTCAACGTTCCCTATTCTCCTCTCCGCTTCTCCCACTCTGTTGACCACCCTGTTCTGGTCTGCCCTTATGGCTGTCAGTTCCAACTGGACATTGTCCATGGAGATCTTAGTGGCTTTGGCTAGGTCGTTGGCTTCAGTGATCTTTTTGAGCAGGGTTTCCAGTGCTGCTTCGTTTGAGGTAGGGTTCTTAGTTTTGACTGGTGATTCCGATGTGTCTTTCCTGATTTTTTTGCTCTCACTGGTTATTTTATCGTCTCTGCCTGCCCTCTTGTCTAGGCCTCTCCTCTGTAGTTGTATCTTCAAACTGCCCTTTGACTGTTGGTCTATTCGCTGGCTTGTTTGGGTAGTTTCGCTGCTTCCTGTGGTCTTGTGTCTGATCTTGGGCTTTACGCCTAGGGAGAATCTGCTGGGCCACCTTATTGTCCTTGTTCTAGTTTTACCGGACTCCAAGACTCTGGTTGCGATTGTGCGGCAGAGGACTTGTATTTCTGTGCTTCCGTTGTAGCGCGTCTGGGCATGGGTTCTCTTCTGATGTTCGTAGGTGGTGATGTAGGAGCTGCTACCGGTGGCCTGCACACCTTCCGCCTATCGCCTTACACCTGCCTCCATCCACTTACGCCGCTCTTACTCGCCTGTGCTTGAGTGTACTGGTACTGCGCCCTGGGGTGTTACGGCGGATGCACAGCTGCTACCACCTTGCATGTACTCCAGGCCCGGACTGGCCGTTGAGGGCACCGGGCAATCCCCCGGTGGGCCGCAAGGTTGGGGGCCGGTTTTGGGCCCCTGGGGCCGTTTTTGTTACAGGGCCGTTATGCTGCAAAAACGGCCCTGTAACAAAAACGGCCGAAAACCGGCCCTGTCACAGTGCGCGGTCGCACCTCTCCCCCCTCCCCTCTCCTCCCGGAGGGGGAGAGGGGACCGGCCGAGCACTTTGCCAGGGCCGGTTCTGGTTCCCAGTCCGGCCCTGCTGTACTCGTTCTGCGCTCAGGGTTATCTCGGCGTAGGCTCCGCTGCTTCCACCTTTAATCTCTGCTAACGATCTGCCTTGCTCAAAGTGGCTGGTCTGTTCTGTTTCTGGATCAACCCACCCTCAAGACGGCTGCCGCTTAGTAGTGGTCGCCGGCTCTTCACTCGTCGCCTTCTGCTTGCATCAGCCACTCGCGCCGCCCTTGCTCGCACGTACTTGCATGCACCTGCTCTGTACCCAGGGGTGTGTAGTGAAGGCCCCGCTGTTTCCACCTTCCTTCTCCGTTCGGCGTTGCCTTGCTCAAAATGGCCGCTTTGTTTACCCTTGCAACGTTAGGCCTGTTTCACTTTTGCTTGTTGCCAGAGGAGCGTGTTTGTTGTTGTTGTTATTGTCTGGCTCCGTGCTTCGCTCCCTTTGATGCTGGCGGTTCACTGCCTCTTCAAACTTCCCCGCTGGTTACTGTTTGCTTGCTGTTTATTGGTGGTTCCTTCCCTCGGCGCCGCTTATCGCTCCGTGTTCACTTCTCTTACGTCTCACTCTACCATCTTGGGTTCTTCGCTCCCTTCGTCCCGTGGTTCCTCGGAGGACCTTACTTGCCTACTGCCCACCTCAGCTTGGATTATCCGGGCATCAGTTCGCTCTCCTGGTGTTCATGCTTCGTTTTGGATCCTTTGTTTGTAGGATCGGGGTCTGTTTCGCTGCTTAATTCGCCGTTCGTCCCCCGGAGTTGCGGAGCTCTGGATTCAGGCGTCCGCTTCCGTTGCCATCCAAGCCACGCCCCCCATTACTTTCTTCTAGTTTAGCATTTCCAATGCCCTCCCCTATTTCTCAGCCTATACTTCTCCCAATATATCTTCTAGCCCAACTTTCTGACTCATCTCAAACTTATTTCTACTACTCTTTACAATGTACTACCCTATCTCTCACCTTATACATCTATCAATATATCATCCACATCCAGTCTCTCATTTATCCCAAACACCATACCACTACTATGATCCCCAAAATAACCCTTTCTAGACTCTCTCCTACTCTACCCTTCATTGCATCATCTGACACCTCTTTTACTATACCGATCCCCAAAACATACCTTTCTAAAGTCTTACCGCTGACTCTTCCCCTCCAAAAACCATTTTTACTCATCCAAAAGCCTCCTCCTACTGCTATGACCTAAAAAAACACAAATCATTCACTTTTCTATCCCTCTACTATCCTTTTCAATCAAAATAACAGACTAACATGTTCACGTCTCAAATTCTATATTCCACTACACTAATTCACCACTAATCCTTTATGGGTTCCAGAGTAGCATGCTACTCGCCAATAAAGCGTTTTAACACCCCATCATAGTTACAAGCGGTATATAAATGCAAACCTTTTTCCTTTTTCTACTTCTCCCCAACCCTTCTCAATCCAAATAACTGACTAACATATCCACCACTAAAATTAATTTCATTTTTCACCATACTAATGCAACACTAATCCTTAAGGGTTCCAGAGTAGCGTGCTACTCGCCAAAAAAGCACTTCAAAACACCATCATGGGAAGCAAGCGCTATATAAATACAGTCCTCTTTCCCTCTTCTATCCCGCCACCTACCCTTCTCTATCCAAATAACTGAATAACATATCCACCACTCAAATTACTTTATATTTCACTATATTAATTTTCAACACTAATCCTTTATGGGTTCCGGAGTAGCGTGCTACTCGCCAGAAAAGCGCTTCAACACCCATCAGGGGTAACAAGCACTATATAAATACAAACTTGTTTCCTCTTCTATCTTTCTGCTATCCTTTCGAAATCCAAATATCTGACGAACCTATCAACACTAATCCTCTATGGGTCCCGGAGTAGCGTGCTACTCACTGAAAAAGTGCTTTGACGCCTCTTCAGGGGTAGTAAGCGCTATACAAATACAATTACAATACAATATAATGGAGAGTATAAACGTTTACCCTCACACTTTTCTCTTTCCTTCCCCCAGCCCTCCAAAGGAAAAGGGTTTTGTGTATGAACTTACCCTTACATTAGTCAGTATTAAGGGTCCCTCGCTACAGTCACCCTCAAACCACAGGGGGGGATGTCTAAGCATCTCTCCGAGGATTTATCTCTGACTGCTCAGAGCTCGAATCCCAAACCTTGCATCCTCCCAAGCGTGGAGCAGAAAATAAACTCGGATATGTGTGAACACATTTATTTTGGCGTCTGTAGTTTCACACCAACAATTTGTAAATGAATGAATTAGCACTGTAACTGAAGGGAGCTAATACTGTAACCCTTTTCAGTCGGGGACGCTGGGGAAGAGAACATAATGCGGCATCAATGAACGTTCTACAGGGCATTGTCGTGGGATAATTGCCCTCACGCCTCGATCCGATGCTTTTAGAAGATGCTCGCTCGATGCTGGAAATATTAGGAGCTCCTTTTAAGATTTGAATGTAAAAAACAAGAACCACGTGCTGTTCCCAAATGAACTCTATAAGCAACATCACGGCAGTGACGTGAGTGCACGAATGCCTTGAGAAGAGCTGTGGAGAGGCAGCAGCACAACCTCTGAGCATCACAAGCCACTTTTGAATATTTCTTTATATTTAATCCTCTCTCTTTTGGATAAAGCTCTTCAAACTTGTGGAAGCCGCAGGAAGGGCTCTGGCTGGATAAGGGTCAAGGATTGGGAATCTGGGAATGAGGGGAACAAGAGCAGGTCTGCTCCGTTGTAACGTATTAGGAATGTCTGTAAAAGGAGAACAACCATTGGCAAAGGCAATAGGTCTCACGTGTACAAGAGCTATTGGCTATGGCAATGTGTTTTAGCCTTGTTGTTCACTGGTGTTGCTGCTGTTTAGCATGTAGTGGTGTAGGGTGGGGTGGAACGGGGTCGATTGGGGCAGAGTGGAGTGGGGTACATTGGGGTGGGGTGAGTTAGATTTTAGTGGGTGGAATGGGATGTATTGGGGTAGATTGAGGTGGAGTTGAGCTGAGTGTAGTGCACTGCCATTACAGACAATACATTTTCAATTGAAATGACTAATACATTTATTTTCTATTTTTTTTTTCTTTGTCCTCATATTGCAAAAATTCTATGTGTATGGAAATTCGGGTCTCTGCCTCTGTACTTTTGTACCGTCACTGCCCCTTGGTCTCTCTTAGTTGGGGAGTTTCCCTTATTTCACTGTATCAGAGGTGCCCCTTTAAGCCATTTACATATTAACATTTCTGCTGTCGGGGGAGGGGAGCTAGCCACCTTGGCTACTCTATGAGTATTGTACTCATCAACCAGAAAATACTTTCGCATTAATCATGGGACCGTATGTTCTGCCCTTGCATTGGAGGTCAGGTGGTTTTCCATGATTTCCCAGTATTTATATCTCTTGCTAGCTTTCCCTCTTCTATCTAGTCTGTTTATCTTGAGGGCTGAATTCATCCACTCTCCATGTGTTGGAGCGATGGCCCAATCCACTTACTACAAATCTCCCTCCTTGCTATCACCATTAATACGAAGAGTAAATTTGCTTCACTTACTGTTAATTTATGCCCTTCTCCTGCATTACCAATCCCAAAGAGAATAAGACTTGTACTTACGTTTAGTTGTCTTTGGAAAATCGAGCTTAGAGTCTTACCAACTTCTTCCCAGAACTTTTCCAGGGATCCACATACCAGCCCATCTATCAGACCATTCCGCTGTACAGCTAACTGTTCAAATAAATGCAGTTAAAACGCAAAAGAGATTTACAGTGGCTATGTTATTAGACCAGCAAATCGTACAGGAACTTAGAACAGAAACAGAAAACTTTTTTGAAAACAATAAAATAGGTACAACAAAACAAGTTACCTGGGATACATATAAAGCCGTGATAAGGGGCAAGCTACTTAGCTTAGGAACATATAAATCTAAGAAAATGAGGCAAGAGATAACAGATTTGGAAAATAGTATAAATACCCTAGATACCCAAATATTAGCGGAACGAGAACTAGATAAGAAAGAAAACCTACAAAAGGACAGACAAAAACAGAAAGACTCCCTAAGTGATATTCTTGAGGATAGAGTACAAATAAAATGGGAAGCAAGCAAGTTGGCAAATCACGAGTATGGAGAAGGCTGCGGAAAACGGCTTGCATGGAAGTTAAAGACTGACATGTCAAGAAATAAAGTAAAGGGCCTAAAGCAACATGATCAACCAAGTCTGATCACAGATGAAGAGGCAATTAGAAGAGAATGACTAATACATTTACACAGACATACAGTTTTACCATGTACAAACGATAATGTGTGGGAATGTCATAACCTAGTGTATTGATGTGTTTCGATCGCATTCAAATATTTGTTTCCACCACACTTCAGAATTACAAAAATATTAACTTAATTTGTAATTTCCTAAAGCTGATGTATTCTAAAATATCAGCATAGTTCATTTTTGTATTTTGCTAGCAAAAAGCCTTTAGTTTCATAGCAAGATTGTCACATAAATTCTCTCACTTTGAACTCAGAGAAAGTAAACACCAAGGGGCACATTAGGATAGTGGGCGGACTTTGTCCGCCCGCCAATCCGTCGTAAAAAAAGGACCGCCCGCCATAAGGGTGGGGGTCCCGTGGGTGCCATTAGGATGCGCCCGCCACAGTGGCGGGCGCATCCTGGATTCCTAACATTGTGGCGGGCGGTGCACTCAGCACCGCCCTCCACAATGCCAGGAAGCAATGTCGTGTACTTCCATGCACAACATGGCAGGCACCGCGCAGTGCCTGCCATGTTGTGCATGGAACTGCAGAGGCTTACCATAGGTACCCCCCCCCCATGTGCACCCCCCCAGAGTCCCTGGGGGCCCACAACGGGCCCCCACAAGCAATTCCTGCATGCCTTTCCGTGGCGGCAATGCCGCCACAGAAAGGCATGCTTCTGCCTTCATAGTAATATGGCTGGCGGTGTCTAACAGACACCGCCACCATATAAACTGCTTTTCCGCACGGTAGGCAATCGGGCGGATTGCCTACCAGCAGAAAACCGGCGGACGGTCTTCCCGTCCGCCGGGGTCCCGCCCGCCATGGTAATGTGGCGGGGGGAAATTAGTAGCGGGTGGAGGTTTTTAGCGGCGGATCGCCACCGCCATACGAGCGGTGGTGATTCGCCCGATATCCTAATGTGCCCCTAAGTTCTCTCGGTAGACAGAGCCTGACAATTTGACCTCTGTCCTTGAATGCACAGAAAATGTGAAAGATAAGAATAAGATTTATAGACCTGTTTACAGAAACATACACTCAAAAGGATACAGTAAACAGGCAATACTCAACTGGAATGATGAACTGAAGCTGGACAACCTGAAACATATAAAGCCAACAAATGGAAAGCAAGTAAATATGAGTTACAAATAACAAAGCCATTGATCAGCAATGGGTGGAATCCTTTCCCAGGGAAGCATTCAAATGACCACATGAAGTCTTATGCAAACCAGACAGCTGCGCTATCTGGTAGGCATCGACCTAAAAAAAGGCCCTTTGGGTGAGCCTGAGGACCCATGCAAGAATGAAGGGGTGGGTTTGTGTATTGTGAGGGAAATACAGAGGGTAAGACATCTAACTGGTGTGAGCACGGTATCCTAAACGCCACTGTCATTCTTTAAAATAGATGAAGAGAAAATGTGCATTGATGTCAATGCTTTTATTGCCACAATTGCTGTCCCTTGGTAGAATATCTATTTGGAATTTAGTGTGCAATGCATTCGCGGTGGATACTGAAACTCAGATTTACTAATATTTTGCGTCTGAGTTGCGTCACTTTTTTTGCGCAGCCCCAATTTAAAATCAATTTTGGGATTTACAGACCACACAAAACTCAATTTGTGTGTCTTTGTAGGAAAAAAGAAACGCAAGGCAGCACCTTATGTCAGGTAGGCATAACATAGGCTAAGCATGGGCATTTTGCGCATCCACCCATTTATTTTGACAGAAACCCGTATTTACAAAAACTTACGCACATGAGTTTGCACCATAATGGAGACCCTACCTGAGACTGGTGTCACAAGGAGAAATATCTTTATTTCTTTGCGTTCCTTCCTCTTCGAATGTGCGCTACATTCTGCAGCACACAAAGAATAATGAGCCTCTGAGGATAGTTTTTGCGCAAGTTAAGGGCGCTTTCCTGCTCAAAAATTATCCTGATCTTAACACAGGCACCTGTTTGTTATGGCACAAGGATGCCTACGTTGGCGCTAGACAGTTCAAAGTGCCCCTGCGCAAGAAGAGAGCTATTGGAAATATGGTGCAGTTCTCTTGTCTCCCTTTCACACAACGGAATGCAGCAACTTCCCCTGCTCCGCTGTGTTGCAGGAAACCTTAATACATCTGGCCGTAATTTTCCAATAATTTGTCTCTGGCCTCTATGTTTATGCTTGAAGAAACATGACCGCTATTGGGTAGGAATCACTTTTAAGAGATTAACCATGTCAGTCCGAATGCCGCGCTGTGCTCTACCCCATATCTTGTTCAGTCATTGACGGCGATGAGTCCTTGCGTCAATGTCGGTCAAGGCCAGTTTGATGTTCTGGAGCCATGATAGGTTACTTGCACCCATCCTGCAGCCTATCACCGAACAGACTGCTATCAGATGGGTCCACAGTTTACATAAGGAAAGGATCTAAATGGAATGCAATGGTCACTCAGTTGCCCACTCCCCAGGCAAAAATGCGAGTTGCCTCTATTTATAGACAGCCGCGATTGCAGAAACCAGTTCCACAAGATATAATGTTCTGTGGTTTTACAAAGAACCCATATCTCCGTCCTGTGAGCAGCCAGAGTTGGACATAGTAGGCTTTCGGTAAGAGGAGAAAAATCTCAACCACAGAATTTCTTATTCAATTGGGCCAGGGAGAAGACAAAACTGTTCTTGGCATTGTAGTGTATCTAACATGGGTGTAGAAAAAGGTAGGGCCGATGTCGACCAAGAACCTTTAAGTATTGCCCGGCGTTAACTGCCTCTCATACCACTCGAATCTATCAAACAAAGAGGCAGACGCTGGAGACTGGAAGGCAGGAAACAGAAGTTTATTCCGACGGAGCAGAACACATCAAATCAGACAACAGGGTATCTTCTCGAGGTGCTCTAACCGCATCTCTGAGGCCTCGCCTCCTATAAACAGTTTTATGGTCTTTATTACAGTTTATTACATGTGGCACATTCTTGCAAATACTTTGATGTACGGAAAGACATCCTCGGAATCCCCGCTTCATGCCCGTTCCCACACACATTTACAGTAGAAGTCCCCACCCCGGTCTCAACAGGTGATGAACGGGATGTGGTTCCGGGGCAGGGTTGCGCTGAAGGGGAGGTTTATGGCCCAAGCATGTGAGAGCGGGGGCTGTCAGCGTGCGGGGGGATGCTTGCAAGGTTAGAGGGAGAGAGAGACGCGCTGGCTATTGGCAGTGGGCAGAGAGGCCATGGCATTTAAAATGGCTGCTACTTACGCACACATACGAGCCTGAAAAGGGACAAGATGGCGCCGATAATGTTGATGTCGCAAACTAGATTTTAACAGTTCTCCCTTTTCAACATATCTAGCCAGCTTGTCAGTCGATGTCTATCCCCATTATATTCCTAACCTCGACATCGTACGATGCTTTCATGCGTTCTTTTTCAAAGTCCAGAGTCTTAGGGCAGATACAGTTTGCACGTAGTGAACACAGAGGCGGCAAGCATTGAATACCCAGGCAGAATCCACATATTATGACAATCGGTATCAGTATGATCATAAATAACCTCCACCCCCAGTTCTTCATGGTACTCCAGAACCAACCCCCAAGCGACCATTCTTCTTGTTCCTGGTGAACTACTGAGGAAAGTCTGTGGAGGTGTTCAATGGCTTTGTACACTGAGGGTGAATTGTCCGGTATGTAGGTGCAACAGCTGGACCCAATAATACGGCATGCTCCTCCACGATCCGCTAGAACCACATCTAGAACAAGGCGGTTCTGAAGAGCCACCAGGCGGACCGCCTGAAGCTCGGCTGTATTGTTCGTGAGGATGCCAGCTGTAATGTTCATTGTCGTTTCAACTGCCTGGGTCAAATGTCGGATGGCACGGCTGTTCGCCATCGGACCCCAGAGTGGAACAAGTCCCTTCAAAGCGTCCAGGAACTGTGCTCCGGTGGAGTTGGCTTGCTCAACGTCTTTTGCTCGCCTCTGTCGGTGATGGTTTGCTGGAGCCACATAGGTTGGAGGATGAACAAAAGCAATGTAACAGGTACCCCCCCCCAGCCTTTGGGGAGCCAGGTGTAAGCTTTTGTACCACAAACAAAGTACATATTAGGAGAAGTGACAAAGGAGGGTGGATCTGTTGAGTCCAAAGTTCTGGTGATGCGGCAGGCGCTGTGGCCTACCAGCTGTGTCCCAAGTCCTTCGATGCACATAAGGCCTGAGACATTGACGACAGACAGGGCCACAGTCAGGGTGGCAGCTGTTCGTTTCCGGAGGTAGGAGAAGGTGGGTCTGGTTGGGTTGTTGAACACCTGCATTTCAATCCGTTCTTTGACAGGGATGTCCATATGAATGGAGTCGTTGGATGCCATAGGGCAAAAGTGTGCAGCAGTTCTCCCTGTTTTGTTCTGCCAGACCCCATGAAAGAAATGTGCCATAGTTCTGCTGGAAGTGGCATTATCCTTGTAGCTTTCTTGCAAGAGGATCAGCCAAGCAAGGCAGGAGCCGTGAACTGAGAAAGGTGAAGGGATAAAGGGGATGGAATGTCCAGTGGCGTGGGGTAACAACCCACAGATCCAGCAGTTGGTGGCATTGGTGGCAAGATTGTGCTGGTGCAGCAATTGCACGAAGGAGTTGTTCCAAAACTCCTTGCGTCTTTCTCGGAGTTGAGGTTGAAAGAGAGACCAGGTAATGTTCTTTCATTGTGGTAGGCTGTGCAGTGGTCAGAAATGTCTTATGAGTTGGTGCGCTCTCTTCCACGATCCAGAGGGTGGTCATGAGGAGGAGGCAAAAGAGAAGGGCGATAAAGAGAGTAATAGCCTTTGAGCTGTGAATTTTGTCAGTCTTTGGGTTTCTGTAGTGAGTCTTCGGATGTCCGGTTGCTTCCATCATCTTCGTGTCGGGGGCTTCCATCATCTTCATATCGGGCGCTTCCATCATCTTCAAGGGGCTCGGTAGCGGGCAGAACCACAAACTTCGTTTGGCTTCTCTCCTGGCAGCCTTAGTAGTGTTAGGCCACCGCTCTGAGAATTGTAACTTAGTCAGTGGTCTGCTTAGCCAAAGCTCCCTCCTTTCGTTGCAGGTTATACCCTTCTCTGGATGGCACAGTGGGATCGGGAAATTCTGTCAGCTCAAGCGTCTCTTTATCAGGGTAACAGCTCAGGGATGGCCGATCTTTGTTCAGGAGCTCTTCTTGGGGGGTCACGTCTTCGGTCGTCGTCAGGGTTGAGGAGATCTTTTTACAGTGGTGTGCATGTAGCCAGTTCCGCTTGCCTTCCACTCGAAGAGCTGTACAGGTGGTGTGCAAAACTTGCCTGGGGCCCGTCCACCGAGATTCCAGACTCTTCGCACGCTGGAAATTCTTGACTAATACATAATCACCGGGTTGGATATCGTGTACGGGGCCCCTGGAAGCATCAGGAATGGCATGCAACACCTGTTGATGGATAACAGACAGTGTCTTAGTCAGATTGTACAAATAATCAGACATTAGGACGTCCGGGACGCCGTAAATGGAAGTTGGGTTTGGTGCAGACCAGACGCTCATGGGCCGGCTGAAAACGACCTCGTAAGGTGTCAAATGGTGTTTGGTGGGGGTGGAACGCATTGATAGCAATGCCAGTGGGAGAGCCTCTGGCCATTTCAGTCCTGTGGTAGCCACTATCTTAGCTAGTTTGAGCTTCAGTGTGGCATTATGTCGCTCAACTAGTCCCGCAGATTGGGGGTGGAAGACTGCATGAAATTTTTGTTTTACACCCAACCCCTTCAAGATGAGTTGGATAACTTTGGCTACGAAGTGGGGGCCATTGTCGCTCCACAAAATTCGACAAAGGCCATAACGAGGGAAGAATTCTTTCAGTACTACCTTTGCAGTGGCAATGGCAGTGTTGTCATGAGTTGGATAGGCTTCCACCCACTTGCTAAATGCGCACACGACAACAAGTACATACTTCAGACCTTGGCATCTTTCTAATTGGATGTAGTCCGTCTGCAGGACTTCAAATGGATGATTGGGAACCCCAAACCCTCCCCGGGGTACTACAGTTCCTTTCCCAGGGTTGTGTTGCAGGCATATCAGACATTGTTGGACCAGACGTTTAGCAGAGTCTGCGATCTTGTCATTGTGCCAAACTTTGGAGACAAGTTCGGTCATAGGGGCAGATCCTATGTGTGCAGGAGAGTGTGCCATGGTCAGTATGGGGATCAGGTATGAATTGGGTAGCAACCATTTGTTCGTGTCTTTTGTCCGCCAGCAGCCTTCATCGTCTTTCAGTCCCACCCGTGCCCATTCAGTCAATTCGTGTGGTGAGCTGGCCATTTGGATGTCTCTAATAGTCTCCCTAGCGTCCGTCTATTTTTCTGCTTGTGACCTGGTCACATACATGCGTGTCGTCCTATTCTCAGCCGTGGTTCGGGTAGTGATGTCGGCCAGTGCATTCCCCTGCCCAATGATGTCTGTCACCCTTTTGTGTGCCTGGCATTTGATTACTGCAAGTTGCTTGGGAAGGAGGACCGCTTCAGTCAGAGCAGAGACTAGATCTCCGTGTAAGATGGGTGTGCCGTGTGAGGTCAGGAATCCCCTCTCCTTCCATAGGAGCCCAAAATGGTGAACCACCCTGAAGGCATACTGGCTGTCGGTGTAAATGTTTGCTGTGGTTCCTGCTGCCAGGATACATGCTCGTGTGAGGGCAATCAGTTCTGCTGCCTGTGCAGATCGTTGTGTGATGCGGGCTGTCTCTACTACAGTTCGGGCTGTGGTAACTGCATAAGCAGCTGAGGTGGTGCCGTCGGGGAGTTTGATGCAAGAGCCATCCACCCATAGCTCTCCGTCAGGGTCTGGGAAGGCTGTGTCTCTGAGGTCAACCCTACTCCTAGTTTGCTCGTCCGTGAGGGTCACACAGTCATGTATAGGGGACACATTGGGATCATTCTCAGGTAGGGGCAACAAAGTCGCCGGATTCAGCGTGGTGCATCTTTTCAGGGTGATGTGGGGGGCAAGCAGAGTCAGTCCGTGCCCAGTCAGTCGTGCACTAGTCAGATGTTGCGTCTTAGTTTGGTTCAGGAGGGTGTCAACCGCATGGGGCACTAACACCGTGAGGGAGTTTGAGAGTACGATCCCCTCAGTTTGTCAGATAGAGATAGCAGCGGCAGCTACAGCTCGAAGGCAGGCAGGCAAAGCTCTGGCTGCGGGGTCAAGAGTGGCAGAGAAGTAAGCGCAAGGGCGTTGCTTTGGGCCAATGGACTGGGTCAAGACAGACAAAGCGCATCCCTCCCTTTCGTGAGTGTAGAGGGAGAAGGGTTTCGTGTAATTGGGGGTTCCTAGGACAGGGGCTGAGCAGAGGGCATCTCGTAGTTCTATGAAGGAGGATTGGCACTCAGGGGTCCAAGGGAGCGGGAAGGGGACATCTTTAGCCAGCAGGGAAAGCAGTGGTTTCACAATGAGGCTGAAATATGGCATCCACTGTCGGCAGAAGGAAGTGAGGCCTAGCAGGGAACAGACTTGTTTCTGGGTCTTAGGGACAGGGGTCTCTAGAATGGTCTGAATTCGATCGGGTGTAAGCTTTCTCCCGTCTTTGGACAAGAGGTGGCCTAGGTAAGTGACCTGGGGTTGGCAGAATTGCAACTTCTTCTTGGAGACCTTGTGGCCATTTTCCGCAAGGAAGTGCAGGAGTTGGATGGTGGCTGTGACTGCAAGTGGAGTGGTGTCGGCCGCCAAAAGAATATCGTCGACGTACTGTATCAACACCACTCCATCGGGTAACTGGACTGCGTCCAGTTGTGTCTTGAGGGCCTGGCTGTAGATGCTGGGACTTTCAGTGTAGCCTTGGGGTGCTCAACAGAATCTATACGTGCGGGCTTTTAGGGTGAAGCCGAAGAGGTATCAGCTGTCTGGGTGGATGGGGATAGAGAAGAAAGCATTCTTGAGATCAATGACAGTGAAGGTGGTAGCAGTGAAAGGAATCAGAGTCAGAATGGTGGTGATGTCTGAGACTACGGGGTACTGAGGTACAACTACTTTGTTAACCTCTCGTAGGTCGATGATGAAGCGGTACGGTTTCTCATCTCCCTCACCTTGCTTCTTTATAATGGGTAGGATAGGGCTGATGCAGACGTTGCTAACTACTTCTTCTACCACTCCTGCATCTATTAGGGACTGGATAATCTTTACCAATGCCTTCTCGCCCTCGGGCGATATCCGATATTGTGGAAGTTTTGGGAGTATTGCGTCCTGTCGAACAGTTATGTGCACTGGGTCGATCATCATGCATCCTACGTCCGAGTCAATCTTGGCCAACAGATATGGAGGTAGAGTGTCAAGTAGGGACGAGTCAGCGTCAGAGATGGAAAACATGTATCGGGAGGGACAAAGTCTGAGCAGAGTCGGGTTATCGTACAGAAAGACTCGAACTCCATCTTGCGAACACCTAATAGTAGCTCGGAAATGCTTCAGTAAGTCAAGTCCCATAATGGCATCAGGGGTGTTGGATGAGAGTAAAAACGTTGTGTCAGTGGTGTTATTTTCTAAGTCAAAGGAGATCAGTGTGGACAAGGGATTAGTGGAGGGCGTTCCATCGAAACCTATCGATGTTACAAGGGAGCCAGACAAGGGTGCCCTTGGACTCAGTCGCTTAGATAACGCACTACGTGTTGCGCCATTGTCTACCAGAAATGGAGACTTCGTACCCAGGACCTTAGCGGTGACATAAGGACCTTGCTGGTCAACATAGAGCTCGACTGGATCCCTCCCTTGCCCTTGGCAGTCCTATGCGAAGTGGTGAGTGTCGTCGCAGTCAGACTGTTGGTACTGGTTCTGTCGGGGACGGTCAAATGTGTTCGGTCTGCCTGGCCTGTCGTTATTGGCATCATTTGTGGACCCTCGTCCCTGTCCTCTATTTCTTGGTCCACCCGCTACATCTCTGGTGTCCCTATTCTTATTCATTTCTAACAGGATCGGACACTGGGATTTCCAATGGCCGAATCCCTTGCAAAATGCACACTGGTTCTCATCAATATCTTTACGTCCAACATAGGGTGCGGGTGTACGGTCTCTAGGGGGTGGGTTTCTAGGAGCATTCGACTGGTAATTTCCCTTGTACTGCTCTCGTCCTATAGTCACCCCCTGCAACTGTGCGATCATCACCCTCTCCTTCAAGTCCTTTTTCTTTTTCTCGGTCGCCCTATCGTTTTCATTTTTCTGATGCTCATAATACTGGGCCATCTGGAGGATAGCCGCGGGTTTGGAGGCTGCCCAACTACTCTCACTAGCCTGTAGTTTCTGAGAGACCTCCTGTGACAGACCTTGACCTAGTTCTGGACAAACAGATGATGTCCGGGTGCAGTGGTCATGTCCTGGCCGCTGTAATCGGAAAACACTGTTTCGAACCGGGAGAAGTATTCTGACACATCCTCCTGGGGTTTCTGGCGGCAGGCCGTCACTATCGACCAGTCCACCTTCTTTTCTGGGATCAGGGTTTTCAGTTTCTGTACAATTTTGTCTGGGAGTTCTAAAATGGATTTCAAAGGTTTCTGTCCAGGCTCTCGTTGTCTATCCATGCCATCGAGTTGTGACCAGGTATGTCCGAACAGCTCAAGGTGGTCGACTTTCCGGATTTGCTTCCACACATCAGCTGGCAGACATAACCCGAAAAACAAATCGATGTCAGCTAGGGTCATAATCGTTGAACCTAAGGCTGTACCTAATTCAGTGTAAAAGGCAGTGGGGTTTTTCCGTAAATCGGGCAGAGATTTTCGGAACGTCAGAATATCTTGCTGATCCCATGGTTGGTAGACCCAGTTATAAACTACCCTCCCTTTAGCATCTTGATGGTTAACATCATCGTGTGTTCCCAGACCTCGTGGGGGAACCCAGTAGGGAGCAGCCTCCCTTATAGGCATCATGGCATTAGCTTGTTCTATTCGAGGTTCGGTCGCTACAGGAGTCGTAGTTTTAGCTTCCAACCCCTGTTCAGTGAGGTGGCGGAAAACCTCAAGCGTACGCGTGAGGAGGTCCGTCACGTCACACTCGCTCTCGTCCCCAATGTCAACCTTTCTATACAGGGTCGTTAAGCTTTCGGGACCTTTGTCTTGGTATCGGTCCTCATAAGCATTTAGGGTATGGTAACAGAATCACACGACAAAGTGTCGTCTGTGGCTCTCGGCATATGAATTGTACATATCCATTACGTACTCCTCACTCTCCTTCCGTTCCACTAGTGTCTTTACTATCTTGTCGATCCCTGCTCGCTCATCCTTGCTCAACCTGTTTATTCTAGTGGAATCTTTCTTTCGGGCCTCAGGGTTGTCTAATACTGTTGCTTGCGCCGCATCGAGTACAAGGGGTTCGGCCGGTGCGGAGGCCATGAGGACCGAGGCCCTGGCACTATTCTCATCTGTGCTTGGGGGTGGTGGGTGTTGTACTAAGGGTCGGGAAGGGGCATATGGAGGGGGCATGTAGATGATCGGAGGACCTAGTAATAGATCATCATTCGCTCGCTGTTTCCAGGGTATCTCGGGGTAGATCATAGAGGGTGTTCTGACAGGACACTGACTCGATGTTTCGGACTCTTTCTTCTGTTTGGCTTCCTCTCTCTCCTTTATCTCTTCCTCTAACTTTCTGGCAGCTAGGTGAGCTGCTTTTCGTAGTTCTTTCTCTAATCTGACTTCGTTTCTCTTTTTACGTTGTTCTGTTTCTTTGCGCCACATGCCGAGACTATCAAGCATAGTGGGTGTTGTTTTATTGTTACGAAGGGCTGTTTCCAGCGCGTTCATTTTATCATCATCGAAGGATCCTATCAGTGGCCACTGACTTCCCTGATCCTTTCTTGTATATTTGTGCCATAGCTTGCTATAGGCTATAGCGATCAGTCCATGCTTCATGAACATGTCCTTATTAGGGGTGCCTTCCAGTGGAGCTGGATGGTTCATCTCTAATAAGCGGTCCGGGTTGAACCAACTACCAATCAGTGGGGAGAAGATAGGCATCACAGATTACAACGGGGGACAAAGGTCCGCACTACCTATCCTTCACTACTTGTAAAGACTAGACAGAATATTTCTATTCTACGTTATTTGCAAACAGAGGATATCTTAAAAGAACCAACTTCGAACAGTCAATGTTCGGACAATCAATCAATCAGTGGGGAGAAAAATAGGCACGACAGATTACAACGGGGGACAAAAGTCCACGTTACCTACCCTTCACTATCTGCAAAGGAAGAGAGAATATTTCTATTCTTCCCCATTTGCAGGCAGAGAATATCTCAAAAGAACAAACAATCGAAGAGTAATACTAGTATTTTCCAAACAATCAAACAATCGTTTCGCAATTTGTCGTGTTACACGCCCTTACCCGGACCGCGTGGACAGTTTCTCGCCTTCCGCATCCAGCGCCTGATCGTCCTCTATTCTCCGTAACTGTCGCGGCACTCCTGATGGTTCCCAGTCAGGACCGTAGATCACTCGAGAGAGGTCTGCTCGGAACCGGTGAAGTTTGGATGATCGGCTGTCAGACGAGGGTCTATCGGACAGGAGCTCTCCCGATCGCTGCAGTCGTTCACTCTGTCGTCAGGACCTCTCCCACTGGATCCACGTGTCACTGATGGGTCCGACGTTGGGCGCCAATTGTAGAAAAAGGTAGGGCCGATGTCGACCAAGAACTTTTAAGTATTGCCCGGTGTTAACTGCCTCTCATACCACTCGAATCTATCAAACAAAGAGGCAGGCGCTGGAGACTGGAAGGCAGGAAACAGGAGTTCATTCCGACGGAGCAGAACACATCAAATCAGACAACAGGGTATCTTCTCGAGGTGCTCTAACCGCATCTATGAGGCCTGGCCTCTTATACACAGGTTTATGGTCTTTATTGCAGTTTATTACATGTGGCACATTCTTGCAAATTTTTTGATGTACGAAAAGACATCCTCGGAATCCCCACTTCATGCCCGTTCCCACACACATTTACAGTAGAAGTCCCCACCCCGGTCTCAACAGGTGATGACTGTCGCGCAGCTGGGCATTCCGCCGATTCCCGGAATGTGTGCGGCTGATCGGATCTTATGGGGTGGGGGCTTTGATCAGTTGTGGATCCTTTGATGAGAAAAGCTACCTACTGTATGGGGGCAATAAACTGCATCCGCAGGGCCAGGTGGCGGCCTGGGAACGAGCAGGACAATCGGGCACAGAGGAAAGGGGGGGTTTATCAAAGGATACGAGATCATGAAAGGGATGGAGGGAGGTGTTTAGCTGGGAACGGGATGTGGTTCCGAGGCAGGGTTGCGCTGAAGTGGAGGTTTATGGCCCAAGCATGTGAGAGCGGGGGCTGTCAGCGTGCAGGGGGATGCTTGCGAGGTTAGAGGGAGAGAGAGACGCGCTGGCTATCGGCAGTGGGCAGAGAGGCCATGGCATTCAAAATGCCTGCTACTTACGCGCACATACGAGCCTGAAAAGGGACAAGATGGCGCCGATAATGTTGATGTCGCAAACTAGATTTTAACATGGGCAGCCCAATTTCCAGTGTCTGCCAACTTAATTCCCAAGCAGGCAAACTACAGCTGTATTATTTTTTAATTGACATGTTTTGGGTCTACATAGTGTTTTACATTTTAAGTTGAAAATAATCCAAATTATTGACCTCATAATCCTTCATGAAACAGGCAAAAATGGGTCTAAGCAATTTTGTGCTCTGACCAATAAGACGTTTATTGGCATGTAACAGAACCGTTTCGACAGCCCTCATGTTATTGGACATCAACTGGTAATACGCGTGGCGATTTGCTTATAGCATTAGTGACCAGATTTAGGGATACCTAACATCTAACTGTCTCGGACCTAGTAGAAGTTCTTAAAACATTTGGTTACTTCTTCTGTGACTCCAGAACAAACCGAAGAAGACGTATCTGGATGGAGGAAGGGAAGATTTCCACAAGGTCTGGATTTTGACATAAAGATAATAATCTTTTAATTAGCAAAGTTCTATCAATAAAGAAATAAATCCCCCTACATTAGATGAAAACACTTTGAGACAGTGTTATCCAGATAGAAAACCTGGTCAACAGTACCTATACCGGCTCTAAATCCACTCTGTGCTGGGGCGCTGACCTCCGCACCTGCTATCCAAGATAGACTTCAAGCGAGAATAAGATTTCCATATTTGTTACATTCAACAGGGCAACAGAATAATGGGTACAAGGTAACCCCGGGTGGAGCAGGCGTAGTGCCACTATGCGGAGTGCCACGGAGTTGGAAAAAAACTCTGTGGAACTCTACTCCGCTCCCTCCCAAAGTAATTATAATGTAAAAAAAAGGCACTTACCTGTCGTGGCTGCCTCCTCCTCGCCATGGCACGCGCAAGACGTACAACGTAGGGTTATCAAAGAAGATGAACGGCGAGGACGATGAAGGAGAGCAGCCATGGCGAGGAGGAGGCATCCACAGCAGGAAAGTGCCTTTTTAAAAAACGTTTTAATTACTTTGGGAGGGTGGGGGGGCCGGCTAACTCTGCTCCACATGGAGTCAGAGTTTTGCCTATACTCTGCGTTCACAACGGAACGCGAAGTAGGCAAAACTCCGTAAACTCTGCTGGCGGAGCGGAGTTACACGCACGGGTTTAGTACAAGGGTCAGTTTTGAAATTCGAAGCAACTTTGTGTTGGTTGTGATAATGGTGAGTTAATCGTGGATGATACCACACCGAATGTGTGTCGCTCCCCTGCATGGACAAATCCTAATATTGGTTTTCCGGGTATTAACTTGCCACAAAAATATATAGATATGTCATGGTATCCTCAAAAATTCTAGCACAGAGTGATATCAGCAGTACCTTCTATCACCGCAATAGGATATTGGCAGGAACTGGAAAGCTGAACACCAATGTTATCAGCTGTGTTCCTCCCTTGGACAACATTCTACTCATCAGGCACAGCACAACACGATAACATCAACAACCAGGCATCACACAACATGGTATCAGCAGTAATGAGCTATCACACAATATGGCGCGAAAAGCGATCAGGCACTACGCGGCACAATTGCAGAAGCATTCAGAAGTCACACCACCTGGCACTGCTACCAACCAGACAGCTGTAGCATTAGCAGCGCTTTGGAAATGTATGTTTTACAAACCCTCCAGCGAAGAGACGGGAGTGTCTCACAATCACTAGAAATTGTGTAGGATATGTCAACGAACCAACTTGAATTAGAATATATTAGATATTTTATTAATGAATGAATGAATGTACACTTGTAAAGCGCATGGCTACCAAAGACCTCCCAGCGCTGGAGACAAGGCATGAATCGAAAACAAGGCAGCAGATTCAGGGGAACAGCAGAGTCTTTAGATCTTTGCGGAACCGTAGATGGTTGAGCTCGATCAGAATAGGTTCCGGCAGTTGGTTCCAGCATTTCGCTGCAACGGTGGAGAAACGCCGGCCCCCACTCTGCACCTGGTTGACTCTGGGAACAATTGCAAGATGTTTCTTCTCAGAACGCAGTGACCTTTTATTAAAATACCGGGGGATAATGGCACGAAGAATCGGAGGAGCACTATCTGAGAGAGACTTGTGGGCAATACACAGTGCCTTAAATTGGATTCTCTCGGCCAATGGCAACCAATGCAGAGAGGTAATGTAACGCTTAGCGGATTCACGATTGTGAACCTGCATCAGAAGGAGTGCGGTGCAGTTTTGGACCGCTTGAAGTTTTTTGATAGTAGTAATCGGGGCACCTAGATAGATCACATTGACGTAATCAAGCCGAGAAAGAATCAAGGCTTGTACCAGCAGTTTCCTGGCGCTAAGGGGCAAGAGGGGTAGAATCTTTCTGATCATTTTGAGGATGCCATAACAGGTACCTGCTACCCTGTGCGCCTGTTCCCCAAAGTTCGGGTTGTGGTCCAACCATACCCAGAGACTTTTAATATGGTCTTTGGGGGAGGCATAGAACCTAACACAATTCAGTCAAAAAGTGCTGGACTTCAGGTTGGTGGGCTTGCCCAAAAACATCAGCTTTGTTTTAGCAGCATTCAATTTTAGAAAAGAGCTGTCCATTCATGCAGACACTGTTTCCAGGCAATTTGCCAGGTTGGTATTATTATTATCCAAAGGATTAAGGGACACAATCAACTGTGCATCATCAGCGTAGGTGATGATCCTAACCCCAAAGGCCTTGAACACCTTGGCCAGGGGGCACATATAGACATTAAAAAGCGTGGGGCTCAGGGAAGAGCCCTGACGCACCCCGCATCTCAAAGGCACCCTATCCGAGACTACATTATCTTCAAAGACCTGGAATGACCTTTCTATCAGGTTCTAGGAGGAAAGTATTGGTCTCTTTCATTGCTTTTTACGTTAAATGCAGCTTCAATTTCTTGTTTCGTTATAGGACATGGTCTTGATCGGTCAGATTATGCCGGTGTCTACAAATTTTCAATCTGATACCAAAATGACTCCAATGAAAACGGATCAGTTGGTGCAAGTGTGTTTTTTCACTGGTCGTAGGTGCAATCTGCCCGACACCGGTGCAGTATTTTATATCAAGCTCACAAAGCTTTGAACCCTATTTTCTCTTTTTGTGCAGTTGCCCCCAGCAGACAATATATTATGGTTTCTCTGTTCTCATTTTCCCTCTAGACGCTTCGGAATGGATCAAGATACTTGCGTACAACAAGGCCATTCATTGTCTGCTTCTCTCTTGAAGGCCCTGTGTGGATTTTGCTTTGGACACAATCTATTATCTGGGTTCCTGAGTGGTGATGATTTATCCTGTGTTCTGGAGTTTGGTTTATTGACTATCCCTAGGTTAGAAGGAATGGTGCAGGGCGTAGGGTTTCATTCTGCTGCTGAGGTATTTGGGTGCTTTCCGTGGCTGTATTGGTGGATGAGGTCGCGGGGATGATCATATCCCATGTTTTTCCTGTTTTGAGTCTTAATTTGGTGTTCTAAGGGACTTTGTTCAGGATGTGTAGTTGAGATCAGTTTTAGGGTTCAGTCTCACCCTATCGATTTTTCTTGAGTGGTAATAAAAAGGAGGAGGCGCCTTGGAAATCAAATCATTATCTTATCCATGTGACCACCAGTTTGCGTCTTCCCCACAAATTGCACCCTCTACCCTTTTCTGGAAAGGGCACACTTGCTTACTTAGAGGTGCCCACCAGTTACTTGCTGCTTCCCAGACCAATTCCACCCTGCCCATCAATGATTAATGCTGCTCAAAGAATGGCTTCAATGTATCCTGCCCTTCCCACACCATCTCCTCCTTTACAGTTCACCTACAACTCTGGGTCATGCCTGTGATGTGAGAGATATTGCTGGACTAAGGGTATGCCCTCTCTGGGAAGGCCTAAATCCCTGATCTCGAGGATGAAGACCATTCAGAAGCTGTCGTTGAACTCACAGTGGTTCTAATCCGGTCTTCCTTTTCTTTAAATCTGTGAAGCGCCACTATCTTCCGCTTAAGAAAAGGGTGAGAGTTAAAGTGCCTTGCCACCTAGTACAATTGTCTATCAGTTCATTTCAGTTCAGTTCAAAACAAAGTTTATTTGGACTATACAGTCCTTAAACATTTTCAAATAATCATAAAATACAATGCCGAAAAATCACAAATTACACAATCAAATACATCATAAAATTCAAGTTACAATTGTTTGTTCTTGACTTCAAACCATAAAACATATTCTAACACATCATAAGTTAAGGCAAGAATTCATTATTGAACCCATTTCAATTTCTTTGGCTTGTTGAATACTCTTCCCTAGGGCACAAACTTTAAATGCATCATCATACGATTCCAAGGTAAGAACATGAATCCTTTTTTCAACCATATATCCTACACATATCCTGCAAACAGGTGAACTTTAGAATGCTAGTCACATTTCAAAAATTATTTTACTTTTTGAATAAACCTCCCCAGATCACAGCCTATGTCCAAATCCCTCAGTTCTACTAAAAGTTCTGCTCCCTGTGCCCTATTTTTTATGCTATACTTTTTAAGACTTGGGCGTAAAATCCCTTTCCGTACGTCTAAAACCATTTGGCAATCTAATAAAATGTGTACGATATCACACAAGACTCTATCATTTCTTTGGAGTCACCTCTACCCATTCACCACTTCTGCATAATTTAGCCACTACTCAGACTTGAAGGTGGTCCTTTGTCTACTTGGCTCCAGCCCTTTGGAGCACTCTACGTCTAACTTGTCAAGAAGGGAGAAATGTGTTAATATTTAGGAATTATCTTAAGGCTGTGCTTTTTAGAGAATATTTAACAGATAGATCATAAGTAGGGCTCCTGGTTTTATGGTATTTATTTTTTTGACATGTCTGTATGTGTTTATCCATATTTATTTCTTGCTAATTTTATCTGTTTTTATCCATATTTACTTTGGGTTTTGTCGAAAAAGTAAGCTGCTATTAGTATATTTTCACATTTATTTAACCAATAAATATGCACTCATGCTTGAATGTCTGCCAGATTACAGTGCTGTGAACACCCACAGAAGATAAATCAATGCACATATATGAAAATATGTAAATTTCAGTATCAACCTAGTGCATATCTACTGCGGTTAAAGCCTCTTTACTAAAATCCCTTTCTTTTTTAACCCCCTTATCTATCAATCCACACATCTATTGGCCTGGCAGTTGTGACAAACTGTATTTAGAATTACTCAAAAAGCAACCCAATTTCCGTTTTTTTTTTTAAACCTTTATTGTAGCATTCAATAAAAATACAAGCATGGGCCTACAACCGCAGAGGCCGGCCGCTAATCAAAATTAAGACCGCCTATATCACAGTACGACACAGCTCATCAACGACAACCCTGAGGTCCGGCGGCGATTCAGGATAAAACTTAAAACTTGTATTAGAGTGCACAACTGAGTCCCAGGATGAGACAGAGGGTCCATTTTATGTTATCTAAAAAAGGATCAGGTGCCATACAATCAAACAGAAGAATACAGGGGACAGGGCAAGAGACAGGATATGCACGTAATATCCGCTATAATGGAACATTGGCACCAAAGAATATGGGTCGGTGCGAACAACAATACAATATACATTCAATGTTGAGCGCCAGTTCTCAGGGCCTGCCCACCCGGGAATCAGGATATCATAAAAAGCATGAGCACTAAATATAAGTACACAATAAGAATCCGAATGATTCGTCAGCCATACTGATCCTTTAAGGAAGAGAAAGGGAAGGAAGAAAAAGGCCATAGAAATAAAAAAGAGCAAAATAAAAAACCCTTTCCAGCCTCCCACCCTGCACCCCTGCAAATGGCCACAGCCTAACCCCACTAGCAGCGTGCCTGTCGCCCCTAATAACTAAAACCCTAAAAGTAGGAAAAAGAATGGAGGAGGGCTTATCCGTTTGGGCTCCCAGCCCCTTTAGTCCCCCGCCAGAATCAGACACCCCCTATCACTAAAAGAACAAAGTATGACAACACTTATAGAAGAAATTAAGGGGCACCGAGACACATCGCCCAGCCTCTTAGATCAAACAGTTGCAGGTCGAACACCCGTAAAAGCCACTCCAACCCGTCCCGACCTAATTGTTCTTAACCTTGGCCCTTCCAAACCCGCACACAAACCCCCCCAGTGAGGTTCCATGATTCTGAACCCGTTCTATAAAGGTCGTCGTATCGTGACGATTTTGGTATCAGCAAACCGCAAATGACGAGTGCGGTATGTACGAGTGTTTTCGTCATGTTCGATTGATGGATTCACTGTGTATTCAGAGATTTCGTTCCGAACCTTCGGGTTCCATTTTGTGTACGGCAGCCATTTTGTGGTTGCCCTCACATAGGCCCATGACTGCGGCCGAGCGAGTCCTTGGGACACGTACACCTTTAGCTGACTTCTGTGTGACCTGAGCGAACTGACTCCATTGCCTGAAGCTAACCTTGTTGAGCCAGTTCCTTGTTCGGCAGCTGGTCAAGATAGAGATCAAAGAGCAGGACATTGCTGAGTTTATGGTACACGCACACACCCTTCTATCTTGCTTCTCATCTGTTTCTGTTCCTTCTTTTATGGCCTATTTATGGTTTGGGTTGAGGTCCTTTTATTATGGGTTCGTCCGGCCTCTCCGAGCGAGAATGTTGGGTTTTCCTTGTAATTGATGGTGGGCTGGACAACTGACAAGTGAGCTTGTCGTTATGCGATACCTTTTGCAATGTCACTTTGTGATTGGATAGGTTGTAAATAATTGTTGCTAGTCAGGAATGTGATTTTTGGCATAAAAGACGATGTCTCGCAATACGAAAATTGTGCAGTCTCTAGCGAACCACCCGTGTCGTGATTCGTAGACTTCTGTTCCTGGTTGCAGCCAATAAATTTGATCTTTGACGTCACCGAGAAGTATCCCGTGTCTCTGTATTCTAAGACAGGTGAACCCGAAGACATTGGGCGTGCCCCTGGCGCCGCTGGGTTCTAAAACCCGGTTCTTCAGTTGGCGCCCACGTGGGGCGACTTCAGCGGTACCGGTCCAAGCCTGAAGATCGTGAGGAGCTTTGTGTGAAAATTCTGGAGGAAGGCCTACCACTTCATCGACCCCTGTATGTCGTCGTGGTCCGAAACTCTTTGCTGCGAGGTTCCCCGCTTTCCGACGGCTACGAAGGACTGCTGCCCTGACTGTCCCCCTGTCTTGGACCCTTTGACTATTTGTAGAGCGAGACGATAGTCTTCTGGACGATAGCGAGTCTTCTGGTGACGTGATCAATACCTCAGTTAAGTATGAGTGGAGCGTCTCCCAGTCCTTAGTTTTTGGGTATCCCTTGGGATCTTTGATTTGGAACTTGCAAGCTCCAAAGCCGAGGGACTCGTGTATTCGCGAGACTATCGTATTCGATATTCCCTTGAAGTTTGAAGCGAGACTAGAGAGCAAAGAAGCCTGGTCTTAGCAGACTTGGAAAGATATTTGGTTGTGGTTGTAATAGGGATTCCCGATTGGAGGATTCGTGTCCGATACCTCCGATTGGAACTCCGACCTATGAGCTCTATTTGAAACATGGCGTGGGCCCCATCACGTCTAATGAAGTGTGGGTTCGCTACACTAGGAAGGATGGTGTCCTAATGTGGCCCCAATATGGTAGTTATGACACGGAGATTTTAGATAATCTAGAAGTTAAACTCTTTAAGAAGAAAGCCCGGCCGGCGATGTTTGACTCTTTCCGTCTTTGGCGAAAGGAAGCCAAACAGAAAGAAATTAAATTAGCGAAGAGAAATAAAAGAGAGAAGGGTATCTCGATAATGCAGGCTGCTATACAGTTTAAAGATAACGAAGAAGAACAAGCGAGTGAGCAGTTGCACAGGCAACGTAAAATGGCGATCGATAAGTGCTATCCAGCTTTGCCACCTCTTCAGCAAGGTGCAACAAAGGATCTTGAGAAAGATCCTTTGATGTCACATTTGTTGAGTTCACCACCCCCTTATGTGCAGAGTGCTACAGCACCTCCGCAACCTTTAGTTGCGCAACCTCCGGTTGCTTTGCCTCCTGTTAGTGTACAGCCGCCAGCTCCTCTTCAGTTGGCTCCTATTCCTCTGGTGCAGCCTTCTCAAGGGCCGCCGACTTTGCTACCTGCTCCGTCTCCAATTCCTACGACTTTGTCTCCTGTACTTGCTACTTCTTCTCCTACTGCTCCTACGTTGGTTTCCTCTCAGTCTGCTTTGTCTCCTGTCCTTTTGTCAACTTCTCCTTCTGTTCGACAAAGAATGACTGATACTGTTACTGGTCTTTTGTCACCTTTCTTTGGGTCATTGAGTATGACCCCTGTTTCAGCGCGTAAACAATTGCGTAGCCAAATGCCTGGTCCCGAAGAGCGGGAAGTATTGGATAATTTAGCGCGTAAATGGGTTACTAATTCTTTAAGATATACTTTAGAGTCTGTTATGGATCTCTTCCGTCAATGGGAAGCACCGAAGCAGAGGTATGTTTTCGACAAGATGTGTAGTTTCCTTCGTGAAGAATGGGAAGATGGTGATTTGGGACAGACTCCGTCTGAGTTGTTTCGTGTACAGTCCGAGTTTGCGAAGGGAACTATAGTTGGTCTCGACGTTGAAAGAGCAGTTGCAACATTGTTGTCGTTTAGGAGCGAGTCTCCTTCTCAGTCGTTGTTTGAGCCTGATCCTTCTGTTAGGAGAAAAGTGCAACAATACCCAATGAGAGAGGTTCCTCCGGTGTGGAAAGAGGCCGTTCAGGCCAACGCCGCTGCTGGTATTGTAGCTGCACCGGCTCATTTTCAACGTGTTTGGGTACATGTTCCATGGAAGCGAGCTGAAGTTTTGGCCCTTAAGCAGACTTTGCCTGATCCTCGTAAAAATCCTGCAGGGTACTATAAGGAATTATCACAGACTGCAGACTCATGTGTTATGAATCTAGCTGATATAGACATGTTGTTTGGAAATGTAGTTCCACAGCCTTTATGGGGATTGATTCGTCATACGGATCATGCTCAAGAGTTAGGTGATACATGGAATAATATTGGTGCCGCCGATGGTCGACAAGTTGGTGGTGCTAAACCTGAGCCTTTAGTTGCAGAACTTCCTGGTAGGATCATTACTTACATGAAGACTTTGATGCCTGCTATGCGAGTAAACTGGGATAAATTGTTTGCATGTAAGCAGAAGAAAGACGAAAGTGTGTCTGATTTCTTCACTAGGTTTGAAGAGACGTTTATCGACCATAGTGGTCAGGATATGAGTACGGAAGGTGGTCAACGGTTGTTTGTCGATAAGTTTGTGCATAATTTGCTTCCAGAGTTGTGTACTAAGTTGAAGGATTCAGAGAGTTCTTGGGCTGTTTCTTCATCAGCGCAGATATTGGCTACTGCACAGTACTATGAGAATAGGGATAAGGATGAGAAAGATAGAGCAGACAGAAAGACTAAGGATTTGAAGACGAAGGTTCTTTTGCAGCAAGGGTATCCGCCTCGTAGCAATCAGCGTGATTATCAGCAACCTCAGCAGTTTCAGAGAAACTCGCAAAGGTTCGAGTCTTCTCAACAGCGTTTTCCTGTAGGCCCTAATCAGTGTGCGTATTGTAAAGAAGAGGGTCATTTCAAAAATAGTTGTCCAGTTCTGTTACAGCGCACGAATGGTGCTTCTGGTGTGAGAGGTCGAGGTGTTCAGCAAGCTCCTAGAGGTAGAACGCGCGTTCCTTTCCTCCACAGAATTCGATGAATAGTTTTGATCAGCAGAATGGTGCGTCTAGTAGGACGACTCAGTACTATGCTGACGACTACTATGTCGAAGGTGAGAATATGGACGGTAATGATTGCTAGGACAGCCATAGACAAAGAGAGGGAGTTATATCAGTTCCAGTAGATCAGAGTGGACCTTATGTTGAAGTGATTACATCAGGTGTGTCAGAGCCTTTTCTGTTGGATACTGGTGCTGCGAAGAGTTCTATTATGCACTCTAAACTCCCTGGCACACCTTTGTCTGGCTTAACAAATGTTTCAGTAGTTTTTTCTGGCGCCCCAGTTAGTAATCCGATTTCTAGTCCTTTGGCTCTTTCTGTTGGACCATGTGAATTTGAAGCACCCCTTATTCTGACGACAGGTTGTGGTGAGAATTTGTTGGGATTAGATTTGTTGAAAAGATTGTATGCGACGCTACATTGTTCTCCTTCAGGAGTACAGCTTACATTAGGTAAGAGAGTGATCTCTCCGATGTATTTATCTAAAGATCGACTTCCAGCAGAAATGTCTTCTCTTCCTGATTCTCTTTGGGCTACTGGTCCTAATGATGTGGGTCTTTTGGAGATCCCGCCATTTGTTGTGACGCTGAAAGCGAATGCTAGATTGCCACGTATTCCCCAATATCGAATTTCCAGTGATGGTGAAAGAGCGCTTTTAGCGATCATCTATGATCTGATTGAGAAAGGTGTGATTGAAGAAACAAGAGGTAATGTGTTCAATAGTCCGGTTTTGCCTGTTTTGAAACGTACTGATTCTTCGCAACCGCCTGTATATAGGTTTGTGATCTATCTTCGCGAGGTGAATAAGATTGTAGTTCCGCAATTTCCAGTCGTGCCAGATATCACTGCTTTACTGACTATGATTCCTGCTTCTGCTACCTGGTTTTCGGTGATTGATTTGAAGAATGCTTTCTTCAGCATCCCGATTGCCGAGGAGAGTAAAGATATTTTTGGTTTCTCTTTAGGAGGAAGAAGTTTCCGGTTCAAGCGCGCTCCTCAAGGATATTGGCCATCTATAGTCAGGCTTTGAAAACACAGCTTGATACGATTGTCTTACCTGATGGTGCTATCCTTATTCAGTATGTCGACGATTTGTTAGTTGCTGCTGACAATCAGGAGATTTGTTAGGAGGCTACGTTGTTGTTGTTGCGTCATTTGTCTGACTTCCATCATAAAGTGTCTCTTTCGAAGTTGCAGTATTGTCGACAAGAAGTGACCTACTTAGGTCATCTCTTATCGAAGGAGGGAAGAAGATTGACCCCAGAACGAATTCAAGCGATTGCGAAAATGAGTGTGCAAACTACGCAGAGAGAAGTGCGTGCTTTCCTGGGTATTACGTCGTATTGTAGACAGTGGATTCCGAATTTTTCGCTTCTTGCGAAACCTTTATTAGCTCTTACTGTTAAGGATACTCCGAATCCTATTCCTTGGACTGACGAATGCCAGAAGAGTTTTTCAGAATTGCGTGATGCGTTGTGTTCGGCTCCTGTGTTGGGTACTCCCGACTACAGTAAGCCTTTTACACTCTATGTCCACGAGAGAGAGGGATGTGCATTGTCAGTCTTGATACAGCAGTTTGGTGAAAAGCAACGTCCATGTGCGTATTTCTCGTCGACTTTGGATCCGGTAGCTATAGCGTTGCCGAGTTGTTTGAGAGCTACAGTGGCAGCGGCTGTCTCTATTCGACAGTCTGCTGGTTTGGTGATGGATAATACGTTGATTGTGATGGCTCCACATGCAGTGGATACCTTGTTGAACAGGACCAAGACACAGTACTTAACTAGTGCTTGATTGTCAGGTTACGAGTTGACACTCTTAGCAAGTCATGTGCATATAAAGAGATGCAATACGTTGAATCCAGCTACGTTGTTGCGGATTTCAGTAGGGACAGATGTTTCTGAACAGCACGATTGCTTTCTTAGGACAGAGGAGGAAACGAAAGGGAGAATTGACCTTAGGGATACTCCTCTTGCAAAGTGTGATGGTACCTTATGGGTAGATGGTTCGTGCTTCATGCTTCCGAATGGTGATATGACTGCGGCATATGCTGTTACGACTTTGCATACGATTGTTGAATCTGCACATATCCCACATAATTCAGCTCAAGCAGCAGAATTGATTGCATTGACAAGAGCGTGCGTGTTGTCGAAAGGGAAACGAGTGAATATATATACTGACAGCCAGTATGCATTTGGTGTGGCTCATAGTTTTGGCCGTTTGTGGAAGGAACGTGGGTTCCTCACGTCTCATGGAACGAAGATTCAGCATGGTCAGATGGTGAATGAACTTCTTGAGTCACTTAGGTTACTGATGCAAGTTGCGATCGTGAAATGCAGTGCACATAAGAAGGTTACCGATGACGGTCGTGGTAATGCGTTTGCGGATGAAGTTGCGAAAGAAATGGCGAGAGATGTGATGAGTCGAATGTATGTTGCGGGTCCGGCGAGTTGGGTTCCGGATAGAAGTATGTGTGAAGATACGATAGAGAGTGTGAAGTCAATTCAGGCTGAAGCTACAGAGAAAGAGTTGAGCATATGGAGAAAGGATATGGGTAAATTGGATTCGAATGGTTGTTGGGTTGAGTTGTCAGAGCATCAGCGATGGTTGTTACCCGATGCGTACGTGCTTACAGTGGTTACGATGGCGCATGGAATGGCTCATATCAGTGCGAAAGGGATTTGTAAGTTGTTGGCTCCAGTATGGCAAAATGCTGGAATTCCTAAGTGTGCAGAGAATCTGGTTAAGAATCGTATGGTTTGTCTGATGTACAATCCTGGTAAGGGAACTCCAACTCCAGCTGGTCATTTTGCACCTCTGACGTATCCGTTTGAGGCTTTGCAATTAGATTTCATCCACATGGAGAGGTGCAATAACTTGAAATACGTACGCGTGGTTGTTTGTGCCTTTTCGAGATGGGTAGAAGCATATCCCCTGAAAAAGAATACTGCCTTGTCCACAGCTAAAGCCCTTGTTAAGGAATTTTTCCGTAGGTATGGTTTGCCAAGAATGGTCTGGAGTGACAATGGGAGTGAATTTGTGGGTCAAGTGATGAAGAGAGTGTGTGATGGTTTAGGTATCCGGCAAAAAATTCCATGCTGCAAATCACCCCCAATCTGCAGGTCTGGTAGAATGCTATAACGGCACCCTTAAATTGAAGTTGGCCAAGATTCAGGCGAGCTCTGGTCTACAATGGCCCGATGCTTTGCCATTAGCACTTTTGTCGACTAGGATGACTGTACATTCTCGAGTGGGACTTAGTACATATGAAATAGTCTTTGGTCGCCCGGCAAACATATGGGGAGTGCCGAGGCCGACCAAATTCAGCGAGATTGAACACCCTGTATTTCTTGACTATCTGTATGAATTGACGGCTAAATTGCGTGTCTTACACCAACAGGTTCATGATACATTGCCTCAGGCTTCTGAAGATCCAGGACACGCCATCGATCCTGGTTCCTGGGTCCTGGTCAAGAATTTTCAGCGGACCAAGAACGATCAGCCCCGCTGGACCGGACCTTACTTGGTGCTATTATCTACGCGATCTGCAGTGCGAGTGCACGGTAAAAAGAACTGGATCCACGACGTACATTGTAAGAGAGCTCCTTTGCCTCTGCCGTACGACCAGTGGGTCCAGAAAGGTATTCCAGACTCAGAAACTGAAACCGTGCCTCGTTTTCTGCCTTTTAGTGATGCACGTTTAATTGGGACAAATTCTGAGCGTGAAAGCGACAACTTTCTGCAAGAAGCTGTGCCACCGTCAGTTTGATTGGACACCACTGAACCTGAACTTTTGTTTCGTGATCAGACATTGCCTGGTAAAGGCCGTTATAATTTGCGACCAAGAGTCGTGGGACTAATAAAGTGAAATTATTTTCTTTGCTATTTTCGAATCTATGCTCTCTCCTCCGAGAAACTGTTTTGACCGATTTTTGTTTTTTGAACCGCCATCCGGGTTCAGCTGTAGGGTCGCGGTATAAAGACTTAGAGCGTACTGCCGTGTAGACACAAGGTCGACGGTTCTGGTTTGTTTTATGGCGTTCCCTAGGACATTCAGAGGTACACTGAGGGAATCGAACCAACTGCCACGAACAGCACGGTTAGAGGATGGAGTTTTTCGAGATGGAGAGACCTGTTGAAAGAATTAACTTTAAGAGCAAAATGTGCTAAATTATGAGTAGAAAGTGTTTTTTAATATTATGTCTTTTTATGCTACTTAGTCTAATGATGTTTCTGATGGGATATATTATATTCTCTTTTCAAGTGACGTTTGCACCCACTACACAACCTATGCCTCCTCCTACGGTTTCTTCGCATTCTTTTCACCCTCTGCCTGAACATGAATCCATTAGAAGATTGGAATTCGTTAATAACTCTTTTGTTCAACTTCTGCACCAACACCAGCTAGTAGTGAACACGAATAATTGTTGGGTGTGTGGTCTTATGCCTCATACTACTGATAAAGGTATTCCTAACCTGGTTCTGCCATTCAGCTACAATGGTTCTGTGTGGGCATACAGAACGATGTTCATCTATGCTCGTGAAGTCTACCCTCTACGTTCTGTGAAGGATAATCCAAAGAATAGTATAGTAGACATGATTAGAGGAGTGAGCTCCTATGAGACTATCCCGAGAGATGAGACACTAGCATATATTGGATGGAACGTGACTGGATATGGAGTTCGTCTGAGTGGAAACCAGCGAGCGAAAAGATCCTCTCCGATTTGGATTGTACCCCTTCAGGGTCATTACTGTTTGCAAGGTAATGGCAAGAATCCGAGAGCTCAGTTAGGGAAGAGTACTTGCACTGAGACGTATGTTTTTGCGTCCCAGACTTCCCCATCGTTTTTAGCAGCTAAGGGTACCTATTTTGTCTGTTACGATAGAGCGTACACATGGTTACCCCCTGATTTCTCGGGCACATGTTTTGTCTCGTTCCTGTTGCCTCCTACGTATACAGCTGCGGCAGATTACCACAAGACGAGAGTTGTTAGAGGTGTCTTCAGTAAGGAAGATACTGCAGGACAAGAATTGGGAGATTTCTTGAAGGGGTTTCTGCCGTTTTGGGGACCTATGGCTAACAGCAGGAACATCCGACAACTGACGAGAGTGGTTGAGTCCACCATAGTTGAAACTGCCGGTGCCCTTAGTAACCTTCAAACAATAATGGAGCTCAGAGGGAATGCGGAAAGGGTCGCCCTCCACTCACAGTCAATAATCCACAATAAGACCCAATCCAAATAGCGAGCTAATATATCAGTGACTCAAGGGGGGTCAAACACATCCTACTCCCCACTACTCTCTTATCCACATTATAATGAGATAATGCACTGTGCTCTGCCCTGTTTAAAATATCTGTTCTCCAAGACAACACAACAGAACAAAACACTCAGAGTGACCCAGATCGCAGTGGTTCACAACAGTCCACACCACACATTGGACCTTACTCTAAATAGAGGAAAAATGTGCGAGAAGCAAGTGACCCCTCACGGAAACACCACCAAGCGGGGTAACTGGTATGCAATTTCCAGACAGGCCCCTGTCTCATCATCGGTGGTCACTCGCTACTCGGAGAAAAATAAGATGAAAGGAAAGAAGAAGTGTCCAAAACAAACAACATATAAAGTGCTACAGTGAAGTGCAGAAAACTCTGCTAGTGACAAACACACACAAACATAATAATGGAGTGCCTAAAACCACACACAGTACACCAATCCCTTATCCACTTTTATTCGTAGGGTGGTGATCGCGTGCTCTTGATTATTAAAAAGGCTGGTAGCTAGTCATGCATACCATTACCTACAGTGCCGACATGTTTCACTGCTGTATTGCGTAGAGCAGTTTCATCAGGGCTGCACTCAAGTGCTGCCACTTCACTCTTTTTGGACACTCAGTTCTGTAACGTGCTGTCAAGGGAGAACAGGTACGTAATTAAAAACATGTAGACTCAAGGATGGCCAGAGGCATACTCTGAAGGGATGCGCAGAGTGGTAATGTGAGGAATATTTACCCGAGAGTAGCAAAGCTTTGCATACCAGCCACTCCGGTGTCAAATAGGGACCCTAGATACTTCTGACGTAAGTGTGCCCCTTATTTTGTGATAAAAATATTTTATCTGTGGATGGAAGAAACAAATAAGCAATTGTAGTTTTCATTGTGCTTTTGTGCCCCATCGCACCTCATATACAATACGCCGGTGCTCCAGACTAAGCACCAAGTGACATATACACTCAACGCTAACCCCACAACACAATGTCTGGGGTTGCTGCCCCCTAGTAAAGGTAGACCAAATAGGCGCTGGTTGTAAATACCATAGTGCAGTGCACCAAACACATTGACCCCACACAGATCATCGATAATGCAGCCAACGCGGTCAGAGCGTCCCTAGTCTCGATCGTGACCCACTACGCTCTGAGCATGTAAAACTACATGGAGCCTACGGACTCGAACATGCCGCATTTAACCCAAATAACAAAAGTCAGCAGCATACTTCCCTGGCGCTTGATTAAGGATCGACGCCTCACCGTGACAGGCTCGGAAGACGCCTTTCCTCAGCCGTGCCGGTAGCCTCGACCCGGAGAAGTGTAAATCGCAGCGCCGGCGAAGCCACGCCCATAGCGTCACACCACGTGATCGCGCCTCCATGCGTGGTGGCCATCTTAGCCTAGTCAAAGGGCTTTAAGAACTATGGGAGTATGCAATGACTTGACCTCATATTGGGAGCCCGGTGCTATACCACTGCAACGATACCCTGACAAGGGTCCTAGGTGATAGAAAAGGACTTGGAAGCCAGGGACATAATACTGCTAATTGCATGCAATTCACCCCATATGTATTATAAGAACAGTGTAGTCTGACCGCGTTGGCTGCATTATCGATGATCTGTGTGGGGTCAATGTGTTTGGTGCACTGCACTATGGTATTTACAACCAGCGCCTATTTGGTCTACCTTTACTAGGGGGCAGCAACCCCAGACATTGTGTTGTGGGGTTAGCGTTGTGTGTATATGTCACTTGGTGCTTAGTCTGGAGCACCGGCGTATTGTATATGAGGTGCGATGGGGCACAAAAGCACAATGAAAACTACAATTGCTTATTTGTTTCTTCCATCCACAGATAAAATATTTTTATCACAAAATAAGGGGCACACTTACGTCAGAAGTATCTAGGGTCCCTATTTGACACCGGAGTGGCTGGTATGCAAAGCTTTGCTGCTCTCGGGTAAATATTCCTCACATTACCACTCTGCGCATCCCTTCAGAGTATGCCTCTGGCCATCCTTGAGTCTACATGTTTTTAATTACGTACCTGTTCTCCCTTGACAGCACGTTACAGAACTGAGTGTCCAAAAAGAGTGAAGTGGCAGCACTTGAGTGCAGCCCTGATGAAACTGCTCTACGCAATACAGCAGTGAAACATGTCGGCACTGTAGGTAATGGTATGCATGACTAGCTACCAGCCTTTTTAATAATCAAGAGCACGCGATCACCACCCTACGAATAAAAGTGGATAAGGGATTGGTGTACTGTGTGTGGTTTTAGGCACTCCATTATTATGTTTGTGTGTGTTTGTCACTAGCAGAGTTTTCTGCACTTCACTGTAGCACTTTATATGTTGTTTGTTTTGGACACTTCTTCTTTCCTTTCATCTTATTTTTCTCCGAGTAGCGAGTGACCACCGATGATGAGACAGGGGCCTGTCTGGAAATTGCATACCAGTTACCCCGCTTGGTGGTGTTTCCGTGAGGGGTCACTTGCTTCTCGCACATTTTTCCTCTATTTAGAGTAAGGTCCAATGTGTGGTGTGGACTGTTGTGAACCACTGCGATCTGGGTCACTCTGAGTGTTTTGTTCTGTTGTGTTGTCTTGGAGAACAGATATTTTAAACAGGGCAGAGCACAGTGCATTATCTCATTATAATGTGGATAAGAGAGTAGTGGGGAGTAGGATGTGTTTGACCCCCCTTGAGTCACTGATATATTAGCTCGCTATTTGGATTGGGTCTTATTGTGGATTATTGCCCTTAGTAACCTGACAGCTGAGCTCCAGTCGGATCGTCTTATGACTCTTCAGAACAGAGTTGCGTTAGATGTCATACTTGCAGATAGAGGAGGGGTATGTAAATTGATTCAATCTAGCTGCTGCGTTTTCATTCCAGACAATGCTCCAACAGTGTACTAAGCCATTTCCAAGCTACATAAGATCTCTGAGTCTGTACATGTGGACGAAGGAGATTGGTCGTTAATGGGATGGTTTTGGGGATTGTTATCCACTTGGGGATGGAAGATTCTGATGATCATTGGGATGGTTTTAGCCATTCTTTTCCTGTTCTGTCTTTGTGTACAGTGTGCTCCTGCTATATGTGGCCTTTGTGCTACTTCGTGTGCGAGGATACCTGTCCAGAGAGAGCTAATAAGTACTAGGATGATGCTACAGCAACATCTTGATGATCTGATGAATATAGACCTGGATTCAGACTGACATGAGTTTGGGTTATTGGCTATGTAAGTGCCAAAGGAGGGTCTGAGGTTCCGTGATTCTGAACCCGTTCTATAAAGGTCGTCGTATCGTGACGATTTTGGTATCAGCGAACCGCAAATGACGAGTGCGGTATGTACGAGTGTTTTCGTCATGTTCGATTGATGGATTCACTGTGTATTCAGGGATTTCGTTTCGAACCTTCGGGTTCCATTTTGTGTACGGCAGCCATTTTGTGGTTGCCCTCACATAGGCCGATGACTACGGCCGAGCGAGTCCTTGGGACACGTACACCTTTAGCTGACTTCTGTGTGACCTGAGCGAACTGACTCCATTGCCTGAAGCTAACCTTGTTGAGCCAGTTCCTTGTTCGGCAGCAGGTCAAGATAGAGATCAAAGAGCAGGACATTGCTGAGTTTATGGTACACGCACACACCCTCCTATCTTGCTTCTCATCTGTTTCTGTTCCTTCTTTTATGGCCTATTTATGGTTTGGGTTGAGGTCCTTTTATTATGGGTTCGTCCGGCCTGTCTGAGCGAGAATGTTGGGTTTTCCTTGTAATTGATGGTGGGCTGGACAACTGAAAAGTGGGCTTGTCGTTATGCGATACCTTTTGCAATGTCACTTTGTGATTGGATAGTTTGTAAATAATTGTTGCTAGTCAGGAATGTGATTTTTGGCATAAAAGACGATGTCTCGCAATACGAAAATTGTGCAGTCTCTAGCGAACCATCCGTGTCGTGCTTCGTAGACTTCTGTTCCTAGTTGCAGCCAGTAAATTTGATCTTTGACGTCACCGAGAAGTATCCCGTGTCTCTGTATTCTAAGACAGGTGAACCCGAAGACATTGGGCGTGCCCCTGGCGCCGCTGGGTTCTAAAACCCCGTTCTTCACCAGTGAGACCCAAAGGCACACAAAGGAGTAGTGAAGGAGAAGGGAGTCGTCAAGAATCAATCTATGGCGACTCGTAGGCTGTGTTCACAAGTACTTCAGACGCAGGAGAACTCTCCCTCCTAGATGGACAGTCCCAATGTATCTTGCCCAGGAGTCGTGACGTCACCAAGAAAGGAGAAGACGACCACAAAATGAATGGAAAGTCACAAACAAAAGTCTCCGGGAGGGGAACGCCTTTCGATATCTCCAAAGTCGATAGTGGTGGAAGGTTCGGCAATACACTGACAACCTCGGGAACACCGTCCTCCAGGGCACCATCCGATGGTTTCAATACTGGCTTCCTCAAGGGGTTCTCGCACGGAGTCAAAATTGCCGCGGTTTGAATGGCTGCAGATTGCTGTTCCAACAGTAAGGCTGGGTCCCGTTCCACCAGGAGCATCTCAGATAGGCGCGTGTCCAATTTGCTCAATAAGACATCCACATGTGAATGAAACGCCCAAATGTCTGCCAGTATTGACCTCAGCGATGGCTCAAGCACCGTTCGATCCATAGTCTCACGCCCAACACCAATCACAATCACCTTCCCGGGAGAATCTGGCATCTTCGGGGGGGACAAACAGGATCACGAACGTGCAGATGCGGAGGGGGACCAGTCTTTATTCGCAGCCACGGTCAACCCGGTTAAGGCCGCAGGCCAGAGACCCCGACTCACCGAACCCCGGCGGGCCCAGTACCGGGTCCGCGGGACGGGGACCCCCACCCGCAGCCAACTGCAAGCAGAATCACTCCTCCATCGATGCTGAGCGATAGAAACGACCGCCGCCAAATTTGGGCTTAAACAAAGCCTCCACTCCGATTGACCGGACCCAGCCTGAGTGTCCCGGCCGATGTTGTTGCACTGCAGCCCGGCTGTGAAAGTACTCGAGGCCCCGGCTTCACCGCTGGAGTAGGCCGCAATCTTCAACTCGATGGAACTTCGTCAAACCAGCCGATAAAAGTTTCCGGATTTCACCATCGGAGTGCGGAACAGTTCATGCACACAGAGGCTAGGCGTAAAATCAGGATAATGTACAGGATATTGTGGCAGGATACGGAGGTCGTCGGAGCCGGGAGCCTAAGCAGCCATCTTGTTTGCTGACGTAGCTCCTCCCCAATTTCCGTTCTTATCCACATTTAAAAATTAATGCAGACAAGAATATAAATATTTTCTGTCTGTATTTATCTGTAGAAATCAGTAAAAACGGAAAACAGGGAGCCTTAAACATAAGGCTATCATCTTTCCTCTAGGTCACCTGGTTTGGCTAGCAGTATACATCTCAAACCAGCTCATTCATTTATTCATTCACTCATCTACTGATTCATTCATTCATTCATTAAGATATGGCCACCTCTGCAAATGGTAGGCTTTCGAAGCACACACCTCTTACCTCTCCTCCTTGCTCTTGCTCTCCATTTTTCCAAGCTGTTCTACGTACAATGCTAATTTCTTTCTCAAGCGACCCCTCTAATACTTCTTTACCTTCTATCACCAGCCAACATACCAGTGACGCATGGCTCACCCGGTGCTAATGACTCATTTGTCAATTAACATCCAAAACATCACCATCCAAGACCGATTTGGTAACTAGATTATCAAATGTCATACACTCCTGAGTCCGACCCACATACTTAACTCATTTGCAAAAGCCCCTTCACCTTCCTATGTTTAAACATGGGCTTGCCCTCCCTTCTTCCCTTATTGGCTGATACTACTCAGCTCCGCGTCCCCAGCTTTATCTTCATATGGCCCTCAAGCTCTATCCTTGGCCCCTTCATTGTCTCCTAGCACATTATAGCTTAGCTCACAAGCTCAGTGGGCCTCATTTATGAAAAGTGACGCATCGCTGCGTGAAAACAGCGATGCGTCACTTTTCACTGCGCACTCCTTGCGACACCAATGATACGTCATATTTAATGTATGACGCATCATGTCGCAAGGACTTACAGATACGTCAGTATTTCTGACGTATCTGTAAGCGCAAAAGTGACGCATTGCTGGAGTGTGTCAAAAAAGTGACGCAACTCCAGCAATGCGTCCTTTCACATGGGGAAAGCCCCATATGAAAAGGCTTGCGTCAGTCTTACGCCTGCTGTGAGGCAGGCGCAAGATTTTGACGCAACAGCATCCTAAAAGTGACGCAGTGAAATCTCATAGATTTCACTGCGTCACTATTACGAGGCTTTTTGCAGGGGAACGCCCCCTCTGCATACATTATACCTGACGCAGGTATAATGTGGCGCAGGGGTTTAAAAAGTGACGCATCTACCTAGATGCGTCACTTTTTAAATATGGCGCAACAAGGCGCATATTTTACGCCGCTGGTGCGTCACAAAAAGTGACGCACCGGCGGCGCAAAACTGACGCAAGGCCTCATAAATAAGGGCCCGTGTGTCTTAACCCCCCTCAATCCTCCTGCCCTGCACCAAATTCAGACAATTTATCTCTTGACATGCCTCCGGTGGAACAAATTCTCTCCACCTACAATCTACAATGTCCTTAAATTCCTACAAAGTATCCTTTAACCCGTTTGCCATGGCCGCGATTTTGCGGCAGTGCGGCACTTCCGCAAAATGGGCGGGGCCGCGTCGGCCATTGGACGTGTGCAGCACTACGAAGGTAGTGCTCGCGACGTCTAACGGCTGACAGCAGCACTCACAAAGACCTCCTCCAGTTCGACAGCTCACTTGTCCCACCCTGCCCAATATCTGAAGATCATCATCCTGCTTTTCTTTCTGAATTACTTTTTGGCTAGGCATCTCACTCATTTTTTTTTGTAAACAAACGTTATTAGTTATTTTTAAAACAAGACATCATACAATACAAGCGCTCGCTGCACTCGGCAAACCAGCTACAGTGCTTCTCTTACACATGTAGAATTCAAGATTGCTATGTTAATGTCCATATCCTGATTCCATGTCCTCAGGAACTCAAATATTAGTTGGTGGCTCAACGCATGTCTACCAATAAAGCAACAATTAATACAACCCCCCATCCCCCTTCAAACAATAACTCCCACCTCCCTCTATCCCACCACACCCTTCCCAGGGCTAGGCATCTCACTCATGCTGACATTGGGCAACTTTCGGAAGCATGTATCTGATCTGGCGACGAGCAGTGGAAGGACAACGTGGGTGTTATGTGAAAAGAGCAATGAGTAGTGAGTAGACATAAGGTTTAGTAGGACCAGTAAGCATATTTATTGAGACAATGAGGTGCATGTGGACTGTGGAAGCAAGAACTTTCTTCATCATGAAACCTTGAAGGAGATGAGTTCAAAAAGACTGGAGCCTTGGGCCAGAGACTCGGACGATACAAGGATTGCCGAAAAAGACGTTATCAAACGTAGAGGTTGCCCTGGCAAATGAGATAGTAAATGGGTGAAATGGAATGTGTCGCAGGGGGCCTTTGCGTGTCTCCTTCAATTGAATTGCAGAACCATGCCCTCAATGTTGATCGGCCTACTGTTTAAGGGGATCTGTAGCCATGATTGGATGTATGCACCGGCCTGTGAGCCTCTATTGTCTTTTCTCACCACAATGCTTTTATGTGACTCGCCATGGTACCATTGTTTTTGTTCAATAGAAAGAGAATAAAAATAAATTTATAAAAGACTGGAGCCTGCACTGAGGTCAGTCAAGCGGGAAGACTTGGCATCAGGGTTTTAGTATAAGAATACGTTAAGATTTGTCTCATACTTCTTCACCCAAGACTGAATATAGTTGGAGAGTTGACTGTAGCCTAATTTGAGGGTGTGGCAGGGGGGACTTGAATTAGTCAGTGGTACCATGTTCGGGCTTGATTAGCACCATTGTCTCGGTTCTGGTTGAGGATACATTTGGATCCCAGGTTGGATGCCCTGGAGCTGGACATGGCCAAGTTGAAGACGATGATGATGAAGGAAACTGACGTAGTCTAGGTTAAATGAGATGATTGCCCGAATGAGAGATGCCAGTTGACTGGTGTGTAGCAAGAGCAGGTTGTCACTCATGAAGTTCCGCTGGCAGCTGCAAGATTTGGAAGTCGGTTGAGGTGAGTTTGTAACAAGATCGTATTGTCAAGTTCATCCTTGTCCAGTGCTTCAAAGGCCATTAAGGCAGTGTACGTGCAGTCGCCCATGTGAAAGCCAAATAATGTTGGTCTAGAAGAACATGATGGGCGTTATTATGCGTCAAAATGCAAACTGCTGCCGTTTGTTATGTGGCTTTTAATATGGTCTTTGGGGAGGTCCACAACAATAGGTTAGTAGTTGCTGGTTGTTCAAGGGTGAGTTTTAGGGCATGCAAATGGCGTCTCTGGGAGATACTGCTTTGGTGAGTTCTTTCAGTGACCAAGTTATGACTTTGATAAGGGTTGAGAATAAATTGTTTGAAATATGAGGGGTCTTGTGGGGATTGTGTTTCTAGTGTAGTTGTAAACCTCTTAGTAAGGACAGATGATGAAGAGGATGGGTGCAGGGCAGGTGGTTGGACTTTCTGGGCTGGCCACTGCTTGGCAGTGCTTAATTTGTAAAAGAATAAGTGCTGGAGCCCTCTTCGGGAGGCCACTGCAGCTCGCACCACACATTGCCTCAGCCAGCTGCCAGTGACAGTAAAAAACAAAGCTACTAACCATCTCACTTTACAAGTGTGACAATTCACACTATTCTAGGCCCCCAAAGATTTAATAATGGCATGGGAGGTAGGTATTAGTCATTGTAAATGTAAATTTAACTAATGTGCTCATACCAAAAGTAACCAGATAGCGCCACCATGTGGCAGACTGTCATAAGTTCCGGTGCTGGCAATTAGGTGCCGGTGCCGAGCACCTGAAACCACCAGCACAAATTAAACACTGCTGCTTGGCATGTAAAGGTCTTTTTAAGAGCACACATGCACTTGCTCATCATTCAGGGACATTTATGGGCCATAACTTGACGCTATGCTAGGGCTGCATGCCGCCTTTATCTATGTGCTGCAGATGTTGATATGGAAGCATGCAGCTACAGGGAATCCAGCATCAAAAGGCTTGTTGTTTTGCCACATGTATTTATATTTCCATGTTTAGTGTCTAGCTGTGTGTTGAACAAAGCTCCCTTTTCCTTTTTAAAGTGAAAGGAGTGTCACTGGATTGTAATAATATTGAGTGTTACCATCGCCTCTGTTGAGTTTTGAGTTTCTTGCTGAAACTATCCTAGGAGTAAGCCTTAACCTCTCCGCCTCACTATCTGAGGGTGAGGTGCTAAAGGGGTCTTCTCTGTCTTGGCTTTGGGTCCAAGAGTAATGTAAAATGTAAAAATTACTTCTAAAGCGCAACTAACACCTAGCGGTTTCTTGGCGCTCGAGCAACAGGGAGAAGACAGTCCGCAAGACAAAAGGCGTTAGTGATAAGCATTACAGAACAGGTGAGTTTTGAGAAGGGACCTAAAACGTGCATAGGGAGAGGCAGATCTAATGCTTAAAGGCAGTGAATTCCAAAAGGAAGGAGCAAGAAATGAAAATCTTAATCCACCATGTTTCTTACGTTTAAAAACCGGGACCTTGAGTAGGGCCAGGTAGGAGGAACGAAGATTACTAGAGGGAACATAAGGGTGTAGTAGTGAAGAAATAAAAAATGGACTCACACCGGCGAGGGACTTAAAAATGGTACAGCCTAGCTTAAATTTGCACCGCTCGGACACGGGGAGCCAGTGGAGAGACTTTAACATTGGACTAACATGTTGGTGCCTATGTTGATGGTAAATGAGGCGTGCAGCCTGGTTCTGAACGAGCTGCAGCCTCTTCAATAAATAGGCCGGGATACCTGCATAAAGAGAATTGGCATAGTCAATCCTCGAGATGACTAAAGCTAACATGACTAGGGTGAGGGCCTCAGTGGTCAGAAAACGGACAATCTTCCGGACTTTACGGAGCTGGAAGAAGCTAGACGAGACTACAGCATTGATCTGGGGCTTCATCGTGAGATCATTACTAATTGTAAGGTGACCAAAGGACACCAGAGTGAATGGCTCCAACAAGCACAGTTAAAGCCCTGTAACCACTGTCCTCCCTGGGACTTCCATAAGGCAGCTAATACCATAATACATTTATTTCCAAATGTAAACATATGATTTCCCGTCTCACACCAGGTTGCATGACCAAGAGTACCTGAACATGGACATCACTTTTTGCGTGAAACAAACATACATGTGGACGAAGCTGACCTGTCTCTTCCTAAGTGACCCCAAGAACGAAGACTTTAGAGTAATAGACCGTGCCTTACACCTGCCATTCCAGAGCAGGTACCATCCCACCGCTTAAAAGGAAAAGAAAGGAAGAACATGGTTTGATAAAAATCTAGACTTCATTCACCGATTATCAGAAGGGGTTACACCACGGAGTTCTACCTCATGCCACCTAGAAGACTTCCATTGAACAAAGTACCTCATTAGATTAAATTGATGACAAAGTCATTGATGCTCGGTTGTATGACAGAGGCATGCATGGCTAGACAACACGTGCCACTACACGCAGCCCGAACCACGAATGTGTCTTAACCACACATTCCTTTACCATGCAGTTTCATTGTAAAGGCATAATTGGTAAGGGGAAAAATACAATCAAAAGAAACAACTATGCCCATATATTCTTTTCTAGAGTGCTACAAGTCACTAACATGGAAGAGCACTCCTAACACACTGGCCTTCCCATTAATGAAACAAGAAGCGTAAACATTAAGAATGTCAGCTGTATTTATACTATTTAGTCAACATAGTAAAAAAGACCTGAAAACAATAAATGTCAAGAAACTCTACACGCATCCTGAATCGCACATACACAGTCTTTCAACCAAACGGACAAACACATACCCAGACATACTCAAACATTCCATCAAGTTGCAATTCATTAAATAACTGTGAACATAAACAAATAAAAACAATATCCTTCCCATCAATAGAGAGGACATGGGATTTAAATTATACAGAACAATACAAATCAGATAGTCAAATTCTCAATCAATAATACAGTCTGTAATCCAGTTTCTTCTCAAGGGTAAAGATGGAAACAAGGGAGACACAGGGACTCCAGCATCGACGCGTGTTTCGGGTTTAGACCTAACAGTGGGTCACACCTTCTTCAGGGCGAAATGATCGTGTGCGAAACACAAGATACGATGCGCCAGGAACAGATGACCAGGAGAGTACCACTGAACCATGGAGAGCAAACAAATAAAGAAAAATGGGCTCCAATGTGAGACCCAATCGAGCAAAAGAACAGCGGTGTTTTCATTTAGGTTATGGCAGCAATAAAGCCAAGGTTCTTGAGGCTGAATACACCGATGGTCGAAGGACAAACAAACAGGCTTAATGCTGAGCAGCCAAGACAGGTGAGACACTTTCTTTCAAGTGAGGACGTGGCATATAGAGCAGACATCAAAATGCATATACATGCGGCGGCAGAGACCGTCCGACAGCTACTGTGGCAGGCTCCCAACGGTTTGACAACAAGCTGATTGGTAAGGGGGTATTGCCAATACCCTAAACCTCCCTCCCTGCTCTGAGCCCTAAAATTCTATACCCCTACCTTGCCCCCACCCACCCTGAGGCCTTAAACCTGCCATGCCCTTAAAACTACTCTTTCCCTACTGCTGCCCTGAGGCCTCAAACCCTGCCCCCTACCATAAAGTACCCCGACCCCAGCCCCCCTCCACTCTGAGCCCTAAAAATGTCCTCTGTGCTGTCCATAAAACTACCCCAACCCCTTCCACTGACCTGAGGTCTAAATCCCTGCCCCAATAGAAAAAGTACCCCGCCCCCCCGTCCTGAGCCCTAAAACTGCACCCCATTCTTAAAAACTCCCCGAACCTAGTCCCAGCCCTTAAAACGACACCTCCCCTATCCTAAGTCCGTAAACCCTGCCCCCCTTCCCAAAAGTACCGCGACTTCCCTGCCCTGAACCCTAAGAGCAACCCACCCCTAAAGCAGTGGCAGCCGGCATGGCTCGTGGGTGGCGGGGTAGGGATAGAGAGTTGCTTGGGGGGGGTTGAGTGCGCAATATAAAACATAAAAACATTTATATTGCCACCTATCCCTTGTCTCTGCTCCTGCTCTCCTCGAACAGGAAGCACAGCCAGACCCCACTGACCAATCACAACGCTGCAATGCAGCCTGCATGGAGAACAGGAAAAGTGTGCATGACTGGTTTGGACGGCCCGATAGGTCTGACCAAATAGTCATTGCGCACTTAGGAGTGGGCAAACCACTCCTCCCCTGCCCTGCTCCCAGAGCACAGCAGCCCCGCCCACCCGCCTGCCTGTAAAGCAGCATGAAGAATAAAATGATAATAACAAAGTTATTACAATTTTATGTTTCTTGCTTTGCACTGCTCAAAAGCAGTGTGGCTATGCTCCTCCGCCATAGAGAAGGAGCCGCCACTGTCCTCAAGGCTACCCCTCCAAATCCAGCCCCAGCCCCACTTACCTGTCTCCGCGTCCAGAGCTTCCTGTTCCGACACTTCCTCCTCCTCTCCCCACCCATCCAGAACACTAGACCGCTATCTGCCTTAACCATGCATATGCGTGTTTAAGGCAGATGCTTGGTTCAGGCAAGCGTGGTTGCACTTGCATTGGAATGGCACGCATGGCTCTGCCCGCGTTGTTCAGGTCGGAAAATTACAAAATCAACAAGCCAGAATACATCTCAATTTAATAAAAATCAGATCACATCATTGTGGCGCCGGGTGGCGTAGAGTAAACCATTCAAAACCCTGTGTGTCATCTTCAAGACAAGGGTGATCATTGTCCTACATATTTAGAGGGTCCCTGCTCCCCCAATCATAAACTGAGAAACAGTAGGAAAAAACATGATCAGCCAAACCAGGTTCATCTGCAGGACACAAGGAGGGAGATCCGTCTGGGGTGGGGCTTTTAACTATGGACCTCACTACACCCTCCCCTCTAAAAGCATTCAAGTCTACCGGCGTTAAAGTAAACCTGAAAACATGCCTGTTCAAGGAGGCGCTTACGTCAGTGCATATCTTTTCCATATCATGCCTACCTACTTAAGTGTGGGGAGTGAGGACAGTGAGTCATTGCGGAGTCGGTGATGCGGCAAGCTGCAGAAACACTTCCCTATAATTGGTACGCGCGGCGGGGGCAGCGCACTGCCCCGCCCCGCCGCAACGGCCTCGCGAGCTCCTTAATCATGATTCCTGCTTTGACAATGAATACCAAATGAATTCATAATGAATGGACTCATAAACTAAAGTGTTACTGCAACACCTCTTACAAAGTCAGCCACTTCTTCCATTTCATTAAGTGGGAGTAATTAAGGGGCTAGAATGTTTTCTGCAGTAATATGGTTATTAGTTGATGTGTAGCATCAACCCAGGGAGGCAGAGAAACATCTTAAAGCAGTGGTAGGAAGCTCTTACGTAGCATCTTTAACACCCATTGAATCAGGACTTGTCACCAAGCTCTTCTTTTGTTCTTGCAAGGCTTCAGTGCCCAGGTGATAATCTGTCTGGTAAAGTGTATTGCTATCCCTAAGAAATCGCTCAAAGCCTTGAGGAATGCATCCGTGCAGGGACACCTCGAGCACAAGCTAAAAGGAATCTTAAGCTCTGTTGAACACCCTAATAAAACCAAAAATGAGAAAAGGGGGATTAAAACCTGAGGTTTTAGTGTGTTGTATGCTGCCCCACAGGGGCGTAGCTTTAACCCCTTGCATGCGGCTGCGATTCTGCGCCTGCGCGGCAAAATCGCAAGTGGGTGGGTTTATGATGGCCCCCAGCCTTTATCAGCACACGAGCACCATAGTGCATGACGGATGGGGGCCGTCATCAGCATGCAAGGGGTTAAGGAGGGTGTTTGGGGTGTTACACCTCCCAAATAAATGTATTTCCTGATGAATAGTTGGGTACAGGTGCTTTCAGTCAGGTGTGGTGAGTTGTCTGTCAGATTTCACCTGGGATTTATGCATGTACACACTGACAAAAACACACACACTCTCTCATCTGTTTTGATAGTCCTATTTGTTTTTGATTATTTTACAAAATATTGTGTTTCTTTGACTTAGTACGTCTACCAATCCGCATTCCTCTCCCTTTCCACTGCCCCTTAGTACCCTCTCACACGCCCTGCTTGTTCTATAATGTACTTTAACATTACATGCAACAGTGACAGTCGGGAAATTTAAAGCTCCAACCCACCCCCAGTCGGACTGACCAAGCTACACCCCTGGAAATATATTACTGCAGGCCAATGTCTCGCTGTGGGCAAAGGAATAATATATTCTGATGACACATGAGCGCTCTTTATGACTCGTACCAAGAGCTACAGCTGGGCTGCCACGCACGCTCTGTCGCACTTTTCAAGCACTTACACTTAAACTTTGTGCGTCATCGCACTACTATGGATAGTTGCTGAAATAGTGCAAAGGCATTGGAGCTCACTTTTCGAATGGGCAATCATCCGGCACAGCTGTTATCACTAACTGTTCGCCTTCTTTTCTTAAGACCGCTATATCAATCGTTTTGCACAATTTGAAGAGTTTTAATTAGAGGCATGCTGGGCGATGGACGACTTTTTTTGTTGAGAGTTTTATATAGCGCGAACTAGACCCAAAGATAACAGGTATCAGAGCGCTTTACATGAGCAGCAGTTTCGTTACATGAGGACACAATCATTTTTTTTTGTTAGACACAGGGCGACATACAGGCACATGCATCAATGTTGGCTTTTGCGATTTCTGAATTGCGATTTTTAAGGAATCACAATTAAGGAATCGCAAAAGCCTATGCATGTAGAAATCACTTAAATAAAAAATAGCGATTTCTAAACATTCCTTAATGGCGAGTCGCAAATTGCCGAAACCATTCATTCCTATGGGCGTAAAGGCCCATAGGAATGAATGGTAAGGCATTCTCAATTTGCGATTCTCAATTAGAGAATCGCAAATTGAGAATGCAATTTCAAGGGTTCCAGGGTGTCAAAAGGACACCCTGTTGCACCCCTGAAATTGATCTGTGCACATATGTTGCGCACACACATGCCCTAAGAGCATGTGTGTGCGCATCATGAAACTTTGAAAAATGCACAAGAGTGTCAGTCAGTCAGTCAGTCAGTCAGAATATCTTTATTCGACTTGTTCCAAGTCATACAAAGAAACAAAAACAATAAAAACCATTACATGCAATGCTCATTCCTACATTTTCCTAGAGGACAACCAACTAAGTATACGATTAAAAAGTTTTATACATAGTAAAAAAAGATTTTACATTTCATATCAAAAATACATAGTAAAAACCATTAGCTTTAAGGCGAAATTTGGCCAACTGCTTTCGCCCTTGCAGCGGCTACCAGAAAGTTTGCCATGCAGAAAGTAATACGAGGATTGGGCAAAAGTTGTAAGAAGAGCAAAGCCGGTCGCACCTGTGTGAAGCCGGCTTCTTTCAAAATGGGAAGCAAATATTTCTTTCTCTGCTCTCGATACAAACTGCAGAACATGACAAAGTGCATTGTATCCTGCACAGAAAAATGGTCGCAGCTACAGGGAGGGGCCAAATCTGGCTTCTGCCAACTCTTAAAAGAACCCAAATAAAAATGTAGCAAATTAAATCTAAACTTAGTTAATAAAAACCTGTGATAAGGGAATGTGACAAAACTCAGATAAGGGGCGAGTGAAGATGAGCAAACCAGAAGGCTGTGTTCCCTTACCGCTGGTTTCAACAATTCATGTTCCTCACGTCGCGCTTTCTGCCTTTCCTTAAATGACTTTTTTATAAAGTCTATATCCTGTACCCTAATTTTCTCTGGGGATGAAAAAAGTTCCGGGCGACCCAGATCTGTAAATGTTTTAACTAAATAGGCCATCCATGGGATACTACTATATTTGTCCAGGGATAAGACGTCACGCAGAATTTTATGGTTCAAGGGGAGGTCTTCATTCAACCACATTTTCAACCACAGAGTCAGGGGGGCTAGACTCAATGTATCTGACAGATAGGGTAGGCCCACCTCTTTGTGAATAGAATAAGTTGGGGTTGACTGTGGTACAGAGAGCAGGGATCTGATAAATCTATTCTCTGCTCTCTGAATTAGGTCGAGATTTACGTACCCCCACAAAGGGGAACCATATAACGCTATGGCCACAGGTTTGCTCATATAGATTTTTAGAAGGGCTTCCATGGGCCTAACCCCTAACTTGCCAGCAAAACCCAAAAGTGCTGAAGATGACCTAATTACGGCCAATCTCTTTGCTCTTATCTGAGGGCCCCAAGATCCTTTCTGGTCGAACAGTACACCCAAATAACGAAATGTAGATACCTGGGAGACGGGGACCCCCCTACAAAAAAATGTTTTATGTCTTTTTTTGTTACACTCGCGCCCCATTACCATCGTGTGTGACTTAGAGACGTTTACCTTGAGGTCCAAGTTTACCATAAAAGAACTGAAGGCGTCCAAGAGATGCTGAAGGCCAACACCAGTGCGGGCGATCAACACGGCGTCGTCCGCATACAGGAGTGCCGGTATTTTGGCACCTCCTGCATACGGGACATCAGCTTCCTGACCCCGCAGATGTCCGCCCAAACCATTGATGTAGATGGTAAAAAGCAAGGGGGCTAATATACATCCTTGCCGTACCCCCTTTAAAGATTTAAACAAAGGGGTACGTCTACCATCATTTGTTACTCGGACAGCTGCAAAAAGCTCCTGATGCAAGGTGGCCATGAACGCAACCAGTGCCTCGTCAATACCCATCTCCAACAAGATCAACCACAGTTTTGTCCTATTGACCAGGTCGAATGCCGAGGAGAGGTCCATGAATGCAAGAAACACGGATCCCTCCTTGGCCACAGTATATTTAGAGATAAGTAAGTGCAAATTTATGCATTGTTCAATGGTCCCTTTTCTTTCTCTAAAGCCATATTGTAGTTCAGACAACCCACCACAGCTCTCAACGTTCTCCCTCAGTCTGAACAAAAGTACTCTACCCAAGATTTTTATGGTTGAGTCCAAAAGGGATATAGGCCTATAACAAGCGGGATCATCCCGCTGGCCTTTATTTTTAAAAATAGGAACGATGGTGGATGTGGCCCAAGAGCTAGGGGCTTGGTTATCGTTAACTGCGTTAAACACATTTGACAGAACCTCCGCCCACAATTTAGGTGAGTACATAAAAAAGTCAGCGGGGACACCGTCAGGGCCAGGTGCCTTATGTCTTGTGGTTGCCAATAGAGCTTTTTCCACTTCTTGAGGATTAAAGATGATAGGGTGTGCAGCTACAGTAGGCAGTAGGACATCTTTAGATCCTTCGTCCTCACCCTCATAAACATTTTTGAAATGAGACAGCCATTTTTCATCGGTAATCACGCAGTCCATGGAATCATTTTTGTCTTCGGAGAATAAAGGCTGTTTAATAATCTCCCAAAATCTCCTACTGTCCTTCAACACTGCCGCTGAGAGGAGATTTTCCCATGATTCGCGTTTGATGGTATCCTTACGGTTCTTTATGGCTGCCTTATAATTTTTCCTTAATCTAGAGATATCATCTCTAATCCTAGGAGAGTTTTTTAAGGCTACCAGCAGTGCTCTATGGGCTTTTGAACATGCAGAGTCAAACCAGCGCTTATTTCCAGGGGTTCCTTTTTTTGGCTTGGCTAAAAGATCCTTTGCCACCTGGCCACATATTACCTCATAAGCCGCTATTATTTCTTTACCTTGAGCGCCAGTTTTTTTGCAGATATCTACCATATCTTTAATTTTAGGAAAGTTTTTTGCGTAGAAGTTTTCCGGGATCACTTTAGCCCATTTCAGTCGTCTATCTTGGTCGGTGGTCCTCAGGGGATGTACAAGTTTTAATGTTATTGGAGGTGCTCCCATCTGGGCTCCCCAGGCCACTTCGAGTAATACGGGATTGTGGTCGCTATAATGTGTTAAAACTGTACGATAATCCATGGTCCGGCTTAGGATGCCTTGTGAAACGAAGATGTAATCTATCACTGACCCATATTGGGTACCAGTAAATGTTGGCGTTCTCCGGCCCCATTCAGGTTCGTACAGATCATAGTTAGCGAGTAATTCTTCTAACTCCTGCCCCTCTGTAGAATGTTCAAAATGGGGTCCCTGCGTCATCCTCATTGTCGCTACTTCCCTTACAGGCTAGATTACATAAATGGATATTAAAATCACCTAATAAAATAAACTCACAAGCAAACTTGATATTCTGAGATACTGTATTTAAGATACTATCTAGGTTAGCAACATTACAACCTCTGTGTTCGCTATTCCCAGAATTGTAAAAGTTTACATATATGGTCCTGCTAGTATTGTTAATCACCCTTTCGACCATTAAGATGTTAACAGAGTCAGTATTGATCTGCCTATAACTTTCTTTCAAATCTAAGGAAAACGAAATTACCAAGCCACCTTTGGCTCTTCCCATACGACTAGGGACAGCAGGTTTAGTGAAACTAGTGAACCCATCCCACCAGAAATTGGCGGATGTGTCCCAAGTTTCTTGCAGGGCAATAATGTGATGATTTGAGACAAAGCTCAACCAAGCATTATCCTGACGTTTTGCATTTAAGCCTGCTATATTCCAGCTTATGATCTTACAGGAATCAGTGGGTATCCTAGGCTCTTTTACCCCCACCAAGTCCCCTTCAACTGATCGTGGCGATATTATCCCCTCAATGATTTCCACTTCGGGGAGGCACTGTGTAATCTCAATGTTCAGGTTCGGCTTTTCACAGGCCTCCATCCGATGTAATAACAGGGGGTAGTCGCAATCTAGCGACTCATGGCTCTCTGGTGCTTCCTTATGAGTAGGCTCACTGGGGTGTTCGCCAATATTATATTGACCACTCTTTAATAATGGCTTATTCTGGGCCTCACTTTCTGAATCAAATCCGACCTTAAGTCAATCACAGTTATTTAGGTCGGATAAAGGGCCGTACCTATTCCCCATCCCGCATCCCCAATCGAGGGGAGTAGCTACCTGACCCTGTCCAATAACTGGTGTGTTCCACATGGGTTGTGGCGTATTTGGGCGAATCAAAAACTGATCGTTTCTCATCCGTGGTATAAACCTATTGCCCCGGCCAATGAGATCATAACCCGGGAAACCAGAACCCCATCCATTTATGGTGGGCTCATATGGCATAGCAGGCCTGATGTTTAGCTCATGCGGATAGTTAAATCTTCCTGTCTCAAAATTAGTCATGGGCTGGAAACAATCGTTAGGATATCGAGGTCTGGTACCCCCTTCCCAACTGATGGTGTTAATAGGTCTCTTATCTCTAGGGATGTTGGGGAAGGTGGCAAGCTGGGTCTCACTGTAAAAAATTTTTACGGTAAGGGGGATTATGGAACCACTACGCCGTTGGGGTGGGAAGATATTGGTCAAAATGTTTGGGAGGACCTCCGCATTGGCGAAGTTTAAGATTACGCAATCCCCCTTAAATTTTTTTGGCTTGTTCCCAATCCAGGATACCCTCCTGGTCATGACGATGTCCCCTGCTAATTTATCCAACCCTTGATGTGCCATATGCATATTAGTAGTGAGCCAATGTAACGCTTTATCTTTCAGACCCTGTTTAGACTCTATTTTATCTTGTGATAGAACAGGGACGTTTGCTAGTACGAGCACTACTGGTGAGGCTTCCAAGATGAATTGGGCAGAGTCATCCTCTTGTTGTAATCTGCTGTAACAGCAGTTGTGGTGGTGGGAAGATCTCCTGCTGCTATTTCCTGTCTGGGTGCGGGTAATGATGGAGATAGTAGTGGCTGCCCTAGTAGGGTGGTCTGTGATACACTCTCAGTTCGTTTGACCTCCGCATCCGTAGCCACCAATTTTGTGACAAGGGAGGATAGATTCTCCACCTCTTCCACCAACTTACTATGTACCCCGCCCACCTTTTTGACCTCAGATGTTAATTTGTCCAGTTTCCCGATCAGAGGCTTAATAATTGTCCTGATTTTAATGTCTATCATATCTTGTATCCGGTTAAATAGATCATCATCAATAATGCGTCTTGACTCTACATCAACATTAAACTCCACATTTTTCCCTTCACATCTTGGAGGTGGTGTGGCCAGCTTTTTACTGCCTTGTTGTTTCCCCCCCGCTTTGTCTGAAATTTTCTGCAAGATCTCACAGCCCGCGGTACAGGCTGCACCGGTGATAAGACTTCGTCCACTATAGCTATCTGGTGGTTGGAATCAGGAACAGTATTAACTGATAGATCTACTAAGAGATCCGAGCCTTCCTCCTCGTTACCATTATCTTGGGAGATAGGGTCTGATATATTTATTAAGGGATTTTCTAGCGGTATAACCGACGTCACTGTGCTTAAGGCACTTGTGGAAGGGCTTTCTGGAGGTGGAATTGGGGGTTGGCTCAAGCCTAGAGATTGCCTTCTCTCATTGTTGATCTTACTGACCACTTGTACAAGATAAGAGTCCAAAGTATTGAGTGGCTCAATGGCAGCGGGTACCAGTTTCTTCCCCATATTACTGCAGACTATTGGAGGCAGTCAAATGGATGGGCAGTCTTGCAGGGTATGACTCAGATAACTCAGATGAGATCAATAAATAATGGCTAGACAATAGGGTATAAATATCGGTCAACGATAGCAATTTGACAGACAGTTCTCAACAGCACATACTCATGTGCTAGCAAACAACTTGTACAGTACCTTAATGACTCACGGCGGTAGAAATCAAGGGAGTGGCCTAGCCTGGCCTTCTCGTGCCTCTGAGGGCCACAGAGGGCCCGCCCTTTGCCCGGGCCTAGCCCCGGGCGTCCCGCGACGCTGAGGGCTTGCTCCTTAACTAGCCCCTCCTGGCGCGTGTTGCGCGTCAGGGAACGCGCCGCCGCAGAGCCAGCCGGGATATGGAGTCCCGTGATGGCGGGCGCGTCTGGAGGGAGCGGTGATTGAGCTCCTGAGTTGCCGGCCGTTGGTCTGCCTGGTCCGCGCCTCACAATGCGCCCGAAGTTCGCCTCTCCTGAGTCCCAAATCGTCTGCAGGTAAGGCTGTGCTTGTTTTCGCGTCCCCCCGCTCCCCCGAGGGCTTGCTCCTTAACTAGCCCCTCCTGGCGCGTGTTGCGCGTCAGGGAACGCGCCGCCGCAGAGCCAGCCGGGATATGGAGTCCCGTGATGGCGGGCGCGTCTGGAGGGAGCGGTGATTGAGCTCCTGAGTTGCCGGCCGTTGGTCTGCCTGGTCCGCGCCTCACAATGCGCCCGAAGTTCGCCTCTCCTGAGTCCCAAATCGTCTGCAGGTAAGGCTGTGCTTGTTTTCGCGAGTGCATTTTTCAAAGTTTTTGCAAATTACCATGAAGTTCAACTTGCGCCCCTTATTAGCGATATCGCAGATTTTTTTACTTTAATGAATTGCATTTAAGGAATCTCAATTTGCGATTCCTTAAATGCAATCGCAATTTAAGTAATCGCTATTTAGAGAATACTTAAATTGCGATTTTTGCATTTGGGATGATGCATCCCAAATGCAAAAATACAGGATGCCCCACATAATGGTCTGCCTGGCGAATTTAGATTTGCCAATTTGGCAACTGCAGAGACTATTCCGTCTCAGCTTTGTCCAAACTTCTCCAAAGTCCCGACAGAGTAAAGGTTGTAGGAGAAATGGCTGTATGTCCGCCTGGCCAATTTAGATGGGTGGACATATAGCTGTTTTCACTGCCTGTCGGTCGGTAAAGGGCAGTAGAAAACAAAAAATGCCTCCCCATCACCATGAGAAATTACTCCCATGGTGAAGGGGCATTGTTTCCTTTATGTTTAAAAACAAAAACCAACCATCCCCCCACAAATGCCTAGGCCTAGACAGATAAGATCCCCAGGGCCCATAGAAGGCTAGAAGAGAGGGGCCCCATCCGTCCCAAAAACAATTTACAGCCCCGGGGCATGGTGTTTTCTAGTGGCCTGGAGATGGTCAGGGGTGCCCATGTCCACCTCTCTTTAAAAATAAAAGAAATTGGCCCTGAGGAATGGGGTACCCAGGGCCTACAGAAGGCTTCAGCAGGAGGGACCCTCGCCCCCAACCCTAAGAAAGATGTCGCCCCAGGTAATTGGGTCTCCAGGGCCAATAGAAGGCTCAGCGAAGAAGGCCGCAAACGGAGTGAATGTAAAATGAGCAGAGTAGCTATTCATTTCACATTCACTGCCCCAGCTCAGAAGCACCCCATAATGCCCTAGGCCTAGGGCTCTTCTTTAATATTTGTTTTTTACTCCTGGTGTTGCCCCTAGAAGGGTAGCCCCCATCAACATTAAAAACACAGTACGTCTCCTCAGTTATTGCTATTGCTTTTTGTATTTTGAAAGTTTAACAAAGCCAGTGGTCTGTCTTACTTAAAATGACACCCTTTATTTTGCTACATAACATAGCCTAGAGGGTTGTGCACCCGCAAGGGGTGGGCGCATGGCCTGGTTGCATACCAGGCTGTGCGTACAACCTCACACTGCGCACGGCCAATGGCTGTGTGGGGCATGTGGCTGGGAACCTGTAGGAGGCTGTCTTAGTATATGGTGGTCACTTATGTAACTAATCTAGACTACCTTAGAAAGCTCACTAAGTGGTAGCTGTAGAGAGCAGCCTTCAGGTTTAGTCCAGAAGGAGTGAGACTGATGAGTCTCACTCGGTGAAGCCCCTGTTGTTGCCGTCCTGCCTGCCTGCCGAGAACGCTACGCTATGCGCAACATCGGAACGTCAGGAGAGCCCTGCCCAATCGGGAGTCCGGTTTGCGGCGGTACACGGAACGCGAGCAGCTTGCCGTGCTGCGTCGCGCCGCATCAGTGCCACATCTGTGCCGCATCCGTGCCGCATCCGTGCCCCTACTTTCTGGACCTGGTGAAGGCTGGTGAATGCTGGAGAGCT